>NC_135891.1:70848752-71448752 GCF_964194155.1 Cetorhinus maximus | reverse complement strand
TGGGTATTGGCAATTTGGTGCAAAGCGGGAATTAAGTGCATAGGGGATGAGGTGCTCTTTGCATTTTTTCCTTGCTAACCAATTTCTTAAATCTTCAGAGCGTGTTGCAGCAGTAGAGGCTACAAGGGAAAGGAATCACTGGTAAGTAGTGGGTAAGGTATTTACTACTTTAATCGCTTATGGTTTAAGGTCTTTTTGTGGTTTACAGTTTGTATATTCTACAGTAACGAGGATCAGGAAATAAGGGCCCATGAGTAATTGACATAAAAGGTTTAATTTAAAGGGATAAGTCATGGCAGGAGCACTCAAAGCCGTGGTGTACTCCTCGTGCTCCATGTGGGAAGCCGGGGACATTTCCAATGCCTGGAACCAGCATGTGTGCAGGAAGTGTGTCCAGCTGCAGCTCCTGGAAGCTCGGGTTTCAGAGCTGGAACGGCGGCTGGAGACACTGTGGAGCATCCGCGAGTCTGAGAGCACCGTGGATAGCACGTTTAGAGAGGTGGTCACACCGAGGATGAAGGGACTTGAGGAAGGAAGGGAATGGGTGACCACCAGGCAGTCCAAGAGAAACAGGCAGGCAGTTCAGGAGTCCCCGGGGTCCCGCTCGCAAATCGGTATTCCTTTTTGGAGGCTGATAAGGGCGCTGGTTCCTCCAGGGAGTGTGGACAGAGACAAGTTTCTGGCACCACAAGCAGCCTGTCTGTACAGGAGGGGAGGAAGGGAGGAACAGCAATAGTAATAGGGGATTCTATAGTCAGGGGAACAGATAGGCGCTACTGTGGTCATCAACGTGACTCCAGGATGGTATGTTGCCTCCCTGGTGCCAGGGTCCGGGATGTCACTGAACAGCTGCAGGGCATCCTGAAGGGGGAGGGTGATAAAGCAGAGGTCATGGTACATGTTGGTACCAATGACATAAGTAGAAAGAGGGATGAGGTCTTGCATCAAGAATTCAGGGAGTTAGGTAGTAGACTAAAAAGCAAGACCTCTCCGGTTGTAATCTCTGGATTACTCCCAGTGCCACGTGCTAGCGAGCTCAGAAATAGGAGAATAGCGCAGACGAATACGTGGCTTAAGAGTTGGTGTAGGAGGGAGGGTTTTAGATTCCTGGATCACTGGGACCATTTCTGGGGAAGGTGGGACCTGTACAAGAGGGACGGTCTACATCTGAACCAGAGCAGGACTAACATCCTTGCAGGCGGGTTTGCTCGTGCTATTGGAGGAGTTTAAACTAATTCGGCAGGGGGAGGGGACACAGAATGTTAGCAGAATAGGGACACGTCATAACACAGTAAAACAAGTAAGAGGGAGTACAAGGGAAACAAATCAGCAGAGGCATTAGTGGAGTACAGAAAGTGCAAGGTGGAGCTTAAGAAAGCAATTAGGAGAGCAAAGAGGGGATATGAGAAAGCTCTGGCTGGTAAAAGTAGGGAAAATCGCAAGATATTCTATAAGTATATCAATGGGAAGAGGATAACCAGGGAAAGAGTAGGGCCCATAAGGGACCAAGGGGGCAATCCATGGACATCGGTAGAGTGTTGAATGAATACTTCACATCTGTCTTCACCCAAGAGAATGAGGATGAAGGTATTGAACTCGGGGAGAGAGACTGCGAGGTTCTTAAGCAAATTGATATAGGGAGTGACAAGGTATTGGAGATGTTGGCAGGCTTAAAAGTGGACAAATCTCCAGGTCCGGATGATTTGTATCCCAGACTCCTGAGGGAGGCAAGGGAGGAGATCGCAGGGGCTCTGACCCAAATTTTTGATTCCTCTCTGGCCCTGGGGGAGGTGCCAGAGGACTGGAGAACAGCTAATGTGGTTCCGCTATTTAAAAGGATTGTAGAGATAAGCCAGGGAACGACAGGCCAGTGAGTCTTACGTCAGTGGTAGGGTGTTCAAGGCTATGGGCCAAGTGCTGGTAAATGGGATTAGGTAGGTGGGTCAGGTGTTTCTCACGTGTCGGTGCAGGCTCGATGGGCTGAAGAGCTTCTTCTGCACTGTGATTCTGTGAATTAATTACCATCTGCCTGCTGATTGTTTGTTTGATCCTTTGCATGTGCCAAACTATGCTAATATGCAGAGTCCTGGCACTAAATGGGCACATTAAAGCCTCCATAGCACTCCATTCTCATGCGACCTTGGGCATCTGTAAGTAGAATTGTGATTTCACCCATGCCCTCCCAAAGTCCATGTGCATGGCAGTTTGGAAGCATTATCAAATCTGTCCTCAGCAGGGATGCATTCATGTCAACCTTACACCTGCACCCAAAGTGGGAGACAGACCTGGCAGAGAGCTCTTTCAGGCAGAACCAGATAGAGGAGCCCACAGGGAGAAGCTGCATGAGAGCGCATGAGTGCGAGACAGTGATCTGTCATTGAGGACACCCAGCCAAGGTAAACTTATTTCCTGCATGGACCCTGCAGATTCCTGTTAGAGCTGCTGATGCTTCACATGTATAGTTTCCCAGTCCTTGGCTCAGTTCAGCACACAGGCCCATTCTAATCTCTCTCACCTCTTTCACTAAAACCCCAGTCCTTCATTGATGTCCGATGCACTTTGGTGGCAAACCCTTTATGCGAGTTTTACTGTCACATTTGATAATGAGTCAAAAAGGCCAAACAAATCTCCCTGTGAGGTCTAACAAAGGCTTCTGTCAACTGCACACACATCTCTTAAATCCTACACTCAAATCCACCTTGCAGTGAAGACTAATTTGCCCGCTGCCTTCTTACTTGCAGCCATCACCTGCATTTTAGCTCAAAATGACAAATCGCCAAGGAAGGCCACAAATGATTGCACATGCCCACCACAGCTTCCTTCAGACATGTAGGGCAGCTTCTGGTTTCATACAGCTTAGAAGACAATGTAGAGCTTCAATCTCTCAGCCCTGAAACTGTATCTCTTTTTATTGTTTTATGGGATCTGGGTGTCGCTGGCTAGGCTAGCATTTTTATTGTTGTTAGGAAATAGAGATAGTTTAAATAAGTTATACTGGTATTTGTGAGTGTTAGGAATGAGTTTTAGCTTTAATGTTTAAGTTTGATTTGTATTTCTGTGTCTCTGTTTTAAGAAAGGTGAAATTGAGTTTTAGTTTCACTTTGAGAGGGTGCTCGCAATTCTAATGAGGTTTTTTACGACTGTTGCAGCTAAGTTAAACAGACAAGGGTAGAAGCATTGAAGGTCCCTCCCACAGACACACACACAATAAAAAAGAGAGTAGTTTGGTTTGGAAGCTGTTTGAGTGCAGTTGGTTCTGAAAGTTGCTGCCAGGAGAGACTGGAGCAAAGGGAGCAGATAGCCAGTTCCAAATAAAGAAAAACCCCAAAAATCCAGGGGAGTGGAAAAAGGGAAAATCCAAAGAAGACCTTCTAGTCAAACGAAGGACAGGAACCTGGAAAAGTTCCTGTTAAGTGAAGTTAAGGGTGAGGGAAAGAGAGAAAGGCTTCAGATTTAAAGAGACAACAGCTACAGAAAGCAGATTTAAAGCGAGAACAATTTGCAAGAGGCAAAAATGTCCAAAGAGGTGGCTGAAGGTCTGTAACTCTTTGCTTTGGACATGTGAAACAGTGGTGTACTGTTGACGGCTGAGTTGGTGAGAAAAAGTGCATGGAGGATAACTGGAATGCATGTGGTGACCTAGGGGAGAGGAACATTGGAAGGAGAGTTCAAAACCCTGGAGGTGAAACCTTGCAGAAGGCAGCTGAGAGAAAGTGTTATTTTGGGAGAAGATTCCAAAGTGAGTTCTTGGAGAGTGGAGATTGTGAAAGACGGAGTTCAGTGAGACTGGTTGGCTCACAAGGTAACAAATGTCTGGGGGGAGTTGAGGAGAGACCCGTAGCATCTGGCCGAGGTGGCATTTGTCACTTGGTTTCAGAGTGCAGGGTGTCTGACCACAGGATGCCTATTGGTACGTGGACTGTGTGCTTACTGTGGATAATAGACTATAATATAGCTATGTAACTTGTGTTATCCTTACAAATCTGTATATATCTGCAAAAACACAGTTGTGGGTGAGGGAATATTGTAATATAGTTCACCTTGTTGAATAAATGTTTTTTGTTAAAAGTTCATTAGCTGACTTCAATGTCTCTGTTCAGAAGCCACTCTCCACGTATCTAAACAAACAAATAAAAGTTAGGATCTATCAAACTGGGTTCCACCCTGGGATCAGGCTTGTCCAGTGTTAACAGGGGATCGTAAAAATTGCCCATCCCTAATTACCATTTGAGAAGGTGGCGGTGAGCTGCCTTCTTGAAGTGCTGCAGTCCATGTGATGTAGGTACACCCACAGTGACGTGAGGGAGGGATTTCCAGGATTTTAACCCAGTGACAGTGAAGGAACAGCCATATAGTTCCAAGTCAGGATGGTATGCAGCCTGGAGGAGAACTTACAGTTGGTGGTGTTCCCATGCCTCTGCTGTCCTTATCCTTTTAGGTCACAGAAGTTGTGGGTTTGGAAGGTGCTGTTGAAGGAGCCTTGGTGATTTGCTGCAGTGCATCTTATGTATGGTACACACTACTGTCACTGTGCGTCAGTGGTAAAGGGATTAAATGTTGATGGTGGTGGATGGGGCACCAATTAAGTGGGATGCTTTGTCCTGGATGGTCTTGGGTTCTTGAGTGTTGTTGGGGCTACACTCATCCAGGCAAGTGGAGAGTATTCCGTCACGCTCCTTGTGGACAGGCTTTGGGGACTCAGGAGGTGAGTTACTCCCTGAAAAATTCCCAGCCTCAAACCTGCTCTTGTAGCCACAGTATTTATATGGCTAGTCCAGTTCAGTTTCTGGTTAATGGTAACCCCCCAGGATATTGATAGTAGGGGATTCAGTGATGGTAATGCTATTGAATGTCAAGGGTAGACGGTTGGATCCTCTCTTGTTGAAAATGGTCATTGCCTGGCATTTTTGTGGCACGAATATTACTTGTTATTTGTCAGCCCAAGCCTGGATATTGTCCAGGTCTTGCTGCTTAAGGGCACGGACCACTTCAATACCTGAGAGGTAGCGAATGGTCTTGAACATTGTGGAGTCATTAGCAAACACCCTTACTTCTGACCTTATGATTGAGGGAAGGTCATTGATTAAGCAGCGGAAGATGGTTGGGCCTAGGACACTACCTTGATGAATTGCTGCACTGATATCCTGGGACTTAAATGATTGAGCTCGAATAACCAAAACCTTGTTCTGTGCTAGGTATGAGACTCCAGTTTTACTAGGGCTCCTCAATACCACACTTGGTCAAATGCGACCTTGATGTTATGGGCAGTCACCCTCACCTCGCCTCTTGAGTTCAGTCCATATTTGGACCAAGGCTCTGATGAGGTTAGGAGCTGAGTGGCCTGGTGGTACCCAAACTGAAGGTCATTGAGTATGTTATTGCTGACGCTTCTCTTCTTAAGCAGTCCCTTGGGGTTGCGGATGATTTGTTTCCACACTAAAAATTAGTTCTTAGGTGACTGAAGAGTCCAATGCACGACCAACAGTCTCTGTCACAGGTTGGATCCTCACTTGTTGAAGTGGTCTTGTTGACTGGACTGTTGGTGGTAGAGGAAACAGGTGGGTGGGGTGCCCAGGTTGCCACGCTCTCCTTTCGCTGTCGACTCTTGGCTTCAGCTAGCCCTTGGCGATGAGACTCGAGGTGTTCAGCTCCTTCCTGAATGCTTTCCCCCCACTTTGGGTAGTCTTGAGCCAGGGATTCCCAGATGTCAGTGGGGATGTTGCACTTTTTCGAGGAGGCTTTGAGGGTGTCCTTGAAGCATTTCCTCTGCCTTCCCGGGGTTCGCTTGCCATCTCAAAGCTCCGATTGGAGCACTTGTTTCGGGAACAAAAACAAAAATAGCTGGAAAAACTCAGCAGCTCTGACAGCATCTGCGGAGAGGAATACAGTTAACATTTCGAATTCGTATGACTCTTCATCAGAACTTGTTTCAAGAGTCTTGTGTCAGGCATGCGGACGATGTGGCCTGCCCAGCGGAGCCGGTCGAGCGTGGTCAATGCTTCGATGCTGGGGAAACTGGCCTGAGTGACAACACTGACGTTGGTGCGCCTATCTTGCTAATGGATTTTCAGGATCTTGCAAAAGCAACACTGTGCCTGCTATACATAGTCCACATCTCTGAGCCATTTAGGAGGGCAGGTATCACTACTGCTCTGTAGACCATGAGCTTGGTGCCGTGTTTGAGGTCCTGGTTTTCAAACACTCTCTTCCTCAGGCGGCTGAAGGCTGCGTTGGCATACTGAAGGGGATATTGAACCTCGTCGCCGATGTCTGCCCTTGTTGACAGTAGGCTTCCAAGGTATGGAAAGTGGTCCATGTTGTCCAAGGCCTTATCGTGGATTTTGATAGGGAGGGGGGGGTTGGGTGGCAGTGGTGTATGGAGGGGGCAGCTTTGTAGAGGATCTTTATCTTGTGGATGCTTAGTGTAAGGCCCATACTCCCATAGGACTCAGTGAAGGTGTTGACGATGGCTTGGAGATCAGCCTCCTATTGTGTACAGATGCAAGCATTGTCTGCACACTGTATCACAAAGGATGCTATGACCTTGGATCTGGCTTGCAGGAGGCAGAGGTGGAACAGGTTCCTGCTTGTTCTGTAGTTTAGCTCCAATCAAGTTAGCTCATGGTAAAATGGAGCATTGTGGCAGGAAAGATTGAGAAGAGCATCAGTGCGATGACACAGCCTTGCTTGACGCCGGTCCAAACGTGGATTGGGTCTGTGGTGGATCAGTTGGTCAGGATCACGGCTTGCATGTCATTGTGGAGCAGGCGGAGGACGATGACAAACTTTTGGGGGCAGCCGAAATGGATGAGGATACTCCATAATCCTTCGTGGTTGTGTGTTGAAGGCTTTTGTGAAGTCAAAAAGGCCGTGTACAAGGGCTGGTGCTTTTCCCTGCATTTCTCTTGCAGTTGCCTTGCGGTGAAGATCATGTCCATTGTGCCCCTCTGTGGGCGGAATCTGCATTGCGACTCTGGGAGGAGCACTTCAGCTACAGAGAGAAGGCGATTGAGGAGGATTCTTGTGATGACCATCCTTGTGGCTGACAACAGGGAGATTCCTCTATAGTTACCACAGTCAAACTTGTCATCTTTCTTGAAGATGGTCATGATTATGGCACCTCTGAGATCTCCTGGCATGCTCTCCTCCTTCCAGATAAGGGTGATGAGGCCAAGTATTCACGCCATTAGTGCTTCTCCGCCATGCTGTTCTGCTTCAGAGGGGATTCCATCTACTCCTGATGTCTTGTTTGCTGAATGCTGAGTAAGAGCCGTTTGATAGCACTGTTGACAACACCTTCCATCACTTTGCTGATGATTGAGAGTAGACTGATAGGCTGGAATTTTTCCTGCTATTAGTGGACAGGATATACCTGGGCAATTTTCCACATTTCTGGATAGATACCAGTGTTGTAACTGTACTGGAACAGCTTGGATAAGGGTGCGCTAGTTCTGGAGCTCAAGTCTTCAGTACTATTGCTGGTGTAGACTTTGCAGTATCCACTGCCTTCAGCCATTTCTTGATAACACATGGAGTGAATTAAATTGCCTAGAGACTGGCATCTGTGTTGTTGGGGGCCTCCAGAGGCCGAGGTGGATCATCCATTCACACTTCTGGCTGAACATTGTTGCAAACGCTTCAGCCTTGTCTTTTGCAGTGATGTGCTGGGCTCCCCCATCATTGAGGATGGGGATATTTGTGGAGCCTCCTCCTCCAGTGAATTATTTAATTGTCTACCACCATACATGATTAGATGTGGAAGACTGTAGAACTTAGATCTGATTTTTTTTTTTGGCATCACTTAGCTCTGTCTATCACTTACTGCTTTTGCTGTTTGCCATGCAAGTAGCCCTGTGTTGTAGTTTCACCAGGTTGACACCTCATTTTTTTTTTTAGGTATGCCTGATGCTGCCCCTGGCAAGCCTTCCTGCACTCTTCGTTGAACCAAAGTTGAACCCCAACCTAATGGCCATGATAGAGTTGGGGATATGCCAGGCCCTGAAGTTACAGATTGTGGTTGTATACAATTCTGCTGCTGCTGATGGCTCACAGTGCCTCATGGATGCCTAGTTTTGAGTTGCTAGATCTGTTCGAAATCTATCCAATTTAGCACGGTGGCAGTGCCATACAACACGATGGAGGGTATCCTCAATGTGCAGATGGGACTTTGTCTCCAAGAGGACTGAGTGGTCACTCCAACAATACTGTGTTCCTTGCCACTCACAAAGCAGGTTTAACTCCTCTCGAATGCTCGTGTCATTCACTCACATCTGGCATCAGGGCAACAGCAATAGGAAATGCAATGACCTCAAACACATTTTCAGACGTCGGAACATGATGAGCTGCAAGTCATGGCTTACATGATGCACGGTCAGATAGCACACTCACAAATAATGGCCAGTGCTTAATCGTGCACATAGGGGATTATTGAGTGATCTCTATGTTGATGATGTGAGAGAAGTGAACCTATAGGAATTCATTATCAGACTCTGATGGGAGCCCAAACTCCACACCCTTCAATGCCCATCACTATTGATGTAACTAGTAGCAAGATGGAATTCAGGAAACTTCCAAACAGTGAAAGTAAACATACAAGTTACAAGTGCCAAATCTATATACAATTGTTATACACACATGCCACCTCTATGCCTTTGAAACTTCTTAATCTTTCTTTGCCTACCACTAGGTCTAGGTGCAGCCCCAACATCCACAACTGAGGTGGAGGAAGCCTGTTGACTGCCCTGTTGACTGTGATGACTTTGGGCGTCCTCCGGTGCCCTGAGGCTTAGAGGGCCCTGGCCTGCTAAGGATCTCCTGCTCAGGTGCAGGTGCTCCGTGCTTGGCCTGACCTGCTGGAGGCAATGGGATCACTGGCAGACGAGAGATGGACTGGTGAGGCACCCTTGGAGTGTCCTGGTCTGAAGCCCCCGGGGTGCCTGGCTGGCGCTGCCCCTCTGGTGGGTGCCCAATGGCACTGCCATGACTCTTTGAGGAGAAGGGGCACCTGGAGGTAGATCGACCATCCCCCTCTCGCCTAGCCACTGCTGCACCGCACTGATGGCTAGAATGATGGAGTCCAGGTCCAAGCACATATCCGGCAAACACTGTGCGTTCTGCTGGACCTGGGTCTCCAAGGCAGCCGCCACCCTTTCCCTGGAGGAAGCCAAACGTTCGCATGTTGGAACCACAACAGCAGATAGAATGTGGACAGACTCCTCCAGCCTTCAGTCCAATTTGCACATGACATCTGGTATCTCTGCCTGATGTTCCCCTGCCTGTCTCTGCATCTCCATTGGGTCTCTTTGGGCCGAGTCCAGAGGCTCATTATCTGCATAGGGCTGAGCAGACACCTGATCTCCAGCAATTCTTAGAGTGTCAGAGACCTTTACTGTCACTTCCTCTGCCAGCTGTGGACCCGTGTCAGTGATGTCTTCCCCAGATTGTCATCCCAGGCCTACTCTAGAACGTGGACCCACTGAGGTGAGTGTACCGCACTGGTGGAGAATGCAGGTGAATGCTGTGACGGTGTATCTTCTGAGCTTCTGAGGTATCCTCCTCAGAAGTGGGTTTGGACATGGAGCTGTGGCTGGTCTGAGTTGATGGCCTCCCACTTTCTTGCTTGTACCTGGAATAGAGAAAAGAAAGATTTAGTGATTGACTAAGCAGGCTCCTTAATTAAATAAGTGTCTGACACTGTGGGCGCAGTTGACAACTGCATACTGGAGGCATCTCATTGGCTTCCTGGGGAAGTCCTATCTCACCTTCAGCACATACATAATCCTTCTCTTCCCTAGCCATCGCTGATGCCAGTTGCTCATACAGGGTGATGACTCAAAACTATCCGGAATTCCTCTTCCAGTCTGGGAGCACTCCTGCTTATTGTGGGTGTTTTTTGACCTGCAGAAAGTCAGAAGGATTGATTGTCATACCAATGAACAGTTGCATAAGCAGTTTAGGAGCATGCATGCCTATGGCAGCTGCTGAGTCCTCCTCACTAAGTGATTAAGAAGCAGAATGTCCTGTACCTAATATAAGATTGAGAGCATGAAATAGCTGGCATTTATTCTGTGCAGATGTCTCATCTGTTGGTGAGTGCTGCAACCAAACTCCTGTCTGACATCCCTGTGCGCTTGCACACTTAGACTGCCTGATGCCCTTATGAGTATCAGCTTGTAGTGAGTACACAGTGCACTTACCCTGGCCTAGCGCAGCAGATAATTTATCCTCTTGTGACAATGCTGCATGTCTCTGTTCAGGGACAAATGGCTGTTAACCTTTGCTGCAACCTCCGCCCAGGCTGCCATGGTCAGACGGGAGGGCCTTCAGCTATCATTCCGGAGAAATAGCAACACCCATCTTTCCTGGATGGCCTGGAGGAGAGTCTTCAATGAGGCTTTGCTGAACTGTGCGACCTCACGTGAGTGAATGGCTGTGTAAGTGCCCTTTAAACATGGCATCCGAATCTTCAGTCCCATGAGGTAACGGCAGCGAGGTGACTTCCTGCCTGTGCCACCTACCCTACCCTCCCCCCCTCCCCCCCAAAATTCACTATGCACCGCATGGATGCATAGGTAATAAGCTGACCTGTGCAAGATTGCGCGCCCCAGTGATGGTCACTCTGACTTCGGCTTCCGCCATCACACTTAGACTTTGGAAGTTTCCACCCAACATGTGCGAATTTGACCTAATAAATACCCCCTTTTTAAACACAAAGCAAAGAAATAAAAACTATGCCCTAGTGTATGAATTAAAACTATTATATGGACTAAATTCACCAGAGGTGGACTCTTGTGTGGTCCTGCACTTGAGTGTGGTTTAGAGTGACAGGTAGGATCATCATGAAATGTATTTGATCTATGAAATATACAAACATAGAACCTGGAGAAGGCCATCCCATCCTGTGAGCCTATTCTTCTATTCAATTTGATGTTACGTGATCTGTATATCAACTCCACCTGCCTTCCTTTGATCCATATCCCCGAATACCCTTACATCAATCTTGAAAATTCTGATTGTTCCAGCAATCACAGCCTTTTGGGAGAGAGAGTTCCACATTTTTAGCACCCTTTGTGTAAAAATGATTCCTGACATCAACCCTGAAGGGCCTGGCTCTAAACAGATTAAGACCCCTTGATATGGATTCCCTCACCAGAGAAATAGCTTATTTTCTTTCATTGACCCATTTATTTCTTAGACAACTCAATCAAATCACCCTCTCAACTTTCTGAACTCGAGGGAATACAAGCCAAGTTTATGCAACCTGTCCTCATAACTTAATCGTTTAAGCTGGTGTCATTCTTGCGAATCTGCACTGCACCCCTTCCAAGGCCTTATTCCCTTCTTGAAGTGTAGTGCCCAGAAATGAACACAATACCTCAAATAGGCTCTCAGAACTGAAGCATAACTTTCACCCTTTTGAATTCTAGCCCCTGAGATAAGGCCAACACTGCATTAGCCTTTTTAATTATTTTTGTACCCAGTAGCTTTGTGATTTTTGTTCACAGATCCCTAAATTCCTCTGTCCTCCTAAAGTTCCTAACCGCTTCCCACCACAAAGGTATTCTGATTTGTCTGTCTTGGATTCAAAGTGAATGATCTCATGCTTTACTACACTGAACTCCATCTGCAATACTTTTACCTACTTACTTGGTCTTTCTACATGTCCATGTATCTTTCTGGTCTAATCACAACTAGATGTGTAACTTAGTATCATCTGCAAACTTGGATATGCAACTCTATATCTTCATCCAAATGATTAATTTATATGATGAATGTCTGAAGCCTCAGTACATATCCCTGGAGAACACATATCACATCCGATCAATCAGGGAACAATCACTTTATCCCTACTTTTTGTCTCCTATCCCCCAAACAGTTATCAATCCACGTACAAGGTTGCGTCCAATTTTGCACGCTCTCATTTTTACTAATTACTTGTGCGGAACGTTATCAAATACCCTTGTCCAATATAGACAACATCCATATACATTCCCCTTGTTCACCGTGTTAGCTGCCTCAAAAATTCAACAGTATTAGTCAGACATGACTTACCAATCACATCCTCGCTGAATTTCTTTGTACTCACTCCCAGCAGGAGGAGGGCTTAATTGTTGAACCTACATCAATGTAAATTGTTTTACATTCCACATTTTTATTGTTTGTTTCTGTTTCTTTCTAGATCGGAACTTGATGAATCACAATCACTTGGTAAAAAGCAGAAAAAGGTGAGTATATAAATGACACAAACATTTATTTTGTTTTCAAGTTTTCGTTAACTTTCTACTGAAATTTCTTTTTCATCCCAAGATAATGATGCTTTGATTTTGAAGGTGAGAAGACCAGACTAAAACTTATAAGTGAAGAAAAATATCAATATTTGTTTTTTTCAATGACTTGTTTCACTTATATTTAATCCTTGTGTTAATAAAAATGGTATTCTCTGGCTAAGGGGAAACAATAGTTCACATTTATATAGCAATTTTAATGTAGGAAAATGTCCCAAGTTGCTTCACAAGAGGCATTATCAGGCAAAAATTGAAACTAAGATAAAAAGGGAATATTAGGAGAGTGAATAAAAAGCTTTTGTCAAGAAAGGATCCTATTGGAGAAGAGAGATGTGGAGAGGTTTAGGAAGGGAATTTCAGATTGTAGTGCTGAGATAACAGAAGACTCAGCCAGCAATGACCGAAATAGGAATGTTTAAGGTCGGAGGAGCAGATGGATTTTGGTGGGTTGCAGGATTCAAGATGGTTACTGAGGATGGAGTCCTAGAAAAGATTTAACAATGAAGATTAGAATTTGAAATTTGAAGATTTGCAGGAGTTAAAGCCAATGTATGTATGTATTCATCCTTCATAGTCAAAAATGAGCTTAATATCAACTAGAATTCATTGAGTTAAATTTCAGATGCGATGTGTTCAAAGATGATTGATCATAAGAACATAAGAAATAGGAGAAGAAATTGGCCATTCGGCCCCTCAAGACTGCTCTGCCATTCAGTAAGGTCATGTCTGATCAGATTGTGGCCTTAACTCCACTTTCCTGCCTGACTCCTATACCCTTGACTCCCTTGTCAATCAAAAATCTGTCTACCTCATATGAACATACAAATTAGGAGCAGGAATAGGCCACTCGGCCATTCGAGCCTGCTCCGTCATTCAATGAGATCATGGCTGATCTGATTGTAACCTCAATTCCACATTCCCACCTACTCCTGATATTCTTTCACCCCCTTGCTTATCAAGAATCTATCTGTCTCTGCCTTAAAAATATTCAAAGACTCTACATCCACCACCTTTTGAGGAAGGAAGTTCCAAAGACACTCAACACATTGAGAGAGAAAAAAAAAATTCTCCTCATCTCTGTCCTAAATGGACAACCCCTTATTTTTTAAATAGAGGCCCCTAATACTAGATTCTCCCACAAGAGGAGACATCATCTTCACATCGGCCTTGTCAAGGCCACTCAAGATCTTACATGTTTCAATCAAGTCGCCTTTTACTCTTCCAAACTCCAGCAGATAAAAGCCTAGTCTGTCCAACTTTTCCTCATATGACAACTTGTCCAATCCAGGTATTAGTTTAGTAAACCATCTCTGAACAACTTCCAATTCATTACATCCTTCCTTAAATAAGGAGACCAACACTGTACACAGAACTCGAGATGTGGTCTTACCAATACCCTCCATAACTGAAGCATAACCTCCCTACTTTTGTATTCAATTCTTCTCACTATAAACAATAACATTCTATTAGCTTTCCTAATTACTTGCTGTATCTTCATACTAGCCTTTTGCACTTCATGCACTAGGACCCCTAGATCCCTCTGCAGCTCAGAGCTCTGCAATTTGTCACCATTTAGACAATATGCTTTTTTATTTTTCCTACCAAAATGGCTTTCCCACATTATACTCCATTTGCCAGGTCTTTGCCCATTCACTTAACGTACCTATATCCCTTTTATAGCCTCCTTGTGTCCTCTTCACATCTTACTATCCTGCCTATCTTTGTGTCATCAGCAAATTTAGCAACCATACCTTCAGTTCCTTCATCCAAGTCATTTATATAAATTGTAAAAAGCTGAGGCCTTAGCACTGATCCCTGTAGCACACCACTCATTACAACTTACCAAACAGAAAAAAGAGTCATTTATGCCTACCCTCTGTTTCCTGTTAGCTAGCCAATCTTCTATCCATAGGACCATAGAAATGTTACAGCACAGAAAGAGGCCGTTCAGCCCATTGTGTCTGCGCCAGTCATAAAAAGATTAAAAATAAACCAGCCACTCATTTTTAACCCCACTTTCCAGCACCTGGTCCGAAGCCTTGCAGGTTACAGCACTTCAGGTAAATATCCAGGTACCTTTTAAATGAGTTGAGCGTTTCAGCCTCAACCACCGATTCAGGTAGCGAATTCCAGATGCCCACCACCATCTGGGTGAAAAATCTTTTCCTTATATCCCCTCTAATCCTAAGACCATAAGACATAGGAGCAGAAATTAGGCCATTCGGCCCATCGAGTCTGCTCCGCCATTCAATCATGGCTGATAAGTTTCTCAACCCCATTCTCCCACCTTCTCCCCGTAACCTTTGATCCCCTTACCAATTAAGAACCTATCTATCTCGGTCTTAAATACACTCAATGACCTGGACTCCACAGCCTTCTGTGGCAATGAATTCCATAGATTCACCACTCTCTGGCTAAAGAAGTTTCTCCTCATCTCTGTTTTAAAAGGTCTTCCCTTTATTCTGAGGCTGTGCCCACGGGTCCTAGTCTCTCCTACTAATGGAAACATCTTCCCTACGTCCACTCTATCCAGGCCTTTCAGTATTCTGTAAGTTTCAATCAGATCCACCCTCATCCTTCTAAACTCCATCGAGTATAGACCCAGAGTCCTCAAATGTTCCTCATATGTTAAGCCTTTCATTCCTGGGATTATTCTCGTGAACCTCCGCTGGACCCTCTCCAGGGCCAGCACATCCTTCCTGAGATATGGGGCCCAAAATTGTTCACAATATTATAAATGTGGTCTGACCAGAGCCTTGTAAAGACTCAGCAGCACATCCCTGCTTTTATATTCTAGTCTTCTCGAAATAAATGCCAACATTGCATTTGTCTTCCTAAGTACGGACTGAACCTGCAAGTTAACCTTAAGAGAATCCTGGACTAGGACTCCCAAGTCCCTTTGCACTCCAGATTTCTGAATTCTCTCCCCATTTGGAAAATAGTCTATGCCTCTATTCTTCCTACCAAAGTGCATGACCTCACACTTCCCCACGTTGTATTCCATCTGCCACTTCTTTGCCCATTCTCCTAACCTGTCTAAATCCTTTTGCAGCCTCCCCGCCTCCTCAATACTACCTGTTCCTCCACCAATCTTTGTATCATCTGCAAACTTAGCCAGAATGCCCTCAGTTCCTTCATCTAGATCATTAATGTATAAAGTGAAAAGTTGTGGTCCCAACACTGACCCTTGCGGAACTCCACTAGTCACCGGCCGCCATCCTGAGAAGGACCCCCTTCTACCAATCACCTTAAATCTTTGCCCCCCTGGTAATTGACCCCTCAGCTAGGGGAAACAGGTCTTTCCACTCCACCCTCTCTAGGCCCCTCATAATTTTGTACACCTCAATTAGGTCACCCCTCAGTAACCTCTGATCTAAGGAAAACAACCCTGGGCAATCCGATCTCTCCTCATAGCTGCAATTTTCAAGCCCTGGCAACATTCTTGTAAATCTCCTTTGTACTCTCTCCAGAGCAATTATGTCCTTCCTGTAATATGGTGACTAGAACTGGACAGAACATTCCAGCTGTGGTCTAACCAATGTTTTATACAGTTCCAGTATTACAGCCCTGCAGTTTTATTCAGTACTTCATCCAATAAAGGAAAGCTGGCCTAACACCTTCAGGGACCTGTGGAGGTGCACTCCAAAGTCTCTCAATTCCTCAACCCCGCTAAACATCCTCTAATATCCTTCAATTTTTGTGTCATCCGCATATTTCCTAATCATGCCTCCCATATTTAAGTCCAAACCTTTAATATGTACGACAAACAGCAAGGGCCCCAACACTGAGCCCTGTGGAACACCACTGGAAACTGCCCTCCACTTGCAAAAATGTCCATTGACCATTACCCTTTGTTTCCTGTCACAAGCCAATAGATTCAACTCACCACCTTCCCCTGCATCCCATGGGATTTCATTTTTCTGACTAGCCTGCCATGTGGGATCTTGTCAAATGCACACTACACTACCCTCATCAATCCTCCTTTTCACATCCTCAAGAAATTATTTTAAGTTAGTAAGACATGATCTTCCCTGAACAAAACCATGCTGACTATCCCTGATCAATCCATTTCCCTTCTGAGTAACAGTTTATCCTGTCTCTCAGAATTGATTCCAATAATTTGCCCACCGCCGAAGTCAGATTGACTGGCCTATAATTTTTTGGCCTGTCACGTGCACCTTTTTAAAATAATAGTACAATGTTCGCAGACCTTCAATCCTCTAGTTTATTTTTATTCATTCACGGGATGTGGACTTCGCTGGCTGAGCCAGCATTTGTTACCCATCCTTAGTTCCCCTTGAGGAGGTGATGGTCAGCTGCCTTCTTGAACTGCTGCAGTCCATGCGGTTTAGGTACACCACAGTGCTGTTGGGAAGGGAGTTCCAGGATTTTGACCCAGCAACAGTGAAGGAACGGCTATATATTTCCAAGTCAGGATGGTGAGTGGCTCGGAGAGGACCTTCCAGGCGGTGGTGTTGCCATCTATCTGCTGCTCTTGTCCTTCTAGATGGCAGTGGTCATGGGTTTGGAAGGTGCTGTCGAAGGAGCCTTGGTGAATTCCTGCAGTGCATCTTGTAGATGGCACACACTGCTGCTACTGTGCGTCAGTGGTGGAGAGAGTGAATGTTTGTGGGTGTGGTGTCATTAGAGCAGGCTGCTTTATCATGAACAGTGTCGAGCTTCTTGAGTGGGAGATGCACTCATCCAGGCAAGTGGGGACAATTCCATCACGCTCCTAACTTGTGCCTTGTAGGTGGTGGACAGGCTTTAGGGAATCAGGAGGTGGGTTATTTGTCGCGCTATTCCTAGCCTCTGATCTGCTCTTATAGCCACAGTATTTATATGGCTAGTCCAGTTCAGTTTCTGGTCAATGGTAACCCCCAGGATGTTGATAGTGGGGGATTCAGTGATGGTAATGCCATTGAACAACAAGGGGGCGATGGTTGACTTCTCTCTTGTTGGATACAGTCTTTGCCTGACATTTGTGTGGTGCAAATGTTGCATGCCACTTGCCAGCCCAAACCTGGATATTGTCAAGGTCTTTCTGCATTTGGACATGGACTGCTTCAGTATCTGAGGAGTCACGAATGGTGCTGAACATCGTGCAATCATCAGGGAACATCCCCACTTCTGACCTTATGATTGAAGCAAGGTCATTGATGAAGCAGCTGAAGATGGTTGGGCCTAGGACACTACCCTGAGGAACTCCTGCAGTGATATCCTGGAGCTGAGATGACTGACCTCCAACAACAAACCCACCTTGCTAGGTATGACTCCAACCAGCGGAGAGTTTTCCCCCTGATTCCCATTGACTCCAGTTTTGCTAGGTCTCCTTGATGCCACACTCGGTCAAATGTGATCTTGATGTCAAGGGCAGTCACTCTCACCTCACCTCGGGAGTTCAGCTCTTTTGTCCATGTTTGAACCAAGGCTGTAATGAGGTCAGGAGCTGAGTGGCCCTGGTGGAATCCAAACTGGATGTCTGTGAGCAGGCAATTGCTAAGCAAGTGCAGCTTGATAGCACTGCTGATGACCCCTTCCATTACTTTACTGATGATTGAGGGTAGATTGATGGGGTGGTATTTGGCCGGGATGGATTTGTCCAGCTCTTTGTATACAGGACATACCTGGGCAATTTTCCACATTGCCGGGTAGATGCCAGTGTTGTAGCTGTACTGGAACAGCTTGACTAGAGGCTTGACAAATTCTGGAGCATTAGTCTCCAGTACTATTGCCAGAATATTGTCAGGGCCCATAGCCTTTGCAATATCCAATGCCTTCAGCCATTTATGGATATCACATGGAGTGAATCGAATTGACTTAAGACTGGCATCTGTGATGTTGGAGACCTCCGGAGGAGCCCGAGATGGATCATCCACTCGGCACTTCTGGCTGAAGATTCAGCCTTATCTTTGGCACTGACATGCTGGGCTCCCCCATCATTGAGGATGGGGATATTTGTGGAGCCTCCTCCTCCAGTGAGTTGTTTAATTGTCCACCACCATTCACAACTGGATGTGGCAAAACTGCAGAGCTTAGAACTGACCTGTTGGTTGTGGGATCGCTTTGCTTTGTCTCTGGTACCTTGCTTGTATCTCATTAGGATTGGAAAATGATCCTCAGAGCATCCACTATTTCCGCCCTGATTTCCTTTAACAGCCTGGGATACAATTCATCGGCCCTGGTGACTTATCTACCATCAAGGATGCCGGTCCCTTCAGTACTTCCTCTCTCATTATGTTTATTGCATCTAATATTTCACACTCTTCTTTAACTAGAATGCCTGCATCATCCCTCTTCTTAGTGAAGACAGGGACAAAGTACTCATTGAGAACCCTGCCCACATCTTCAGCATCAGTGCACAAGTTACCATGGACATCTCTGATAGGTCCTACCCTTTCCGTGGTTATGCTCTCACTCTTAATGTACTAGTAAAACATCTTTGGGCTTTCTTTGATTTTACCAGCCAATATTTTTCCGTATCCACTCTTTGCATCCCTAATTTTCTTTTCTACTTTACCCCTGTACTTTCTATGCTCCTCTTTGCTTTCCACATTATTAAGCTTTTTGTGACTATCATAAGCTTTCTTTTTCTGCTTTATCATACTCTGTATGCTTCTGGATAACCGGGGCTCTAGATTTGGCAGTACCACGCTTTTTCTTGCGGGGTCATTTCCACAATATGTGCGCAGAATCTTGCTTTTGAATACCTCCCACTGATTTAACATTGTTTTCCCTTCTAGTAGCTGTAATCAGTCCACTTTCGTCAGTTCACCTCTCAGCTTTGTAAGATTTGTTTTCCCCCAGTTTAGAACTTTTACTCCTGTTCTATCTTTGTCCTTTTCCATAATGATGTTAAGTCTAATTGTATTATGGTCACTATCTCCAAAATGTTCCCCACTACTACTTCATCCACTTGCCCAGTTTCATTTCCTAAGGTTAAATCTAGAATCATGCCCCTTGTCATTGATCTTGTTAATACTGACTGAAAATGTTCTCTTGAATGCAGTTCAAGAATTTTGTGCCCTTCACACTGATCGTATCCCAATTGCTATTAGGGTAGTTGAAGTCTTTAACTATTACTGCCCTATGGTTTTTGTCTTCAGAAATATGCCTACATATTTGCTCTTCTAACTCCCTTTCACTATTTAGGGGTCTGTAGTATACTCCAAGCAACGTGGCTGCCTTTTCTTTTATATCTGTGCTCAACCCATATGGCCTGATTTGGTGCTTCATTTGAGTATACCATCCCTTCTCACAGCTGTAATTGATTCTTTAACCAATAATGCTACACCCCCCACCTTTTTTTATTTCCCTCTCTATCCTGTCTGAAAACTCTATATCCAAAGATATGGAGCAGCCATTTTTGCCTCTTTTAAAGCCAAGTTTCCATTATAGCCATGGTATCATGCTGCCACGTGTCTATCTGTGCCCTCAGCTCATAGACTTTATTTGCTATACTCCTTGCATTTACATATACACCTTTTAACACAACCAAATTCCTGTGCTGTGCACTTTTTAACCTGTGCTTCTTCTGTCTTTCAGAGTCATTCAGTAATTTTCCATGCCACTATGTTTCCCCAACACCATGAGCTTTTATTTTTCACAATAACCTCTGATGTGGCACCTTATCAAATGACTTCATTTGAGTATACCATCCCTTCTCACAGCTGTAATTGATTCTTTAGCCAATGATGTTACACCCCCACCTTTTTTTATGAGGAGGTGAGCTGGCAAGATGGATACAGAATTGGCTTGGTCACAGAAGACAGAGGGTAGCAGTGGAAGGGTACTTTTCTGAATGGAGAGCTGTGACTAGTGGTGTTCCGCAGGGATCAGTGCTGGGACCTTTGCTGTTTGTAGTATATGTAAATGATTTGGAGGAAAATGTAACTGGGCTAATTAGTAAGTTTGCAGACGACACTAAGGTTGGAGGAGTTGCAGATTGTGAAGAGGATTGTCAAAGGATACAACGGGATATAGATCGGCTGGAGACTTGGGCGGAGAAATGGCAGATGGAGTTTAATCTGGACAAATGCGAGGTAATGCATTTTGGAAGGTCTAATACAGGTAGGAATTATACAGTAAATGGCAGAACCCTTAAGTGCATCGACGGGCAGAGGGATCTGGGTGTACAGGTCCACAGGTCACTGAAAGTAGCAATGCAGGTGGATAAGGTAGTCAGGAAGGCATATGGCATGCTTACCTTCATCGGCAGGGGTATTAAGTATAAAAGCTGGGAAGTCATGCTGCAGCTGTTTCGAACCTTGATTAGGCCACACTTGGAATATTGCGTGCAATTCTGGTCGCCACATTACCAGAAGGATATAGAGGCATTAGAGAGGGTGCAGAGGAGGTTTACCAGGATGCTGCCTGGTCTGGAGGTTATTAGCTATGAGGAGAGGTTGGAGAAACTCGGATTGTTCTCACTAGAGCGACAGAGATTGAGGGGAGGCTTGATAGAAGTTTACAGATGAGTGTCATGGACAGAGTAGATAGTCAGAAGCTTTTCTCCAGGGTGGAAGAGTCAATTACTAGAGGACATAGATTTAAGGTGAGAGGAGAAAACTTTAGAGGAGATGTGCGGGGGAAGTTTTTTACGCAGAGGGTAGTGAGTGTCTGGAATTCGCTGCCAGAGGAGGTGGTGGAAGCAGGTACGATAGTGGTGTTTAAGAGGCAGCTTGACAAATACATGAATAGGATGGGAATAGAGGGATACGGACCCCAGAAGTGCAAAATGTTTTAGTTTGACAGGCAATATCGTCGGCGTAGGCTTGGGGGGCCGAAGGTCCTGTTCCTGTGCTGTACTTTTCTTCGTTCTTTGGCTTCTGGAAATCTAAATACAGTACATCCACCCTTTACCCACAGCATATATTACTTCAAAGATTGCCAATTAATTGGTTAAACATGACCAGAATTTTCCTGTTGGTGTGCAGGGGCGGGCCCCGCACGCACACGCGTAAAATGACGTGTGGTGACATTGGGCGTGCATACCGACGTCACTGCGCTCCATCACGATATTTCGTTAGGCGGGTGCGTGTTGATCTCTGGTGCGCGCCCACCATTATTTAATGGGCCACTTAAGGTCCTTGAGGCGCCAATCGACGGCGGTTTTTCGGCACCCGTGCAATCTTCGGCTCGGTGCAAGGGCGCAACAGGCAGGCGGGTAGCACACATTTGTCTCAACCTCATCCACGGGCAGGATAAGAAGGCTCAGTGGGTTCGCAAGTGTGCTCTTTCAAATATTGTTTTTTCAATGTTACTGATACTTGCCTAGGTGATCTGCAATACTTCAGAACACCTCCCAGCTGCTTGGTCTGGACTCACAACCTTCAGGTCAGCACTCTGCAGTGAGGAATCTTTTTTTGGGCCTGCAGGTTTCAGGAAGCCTTCCCTTAGCCTGGGTATGGGAGCTGAACTCTCCACTGGAGGCACCTCCTCTGAGGAGGAAGAGAGGGCTAGAAGGGGGAAGAGGCAGGAGTGCACATTCAGCCACCAGGGGAGCCGCCTTTGGGAGGACAGGCACAGGCACAAGGGGTACCGGGCCAAGTAGTAGTCCAAGGCGGAAAGGGCCGCAGAAGACACCACTATCCTGCTGCCAGGGTGTACAGGTGGCGAAGCAGCTACCTAAATATGTCTGAAGTGCAGTGCCGAAGGAGGCTCCGTCTCTCCAGGGAGACAGTCAACTATATCTGTCAGATGATTGGGCCTGAGATCTCCGCTAACTTTGTGGGTGGACACCCCATACCAGTGGCTCTAAAGGTCGCAGCTCCAATCAACTTCTATGCCTCTGGCTTCTTTCAGGGGTCGGCGGGTGATCTTTGCGGTGTCTCCCAATCAGCTGTCCACACTTGTGTCAAGCAGGTTACAGACGCTCTGTTCAGGTGTGCATTGACCTTCATCTACTACTTTTGGCACCAGGCAAGCCAGACACAGCGAGCCAGAGGCCTAGTGGCGATTGCTGGCTTCCCCTGTGTTCAAGGGTGCAATAGACTACACACATGTGGCCATCAAGGCACCAGCAGGTGAGCCCAGTGCATTCGCCAACGGGAAGGGCTTCCACTCCATGAACGTGCAGATAGTGTGTGATCACAGGATGCTGATTCTACAAGTCTGTGCAAAGTACCCAGGCAGGTCCCACGACATCCTCACACACTCCCAGGTGCCAGGGCTCTTGAGTGCTCCATCCCAGCTTGATAGATGGCTGCGGGGTGACAAGGGCTATTCCCTCAGAAGGTGGCTCATGACGCCTTTCCGCCATCTAAGAACAGAAGCTGAGCAGCGGTACAATAGGAGCCATGCCTCTACGAGGGCTGTGCTGGAGAGCGCCATCGGTCTTCTCAAAATGCACATCCGATGCCTGGACCGCTCGGGGGCACACTCCAGTATCCCCCAGATCATGTCTCAGTGATAGTGGTTGCATGCTTCGCTCTCCACAATCTTGCGCTGGAAAGGGGGGGACGCAGTGGACAATGAAGACGTCGATGCAGTGGCTGCAGCTGCACACGATGAGTCCAGCAGTGAGTCCGAGGATGAGCACGCACAGGGAAATGCTGAGGGGGTAGACGCTGGCCCGGGCATACTCCAGGGAGGCAGGGACACCTGGGAGGCTTTAATCCAACGAACCTTCAGCTAGCAGACCACATATGGACCTCCAGGACAAGCCTGAGCTGCAGGCTCCATACTCGATACCTAAGTGTAAAATCTGCCTGGATAGAAACATTAACCAAGGGCCTTTTTAATAAAGCTGAATGTCCCACAAATCACTCATAACATTTTTGGAAACCATAAACCCATGGTGTGCCTATGGTGCCTTATGTTTACGGTTTCGGGTGCTACGTTTTGGTGCTGACCCCTCGCTGGGAATGGCATCTGAGACAGCCTGCTCACTCTGCTGTCCTGTTGGCCTCGATGACCTTGGCGGTTGTCCTCTGGTCTGTGGAGCCTGTGCTGGCCCTGCCTGGGAGGGAGCTGCCAGTTCTACAGCTGGCATGTCCCCAGTTGTCACAGCCTCACCGGATGCAACAGTCATTAGCTGAGGGGCAGAGGAGCTGCTGCCCTCATCCGAGGCACTCTGAGAGGAACCCGCAGAGATGACAGGCAGCTGCTGCGCCGATGTGAGGTCTCTTCGGACCTCTCTGCTCACCATGGATGGATGGGCACCGAGCTGGGAAACTTGGTGCCCAGACCATCTCCCACATTGGCAATGACCAGCTGAGGTGGCCTGAGCACATCCCCAGGAAGCCCTGATTGGTCTCCTGGAGGAGCCTTTCCATGAGAGTTGCCACTCTGTCCATGGAGGACGCATGGTGCTCGGCCATGAGACTCATTGCTTCGGTGATAGTCCGTGTAGATTCCTCCACCATGGACACCAAGCCAGGCATAGCCTCATGTATCTCCTCCAGATGCTCCCGCACACCTGGCTGCATTTCCTGCGTTTGCTGTGTCGCAGATGACTCCAGAGGCACATCATCAGCCACCGACTGAGCATGTGACTTGTCCCCTGCAGTCCTCTGATTGCTGGCGCCGTGGCCACTCTCTGTCTCTGCCAGCTGTGAAGTGCCCTCACCGCTGTGCCCTGGGACACTAGCCAAATACTCTAATACCCACCGAGGTGCTAGTATCTGCGCTGGTGACTGCCTGACAGAGATGGTGTGACGCTGGTGAGTCTGTGACTTCAGGGCTCTCAGGTGTGAGAGGGGGCCCCTACTGCTCCTCCTCCAGGCCCTGCTCCGCTGATGTTGAAAGGAAGAACAAGGACATTGGATCAGTTAACGTGGAGACAATGTCAATGTGCACCCATGTCCCCCGGATCATTATGCGCTCATCCTTCTATAAGCAATGGTCAAGCCATGTTGCAAACTTCAATCACTGAACATTCAGCACTGCCATGGCTGTTGGGAGAACAATGGTGACCTCACTGCTGGGCATACATACCTGCCCGTGGCACCCCAGCCTCACCGACGTGCATGGCGCCTCTCCAAATCTAGGGCCTCCTGCTTGAAGTAATTGAGAATCGCCAACATGCCGGCCCGCCGCCAGTCCTCACCCGCTCGGTGGCATTATGTGCACTCTTCTCCTGAAAAGGAGAGAAGAGCATTGATTAGTGCTGCTTGTACCTGGACTCTCTTTGCGGACGGCCCACCCCGACCAGAGTGGGACATTGCAGGGCTCCAGTGCCTCTTCACCCCGCTGCTGCCGAACACTCAGACAAAGATGCTAGGCCTGCCCGCCGCCCCCGCCCCCCACCCCCACCCCTTTGACTAAATGCTGCCTACATCACATTAGGCACCAAACAGTCTAACCTTCCATAGCAAGGTGGCGCAAGCACGTGGAGCGCAGAGGGCAGCAGATCGATCACTGCCATGCCACCTTGAAGCTCCCCTCCCAGCATGTCATCACCCTGACTTTGACATGTCCTGGAGTTCCAGCACTGCGCCTAGGTGCAGCTCCTCCAGGTTGCCCCCAAAACAGTAATCTGGGTCTCAGTGTACCACATGCTGTGGGGACAGAACCCATCTCTTCACCACCTTCTCAAGGTGACCACGGCATGGGCAATATCTGCTGGCCCACCCAGCGAAGGGCACATGCCATCAATGATTCAGTGCAGTCACTACATTCAGACTTGGGGGTGGGGGAGGCGCCAGGGGGGAAGGCCAACATTGGACTCACCCTTCCTGAGTCGTTGAGTCAACAGGTCGTTGAAATGCTTGCAACACTGGATCCAGCCACATCACCTCACTATATCTCCGCCACCTCCTCCCAGGTATATTTGGTCATGTGGGGGGCCTCCTCCCGTCCTGGCGTACAAGGACCTCCCACCATGCTGCCTCCTCCTCGAGCAGGGCAGCAAGGCAATCATCAGAAAAACGAGGGCCACACTGCCCTACCCCCCTGCCTGGCCTGCTCACCAGCAGCACTATAGGGAGCCCTTCCACTGGCCATGATTGGCAGCCTTTGAAAGTCTGCAGCAACTTTTTAAAACAGGCTGCCGGGTCACCATTGGAGCCGGCGGTCATTGCAGTCCCACCGCCACCTGCCAACTCCCGCTATCATCGGGAGCTGAGATTCACACTGGGTGGGCCTTAACTGGCCAGCCCGGGGAAAATGACAGCGCAGACCCGATCGCGGGCGGCGATCAGGTCTGTGCCCGCCTGCTCCCGCTCCTGCTCCACCCGCTCAATAGGCAGAAAATTCTGCCCATGATTTCCCTTTCGCAAAACCATGTTGGCTTTGCCTGATTGCCATGAATTTTTCCAAGTACCCTGCTATAATGTCTAATAATAGCTTCTAACATTTTCCCTATGACAGATGTTAAGCTAACTGGCCTGTAGTTTCCTGCTTTCTGTCTACATTTGTTTTTGAATAAAGGAGTTACATTTGCTATTTTCCAATCTAATAGAACCAAATCTAGTGAATTTCAGAAAATTAAAACCAATGCATCAACTATCTCACTACATACTTCTTTCAAGACCCTAGGATGAAGTCCATCAGAATCCAGGGTTTGTCAGCCTCAGTTCCAGCAATTTTCTCAGTACCACTTTCCGGGTGATTGTAATTTTCATGCCCCTTGCATATATGTTGATGAATGACCCAACTTTCTGCCTGCCCATCATCAGTGAGCCCTCAATGATTGCAACAAGCAACAACAAAAAAACAAAGTTTAATTCAACACAGGCGACATCATCATGACAAAGTAACATAAACACAGCACTGTGGTTTAAGTGCCCATCTTAAAACATTTGTGAATGCTGTGGTGAGCACATCCCCAGTATCAGCACACAACTTGGAGGTAGGCTGCTGATATCCATGCCCTGTAGCCTTTGGTGACTGTGGCGGGCATCCTCTCGCTGCCGTAGGCTTGGTGGGCCCAGGAGAAGTAGGGGGCTCTTGCACTGTTCTGTGGCTGCTGTCATTGTAGGAGGTTGCGTAGAATTGCTGGCAAACTCCTGTCAACCTTGAGGGGAGCCCTGGAGTGTGTCAAGTTTCAGCTGTTCAGTAATCTAGGGTGTTTTCCATGGGTTGAGGTGCACCTGGAGAGATGTCGAGGGGCACCTTTCATTTCTTACTGGCCCACTGCAGCAAAGAGCTTATGGTGACTGTGATAGCCTGCAGGTGAGTGCTAACACTAGACACCCATTGAGGGGTATCTTGGATCTGCCTGTCCATGACAGTTACCCAACCTCTCCATGGAGGAAGAAATGTACTTGCTCACCTGAGATATGGCAGAGGTCATGGCCTGGCTGGAATCCTCCATTGTCTGTGGATGTCTGCTCAGTGCCTCAGGCAGCTCAACCAGTTTCTCCCCCATTTACCTCTGCAACTCCAGCAGGCTGAGTGTGGCCCTCATCAGAGGTCTGTCATCAGCCTGGGGCACAGCACAAGCCTGGCCTCCAGCTGTCCTCCAACTGTCAGTAGCCTCAGCTACCACAGCCATCTTCATCTGCTGAACAGTGAGGTGCTCATCAGGTGTCGTCTACTTACTGAGGTGTCATCTGCGCTACTGCTTGGTCCAGGGGAGGGATGTGATGCTGCACCCTCTGAGACTTGAACACTTGCATCATCAGAGATGGCATGAACATTGCTGCTGGTTTTCTTTGACGCATCTTGATGTGCCATAACTGCAAGGGAAAGATGCACTATTAGGTCCTGTGATACTAAATGCTCAACTCTCAACCATGGGTACAATGCTCATCGCTAAGTGCTAATGGTCCTTATTCTCCACACCAGATACACCAATCTCAGCATCTGATGCTGAACAACCAACTTGCTCCCACCTCCACAGGGGTGAGAGCATGGATATTGGACACCCATTCCATTCATTGTGAGCCCTTTTGTCCTACAAGCACAAGTGGACAGTCAGTTAGACTCTAGATGAGGCTGAGAAAATGTCCTTAATGCAGTACTTACCCCTGTAATGACCGGTTGGCATGTCTGTATGTCCTTCCCATGACTACACTCTTGTGGGAAGTGCTTGAAGTGGGGAGCGAGATAAAATTGCCTGAAACCAACATGCATTCAATAATGCTGAAGTAAGCTGTGACCAACGACACTGATGGAATCGATAGCAAGATACACAATTCAGGGTGGGGAGCAATGATAATGGCTTGGATTTTCATCCTTGAGGCAGGTAATGGGAATCGAGAACATTCCAGGCTCGGCCTGCCCACCTCAGGAGAAAGTGCCAGAAAATGCAGGATCTCTATTGTTGGGGGTGGTGGATGTGGGCTGGTGTCAAGCCAGCCGACCCGGGACAAAGTTTGGAGGTGGCCACAGGAGCTGTCAGATGCAGAGGCAGGCTGTTCAAGAGGTCTGCCTCAGCGCTGTGGAACGTTGTCCCAGCCCTCAACCCTGACATACCCTCACCCTCCAAACATTCATGCCACATCATGCCCCCCACTCACCCCCTATGGCCCCTCATGCCCCCATGCCAAGTTATGACACTTCCATGCCCATTGGCCAACTATACACAGTAGAAGCAATGAAACCTGTAGTGACAGTAGGATATGTTTTAAAAAAAACTTCCAAGATAAGTAATTCATTCACTACTTTTTCCTATGTTGAAAAAAAAACCATTTCACTCTATCTTATGTAAGTGCCAATCATCCAGACCCTTAAAATATCAATAACGAAAACCACAAACCCTTTAAACATTTAAGGTTGTGTAAACAAGTATTGCGAAATTGACAGCAGAGATCAGAGAGTCTGAGCTGTCAATCAAACAATCTTTTCTCTGGGGCGCAGTTGTTTCAACAAGCTTGATGGTTGTCTGGCCTCTCAGCCAAGCATACATATTGAAGCTTTTTGGAAATCAGCCAAGTAATCATAATGACACAATGATAGCCTTTAGATATTATAAATGTTTAAATGGCTCGGCATTTAAATAACTTCACATCATGACATCAGAGCTTATCTGCCCTTCCAGCAGAATAGGCAGACAAGTGGCAGATGGAATTTAATATACAGAAGTGTGAACTGATACACTTAGGCAAAGGCAATATAGACTTAATGGCACAGTTCTAAAAGGTGTAAAGGGACAGAGGGTCCTGGGGGTTCTGTGCATAAACCTTTGAAGGTGACAAGACATATTGAGAACAGTTAGTAAAACATATGGGATGTTGTGCTTCACAAATAGATTATTGAGCACAAAGGCAGGGAAGTTACGATGAACCTATTGCTATGAGCCGCATGAGGATCCGTAAACTAAAAGAACCAAATTTTCAGAGCGACCACCGAAATGAACAAATGAAGAACAGGATTTCACTTCTTGTAACTTTTAAGTTAGCCCAAATCAGATTCAACATAAAATAATAAATTAATAGGAAAATCACAGCCAGTACGAACTGCAAATTACACAGGGAATAGCTGGTACAATAAAGATGGATCTTACTGATCGTCCAGGCAGTCCACTCCGTCTGTATGGCACCAATTTCAGCCACACAGTTCTTCCAAGCTTGGATCTTTCTTTAGCAGAATTCCAGTTCCTTTACTTAAAATACTTAACCAATTCTCCACAGGCAGCAGCTTCCACATAAAAACTATTTTATCCTTGCAATCTTTAACACAATAGCGTACTTCTTTCCAGAAACTTCCCAACCCTCAGTTATCCTAGAATGGAATTATGATTGTTGCCAATTCTGGGCATTCAATCACCTGGAAGTGAAAGAAACAGTGGCAGGAGCCCTAAACATGCTTTCCGACTGCTCAAGCATGCAGCTCTCTGATTTGGCTTGTAGACCGCCTCCTCTAGCTGTACCCTTTCCTTTTTTTCTCTCTGCCACATAACCTCCATATTTTAACTTCCTCCTGTTGCTACTGCTTTCAGGTCAAGGGTCGCCAGGTAACATGGACCAGTAATAAAAACAGAAAACTGAACCGAAGGAAAGGCATATAGGACTGGAAACTTTATGTTTTTATTTCAGATCTTCATCATCTGCAGTATTTGTTTTCATTTTCATGGACCAGTATTTCTCATTATCCAAAAATTATAATTGATCCATTGATCTTTTTACAAGCGATTCAAACACTTAAATGTTATATTCAAACATTTTTAAAAACAATTACTAAATTCCCCAAACATTTTAAAGTAACCACAAACTTTCTTTACTGTTACTGCTTCTGGGTCAAAGGCTGTCACACTATATAAAATCTTGGTTAGGCCACAATTAGAGCATTGTGTCCAATCCTGGTCACCACAGTTTAGGAAGGATGTGACGGTCCTTGAGAGGTGTAGAGGAGATTTACTGCCAGAATGGTTTCAGGGATGAAAGATTTTAGCTACAAAGTTAATTTGGAGAAACTGAGGATGTTCCCCTTGGAGCAAAGGAGGGCTTTGATTGAGATGTATAAGATTATGATAGGTTCAGGTAAGATAAACAAAGACAAACTGTTTTGATTAGCTGCTTTTACTCATATTGGGGGTCATAGATTTAAAGTTTAACGCATGGGATGCAGGGGTGATGTGCAGAGAACTGTAATGACCTGGAATTGTCTGTCTACGAGGGTTGTGGAAGTGGTCACAATGAATGATTTCAAAAGGAAATGGGATAGGAGCTTACTGGGATCAGTAAAGGGCGCATGAAGAGACAGGCAGCTAAGCTGGAGTGAGAAGGAAGCCGAGTGAGTGGTGAATTAGGTTCACATGGGAATTTGGTGCACAGAGGAAAGAAGCTATACATAAGAATTAGTCTAAGTTAATTAAGAAAGTAATTAAATTAAGCTAACTAAACAACATAGAACCCATAAAGCAGCAGGGGTTTGGACAGAGAGCCCGTAAAACAATGGAGAGAGCCTGGAGTTTACAGATAAAATCTTTAAGTGATGTCACAGGAGCTCCATAAGTTGATTGGTTTGGTAGGTACAGGCCTTTCCAGACTCAATGCAGAGGAGATGATTGGTTGATTGGTGAATGACAGATGATTGTTACATGATACCATACTGTATCTTTATGTAAAGTTTAAGGTATGTCAGTGCAGCTCGGCCATGTGCAATGTGCATCCGGAGGGATGTGGGAAGTCGTGCAGGCACAAAGTGCCCTTGATGACTACATTTGCATGAAGTGTCAACAGCTGCTGAAACTTGAGTTCCTGGTTGCGGAACTCGAGCGAAGGTTGGAATCACTGTGGTGCATCTGCAAGGTTGAGGATTACGTGATAGCACATTTAGAGAGCTGCTAACACCGCAGCTAAGAAGTTAGAGGTGGAGATAAAATGGGTGACTGCCAGAGTATCTAAGAGAAATAGGTAGGTAGTGCAGGAATCACCTGAGGCTATCTTGCTCTCCAACTGCTTATCCATTTTGGATACGTGAGTGAGATGGATCTCAAAGGACTGTAGCAAAAGCGTAGTTCCTGGCACCATGGGTGGCTCAGGTGCACAGGAGGGGAGGAGGAAGAGTGAAACTGCTATAGTGGTATGGGGTTTCCATAGTTAGGGGAGCAGACAGGCTTTTCTGCAGCTGTAGACATGACTCATGGTTAGTGTGTTGCCCCCTGTGGTGCCAGGGTCAAGGAGGGCACAGAGTGGTTTCAAGACATTCTTTTGGGGCAGGGTGAACAGCCAAAGGTTGTGGTCCACTTCGGGACCAATGACATAGGTACGGAAAGGGATGAGGTCCTGAAAGTAGATTTTAGGGAGTTAGGAAGGGACTTAAAAAGTAGGACCTCAAAAGCAGTAATCTCAGGATTACTCCTAATTCCACATGCTAGCGAGCATAAGAATAGGAAGATTGAGCAGTTCAATACGTGGCTGGAGAAATGGAGTTGGAGGGAGGGCTTTAGATTTCTGAGACAATGGTACAGGTTCTGGGTAGGTGAGATCTGTACAAGAAGGACAGGTTACACTTTAACAGGATTAGGACTAATGCTCTCGCGGGGAGATTTGCTAGTGCATTTGGGGAGGGTTTAAACTAGATTGGCAGAGGAATGGGAACCTGAGGTTCAGTAAAGCGGAGAGGAACTGGCAGTGGGAAGTAGAAAAGTATTAACTAATGAGGATATATCAAAGAGTAGTATCAAGGTAAACAGAATACTTGGAGAGTTTGATAGAATTAGAGTAGGCAGTAGTAAGACATAAGATGGGGTCAGAGTAGGCGAGAAAGTAAAAAAGCCTAAATCAGCGTTTATGCGCATGTATGTAAATGCTTGGAGTGTGGTTAATAAGATTGGTGTACTAGAGGTGCGGGTTGTCAAATGGAATTATGATATTATTGCTACAACAGAGACCTGGCTCAAAGAAGGGCAGGACTGGGCGTTAAATATTTCTGGGTACAGGGTGTCCAGGAGAGACAGGAAAGCAAGAATGTTGGCGGGGAGGGGGTGGGTGTTGGGGAAAGGGTAGTAGCAGTATTGATTAAAGATGGCATTACAGTACTGGGGAGGGAGGATATTCCAAAGGGGTCAAGGACAGAATCTCTCTAGCTGGAAGTAAGGAATGAAAAAGGTGCAATAATAATGATATGTGTAGACTATAGACCACCAACAAATCTGCAAAGAAATAACAGGTGCAAGAATTAGAGTAATTATAACGGGGGACTTCTATTATCCAAATATAGACTGGGACATGAATAGTGCAAAGGGACAAGAGGGGCGAAAGTCCTGAAATGTGTTCAAGTTAATTTTCTGCAGCAGTGTGTTCCCAGTCCAACAAGAGGGACTGCACTGTTGGACCTTGTTCTGGGGAATGCATTGGGCCAAGTGGATGAAATATCAATGGGAGAGCGTTTAGGGGACAGTGACCATTGTACTGTAAGGTTTAGGTTGGCCGTGGACAAGGAACAATCCCGAGCAGGGATAATTAATTAATTGGGGGAAAGCCAACTTCGATGGGATGAGAATGCACCTGAGTCATGTGAGTTAGAATCAAATGTTAGCAGAAAAGACGATGGCTGAACAATGGGCTACCTTCAAAGAAATGTATTGCAGGCAATGTCAAGGTATATTCCCTTGAAGGGGAAAGGTAGGACAAATAAATCTAGAGCACCCTGGATGACGAGAGAGATAGAGGTAAAGATGAAAAGGAAGAAGTATGCGTATCGCAGATATCAGGTAGAAAATACAATGGAGAATCAGGCTGAATATGGAAGGACCAGAGGGCAAGTAAAAAGATTGATAAGAAAAGCAAGGAGAGAATATGATAAGAGACTGGCAGCTAACATAAAAGGGAGCCCCAAGGTCTTCTATAAGGACATAAATAATAAAAGGGTGGTTAAAAAAAAGAGTAGGTAGGGTCGATCAGGGATTAAAAAGAGGACTTGCACGTGGAGGCAGGAGAAATGGCAGGAGTATAAAACAAATACTTTTCGTCTGTCTTTACAAGGGAAGAAGATACTAACCAGGCTGACGGTGAGAGAGAATGTAACTGGTACAATGGAAGAATTTACAATTGTGAAAGTGGAGATTTTAGAAAGGCTTAAAATAGAGAAAGCATCCGGACGGATGAGATGCATCCAAGGGTACCGAGGGAAGTGAGAGTGGAAATTGCAGAGGCATTATTGATAAACTTCCAGTCTTCCTTAGACATAGTGGTAGTGTCAGAGAACTGGAGAATTGCGAATGTTATACCCTTCTTCAAAAAGGGATACAAGGCCAAGGCTGGCAACTGCAGATCAGTCAGTTTGACTTCAGTGTTAGGGAAACTTCTGGAAACCATAGTTCGGGATATAATCAATAATCACTTAGACAAGTGCAGGATAATTAAGGAAAGCCAGCATGGCTTCATGTTTAACTAACTTGCTGGAGTTTTTTTGAAGAGATAATAGAGAATGTTGATAAGGGCAACACTTCTGATCTGGTGTAAATGGATTTTCAAAAGGCATTTGAGACATTACCATGCAACAGACTTATGAGCAAAATTTTAGCTCATGGAATTAAAAGGGAGAGCAGGCACTTGGATAAGGAATTGGTTGAGTGACAGGAAACAGAGAATAGTGGTTAATGGATGTTTTTCAGATTGAAGGAAGGTTTGTAGTGGAGTTCCCCAGGGATCAGTGTTGGCCGTTTGCTCTTCAGCTTATATTTTAAGACCTAGACTGTGGTGTTCAGGGCATAATTTCAAAACTTTCTGATGTTATGAAGATTGTAAACATTGTCAGCTGTGATGAGGATAGTCTTGAACTTCAAAAGGACATAGACATGTTGATGGATTTGGCAGACATGTGGCAGATGAAGGTCAATGCAGAATAGTGTGAAGTGATTCATTTTGGCTGGAAAACTATGGAGAGACAGTATAACATAAAGGGAGAAACTATAAAGGAGGTGCAGGAACAGATGGACTGTGGTATATGTGTACATAAGTCATTGAAGATAGCAGGGTATGTTGACAGAGCAGTTAATAAAGCATATAGTATCTAAGGCTTTCTTAATAGGGGCATTGAGTACAAGAGTAAGGAGGTCATGTTGAACTTGAATAAGACACTAGTTAGGCCTCATCTGGAGTACTGCATCCAGTTCTGGGCACCATACTTGAGGAAGGATGTGAAGGCATTGGAGAAAAGAAGGCTGAGAGGAGACTTGATAGAGGTATTCAAGATCCTGAGGGGCATGGACAGAGTAAATAGTGAGAGACTGTTCCCATTCATCAGAGCATCAAGGGCATAGATTCAAAATAATTGGCAAAAGGAGTAAATGTGATGTGAGGAAATTTTTTTTCACCCAGCGGGTAGTTGGAGTCTGGAATGAACTTCCTGAGAGGGTGGAAGCAGGTTCAATCAAGGTATTCAAAAGGGAATTGGATGGCTACCTGAAAAGAGAGAATGTGCAAATTTACAGGGTTTAAGGCATCGGAGTGGGACTTGATAGAATGCTCTTTCAGAGAGCCAGTGCAGACTCGATGGGCCAAATGGCCTCCTTGTGCACTGTAACGATTCTGTGATTCTGCATGAAATAAACTTACAGGACTAAGGGGCAAGAGCTAGGAAATGGAACTGAATGGATTGTTCTACAGAGAGCCAGCAGACTTAATGGACAGATTGGCTTCTTTCTTTGCCTTAATGACTCTGAAAAGTAATTGGCTGCAACCCGGAATATCAGCCAAAATGCACAAGAGATGGATACTGGCTATTCAGGTCACATTGGTATGACAGTGATATATCCTTTTTTTAAGGAGCAGGCAGGCAGAAGAAAATATGGATGACTGCTACCTGGCTAACCAATACAGAAATACTAGCCAACTCAGAGCCCTTTTTTTCCCACCTAGGTGCAGAACAGCAAGCAGACCTGACGAGGCTGCTCACTGCATTTAAAGGCTTGTGCAGAGACAAGCCTAGCCCTACATGATGTGGTTATGGGAGAGGCCCCTCCCATTAGGCAACATCCCTACCATCTAGGCCCAGAGAAGCTGGCCCAGGTCCGAGAGGAGATTAACTACATGCTGGAGCACCAAATAATAGAGTCTAGCAACAGTAGCTGGAGCTCCCTAGTTATGCTCGTGCCCGAGCCGGCCGGCTCCACAAGGTTCTGCATCGACTACCATAAAGTTAATGCAGTGATCCACACCCATTATCATAGCTCCATTGTTCACTATCCCATTGCTTCTGATCGTTCTTTCTTGATCTATCACATCTGATTCCAATGCTCCTTACCCTTCAATCCCGATCTGCATCTTCTGATCCAACTGCCCCAATACCACCTCTCCATCACTTCTGATCCCAACATCCAAATTCCATTGCTTCCGATCCTGTTGCTCCCGTTCCTACTCTCCTGATCCCCTCACTCCTGATCCATTGCTTCTGATCCTCCTTTTCCAATTCATTGCACACAATACCATCGCTCAAAATCCTATCACTCCAAAGCACATCACTTCCAATCTCCCTCTCCCGATCCCATCACTCCTGAAAGAATCACTTACGACTGCCCTCTTCTAGTCTATTGCACCCGATCCCATCACACTGGATCAAATCCTTTCAGTTCTCATCGCCTCTGATCAAACCACTTCTGATCCCATACTCCATATATTTACTGTCCTGAACCCATTTATCCTGATCCAGCTGCACCAGGTCCTGTCTCTCCTAATTCCATTGCACCTTATCCACCCCGATCCCATTTCTCCTGATCGCATTGCTTCTGATCCCATTTTCCTGTTTTCCTCTTGATCCCATCACTCTTAATACCATTGCTTCCAATCCCATCCCACTTGATCTCAACGCAGCTGATTCCAAGCTGCAATCCCATTGCTTCAGATCTTTCTCTTCCGATTCATTTCATTCAATTCAATTGCACTTGATCCCACCCCTCCCAATCCTATTGCCCCAGACTCTATCTCACCCGAATCCATCACTCTCAATCTCGCCCTCATATCCAACGTACTTGACCTCAGCATAGCCAATTCCATTACTCCTATTCCATTGTACCGGATTCCATCACTCCAGATCCTATTTCATGCGTCCTGTATTCTCTTCCATCGCATTCAATCCTTTCGGTCTGGATTCTGTCCCTCCAGATTGCATTTTCTGATCCTCATCTTCCAATCTAGTTCACCTGATCCCATTGCACCCTGATCCCAGAGCACTAGATGTGATTTTACCTGATTTCATAGCTTCTGATCCAACCCCTGACTCCATTGCTTCCTTTCCTCATCCTTATCCCATTGCAGGAGGTGTCACCCTTGAACCGAGGGACAGACGGCGACAATGATGACAATCCCATTGTACTCGATCCAACCGCTTCCAATCACCCTAAAATAAGTTACACGATAGGGCAGGGTATACAGAAAGAAATAAATGTGATGTGTAAGAAAGGGACCACAATAATTATTGGTGACTTTAATCTACACATAGATTAGGCAAATCAGGGAGCAGGCTATTTTGGACCTGGTAATGAGAAATGAGACAGGATTAATTAAAAATGTCATAGGAAAGGACCTTCTAGGCAACAGCAATCATTTCATGATAGAATTTCATGTCCAGTTTTTAGGGAAGAAGTGAGTCTAATACTAGTGTTTTAAACCTGATGTAGAAATTATGGTTTTATTTAGTATGTAATGTACCTTTAAGAGTAATACTTGTTAGGAAAGATCACATGATCTGTAGTAAACAATAGGAGAGTAGCGCGGGGCTACCTCAGCAGATAGAATAGAGATAAAGTTGGAGTTGAAAGCACATGTGTAGTTGCTGCTGAGTATATTGTAAATAAACTTGATGGGTAAAATTTTCCCCTTGTCGGGCAGGCATGATGGGCGAGCCCAGGAGCAGCCGCGCAATGGTCCGGCACCCGCAATCGGGCCCTGACCGCGATTTCACACTGGCTGGCCAATTAACAAAAAGCCTGTGTGAAACTTGTGCTGATAACCTCAGTGCTGCCAGGATGGGGGCAGAAGGAGCGCGAGCGCTGAAGTGTGTGCATGCGTTGGGGTGCGCTCAGTGAAAGCTCCCTGAAGGCCCCGAGCTCAAGATTTTTAACCTGACAAATAAATATTTTAAAAATAAGGAAAATGTCCCCGCATGTGACTCTGTCACATGAACAGGGTCATGTGGAAAATTAGTTTTAAAAATTTTTATTATTTTTTCGGTCACTGTTGGAAACCTCATCCCGTCTGTGGATGAGGTTTCCCAAAAATGCAAAGGCCACATTCAATTTAATTAATTGATTAATGGGCTTAATAGCCCTCTTAATTGTCGCTGGCGTGCTGACAACTCTTGCGTGCACCCGCCAACCGAAATATCGCACCAGTGCGCAATGACATCGGGACGCTTGCCTGATGTCATTGCACGCTGTTTCATGCTTAATCATGTTGGGCGCGCACCTGCACGCCAAGCTGAAAATCCTGCCCCATGGTTCCACTTAAGAAGTGTCTGCAGTTCAACTCTATCACTAACAGTACAACTCGGTCACCCTACAACAAACTGGTGATGAGGATAAAACAGGATTGAACAGAAGTAATCAAGTTATAAAAAAATTGGCACTGTACCTCACCCAGTTATTGTAAGTAGCAAGTTCAGTTAGAATTTAAGATGTTATCCTCTCAAAATGCCACAATTTGGGAGAATTGATCCTTTTGAACCAGCCACAGATGATTGGTCTCAATACATAGAACACTTCATGTTCTTTTTTCAAGTGAACGAGATTACCGAGGAAGAGAAGAAGTGAGCGACCCTCTTGAGTGCTTGTGGGAGCAAAACCTACGGTTTGATTCGGAGTTTGATGGCACCCAGTGCCCCAGATTCGAAGAATTTTGTTGAATTGGTGGACCTCGTAAAGGGTCACTTTCAACCCAAGCCCTCAGTCACGATGCAGAGATTCAGGTTTAATTTGCAAAATAGAGCCCTGGGTGAGACAATTGTGTGCAACTTGGTAAATTTGAGGCAGCTAACGGAACATTGTGAGTTCGGTACGACTCTGAAAGACATGTTCATAGATGGTTTAGTGTGTGGTTTGTAAGAGGACACTATTCAGAAAAGATTATTGTCCGAAGTGAATCTGAATTTCAAGAAGGTGCTAGAGATTGCACTGGCCATTGAAAGCACTGTAAGAAATTCACAAGCAATACAGGGTGCACAAAATGGCACCGTGCTCCGCATTGGGTAGGAAACCTCAAGCAAAAGTGGCATGATAAAGCAAGGCTCTGCTGAGAAGTGGGAAACAGCCCCCCTCTAGCCGAAGAATAAAGAAAAATAACTTAGCAGCGAAATCGAAGAATAATTTTATCAAGGTGGAGAAAATCAGCCTTTTAGTGATTGGTAGTTTAAAAAAATTAAAAATACTACTATTGTCACGGAAATGGACTTTTAATGAGGCAGTGTAAGGAAAGATTCGAGCAGGCTTCTAAACAAAAGAAGAAACCCAATGAAATCTACAATGTAGAAGAGCCTGAAACAACAAATTCTGACATTTACTCGTTGTTTACTCTGAAAGTTGGAAAGACAGAACCAATATTTGTCACAGTGAAAGTAAATGGCAAATCTGTTAAAATGGAAATAGACACGGTAGCTTCACCTACTGTAACTGGGGAACATACTTACAGATATTTGAATAATGGTAAACATCAATTAAGTGTAGAGCAACCAGCTGCTAAGATAAAAACATATACGGGTGAAGATATTCAGGTAAAAGGCATAAGCGGAGTCGCTGTCCATTATGGAAGCCAATCGGCAAAGCAACCAGCATTGGTATTGAGACACAGAGGACCAAGTCTTCTTGGGCTAAATGGCTAAGAGGAATCAACCCTGATTGGTCACTGAGATTCCAAAAGGAAGCTGGAAGCATTCCTGTTTTGGAAAAGGATTGTGTAAGGACTCAACAACCTGAAGAAATGCAGACTGTCTTAAGCCAAAACCTGGAAGAACAGCAGAAGAAACTTAAAGAGACCCTGCTTGATGACAGAGTTCAAGATGAGGTGAGCAACCTTCGCAGGGAAAAAGAAAACCTGTTGAAAGACCTTCACACATTACAAGATGCCCTCAAATCAAAGTTTGTACCACTGGAAAAATATGAAGAGAAACAGAAAGAATTCAGCACTTCTCTGAATAAACTGAAGAATAAGTTGGCAGAGAAGACATAATGATCAATTTTCCAGGAAGCATCAAACAAGTACAAAAAAGAGACAGAAGAGTTGAAGGATCAGCTAAATGAAGCCAAAGAGGCTTTGGAAGCAAAAGCTGCAAAATTTTCCAAGAAGCAGACAGATAATGAAATTTTGGGAGACTCAGCCACTGAGCTCAAACAAGGTGAGCTTGCATCTGAGAGAAGTCTGGCCAATAGTGAAGTCAGAAAGAAGACTGAGATTAAAGTCTGCGCTAGAAAGAAGAAGGCACATAGAAAGAAGATACAGAAGTACTAAGAGGGCCTTAATCCTGGCAGCATACAAATACACTTTCATACAAAGGCCTGGCAATCAAATCGCAAACACCGATGCCCTTAGTCATTTGCCTTTACAAGAAAATGATGAGCATGTCCCAGTTCCACAGAAACTTGTTTCACTGTTAAATTTCTTAGATTCCTCGTCGGTATGTGCTCGACAGACCAGAGACTGGACAAGTTGGGACCCAGTCCTATCTCAAGTATGAGAACAAGTGCTACATGGTTGGTCACAGGAGCCCGTATCTGATGAAATGCAACCGTACTTTAACAGAAGACATGGAATAACCAGCCAGGAAGGCATCCTATTGTGGGGTGCACAAGTGATAGTTCCTTCAAAGGGAAGGGAGACACTTTTAATTGAACTACACAGTGCCCGTCCAGGAATTTCCCAAATGAAGACCATAGCATGCAGCTACCTATGGTGGCCAGTGATGGATGGCGAAACAAAGGGTTTAGTAAAGCACTGTGTGCAATGTCAGCAACTGCAAACAGTTGCCAGTGACAGCTTCATTAGACCCATGGGAATGCCCAGGTAGACTCTGGGTGTGGTTACACATTGACTACATTGGACCTTTCTTGGGAACAATGTTTCTGTTCATTGTCGATGTCCATTCAAAATGGTTAGATGTATATGAGGTAAAGTCACCAGCGTCGGGCGCTACAATTGAGAAACTACATCAGAGTTTTGCCATTTACGGACTACCAAAAGTAGTTATTTCCCATAACCGCATGGCATTTATGAGTGCTGAGTTCCAATGGTTTATCAGCCTCAACAGTATCACTCTTTAAAACTTCACCGTACCATCCTTCCTTAAATGGACTAGCCAAAAGGGCAGTTCAAACGTTCAAGACAGGCATGAGAAAGCTAACTGGTGATTCCTTGGCAACTAAGCTAGCTTGCTTGCTTTTTCATTACAGGACTACCCCTCACACAACAACAGGTGCCACACCTGTGCAGTTATTGTTGAAATGCCATCTCAGGATGAGATTGAGCTTAATAATTCCGAATTTAGAGGGGAAGGTGGAAAGGAGTCCGGAAAGCCAGAGAACTAGACACGACTGGCATAGTCACGAGAGGAAATTTACCGTGGGAGAGCCGGTATATGTGAAAAACTTCGGGGAAGGACCAAAGTGGTTACCGGGTGAAATAAGTGCGGTGACTGGATCTCTATCTTACCATGTGGAGGTGGAAGGCCGGATCATTTATAAACAGGTGGACCATTTAAGGAAGAGAGAGACAAGTCATCAAGATATGGTTCCACCAGTGACCATGACCGGGTCTGTGTTTCCTGTTGAGGATACTCAACCCAGGACTGACATGTCTGATGTTCCTGTAAGAGTTGAGGATACAGAACTGCAAGTGCCCACTGAAGTACCTGATGTTCAGGCAAAAGGAGGTAAAAGCAAAATACTGCAGTTGCTGGAAATCTCAGCAAAGAATAGTTCTGAAGAAGAGTCATACGGATTCGACATGTTGGCCAGGATTTTCCCCTTGGCGATTTGGGGCTGGGGCCCGCTCGCGGAGGGGAAAATGACGCGGGATGAGGTTTTATGAGGGTACTAAACTTGTATAAAATGTTTAAATATAAGAAATTGACATGTCCCAGCTCATGTGACAGTGTCTGTGGCGAGAAAGACAGAGTCAACGTTTCGAGTCCATATGACTCTTCTTCAGAACTAAAGGGAAGTAGAAATGTAGTGAAATATATACTGTTTAAGTGGGGGATGGAGCATGTGAAGTTGGACAGAGGGTCAGCGATAGGTAGAGGCAAAGGAGAGATTGCAAAAGATGTCATGAACAAAAGGTCAAAGGGGTGTTAATTTTTATTTTTTTCCACTTATTTTTATTATTATTAATTTTTAAAATTTATTTCCATTTTTATTCATTGTTTAATCCCCAGCTTTTAGCCCATTTTCGATTTTTTTCCCAGCACCATCCCCTCCCCCTACCCCACCCCTACTAGGGCCATCTGTCACTTGCTCATTTTGTTCTTTCCTGGCCCAGCCATTATCACATTCTGCTTTCTACTCTTAATGTCACCATTAGCACCTCCTTTAGCCAGCACCACCACCATTAACAGCCCTTTGACCTTTTGTTTATGACATCTTTCGCAATCTCTACTTTGTCTCCACCTGGCCTTCTATCCAACTTCACCTGTTTAAACATACGGACGTGAAACATTAACTCTGTCTTTCTCTCCACAGATGCTGTCAGACCTGCTGAGTTTTACCATTCTGGCAAATCTCTTCTGCACCTTCTCAAGGGCCCTCACATCCTTCCTAAAGTGTAGTGGCCAGAACTGGAAACAATACTCCAGTTGGGGCCTAATCAGAGTGTTACGTGACTTCCCTGCTTTTATACTCAATGACTCTATTTATGAAACTCAAGATCCCATTTTTTTTGTTAACCTCTCCCTCAATATGTCCTGACACTTTCAAATATCGGTGCAAATGGATCCCCAGGGGCCTCTGTTCCTGCACACGCTTTGGGAACTGTGCCTTTTAAGTCAACATTACCTCTCCCTATCCCTTCTGCCAAAAAGCATCCCCTCACACTTCTCTATATTCCATTTCTTCTGCCGCTTGTCTCCCCAATGAGAAGACAGCCTTTTTGAAACCTAGATTTTGAATTATTTTGATCCCCACCCCCCAGGAAGGTAGGTTTGTGAATGGTAAATGCCATTCTGAAGATAGGTAATCTGTTCTTACTGCTGTAATTGTTCATTAAAGCTCAAGTAGTGATCATTAATCAAGTTTAACCACTTACCAATTGTGCACACTCTCCTCCAAGACCAGTTAAGATCTCCATTGGTCACATATGAATAAACAAACGTGACTAGATGTTATGGTATAGCAGGGGATATGAAATCAGACTTTAGGACTAATTACTGAACACAATGTTTTGAAACAGAAATTGAAAGATGAAGAAGGAACTGATAAAGGACAAAAAGGAGTAGCCGCCACGAAGAATTCAAACAGCAAGATGGAAGATAGGTATGTATTATTGCAAAAGAACTGATGAACTGTTCTCACTGTGGTCAATGACTGAAATAAAGAGATAGGCTGGGATTTTCCAGTCCCATGGGCGGGACGGAAAATTTGACAGACTACAAAATCCCAGCCATAGCTTCTCTAATGAAAGATTTGACAATTGTATGTAATAACTTTCATTGAGACGTAGTAGCCTCGATTTGACACTCATTTTGGATTTATCCCATACTTTGAATGAGTCTTTTAAATGATTCAAAAGGGCCAATTTTTACATTCTGATTGCCCTGATACAAGGTGATGGAAGTGAGAAAATCTATAGAAATCAGAATACCTGCAGATTTTGGGCCTTGCTAAATATTTTGAATGGACTGGAAACAAGGGCCTGAACCTCCCATCTAAAAGGTGTTAGTAAATGCCCTGTTTGCTAACTTCCAAGTGTGTCCAGAAAAGCCTGGATGGAAGAAGGCATCAGGTAGCTCTACATATTAAGTCAATCTCTGATAGCTTCAGGGTGATGGTGGTATAGTGATAATGTCCCTGGACTAGCTGTCTAGAAACCCGGACTAATGTTTAAGAGTACATGGGTTCAAATCCCACCATGGTTTATAAACCTGGAATATAAAGCTTAGTGATGGTGGCCATGAAAATATCATCAATTGCCATAAAAACCCATTTGGTTCACTAATGCCCTTTAGGGGAGGAAATCTGCTATCCTGGTCTGGCCTACATTTGACTCCAGACCCACAGCAATGTGGTTGACTTTGAAATGGGTTCATAAGCCCATCAGTTCAATAGCAATTAGGGATGGGCAACAAATGCTGGCCTTGCCAGTGATGCTCACACCCCATGAAAGATTAAAGAAAAGTTGATTAAGAACCTTCAAGGACATTTTGTACAGCTGGCATTTAGACTTTCATGAGTATTCGTGCCAGTTGTTATTTGCCCTCAGTTCTGTTTGTCGACAGCAAACAGTTTGTCACTGTAGGGAGCTTCCAAGTTGATGTATTTGGAGGAGGAGGGGGAGGCACAGAGCAATGCATAATGTCAGCATCCCAAGATGGCCTGCTTTACCCATATCCATATTCACGCTTGTGCCTGCTGAACCCTTATATTGGAAGGCTCTTCAGAATTTTCCCAATCAGTGAATGTCAAGCTTTAGCTGATATTGTATGTAAGCATGCTAGGGAGATCAGGAACCAGTGTTGCCTGTTTGGGCACATTCAGCAAAAAATCACCAATCATATATCGGGGCATCCTGAAATAGCCACTTAGGAATTATTTGTTAAGCTGCCTTTTTGGATCCTGGATCAACAGATGGGCAGAAGCCAAGCTTTGCCTGCCATCTGCTGCAAGGGCATGCAGTATAATGTCTGTACACGTGCAGGGCCAATAATCGTCTGCTGAGACCTAGAACCTATCTGTTCCTTCTTGCAGACATGGTGCAGTACTGACCTATGGGATGATACTGACATGGAGGAAAAACGACAATTGTCTATAGATTCATACTAACACCTTGGGTCCCTTTTCCTTCACCTTGGTTGACCCCTTTTCAGTCCCTGCTAGATCAGTCTCTGTTGATGGATTGAGAAACTTTTTAAAGCTCTACAGATGTTTTTTTAAACTTCTGCCCCCCCTCCTTGTGATACTTCCTTTTAATAGCCCTCATCCTTTCAAATGTGACTTGTGCACATTTTCCCTCTCCTACGAGTTGACTTGTCCCCACACCAACTTATATTTGCGCTTAAAATTATGAATGATGATGCAAATGAATTTTGATAAGTTTCTGGGTATAGTAGGTATTAAAGGAGCACAAACAAAATTAGAACCTGAGCTGTGCTGGGACGAATGTTCTGGTGAGTCGTACAACTAGGGCAGCAGACAGGGCTTTAAACTCAATAGTGAAGGAAAGGATCAAGTTTGGGAAGATGTAATAAATTAAATAGAGAAGACAAGGCAAAAGAGCAAGGTAGGAATAGGGGAAATGATGATCAGAGCATGGTGGGAAGGGGCAGAGTGTACAAACCTAAGAGTACTCCAGCAAATAAGGCTAGAAGTTACAAAAGAAGGAAAAAGACAGAACTGCACATAGCATTTGTTAAAAAGCAGATGAATTGACAGAACAAATAGGAATAAATATATATGATCTGATAGCCTTTACAGAGACATGGCTGCAGGATGACAAAGACTGGGAGCTGAATATTCAAGGAAGGACAGGAAGCTAGGAAAAGGTGGAGAGATAACCCTGTTAATTAAAGATGACATTGGTACAATGCAGAGAGATGCCCTTAGTTCTGGAGATCAAGTTGCAGAATTAGTTTGGGTACAGATGAGAAATAGTAGAGGTAAGAAGTCACTTGTAGGAGTGGTTTATAGGCCCCCTAACAGTAATCACACTATAGAACGATGTATACAGGAAGAAATAATGGGAGCTTGTGAGAAAGGTACAGCGATAATCATGGATGATTTTAACCTAAGCCTAGATTGGAAAAATCAGATTAGCAAAGATAGCCTGGATGATGAGTTCATCGAGTGTTTTTGGGACAGTTTCTAAGAGCAGCACGTTCTAGCTCCAATCAGAGAGCAGGCTGTACTAGATCTGGTATTGTGCAACGAGACAGCTTTAATTAATGACCTAGGTAGCAGTGATGATAATTTCACATTCAGTTTGACGGAGAGAGGAGTGGAGCAAAGACTAGTGATTTAAATTTAAATAAGGATAATTATGAGGGCATGAAACAGAGCTGACTGAAGTGAACTGGGAAATTAGGTTAAGGGAGAGGTCAGTAGAGATGCAGAGGCAGATATTTAAGGAGATATTTCAGAATACTCAGAAAAGATACATTCCAGTGAGAAAGAAAAACTCTAAGGGAAGAACGAGACATCCATGAAACTAAAGAAGTTCATAGTGTCACAGTATCTTTATAGCGCAGAAGGAGGCCATTTGGCCCACTGAGTCTACACTGGCTCTCTGAAAGCGCATTCTACCAAGTCCCACTCCGCTGCCTTATCCCTGTAACCTTGCACATTCTCTCTCATCAGGTAGCAATCCAATTGCCTTTTGAATATCTCGATCAAACCTGCCTCCACCACCCTTTCAGGAAGTTTGTTCCAGACTCCAAACACCCACTGGGTGAAAAAAATGTCCTCACATCACATTTACTCCTTTTGCCAATTATTTTGAATCTATGCCCTCTAGTTATTGATGTTCTCTTGAGTGGGAACAGTTCCCCACTGTTTACCCTGTCTGTACCCCTCAGAATCTTGAATACTATCAAGTCTTCTCTCAGCCACCTTTTCTCCAGAGAAAACAGTCCCAACTTCTCCTATCTATCCTTATAGCTACAGTTATTCATCCCAGGAATCATTCTTGTGAATCTCCTCTCTACTCTCCTTCACATCCTTCCTCAAGTATGGCCCGTGGAACTGGATGCAGTAAAGCAAGTGAAGCCCAACTAGTGTCTTATACAAATTCAACATGACCTCTTTACTCTTGTACTCAATGCCCCTGTTGGTAAAGCCTAAGATACTTTATGCTTTATTAACTGCTCTCTCAACATGCCCTGCCATCTTCAATTACCCATGTACAGTAACACCGAAGTCCCCCAGTCCCTGCACCTCCTTTAGAGGCTCTCCCTTTATTTTATACTGTCTCGCCATATCTTTCCTGCCAAAACGAATCACCTCACACTTCTCTGCATTAAACTTCATCTGCCACTTGTCTGCCCAATCAACCAACATGTCTATGTCCTTTTGAAGTTCAAGACTATCCCCATCACAGTTGCCAACATTTCCAATCTTCGTATCATCTGCAAATTTTGAAATTATGCCCTGCACACCACAGTCTAGGTCATTAATATATGTCAGGAAGAACAAGGGTCCCAACATTGACTCCTGAGGAACTCCACTACAGGCCTTCCTCCATTCTGAAAAATAACCATTTATCACTACTCTCTATTTCCTGTCACTTAGCCGATTTCTTATCCAAGTGCCTATTTTCCCTTTTATTCTATGAGCTAGGATTTTGCACACAAGTCTGTTGTGTGACTCAAATGCCTTTTGAAAATCCATACACACCACACCAAGTTAAAGATAGTATCAAATTAAAAGAAAAAAGCATATAATTCTGCAAAGATGAGCAGCAGTCGAAGATGGGGTGGAATATAAAGAACAGCAAAGAATGATTGAAAGATTAATAAGGAGGGAGAAATTCGAGTGTGGAAAGCTAGCTAGAAATATAAAAAAGGAGAGTAAGAGTTTCTAGAGGTATTTAAAAAGGAGAAGAGTAAGTAAAGTAAATGTTGTTCCTCTAGAGAGTGAGAATAGGGAATTAATAATTGAAAATAAGGATTTTGGGGAAGAGTTGAAAAATTATTTTGTATCTGTTTTCACTGTAAAGGATACAAATAACATGCCAGAAATGATTGTGAATCAGGAGGTGAAAGGAAGGGAGGAATTTAAATCAATTACAATCACCTGGGAAAGGTTACTGAGAAAATTATTAGAACTTAAAGCCGACAAGTCCCATGGTCCTGATGGACTTTATCTTAGGGTCTCAAAACAAGTGGCTGCTGAGATAGTAGGTGCATTGGTTTTAATCTCCCAAAATTCCCTAGGGCAGAATTTTGAGTTCGGCAGGCCGGCATGGTTAGCAGGCCCAGAAGTGGCCGGGAAATGGACCGCAGCACATGATTTCACGCTGTCGGGCCAATTTAGGCAATCAGCATGAAACACGGCTCCCCACAGGTCGGGAAGGGTCGAACTGGGGCGTCCAATGGCGACCTGGCAGCCAGTTTAAAAACAGCCCAGGCAGCCCTTGGAAGGCTGCCACGAAAGAACGTCTGTTCTGCTTTAGCAAAGTAATGGAGTCGAGTGTGGCTGGATACGTCAGGCAGGAGGGCAGGGTGGGTGGGCACTCAGCCCCCCCGCTTTTCAGATGAATGCCTCGTGGTTCTCCTGGAGGAGGTGGCTGCCAGGAGGGACACCCTTGTCCCCAGAGATCAGAGGAGAAGGCCACTGCGCCTCACAAAGAGGGCATTGGAGGAGGTGGCAGTGCTGGTTAGTAGCCATGATGTGATATGGCATACATGGGTGCAGTGTCGGAAAAAGTTCAATGACCTGCTGCGCTCAGGAAGGGTGAGTACTTTGTTGACATGGGCCAGTGTTAGGGTGTGGCCGACCCCCGTGGACCTCAGGGGTGCTGGAGTCTGAGTGCCAACTGTCTATGATGCCGGAGGTGGCCAAGGGGGCGAGCCCTGGCTGCTTGGACTGAGTGCCTTGCGGCTCGAGGGCCACAACTTAGGTGCGCTCTGCAAGGTTTTCCTCAGCTGGGGTTGGCCAGGCTGCAATGGTGCTGCAGGTAGAGAGTGGAATAATCAATGCTCCTCTGCCCTTTCAGGAGAAGACAAGCCATAACCAAGCAGAGAGAGGTCATGTACAGACAGAAGTCCGCCCAACCTGCTGCTGCTGACCAGGTTTGAGCAGGAAGCCCTTGAGCTAGAGAGCTCCACGTGCAACCGGGCATGGAGAGGCGGGGGTGCCAGACGAAGTTAAGAGTGCAGTGCACAGAGGTGAGTGTTTCAGATTCTGCAACTATTCTAGTGTAGTCTCCTCATTGATGGGAGCCTCGAACCTAGAGTCCACATTGATAATTGAAAGACAAGGGCACCATGATGCAGATCTCCATTGTCTCACCAGGGTGCCTGGCATACACAGTGACAGTGTGATGACTTCAACTAATGACATGTCCTTGTTCTCCCTTTTAGATTTGCCTGCACACTGTCGCTCCCTGGACCCTGAAGTGGCCCTGATGCCAGAAGACCACTGGGCTTCATTTACACCTATGTCACTCCCGCTCTCTGAACCAGGCAGCGCAGACACCAGCACCTTGCTGGGCATTAGATCAGTGGCTAGAATGTCGGTGCACATTGGTGAGCGCACTTCACACCTGCTTGAGGTGCAGACAGAGGCAGAGAGTGCCCAGGGCGCCGGCAGTCGGAGAACTGCTGGGAACGAGGACGATGCTGAGTCGAAGGCAAATGATAAGCCTCTGGTGTCGTCCATTAGGCGGCAGTTGCTGGATGTCCAGCAGGATGTGCGGGAGGATCTGGCGGAGATCCATGTGGGTCTGCGTGCCATGGTCTCTATTTTGGAGGAATCCATGCATAGCATGAGCACTATATTGACCCTCATGGCCGTGCACACTGCTTCCTCTGTTGAGAGACTGGTGATTCTCATGGAGCGGCAGTTCCAGGGACTGAATTAGGGTTCCTGGGGTTGTGCTTGGATCTGCAAGCCCTCACATAGGCAATGACCTCAGGTGGTCAGTGCCAGTGGGAGATGAATGAGGCAGTATCCCAGCTAGGTGCCCATATATCAATGGTGAGCAGGGAGGTCCAGAGTGACCTCACATTGGTGCACGAGCTGCTTATTATTTCTGCAGGCTCCCCTCAGGGGTCTCCGGATGACGGCAGCAGCTCCTCCACTCCTCTGCCAGTGATCATGGCATCTGATGAGGCTGTGATGACTGGGGAGATGCCAGCTGTGGCACTGGCTGCTCCCTCCCAGGCAGGGCCAGTACAGGCTCTACTGACCAGAGGACAACCTCCAAGGTCATCGAGGACAACTAAACAGCAGAGCCAGCAGACTGTCTCCAATGCCGGTGCCAATGAGCAGGGAGCACCTAGATGTAGCCCTCGCAAACGTAAGTTAAAGGCACCAGGAGCACAAGGGGGATTTTCTGTTCATTTATGTTTGGTTTAAATGTCTACTGGTGTTGACATCAACACCAGTAATGGTAATGCCATTATGCATTCAATCTGACAGTAACATTAAATTTGCTTTGGTTCTGATGGCCTTACTATGTTTCTTTTTTTTTCTGATGTCGGGTACGTCTGTATGTAATGCTGGACGTGAGTGGCTCGATATGTTATTCCACAAGCAATGAGTGGACTTTGGGTGCAAATGAAAGGGTAATTTCAGACATCGAGTAGGGGAGAGACCTCATCGTGAGTGAGACACAGCCAGAGGGAGTGTGGGTATTGGCAATATGGCGCACGGCGGGAATTCGGTGCATAGGGCAAGAGGTGCTCTTTACATTTTTCTTTGCTATCTAACTTCTTAAATCTTCAGAGAGTGGTCTTGCCGCGCAGTAGAGGCGACAAGGGAAAGGAATCACTGCTAAGTATTGGGTAAGGTCGGGTAAGAACTTACTACTTTTATCGCTTATAGTTTCAGGTGTTTTTGTGGTTTATAGTTTGTATATTCTGTAGTAACAAGGATCAGGAAAGAAGGGCCCTAAAGTAATTGATTTTAAAGGCAAAGTCATGGCAGGAGAGCTCAAAGCCATGGTGTGCTCCTCGTGCTCCATGTGGGAAGCCAGGAACATTTCCAGTGCTGGGGACCAGCATGTGTGCAGGAAGTGTGTCCAGCTGCAGCTCCTGGAAGCTCGGGTTTCAGAGCTGGAATGGCGACTGGGAACACTGTGGAGCATCTGCGAGTCTGAGAGCATTGTGGACAGCACGTTTAGAGAGGTGGTCACACCGCAGCTGAAGGGACTTGAGGAAGGAAAGAAATGAGTGACCACCAGGCAGTCCAAGAGAAACAGGCAGGTAGTTCAGGAGTCTGCTGGGGTCCCGCTTGCAAATCAGTATTCCATTTTGGAGGCTGTTGAGGACCCTGGTTCCTCCAGCGAATGCAGACAGAGCCAAGCTTCTGGCACCACAAGTAGCATGTCTGTACAGGATTGGAGGAAGCGATGAAAAGCAATAATAACAGGGGATTCTATAGTCAGGGGAACAGATAGGCGCAACTGTGGTCATCAACATGACTCCAGGATGATGTGTTTCCTCCCTGGTGCCAGGGTCTGGGATGTCACTGAACGGCTGCAGGGCATCCTGAAAGGGGAGGGTGATAAGGCAGAGGTCATGGTACATGTTGGTACCAATGATATAGGTAGAAAAAGGGTTGAGGTCTTTCATCAAGAATTTAGGGAGTTAGGCAGTAGACTAAAAAGCAAGACCTCTCAGGTTGTCATTTCTGGATTACTCCCAGTGCCACGTGCTGGTGAGCTAAGAAATAGGAGAATAGCGCAGATGAATACGTGGCTTAAGAGTTGGTGCAGGAGGGAGGGTTTTAGATTCCTGGATCACTGGGACCATTTTTGGGGAAGTTGGGACCTGTACAAGCGGGACGGTCTACATCTGAACCAGAGTGAGACTAACATCCTTGCGGGCGGATTTGCTAGTGCTGTTGGGAGGAGTTTAAACTAATTCGGCAGGGGGAGGGGGATACAGAAATGTTAGCAGAATAGGGACACATCATAATACAGTAAAACATTTAAGTCAGAGGGAGAACAGCTGCATTAAATTTCAAGGGAGTAAGGCAAGGCTGGATGGCCTCTACTTTAATGCCAGGAGTATTACAGGCAAACAGATGAGTTAAGAGTGAGGATTGACACATGGAATTGTGATATAGTAGCCATCACTGAGACGTGGTTGAGGGAGGGTCAGGATTGGCAGCTCAACATTCCGGGCTATCAAATCTTCAGGTGAGACGGGAGGAGGTAAAAGAGGAGGAGGCATTGCATTATTAGTTAAGGAGAGATGATATCTTGGCGGGGGCATTGAATGAAGCTTTGTGGGCAGAGCTTAGGAATAAAAAAAAGGGCAGCCACATTGTTAGGTGTTTATTATAGACCCCCAGATAGTCAGCGGGAAGGTGAGGAGCAAATATGTGCACAATTTGCGGAGGTGCGTAAAAACAATAACAATAGGGTAATTATATTAGGTGATTTCAACTTTCCCAACATTAATTGGGATAGACATAGTGTTAAGAGCTTGGATGGAGTGGATTTCTTGAAATGTGTACAGAACTTTTTAGGTCAATATGTAGAGGGTCCAACAAGGGACGACGCAGTGCTGGACCTAATTCTGGGGATTGAAGCCGGACAGGTGGCTGAGGTGGTGGTGGGCGAGCATTTTAGTGATAGCGACCACAATATGATACAGTTTAAGTTTGTTATGGACAAAGAAATCGACAAGTTGCAACAAAATGTTTTGGATTGGGGGAGAGTGGATTTTAGTAAAATAAAGCAGGATCTGGCCAAGGTAGACTGGGAACAGCTACATGTGGGGAAATTTAGAGGAGCAGTAGGGGGCGTTCAAAAAGGAAATGGGGAGGGTACATGCTCAACGTGTTCCCTCTAGGATGATAGGAAGGAGTAGCAAGCCCAGAGAACCATGGATGACCAAAGATATTCAGGTTACGATGAAAAGGAAAAGAGAGGCTTTTAGCAGGTACAAGGGAAGCAAATCTGCAGAGGCATTAGTGGAGAACAGAAAGTGCAGGGTGGAGCTTAAGAAAGCAATTAGGAGAGCAAAGAGGGGATATGAGAAAGCTCTGGTTGGTAAAAGTAGGGAAAATCGCAAGATATTCTATAAGTATATCAATGGGAAGAGGATAACCAGGGAACGAGTAGGTCCCACTAGGGACCAAGGGGGCAATGTGTGGGTGGAGCCAGGGGACATCGGTAGAGTGTTGAATGAATACTTCTCATCCATCTTCACCCAAGAGAATGAGGATGAAGGTATCGAACTCAGGGAGAGAGACTGCGAGATACTTGAGCAAATTGACATCGGGAGTAACAAGGTATTGGTGACGTTGGCAGGCTTAAAAGTGGACAAATCTCCAGGTCCGGATGATTTGTGTCCCACGCTGCTGAGGGAGGGGATCGCAGGGGCTCGGACCCAAATTTTTAATTCCTCTTTGGCCACGGGGGAGGTGCCAGAGGACTGGAGAACAGCTAATGTGGTTCTGCTATTTAAGAAGGATTGTAGAGATAAGCCAGGGAACTACAGACCAGTGAGTCTCACATCAGTGTTAGAGAAACTATTGGAGAAAATTCTGAAAGAGAGAATCTATCTCCACTTGGAGAGGCAAGGTTTGATCAAGGATAGTCAGCATGGCTTTGTCAGAGGGAGGTCATGCCTAACAAATTTGATTGAATTTTTTGAGGAGGTGACCAGGCGTGTAGATGAGGGTAGTGCAATTGATGTAGTTTATATGGATTTCAGCAAAGCCTTTGACAAGGTCCCACATGGGAGACTTATAAAGAAGGCAAATGCACATGGGATACAGGGTAATTTGATCAGGTGGATTCAAAATTGGCTTATTTGTAGGAGACAGAGGGTGATGACAGAAGGATGCTTTAGTGACTGGAAGCCTGTGTCCAATGGTGCACCACAGGGATCTGTGCTGGGTCCCTTATTATTCGTCATTTATATAAACAATATAGATGACTATGTGGGGGGTAGGATTAGTAAGTTTGTGCATGACACAAAGATTGGCCGGGTGGTTAGCAGTGAGGTTGAGTGTCTTGGGCTACAGGAAGTTACAGACGAGATGGTCAAATGGGCAGATAAGTGGCAGATGGAATTTAACCCTGAAAATTGTGAGGTGATACACTTTGGAAGGAGTAATTTGACAAGAACGTATTCAATGAACAACATGACACTAGGAAGTTCTGAGGAACAAAGGGACCTTGGCGTGTGTGTCCATGGATCTCTGAAGGCGGAGGGGCATGTTAGTGGGGTGGTGAAAAAGGCATATGGGACACTTGCCTTTATCAATTGAGGCATGGATTACAAAAGTAGGGAGGTCATGTTGTAGTTGTATAGAACCTTGGTGAGGCCACAGCTGGAATACTGTGTGCAGTTCTGGTCACCACATGATAGGAAGGATGTGATTGCACTGGAAGGGGTGCAGAGGAGATTCACCAGGATGTTGCCTGGGGTGAAACGTTTAAGCTATGAAGAGAGGTTGGATAGACTTGGGTTGTTTTTGTTGGAGCAGAGAGAACTGAGGGGCGACCTGATCGAGGTGCACAAGATTATGAGGGGCATGGACAGGGTGGATAGTGAGCAGCTGTTCCCCTTAGTTGAAGGGTCAGTCATGAGGGGACATGATTTCAAGGTGAGGGGCAGGAGGTTTAGGGGCGATGTGAGGAAAAACTTTTTTACCCAGAGGGTGGTGCCGGTCTGGAATGCACTGCCTAGGAGGGTGGTGGAGGCGGGTTGCCTCACATCCTTTAAAAAGTACCTTGATGAGCACTTGGCATGTCATAACATTCAAGGCTATGGGCCAAGTGCTGGTAAATGGGATTAGGTAGGTAGGTCAGGTGTTTCTCACGTGTCTGTGCAGACTCGATGGGCCGAAGGGCCTCTTCTTTATTCTGTGATCTGGGATGGACAGGGTATCCCTGGCTTCAGGTGGAAGCAGATCTTTGGTAGCCTAGCTGAAGGAGCATTGGAAGAAGGCGTCCCTGGTGTCCCTGCCTCTCTGAAGGTTACCGAGGTCTGCCTCCAAGCACTCAGCATTCCCCTCATCATGCTGCTCTTCTGACTCACTATTGGATTCATCACCTGTGGCCTGTGCAGCTGAGTTAAGATCCTCTTCCTCCAGTGAGTCCCACCTTGCCAGTGCCAGATTGTGGAGAGCACAGCATGCAACCACTATCAGTGACATCTGCTCTGGGGTGTATTGTAGTGCACCACCTGAATGGTTCAGACATCGGAAGCACATTTTGAGAAGACGTATGGTCTTCTCTACCACTGGCCTTATGGAGGCATGACTCCTATTGTAACACTGCTCTGGCTCTGTTCTTGGGTGGCGGAGAGGCGTCATAAGCCACCTTTTCAATAGACAGCCCTTGTCACCCAACAGCCATCCATCCGGTTTGGCTGGAGCACTGAAGAGCCTCGGTACCTGGGTGTGTCTCAGGATGTATGCGTCATGGGAGCTGCCAGGCTACCTTGCACAGAGTTGCAGAATCTGCATCCTGTGGTCGGTCACACACTATCTGGACATTCATGGAGTGGAATCCCTTCCTGTTGACGAAGGCACCCGATTGAACCATTGGCGCCTTTCTGGCCACATCTGTGCAGTCAATTGCACACTGGATGCGGGGGAACCAACAATTACTGCAAAGCCTCTGGCTCGCTCAGCCTGGCTGGCCTCGTCCAGAATAAAGAATTTAGGTCAGTACCTGCCTGAATAGAACTTCTTTCACCAGCTTCACACAACTGTGGACAGCTGACTGGGAGGCTCCACAAAGATCCCCCACTGACCCCTGGAAACAGCTGGATGCCTAGAAGTTGAGGGCCACTGTGACTTTCAGAGCCACTGGCATGGGGTGTCCACCCACACAGTCAGAGCTGATCTCAGGCCAGATGGAGATCATGGTTTCCCTTGAGTGGCGGAGCCTCCTTCGGCATTGCACCTCAGACATATTGAGGCAGCTGCACCACAGCCTGTAAACCATGGCAGCAGGATAGTGGCATCTTCTGTGGCCCCTTCCACGTTGGACCACCTGCTGGCCCTGTACTGCTTGTGCCTGCACCTGTCCTCCTACTGGAAGCTGCTTAGGGACACCTGGCCTCCTCTCCCTTCTTCTCTCTTCCTCCTCAGAGGAGGTCCCACCAGCGAATACCACAACCCCCATTACCAGGGTAACAGAAGGCTGTCTGATACCTGGAAGAGTCCACATGGTCTGAATTCTCTGGGGGCCTTGGAGACACCAATAAGTTCTGAAATGAAGCCTGGGAATGCTAACAATGAAGCCCCAAACAGAGATGAATCTGCCAAGTATCAATAAGCAACCAGCGGCAAACTCTGTCCAAAACTCCTCACCCCTCACACCGGCAATGCTGCTGACCCTTTTTATCCCACCCTTGGATGAAGTTTAACAAATTGGCGGCTGCCCGCCTGCCTGTTTTGCCTGTGTGATGAGCGCAAAATTGGACTGGCAATGTAAAATACAGCTTAACTGCCTTTTTAATGGCCTTAACTGACTTTGTAATTGATGGCGGGCGCAGCTTCAATTCCCATGTGCGCCCTCCAACCGAAATATCACGTGTGCGCGATAACATCGGGGCGCTCACCCAATGTCATCATGCGCTATTTTACACTTGACTGGGTCAGATGCACACCTGCCTGCTCAGCGAAAAATTCTGCCCCTCGATTCAGGAGAAGTCCTATTAGTTTGGAAAACAGCAAATGTGTATTCCCATGCCTTGTTTGTCCTGCCCGAATGCATCATCTCACACTTATCCCGATTAAATTCCATTTTCCACTGATCAGCCCTTCTGATCAGCCTGTCTATATCCTCCTGTAATCTAAGGCTATCCTCCTCACTATTTACCACCCTACCAATTTTTGTGTCACCTGCGAACTTACTGATCAACCCTCCTATATTCAAGTCTAAATCATTTATATATACCACAAACAGCAAGGGATCCAACACCGATCCCTTTGGAACCCCACTGGACACAGGCATCCAGTCACAAAAACATCCCTCGACCATCACCCTCTGCTTCCTGCCGCACAGCCAATTCTAAATCCAAATTGCCTTGGATCCCATGGGCTCTTACCTTCGTTATCAGTCCCCCATGCGAGACCTTATCAATAGCCTTGCTGAAGTCCAAGTAGACTACGTCAAATAAATAGATAGGAAACTAAGTTTTGAACAGGACTTAGGAGCCTGCCAAGGGACAGATAAATTAAGTGAATGGGCCAAAATTTGGCAGGTGGAGTATAATGTGGGAAAATGTGAATTTGTCCACTTGGGCAGGAAAAATAAAAAAGCATATTATTTAAATGGCAAGGGATTGCAGAAGTCTGAGGTACAAAGGGGTCTGGTTATCCTGGTACATGAATCAGGAAAAGTTATTATGCAGGTACAGCAAGTGATTAAGAAGGCAAATGGAATGTTGTTGTTTATTTCCGGGGAAATGGAATATAAGAGTGGGGGAGTTTTGCCACCATTGTACAGAGCGTTGGTGAGGCTACACCTGGAGTGCTGTGTACAGTTTCAGTCTCCTTATTTCAGAAAGGATACAAATGTGTTAGAAGCAGTTCAGAGAAGGTTCACTCTATTGATACCTGGGACTGTGGTGGGGTGGTGGGGGGCGGTTGGTGGGGGAGTTATTTTATGAGGAAAAGTTGGACAGGCAGGGCCTGTATCCATTGAAACTTAGAAGATTGAAAGCTGATTTTATTGAAATGTATAAGATCCTGAGGGACTTGATAGAGTGGATGCGGGAGAGACTAGAACTAGGGGACAGTTTAAAAATAAGGGATCTCCTAATTAAGATAGAGATGAGGAGAAATTCTTTCTCTCAGAGAGCGGTGGAGGCTGGGTCAACGAATATTTTTAAGGCAGATGCCGATAGGTGCTTGACTAACAAGGGAGTCGAAGGCTATAGAGGGTAGGCGAATTGTGAAGTTGAGGCAACAATTAGATCAGCCATGATCTTATTGAATGGCAGAGCAGGCTGAAGGGGCCAAATGGCCCACTCCTGCTCCAAATTCATACGTTCTCATGTAAGCCCCTGGTTATTAACTGATACTTGCTCCTGATGTTTGTCATAAATCTCCTTTCTTCTGTTTTATTTCAACTTTTATTCCCTTTCCACAGCCAGGGCTTAGCTTCGAATGCTTTACCTTTTCCCTTCAAAGGAATATTCCTAGATTGTATTTGAACTATCTCTTCCCTGAATGTTCTCAATTGCTCTATTATTGCTTTATTCTGCAATCGCCTTTTCCAACCTACCTGAACTAGGTCCCTTTGTAAATCACTAAAATTAGCCCTTCCCATGTTGAGCAGTTTTACCATTGATACTTTCTGGTCTCTTTCCATAATTACTCTAAACTGTATTATGTACTGGTCAATGTTAGCTTGATGATCTCCAATTGTAACATGTTCCTCTTGCCCTACTTCATTCCTAGAATCAGATCCAAAACTGCATCCCTGCCGAAATGAGATCAGCCATGATCATAGTGAATGGCGGGGCTGGCTCGAGGGGCTGAATTGCCTACTCCTGCTCCTAGTTCTTACGTTCTTATATTCCTTTCTTGTTGGACTGAAGACATATTCATCGAGGAAGTTCTCCTGTACAAATTGCTCTCCTAATATTACATACTCTTTTTGTTACATGTCTTTAAAGTTTGTGACAAATTTACTTGTCTGTCTCCTTATTGTTTGCAGCTCTATAAGCTCCCAGCTTGTCCATCAATGGAAGCTAAATAGATTGAGTTCTAGAACCATCTAGTGTATCCTTCTATTAGAACTGCAACTTCAGGCAGAAACTTCCGGTAGTGGCGAGGTTGTCAGCAGTGGGATGGGAAGTGAACAACACTTCAGCTTGTCAGTAGGATGCCTGCCAATGCAGCGGCCAGGCAATTAGGTATTCAGGAGCGAGGTGTGTGGCAAATCACGTGGTGGGACAGACAGAAAGTCAACGCCCCCACCATTACCTCACGGGGTCAAAGATCTGGGCACCTGGTCAGGTGTTCATTCCCTGCAAGCCAATAACATTAATCTCGCTTATTGAGAGGACGTTTGGGATCAACAACTGTTGCCACCCTCCTCTCCACCTGCCGTCCTTGGGTCCCTGGAGCTGCTGCCATCCATACAAAATCTCCAAGCACAGTCAAAGAGTGGCCCCAAAGTTCAGCCACCTTTCAGGTTATCCTCCAGGCCGTCTAGGAGCAGTGGAGCACCTGTTTCCCAGGAATGGCAGCAGGAGGGCCCTCCCTCCTGTGTTGAGCACTTTTGAACAATAGGGAGCACTATACTTTGCACCAACCGCACCTCAGTCTCCATCCACCTCACCATAGTCAACTCTATCCTTGTGGTTCACTGCAGAGAATTCTTGTTGACACAGCCTTGTCCATGCACACTCGCACAGTGACCCTGGAACTGGAAGCCATCACCCTGCAACCTTCCTCAATCACCTCTGACTTTCCCTTCATCGCCCTCGACCCTCACTCCACCACCCCCTGCCTTCAGTAAGCTTCAACCCACTTCCATCACCATTAACCCTCAAGCTTCCCCCAGCACACTGGATCAGCCTACCATTACCGTCGACCTGTTATCCATTATCCTCAACCCTCTATCATCCTTCACAGAATCACAAATTTTTTACAGCGCAGAAGGAGGCCTATTCTCCGCCTTCTCCCCTTAGCTCTGCACGTTGTTTCTTTTCAAATAATCATCTAATTTCCTCTTGAATGCCTCTATTGAACTTTCCTCCACCACACTCTCGCACTAAAAAGCGAGATCCTAATTGTACAAAGTAGACATGTCCCCTACAAAAATAAGAATAGTACTGCCAAATCTAGACCCCCCTGGATGTCTAGAGGATCACAGGGGAAGATCAAACAGAAAAAGAAAGCGTATGATAGGCACAGAGAACTAAGCACTGCAGATAGCCTAGACGAATATAGGAAGTGCAGGGACGAAGTAAAAAAGGAAATAAGGAAATCAAAGCGAGGGCATGAAAAAAGATTAGCAAGTAAAGTTAAAGATAACCCAAAGATGTTTTACCAATACATTAATGCTTAAAGGTTAGTTAAGGAAAAAGTGGGACCTATCAGAGATGAAGATGGAAACTTGTGTGTAGATGCAGAGGCTGTGGGAAGGGTTTTGAATGAATATTTTGTCTCTGTGTTTACAAAGGAAAGAGGAGGATGTAGATATAGTAGTCCAGGAGGAACACTGTGAGATATTGGACAGGATAGTCATAAAGAGAGAGGAAGTACTCGAAGGGTTGAAATCCTTAAAAGTTGATAAGTCACCAGGGCCAGATGGATTGTTTCCGAGGCTGCTGAAGGAAGTCAGGGAGGAGATAGCAGATGCTCTGAGGATGATTTTCCAATCTTCACTAGATACAGGGGAGGTACCGGAGGACTGGAGAAATGCAAACGTAGTTCCATTGTTTAAAAAGGGATCAAAGGAAATGCCAAACAATTATAGGCCAGTTAGTTTTACATCGGTGGTGAGCAAATTAGTAGAATCAATCCTGAGAGATAGGATTAACTGTCATGTGGAAAGGCATGGACTAGTCAGGGATGGTCAGCATGGATTTGTTAAAGGAAGGTTTTGCCTCACAAATTTGATTGAATTCTTTGAGGAAGTGACAAGAAGGGTTGATAAAGGTAGTGCAGTGGATGTTGTGTATATGGATTTTAGCAAGGTATTTGACAAGGACCCACATGGCAGATTGGTCAGGAAAGTAAAATCCCATGGGATTCAGGGTAATGTGGCAAACTGGATAAAAGGTTGGCTTTGTACAGGAAACAAAGGGTAATGGTCAATGGATGCCCTTGCGAATGGAAAGTTGTCTCAAGTGGTGTTCCACAAGGCTCGGTATTGGGACCCTTGCTGTTTGTGTTATATATTAACGATTTGGACGTGAACGTGGGGGGCACGATTGGGAAATTTGCAGATGACACAAAGATTGGCCAAGTAGTGGATAGTGTAGAGGATAGCCACAATCTCCAAAATTATATAGATGGGTTGGTGGAGTGGGCGGTAAAGTGGCAGATGGATTTTAACATAAAGAAGTGTGAGGTCACACATTTAGGGAAGTCAAACAGTTACAGGGATTACACAATAAATGGGAATATACTAAGAAGGTTAGATGAAGTGAGAGAGCTTGGCGTACAAGTACACAGGTCCCTGAAGGCAGCAGTTCAAGTAGACAAGGTTGTAAAGAAGGCATATGGAATGCTCTCCTTCATTGGCAGAGATATAGAATATAAAAGCAAGGATATAATGTTGAAATTGTATAAAACACTGGTGAGGCCACAACTGGAGTATTGTGTGCAGTTCTGGTCACCACATTACAGAAAGGACGTAATAGCTCTGGAGAGAGTGCAGAGGAGGTTTACAAGAATGTTGCCAGGGTTAGAAAAGTGTAGCTACGAGGAGAGATTGGATAGGTTGGGGTTATTTTCCTTAGAACAAAGAAGGCTGAGAGGTGACTTGATTGAGGTGTACAAAATTATGAGGGGAATAGATAGAATGGACAGGATAAAATTGTTTCCCTTGGTGGAGAAATCTAGAACCAGGAGACATAGATTTAAGATAAGTGGCAGAAGGTGTAGGGGGGACATGAGGAAGAACTTTTTTATGCAGAGTGTAGTGGGTGTCTGGAATTCACTGCCCAAATTGGTGGTAGAGGCAGAAACTCTAAACTCTTTTTAAAAAGTACCTGGATCTGCACCTTAAGCTTGTAAGCGGCAGGGCTATGGGCCAGGTGCAGGAAGGTGGGATTAGAAAGGGCACCTGGGTGTCCTTGGGCTGGCATGGACAAGATGGGCCGAATGGCCTCCTTCTGTGCTGTAACTTTTCTATGGTTCTAAGTGTATTCCAGACCCTAACCACCCGGTGTGTAATAAAGTTTTTTCTTATATCGCTTTTGCTTCTTTTGTCAATTACCTTAAATCTGTGCCTTCTGGTTCTTGATCCTTCCACCAACAGGAACAGTTTCTCCTTATCTACCCTGTCCAGGCCCCTCATGATTTTAAATACCTCCATCAAATTTCCTCTCAAATTTTCTCCAAGAAAAAGAGTCCCAACTTCTCCAATCTAGCTTCATAAATGAAGTTTCTCATCCCTGAAATCATTCTCGCAAACCTCTTCTGCACTCTCTCCAATGCCTTCACATCCTTCCTAAAATGTGGTGCCCAGAACTGTATGCAGCACTCCAGCTAACTAGTCTTATGCAAGCTCAAATAACTTCCTTGGTCTTGTACTCTATTCCCCTATTAATTAAGCCCAGGATACCATATTCTTTGTTAACTGTTCTCTCAGTCTGTTCTACCACATTTAATGACTTATGCACGTATACACCCAGGTTCCTCTGGTCCTGCACCCCCTTTAGGATTGTACTCTTTATTTTAGACTGGCTCTCCATGTTCTTCCTACCAAAATGTATCACCTCACATTTCTTTGCATTGTACTTCATCTGCCACCTATCCACCCATTCTACCAACTTGTCAATGTCTTTTCAGAATTCTACACTCTCCTCACAGTTTACAATGTTTCCAAGTTTTGTATCATTCCCAAATTTTGAAATTATTCCCTTTACACCAAGGTCTAGATATATCAGGATAAGCAAGGGTCTCAATACCAACCCCTGGGGAACTCCACTTCCTCCAGCCTGAAAAACATCCATTGACCATTACTTTCTGTTTCCTGTCACTCAGTCAATTTTGTATCCACGTTGACTGTCCCTTTTATTCCATGAGCTGTAACTTTTCTCACAAGTCTGTTGTGCGGCACTGTATCAAATGCCTTTTGGAAATCCATGTACACCACACCACATTGCCCTCATCAACCCTTTCTCTTATCTCTTCGAAAAAATCCAGCAAGCTACTTAAACATGATTTTACCTTAAGAAATCCATGCTGGATTTCAACATTAACCTCTATAACCCTTGATCTCCCCACAGTCATGCCTGACCATCTTTCGACACTGACCTCCCTGTAGAGTCCAGCATCCTTCCTCTGCCCCCTCAAGAATTCATAGGGCTGTACTTCCCTCCCTCCTTCTCACCTATCCACCCATTCTACCAACTTGTCAATGTCTTTTCAGAATTCTCACCTATCCACCCATGCTCTGTTTCCCTTTGATTGCCACCACCCAATCTCAATAATCAATGCCTCCTCTCCAGCAGTTGAATAAAACTCCTCAAAGAGGAAAAAGCAGCTCCTACTCACTCCAAATCAACCAGGAAGACTACCTCGCCTGCTGCACCCCTGTTTAAGCAGTTGCAAAGATATTTCTCATTCGCTGATAACTTAATTAGAAAGGTACACTTAATTATGGTGATGGCATGCAAATATATTGAAGAGAGGTTCCCAACGCTTGCCATCGGGAAGCTCAATGTGCCAACAATCTACCGTCAAATTAATTCCCTAGTTTCATCCTGCTTACAGGAAATTATTATTTGGTCTCCCCCACAATTATTTTCTGCTTCCGGGAGCTTCACAGGATACCACCCTTCATCCTTAATCAATACTTCCAGACTCTCTCCTCTTTTTCCTTCTCTATCATTCTTGACAATTGATAACCAGGAATATTAAAAGCCCATTCCTAATCCTGCTTGAGCCATGCCCCTGTTAATACCATTCCCACCTGCAACTCACCAATCTTACTAGTTATGCTACGGACATTGACATACATACAGTATAATTTCACTTTTGTTATTTTCCTCAATCTGGTTCCTGTAATTTTTGAGGTATTTCTTCTAATGTTACTGCTGTTTTTATCTCTCTCTCCTTTTTTCTGCTATTTTCTGGTTACCCTTCCCTGCCAGGTTAGTTTAAACCTTCCCCAGTAGTACTAGTTAACCTCTCAGGGTGAACATTGACCAGCTCTGTTCAACTGCAACCTATCCTTTCTCATGTGCCCCCAGGACTGATTCCGATGTCTCAAGAATCTGAAATCCTCCCACCTGCACCACTTCTCCAGCCATGAATTTACTTTTACTATCTTCCTGGATTTAACTGAAATTTAGTTTAAATTCTAAAGTTCCCAGCCTTAAGCAGGGTTTTAACAAGCTCTCCACTGGGTGAGCAGTTGGGCCTAGTTAATTAAAGAAGCAGCTGAAACTGGTTCCTCTGTGACTGGGTCAGCTAGCCTTTGTCTTAGGAGCATATGAAGCCAGCCAACTTAGTGTGATTTAGCACTTAAGTGCAACTTAGAAAAGAATGTTGGGAGCTGACTGACCAAGGGAGTTAGAAGAGGAAGGGAAAGAGGTGCTCTTTGCTTTTGGCATTTGATAACACAAGAGGAGTGGCAGCCTTAAAGAGCGAGGGGAACCAAGCCTGAGACCAGAGCAGGACCGGGCACCAGTGCGAGAGGAGTGGCGGCAGCCTTGGTAAGTAGGACCTGGTGAGTACAGTCTTTAAAGTAAAAATTGGTCCTGGGTGAAGTATTCTTTAGAGGATAAGAAGTAAGGTCCCTAGAATATATTTAATATTCTTAAACTAGAGGAAGTAAAAGTAAGGGGAGTAATTTAAGGGCAAGTCGTGGCAGGGCAGCTCGGCCATGTGGAATGCTTTTCCTGTGAGATATGGGAAGTCAGGGACTCTTCCAGTGTCCAGGGCAACCACGTGCAGGAAGTGTCTCCAGCTGCAGTTACTCAAAATCTGTGTTTCGGAACTGGAGCTGTGGCTGGAGTCACTGTGGAGCATCCATAAGACTGAAATCTTCATGGATAGCACATAGTGAGTTGATCACACCGCAAGTGGCAGAAAGGGAATGGGTGACTGCCAGACAGAGTTAAAGCACTAGGCAAGTAATGCAGGAGTCCCCTGGGTCCATCTCCCTCTCTAACAGATTTTCCATTTTGGATATTGCTGGGGGAGGTGGTGTAGGAGGGAGGGATTTAGATTCCTGAGGCATTGGGATTCTGGGGAAGATGGGACCTGTACAAGCTGAATGGGTTGCACCCCAGCAAGACTGGGATCAATATCCTGATAAGGGTATTCGCAAGTGCTCTGGGGGAGGGTTTAAATTAGAGTGGCTGGAGGATGGGAACCTGAGCCGGAGACGCAAGAGCCAAGTCTGTGGTACCACGAGTGGCGGAAGGGGGGAGAAAAAAGAGTGGGAGAGTAATAGTGATAGGGGATTCTATCATAAGGGGAACAGATGGATGTTTCTACGGCTGCAGATGTGACACTAGGATGGTATATTGCCTCCCTGGTGCTAGGGTCAAGGATGTCACTGAGCGGCTGCAGGACATTCTGAAGGGGGAGGGTGAACAGCCAGAGGTCATTGCCCATATGTGTGACAATGACATAGGTAAAAAAGGGGGATGAGGTCCTGAAAGCAGAATATAGAATATAATATAGAATAGAAAATTAAAAAGCAGGACCTCAAAGGTAATACTCTCAGGATTACTCTCAGTGCCACATGCTAGCAAGATCAGAAATAGGAGAATAGACCAGGTGAATGTGATGTGTAGCTGGAGAGATGGTGTAGGAGGGAGGGATTTAGATTCCTGAGGCATTGGGATTCTGGGGAAGATGGGACCTGTACAAGCTGAATGGGTTGCACCCCAGCAAGACTGGGATTAATATCCTTGTAAGGGTATTCGCTAGTGCTCTGGGGGAGGGTTTAAATTAGAGTGGCTGGAGGATGGGAACCTGAGCCGGAGACGCAAGAGAGGAAAACAAAGATAGAAATGAAAGACAGAAAAGTGGAAAGCAAAAGTGGAAGGCAGAGGAAACAAGGGCCAGCAGCAAGTACGGCCATAGTAAAAAAGAAGATATGCAAAAATATTAAAAAGACAAGTCTAAAGGCACTGTATCTGAATGTACGGAACATTTGCAATAAGGTAGATGAATTAATATCTGTTAATAGATGTTAACAGGTATGATATGATTGCGATTATGGAGACATGGCTGCAGAGTGACCGAGGCTGTGAACTGAATATCCAAGAGTATTCGATATTTAGGAAAGACAGGCAAATAGGAAAAGGAGATGGGGTGGCATTGTTAGTTAAGGATGAAATCAGTGCATTAGTGAGAAAGGATATTGGCTAAGAAAATCTAGATGTAGAATCAGTCTCGGTTGAGCCAAGAAGCAACAACGGGTGGAGAACATTGATGAGAGTTGTCTATAGGCCTCCAAACAGTAGTGGTAAAGTAGGGGATGGCACTAAACAGAAAATTAGAAATGCAAGTAACAAGGGTGCTACAGTAATCATGGGTTACTTTAATCTACAAATACACTGGGTAAACCAAATTAGCAATAACACTGTGGCAAATGAATTCCTGGAGTACGTACAAGACAGTTTATTATACCAGTACATCGAGGAGCCAACTAGGGAACAGGATATCCTAGATTTGGCATTATTCAATGAGAAGGGGTTAATTAATAATCTTGTTGTGTGGGATCCTTTAGGGAACAATGACTATAACATGATAGAATTCTTCATTGGGATGGAAAGCAAAGTAGTCCAAACCAAAACTATGGCCCTGTTAGGGAAAAATTAAAAATGCTAAAAGAGAACACTAAGAATTTACTGAAGAACACTTAAAATCTCCAGGCAGACATGGCTGCTAAGCATTTTAAGAGTTGACGATTACCAGATGAACATTGCACAGCTTTGAGAGTCAGACTAGAGACACAGCACATAGGGAAGGGGCAGGTGGTTTTAGCTTAGATATGGGAAGACATACAATGGACAAAGAGGGGGCTTTGATGAAACACAAACAGTCTTGAGCTATGAGAACCAAGGTCTTTGCATATGTGTTTTAATTTTGATTGGATAAAATAATTTTGTATACATCCTTTAGAATAATTGGTTAGCAAAATCACATGTTTATGTACTCAATGCATAAGAACGGTGTGTCGGTTACCGATTGGATGTATTCAAATGTATTATGATAAGAAAAAGTACAAAAGTAATGAAATGTAATCAATCTGGGAGCTGGGTCTTCATTCTTAGGAATGATTGTGGCTCCCTTGCATATGCTTGAATAAAATCAGTTAAAGGAAGCCTGAGTCTCTGTGGTTGCTGTGTGATCGGGGATTATAACTTCTCCTCTTCAACTGGCCTATGTGGTAGTTGCAGGATTGGAGGGGGGACCTTCTTCAGCCCTAAATCTAAACAAAGAAAACTACGAAGGTACGAGGGGTGAGTTGGCTATGTTAGATTGGGGAACTTCATCAAAAGGCATGACAGTCGATAGATAATGGTTAATATTAAAGGAACAAATGTATGCATATTCCTTTCTAGCGCAAAAACACAACAGGAAAAGTGGCCAACCATGGCTAACAAAAGAAATTAAGGATAATATTAGATCCAAAGAGGAGTCATATAAAATTGCTAGAAAAAGTAGCAAGCCTGAGGTTTGGGAGCAGTTTAGAATTCAGGAAAGGAGGATAAGAGATTGATTAAGAGGGGAAAAATAGAATATGAGAGTAAGCTTGCAAGGAACATAAAAGCAGACTGTAAAACCATAGAAACTTTACGGTGCAGAAAGAGACCATTCAGCCCATCATGTCTGTGCTGGCCAGAAAAAGAAACTAGCCGCTCATTTTAATCCTACTTTCCAGCACCCAGTCCGTAGCCTTGCAGGTTACAGCACTTCAGATGCAGATCCAAGTACCTTTTAAATGAGTTGAGCGTTTCAGCCTCAACCACCGATTTAGGCAGTGAATTCCAGATGTCCATCACCCTCTAGATGAAAAACATTTTCCTCATGCCCCCTCTAATCCTTCTGCCAATCACCTTAAATCTGTGCCCCCTGGTAATTGACCCCTCAGCTCGGGGAAACAAGTCTTTACTGTCTACACTATCTAGGCCCCTCATAAAAGCTTCTGTCAGTGGGTAAAAAGAAAAAAAAAGATTAGTGAAGACAAATGTAGTTCCCTCACAGTCCAAAACAGGATAATTTATAATAGATAACAAGGAAATGGCAGAGCAATTAAAGAACTACTTTAGTTCTGGCTTCACAGAGGAAGGCACAAATAACTTAATAGAAATGCTAAGGAACCAAGGGTCTAATAAGAAGGAGGAATTGAAGGAAATTAGTATTACTAACAAAATTGCACTGGAGAAAATAATGAGACTGGAAGCCGATAAATCCCCAGGTCTTGATACTCTACATCCCAGGGTACTAAAGGAGGTGGCCATGGAAATAGTGGATGCATTGGTTATCAACTTCCAAAATTCTGTAGTTTCTGGAACAGTCCCAGATTGGAGGATGGCAAATGTAACCTCACTACTTAAAAAAGGAGGGAGGGAGAAAACAGGGAATTACAGACTGGTTTGCCAAACATCAGTGGTAGGGAAAATGCTAGAGCCTATTATAAAAGATGTGATAACAGGACACTTAGAAAATATCATTGGGATTAGACAAAGTCAACATAGACTTTGAAAGGGAAATCATGTTTGACAAACCTACTGGAGTTTTTTGAAGATGTAACTAGCAGAATAGATAAGGGAGAACTACAGGATGTGGTGTATTTGGATTTTCAGAAAGCTTTTGATAAAGTCCCACGTAAGAGGCTAGTGTGCAAATGAAAGCACATGGGATTGGGGTTAATATTGGCATGGATTGAAAATTGGTTAACAGACAGGAAACAGAGAGTAGGAATACATGAGTCTTCTTCAGTGTGGCATGGGAGTGGGGTACCACAGGGATCAGTGCATGGGCCCCAGCTATTCACAATATATATCAATGATTTGGATGAGCGAACCATATGTAATATTTCCAAGTTTGTTGACAACACAACTAGGTGGGAATGTGAGTGTTGACGATGATGTTAAGAGGCTTCAAGGCAATTTAGGCAAGTTGAGTGAGTGGGCAAATACATGACAGATGCAGTATGATGTGGATGTGTGAAATTAACTACTTTGTCAGGAAAAACAGAATGGCAGAGTATCATGTAAGTGGTGATAGATTGGGAAATGTTGATGTACAAAGGGACTTGGGTGCTCTTGTGCATCAGTCACTGAAAGCAAGCATGCAGGTGCAGCAAGCAGTTAGGAAAGCAAATGGTATGTTGGCCTTCATTGCAAGAGGATTTGAGTACAGGGGCAAGGATGTCTTACTGCAGCTGTACAGGACCTTGGTGAGACCACACCTGGAGTATTGTGTGCAGTTTTGGCCTCCTTACCTAAGAAACTATATGCTTGCCATAGAGGCAGTGCAGCAAATGTTCACCACACTGATTCCTGGGATGATAGGATTGTCGTCAGAGGAGAAATTGGGTTGACTAGGCCTGCATTCACTGGAGTTCAGAAGAATGAGAGAGGATCTTATTGCAACATATAAAATTCTGACAGGGTGGGACAGACTGCATGCAGGGATAATGTTTCCTGTGGCTGGGGGTGTCTAGAACAATCTGAAGATATGGGGTAGGCCATTTAGGACTGAGGTGAGGAGAAATTTCTTCACTAACAGGGTAGCGAACCTGTGGAATTCTGTACCACAGAAGGCTGTGGAGGCCAAGTCACTGAATATATTTAAGAAGGAAATGGATTTCTGGACTCTAAAGACTCCAAGGGGTATGGGGAGAGAACAGGAGTATGGCGTTGAGATAGAGGATCAGCCAAGATCATATTGAATGTCGGAGCAGGCTCAAAGGGCTCAATGACCTACTCCTGCTCCTATTTTATATGTTTCTATGTTTCCTGTCTCTATACTCATTGGCACTGGGAGTAATCCTGAGATTATAATCCTGAGGTGCTGTTTTTTAGCCTATTGTCTAGTTCCTGAAAGCCTACCAGAAGGACCTTATTAGTTTTTCTACATAGACCACAACTTATGGCTGTTCTCTTCCTTTTGCAGAATGTCTCCCATTCAGTGATGCTTTTTACTTTGGCACCCAGATAGGCAAAGTATCAAAAACAAAAACAGAATTACCTGGAAAAACTCAGCAGGTCTGGCAGCATCGGTGGAGAAGAAAAGAGTCGACGTTTCGGGTCTACACGACCCTTCAACAGAACTGAAGTATAGTTAGGAGAGGGGTGAAATATAAGCTGGTTTAAGGTGGGGGGCGGGGGGAGAGAAGTTGAGGGTGGGGTGGTTGTAGGGACAAGCAAGCAGTGATAGGAGCAGGTAATCAAAAGATGTCACAGACAAAAGGATCAAAGAGGTGTTGAAGGTGGTGATATTATCTAAGAAAAGTGCTAATTAAGAATGGATGGCAGGACACTCAAGGTACAGCTCTAGTAGGGGTGGGGTGGAAAGATTGACAAGGTATTAGTTGTAGATTTAAAAATAATGGAAATAGGTGGGAAAAGAAAAATCTATATAAATTATTGAAAACAAAAAAAAAACAAAAGGGAGGGGGAGGAAACGGGGTGGGGATGGGGGGAGGGAGTTCAAGATCTAAAGTTGTTGAATTCAATATTCAGCCCGGAAGGCTGTAAAGTGCCTAGTCAGAAGATGAGGTGCTGTTCCTCCAGTTTGCGTTGGGCTTCACTGGAACAATGCAGCAAGCCAAGGACAGACATGTGGGCAAGAGAGCAGGGTGGAGTGTTAAAATGGCAAGCGACAGGGAGGTTTGGTTCTTTCTTGCGGACAGACTGCAGGTGTTCTGCAAAGTGGTCGCCCAGTTTGCGTTTGGTCTCTGCAATGTAGAGGAGACCGCATTGGGAGCAACGAATGCAGTAGACTAAGTTAGGGGAAATGCAAGTGAAATGCTGCTTCACTTGAAAGGAGTGTTTGGGCCCTTGGACGGTGAGGAGAGAGGAAGTGAAGGGGCAGGTGTTGCATCTTCTGCGTGGGCATGGGGAGGTGCCATAGGCGGAGGTTGAGGAGTAGGGGGTGATGGAGGAGTGGACCAGGGTGTCCCGGAGGGAACGATCCCTACGGAATGCCGCCGGGGGGGTGAAGAGAAGATGTGTTTGGTGGTGGCATCATGCTGGAGTTGGCGGAAATGGCGGAGGATGATCCTTTGAATGTGGAGGCTGGTGGGGTGATAAGTGAGGACAAGGGGGACCCTACCATGTTTCTGGGAGGGAGGAGAAGGCGTGAGGGTGGATGCGCGGGAGATGGGCCGGACACGGTTGAGGGCCCTGTCAACGACCGTGGGTGGAAAACCTCAGTTAAGGAAGAAGGAGGACATGTCAGAGGAACTGTTTTTGAAGGTAGCGTCATCAGAACAGATGCGACGGAGGCGAAGGAACTGAGAGAATGGGATGGAGTCCTTACAGGAAGCAAAGTATCAATTTGGAATCAGTTTACAGAAACATCTATGGGCACAGATGAATGCACCTGACCCTCTTAGGATGCTTTTACTCCAATGACTTCTTCGTTTTTGGCACATGCTGAAGCTTCTCTCTGTTTATCAAGTTCATAGTTTCCACCTCTGTGACTCTTTGGGGAGATTCAGGTGGTTCGGGAGCGGGCGCGTAGTCGATCGCCGCCTGTGCTCAGCTGTGCGCCTCCATTTTGCGTGGGCGGGCCAATTAAGACCCACCCAACGTGATGTGCACCTGGAAGCTACCTGTGCGGGCTGGGGGAGGAGGGAGAGTTGGGGCCTGCGCTCTTTTGCGCATGTGCGTGATAGAGTGCAGAAATCTCCCTGAGGCACAGAGCTACCTCAGGGAGATTAATTGAAAAACTTGAAAAAAAAATTAAGAAAATAATTTATTACATTTATAAACCCTTCATGAAGTCTCATGCCGCCTGTGGATGAGGTTCCATGAAAAATGTGACGTGCACCTGAGCTCTTCGCCTGCCCGTCAACCTTAGGGTTGGACGGGCAGCCCTGTTAATTATTTAAATTGGTATTTAAATGGCCTTAATAGGCCTTTGACAGTTCGGCTGGTGCACAGCCAACTCGACGTCCGACGTCACCGTGCGTCATTTTATGCATCGGTGAGCGAGGCCCACCCCCACACGCCGAACATAAGATTCAGGCCTTTGTTTCTGCACAATCAGGCCCTGTGAACTCTGGCTTTTTAACCATTTCTGACAGTCAGATTGTACTGACTGTTCAGAGGCACTACAGCTGACTGGTTAGCTTGGACACAGTGTTTGCACCGTTCTAATTGGAATGTTGAAGTGATACGGCATTTAACAAAGATATGTGAAGGCCCTTAATCATTTAACTGGTGAGAATTGGTTTGAGTTAGTTTCCATGCTATGTGAGGTTAGCAGAGTTCACAGTTCCTTTTGTTCTGAAACATGCAGTGTGAAACTTGCAACTAAAATTATTACAATGAATTATTTAAAGTTTTATATTATTAAAGGTAACATGCACAACTGAATCAAAGGTTTAGGATTAATTAACAGAGAAACATAACTGATATAAAATCAAACTAATTGCTCTTAGCTAATGTGTTAGTTAATGTGTCGGATTAAGAGTGAAGTAAAACTAATTCTAACCAGTGACTCCAGCCCCTCTTTTATCTTTAGCTTGAGCAACTCATGGCACTTCCTGCACACGTGGTTATCTAGGATGCATGAAGTGTCTTGTAGATTTCACACAGAGTAGGACATGCATATAACAAGTCCCACTGATCTCCATTCACCTGCAAATTTTTTAAAATACATTCATTGGTCAGCATTTATTGCCCATCCCTAATTGCCCTTTTTTAAGGGTCAACCATGTTGCTTTGGATCTGCAGTCACATGTAGGCCAGACCAGGTAAGGATGGCAGATATCATTAGAGAACTGGATGATTTTTCATGACCATGGTTTCATGATCATCACAGAATCACACATAATCACAGTGCAGAAGAGGCCCTTTGGCCCATTGAATCTGCACCGACACGTGAGAAACACCTGACCTACCTACCTAATTCCATTTACCAGCACTTGGTCCATAGCCTTGAATGTTATGACGTGCCAAGTGCTCATCCAGGTACTTTTTAAAGGATGTGAGGCAACCCGCCTCCACCACCCTCCCAGGCAGTGCATTCCAGATCGTCACCACCCTCTGGGTAAAAAAGCTTTTCCTCACATCCCCCTAAACCTCCTGCCCCTCACCTTGAACTTATGCCCCCTTGTGACTGACCCTTCAACTAAGGGGAACAGCTGCTCCCTACCCACCCTGTCCATGCCCCTCATAATCTTGTACACCTCCATCAGGTCGCCCCTCAGTCATCTCTGCTCCAACGAAAACAACCGATTAGACTTTTAATTCCAGATTTTTTATTGAATTCAAATTCCACCATCTGCCATGGTGGGATTCAAACGTAGGTCCCCAGATTGTGACAATACCACTAAACCACCGTGTAGATCCTGACCTGTAATACGCTTAACACTGATTTTTAACAATCTAACACCCAACAAAAAATCTCAGTAAAGAGAATTTTAGTTAAAAACCACATCCACAAAGTTTTGGGGAAATAGCTGCACTATCTTTTGTGTGATAAAGTGATTCCTGCTTTCACTCCTGAATGAATTGGCTCTAATTTTAAGATTTTGCTCCATTGTTCTTTGCACTATCAAATCCTTTTATCATTTTAAACATTTCAATTAGACCACCCTTCAACCATTAGGTTCGAGAAGTACAAGTCAGATTTATGTAACCTGTCTTCATAAATGTAGCCCTTTAATCCCCAGTATCATTCTGCACCCCCTCCAACGCCAATATATCCTTCCTAAGGTGTGGTATGCAGAGCTGAATGCAATATTCCAGATGATGCCTGGTCAAGTTCTGTATAACTGAAACACAACTTTCCTCTCTTTAAATACAGATCCCAAGATAAAGGTCAACATCCCATTTTTGATTATGTACCCTTCCACTAACTTTTAGTGATCTGTGGCCCTGGGCACCAAAAATATCTTTGATCCTCCACATTTTGCCATTTCTCATCATTGACAAAATGTTCTGATTTGTCATCCTTGGATCCAAAGTGGATGATCTCACACTTCCACATTGATCCCAATCTGCCACAATTAGCCCTCTCATTTAATCTGACCTCAATTACAATCAGTCATATCTCACTGATAATGAATTGATGTTTGGAATTCATAATTAACTTGTTTGTATACTGAATTTTAATTGCAAATGAGAGGGAAGAATCTAATTTCAGAATTAAGGTCTGTGCAAGCTGATGAACACCCAGATTGTTGAATCATATAAAGCAAGTAAAACAATGTGCAATTTGAATGTGACTTCTTTCAATGACTGACTAATAAATCAGATGTTTTCTGCCAACAGCACAGCTGATGTTTACAGTTTTGTTGGTAGTTCAACAGATGAACCCACAATAACACTGGGGGTAAGTTTTCACATCTCTAATAGTTCACATATTGTTATGTTTCAGTACTGCATTCTTCAAAGGAGAACTGTAGTGAAAGGGCATGAAATGATATAATGCTACAGTCCATAGCATGTAAAAAATTATCTTATATCTGGTACAAATATATACACCACAAAGAAAATCAACATCCCTCCTTTCACCTCCACCTTCCATTGTATTAAGTCCTCAGATTCACACCTACGCATACCACCAACAGCAACACGTAGGGAGTTCACAGGTTTCTCAATTCAAACAGTCCAGTAGGCAAGTCATCGCCACCCACCTTAAACCAATTTATATTTCTCCCTTGTTGAAACTATGCTTCAGTTCTGCTGAAGGGCCATGAGGGCTCGAAACGTTGACTGATTTCTTCTCCGCCGATGCTGCCAGACTTGCTGAGTTTTTCCAGGTAATTCTGTTTTTATTTTGTTTTGGATTTCCAGCATCCGCAGTAGCTTTTAGCTTTTTGTTTTTAAGTCATCGACCCTTCTGTTTTTTCCATCTTCCTCCAAGGCATTACTTATGGTAAGAGAAGTTACTGTATTACTTTGTGTAGAAAGGCTTGCCTCAGATGTAGTACTTATTTAGGTGAATATCTTACAGGACAAAACATTTATTTCTTCCTCTATATAGATTCAACAATTTAGGCCTCACAACGCGGAGCCATTGAAATGACTGGTTAAAATACTACTAGGCAGGATCTAAAAAGAATAAATGTGATGCCACAACCAAACACACCTTCCCCGCCCCTCCAATTTCAACATCCTGGAGGACTGTTCACTTGTGACACACTGGTCCACTCCTCAGTCACCTACAACAACCCCTCCCTTTCCGATGCCACCTTTCTACGCAAGTGCAGGAGATGCAACACCTGCCCATTTACCTCCTTCCTTCTCACCATCCAAGGTCTCAAACACTCCTTCCAAGTGAAACGGCAATTTATGTGTACTTCTTCCCGTTTAATACACTGTATTCGCTGCTCACTATGTAGTCTCCTCTAAATTGGGAAGACCAAACACAGACTGGGGGCTGAATAATGCGCTCCAAAAACTCTGTGCCTGTGGCGATGTAATATCCAATGCAGTGATGTCGGGTCACGTTCCCTATGTCATTACACCTGAAAGCAATGGTACAGTTGGCAGGCGGCCCTCGGAATTAGGAGCCCGCCCACTATATTCAAATTGTCATTTAATGGGTACTTGATCTCATTCGCAGTCGAATTGTCTGCAGTAATACATGCTGAATACAATAATACATTCAGAGTGTAGGAAAAACACCAGGTGGGAAACTAGTTTTTTCCATGGTTGCATGTCAGGGCAATTTTAGAGGTTGCAGTTGGGTTCAGCAGCCCAGTCTGCTGAAAGTTGTGTGTGTAGTTATCCTTGGAAGCTGTGTATTCAGTGACATCTATAGTTGTTTTAATGCTGATAGTTGCCTGCAGAATTGTGCACTTAGCGCCCCATCTGTACTTCAGCCTGTGTGCTATGATGAACATGGGGATAGCGGTCTCAGTGGGAGGAGAAGAGGAGGAGATTGAGAAGGAGAGAAAGAAGGCCAGATAGTCAGGGGCAGTATGCACTGAAGGTGCATGAGAGTGTCCAACCTGCACAGGAGCAAAGAATTGCTGAGGCCAGGATGCTGCAACCATGGAGGCATGGAACAAGGCCTTATCCTCAGCGTCGAGTATGTAGGGTAAGAATGTCAAACATCTGAGACACAGTGCCAGAGGAGACTCAGACTCTCAAAACCACATTAACCTCTCTATGCAAAATGCTGGCTAGGGCCATCGCTTCCATCTGCATGGGGGTGGGGGGGTTCAACACCAGTTGGCGTGAAGGTTACTGTGGCGCTGAATTTTTTTGCAACTGGAATCCTTTCAGTCTGCGTGTGGAGACCACAGCGGAATAACACAGCCTGCTGCCCACCACTGCATAAAGGTCTTCATCAATGCAATGTTCTGAAGGGCAGATCAGTTTATTGCATTCTCCATGGACTGCCACAGACAATTTGAACAATCCAGAAGGTTTGTGGCGTTGGCAGGTTTCCCCAACGTTCAAAGAGTGATAGACTACAGGCACGTCGCCATAGAGGCTCCAGCTGGCCAACCCTGCACATTTATAAACGGGAAGGGCTATCAACCTGTAAATATATGTAAGAATGTGACTACCATTGGAGAATTATGCGGGCCTGCGCTCGGTACCTGGGCAGCAACCACAACTCCTACATACTCAGCAACTCCCAGGTGCCAGATATGTTTACTGAACTTGATGCCCTGGATGGATGGCTGCTGGGTGACAAGAGCTACCCTTTGAAGAAATGGCTCTTGATGCCAGTGAGGGTTCCTAGGACAAACACATAGAGGAGGAACAATGACAGATTGGCACAACCAGAGCCATCGTAAAACAGACAGTTGGGGTCTTTGAAGATGAGGTATAAAGGCCTGGATACATCAGGAGGAACATTCCAGTACACTCCATCCAGAGTGTCACTGATTGTTGATGTGTACAATTGCTCTGCATAATCTAGCACTTCAAATAGAAAATGCCCTGGAGGGCAGGGCACAATTTCAAAGTTTGCGAATGAGACAAAACTTGGAAGCATTGTCAGCTGTAAGGCACCATGGTACAGGAAGCCATTCAAGTGGGGGGAGCAAAAAGGAATGCAGTGGTAGAAGGGAATAGTATAGTCAGAGGGATTGACACCATTCTCTGTGTTGCCTGCTGGATGTCAGGGTTCAGGACATATGCTCGGGTCTGGAGAGGAACTTGCAGTGGGAAGGGGAAGACTCAGTCGTCGTGATCCATGTAGGTACCAACGACATAGGCAGGACAAAGAAGGAGGTTCTGCATAGTCAGTATGAGGACCTAGGCACTAAATGAGGAAGCAGAACCTCAAAGGTCATAATCTCTGGATAATTACCTGAGCCATGTGCAAATTGGCACAGAACAAATCAGATTAGGGAGATGAATGCGTGGCTGAAAGACTGGTGTGGGAGAAGTGGGTTCTGGTTCATGAGGTACTGGCACCAGTACTTGGGAAAATGGGATCTGTAACGTTGGGACGGTCTACACCCAAACCGTGCTGGGACTGGTGTTCTTGCGAGCCTCATAACTAGGGAAGTACAGAGGGTTTTAAACTAAATAGTGAGGGGAAAAGGATCAAATTTGGGAAGATGTGGTAAACCAAAGAGTAAAGACAAGGCAAGAGAGAAAAGTACTAAAATGGGAAATGAAAAGCAGACCGTGACAGGAAGGGACAGAGAGTACAAATCTAACAGTAAGTCAACAGATGAAACTAGAGGTTATAAAAAGAATAAAAGGATAAAACTAAAAGCTCTATATCTGAATGCACGTAGCATTTGAAACAAAACAGATAAACTGAGAGTGCACATAAAAATAAATAATTGCGATTTAATAGCGATTACAGAGACATAGCTGTAGGAAGACATGGGTTGGGACCTGAATATTGGAAAGGACAGGATATTTAGGAAGGGCAGGAAGTGAGGAAAAGGTGGACGGGTGGCTCTGTTAGTTAATGATAGTATTAACACAATAGAGAGGGATGACCTAAGTTCAGGAAACCAGGATGTGGAAACGGTTTGAGTAGAGATGAGAAATGGTAAAGGCAAGAAGTAACTTGTGGGATTTGTTTACATGCCCCCTAAAAGTAACCACATGGTAGGGTTGAGCATTAAGAAGAAATAATTAGAGCTTCTTAGAAAGGCACGGTAATAATCATGGGAGATTTTAATTCACACACAGACTGGAAAAGTCAGATGGGCATAGATAGCCTAGATGAGGAGTACATTGAATGTTTTCAGGATAGTTTCTTGGAGCAGGATGTTCTGGAGCCAAGCAGAGAGCAGGCCACACTAGAAATGGCATTGTGCAATGAGATCGGAGTAATTAATGATCTCATAGTGAAGGTGCCCCTAGGTAGCAGTGACCATGGGCAGAATTTTCTGCCTGTTGGGCGGGCGGAGCAGGAGCGGCTGTGGGCAGGCGCGGACCCGATCGGCACCCGCGATTGGGGCCGCGCTGCCATTTTGCGCTGGTGGGCCAATTAAGGCTCGCCCAACGCAATTCTGACTCGCGTGGAGAGCGGGAGTGTGCAGGCGACAGCGGGCGTGCGCAGACCGCCGAGTCCAATGGCAACCCGGCAGTCTGTTTAAAGGAAAGCCTGGCAGCCTCCTGTAGGCTGCTCACAATGGCCACTTCCAGGTCACACCGCAGGGTGTCAGCTGAGCAAGGCACGCTGGAGGGAAGGGCAGAGAAGCAGGGCAGGCTGCAGGGTCTGCCACAGGAGCAGGGCAGGCTGCAGGGTAGACCAGCGGGGGGCCAAGGTGCCCCTCGCTTTTCTGATGACTGCCTTGCTGCCCTCCTCGGGGAGGTGGCAGCATTGCGAGAGGTGTTGGTCCCCCAGGATGGGAGGAGGAGGCCCCCCCACACCCAACATGACCAAACATGCCTGGGAGGAGGTGGTGGAGGTGGTGAACTCCCACGACGTGGTGCAGCGCACCTGGATCTAGTGTCGTAAACGCTTCAATTATTTGTTGCGCTCTGGAAGGGTGAGTACCATGTTGGCATTGGGCATTTAACCCAGCAGGTAGCCTTAGCCTTTGAGGGTGCCACCCCCCCCCTCCCCAAGTCTTACTGTTGTGACTGCATTGAATCACGTGGGGCATTTTTCCTATGCTGTGCGGGCAAGCAGATAGTGCCCATGTTCACATCAGCCTGAATGGTTCATGAGGAGATGAGCCCCCCCCAGCACCATGTGTTGCTCTTAGTCGCACATGACTAGTCTGGGGGCAACCTGCAGGAGATGAAGCTAGGCGCATTCTCAGGACTCCAACACATGTCCTATTCACGGTGATGAGATTGTGGAAGGGAAGCCTCAAGAACTCGTGGCCAAGAGTCATCTGCTGCCCTCGACGCTGCACATAGCTGCGCCTCCTTGCTATGGTAGCTAAGACCGTGTGTTTCCTAAAGTGATGTACACAGAATGTGTCCAAGGTGGCCGTTGGAGGGGGTTGGGAGCAAGTGTACTATCTTTGTGTGACTGATCAGCAGTAGTGGGGAGAGGAGTCACTGGAGGCCTGATATGGGCCACTGTGGTTGGGGTGCAGCATGCGTGTGCAGACCCCATGTGCAAATTGCCTCAATGATCTCAAATTGTCTTCTCTGTTTTTCAGGAGAAGAGTGCTCATAATGCGTCTGAGCACTCGAGGACTGGAGGCGGTCATGCCCAGCTGCTGATGTTAAGCCGCTTCGAACAGGAGGCCCTGGAGCTTGAGAGACCAGGTCAACTGGTGTCGATGTGGCTGAGGTGGAACGGCCTGGTATTTGAGGCTAACAGTGAGATCCGCTATGTCCTCCCAACATCCATAGCACTGATGATTGTTTGATTTGTTATTGTTGCAACATTGCTCGGTCACAAAGTGATAGAGTCAGAGGTGTTGGTCACAGGAAAAGGTCCTTTGGCCCTTCAAAGATGCACACGGCAAACACCTTGCAAAGTCTCCTTATCCCATTTCCCAGCACTATGCACATGACCTTGTATGCCATGGCATCACAGCTGCACATCCAAAAACTTATTACATGTTAGGAGGATTTCTGCGTCCACCATCCTTTCAGGCAGTGCGTTCCACATTCCCAACACACCCTGTGTGCGAAAGTTGCTCATCACATCACCTGTCAACCTCCTGCCCCTTAAATTTTAAATCTTTGCCACCTGGTTACTCATCCCTCCACCAAGACGAGAAGTTCCTTTCTGTCGACTCTATATATGCCCCTCATAATGTTATAAACCTCAATAATGTCTTCCCTCAATCTCCTCTGCTCCAGGGGAAATAACCACAGTCTCCTCATAAGTCAAACCCTCCAGTCTAGCCAGCATCCTGGTCAGCGACCTCTGCACTCTCTCCACTCCAGTCACATCCCTCCCGTGAAGCGCATTTCACAACTGCACGCAGGACTATAGCTGTGGCCTAGGCAGCGTTTTCTGCACTTGGAACATGACCTCCCTGTTCCTATATTCTATTCCTCGGCTAATAAAGGAAAGTATGGCATTTACCTTCTTAAACGCCTCATGTACCTGTCCCGCTACCTTAACGGGCCTGTCAACATGCACAGCAATCCGATCCTCCTTACTTATTCCCGTGCCTTATTTGTCCTGCCCAAATTACCTCACACTTACCCACATAACATTCCATTTGGCATTCCTTAGACCATCTGACCAGCCCGTCTATATCCGCCTGTAATGTAAAGGTGTCATCCTCACTATTTGCCACCCCACCAATATTCGTCTCCATAGGTTCTGGAAGGTTGAGCACGTAATGAGCCAGGGGGAAAGGGATGACGTGTGTCACTGTGTGCACGCTAACTGACCCACTGTCCTTGTTGTTCATTTCAGCATCATCAGAGCCTGGCCGCCAGGAGGAATTGCAAATGCCCCCTCTCACACCTGAAGGCTTTCAAGTGTCACCTGTGTGACACAATTTCTGTAAGGCAGGCACCAGCGCAGATACTAGCACCTCAGTGGGCATAGTAACATCGGCTAGTGTCCCTTGGCAGAGTGGAGAGGGCACTTCACAATCGCTGGAGGAGCTGGCAGAGACAGAGAGTGCTGATGGCGCCAGCAGTCAGAGGACTGCAGGGAACCAGGCACATGCTGTGCCTCTGGAGTCGTCCGCAACACAGCAGCTGCAGGAAATGCGGCCGGGTGTGCAGGAGCATCTGGGAGCATTACATGAGACTATGCTTCGCTTGGTGTCCATGGTGGAGGAGTCCACGCGGAGCATCACTGATGCAATGAGCCTCATGGCAGAGCATCATGCTTCCTCCATGGAGAGAGTGGCGACTCTCGTGGAGAAGCTCCTCCAGGAGAACAATCAGGTGCCCTCACAACGCCAGTGGCCACAGCTGGTCATTGACAACGTGTGAGATGGTGTAGACTTCAAGCTTCCCAGCTCAATGCCCATCCATTAATGGTGAGCAGGGAGGTCCGGGATGACCTCACGTTGCACAGCAGCTGCCTGTCGTATCTGCGGGCTCCTCTCATGGCACTCCGGATGAGGGCACCAGCTGCTCCGCCCCTCTCCCATTGACCACTTCACTGGGTGAGGTTGCGACAACTGGGGAAATGCCAGCCATGGAACTGGCAGATCCCTCCCAGGTGGGCCCAGCACAGGCTCCACAGGCCAGAGGACGACCGCCAAGGTCACCGAGGCCAACAGGACAGCAGAGTCAGCTGGCTGCCTCAGATGCCACCCCGAGCCGTCGGGTGGCACCATAACGACACCCATAAACGTAAGCAGAAGGCACCTTCAGCACACCAAGGGTTTCTCACTGGTGCTTTTGTGTTGGCCCTAGATTAGGCTCTTATTATTTGTTTCTGCTCGATTAACGGTTTGTTTTGAATTTGTGAGAACTTCTGATGGTGAAAATTAAAACCAGATGTGTTACCATGGCTGAGGGTGGCTCCTTTGTTCTGCATTTGTATGTTTTAGATACATTTCATGAGTGTTTGAGTGGACATTGAAGTTTATGTCCAAAGCCCTTAGTTGCAGCTGATGACCTGGCAGATTTAGAACTTAATTGCCGAGTATGGAAGCGCTAGGCAAGGCTGGTCCTGCTGATCCATTTGTGTGGATCTAGCTGAAGGTTCATTGGATTAAAGTGTCCCGGGTGTCCTTGCCTCCTTGGCGTAGTCCCGGTCAGCGTTTTGCCCCTCAGCATTTCCCTGTCCTCAGAATCAGTGCTGGGCTCATTGTATGCAGCCGTATCCACTGCGTCAATGTCTTCATCGTCCACAGTGTCCCCCTCTTTCCACCGCAAAATTATGAAAAGCGCAGCATGCAACCACAATCACCGACACATGATCTGGGGGGTATTGGAGTGTGCCCGCTGAGCGGTCCAGGCATCGGAAGCGCATCCTGAGAAGACCAAAGGCTGTCTCCACCACAGCCCTTGTGAAGGCATGGCTCCTATTGTACTGCTGCTCAGCTTCTAATATTAGATGGCGGAGAGGTGTCATGAGCCACCTTCTGAGGGGAGAGCCCTTGTCTCCCAGCAGCCATCCATCAAGCTGAGCCGGAACATGAAGAGCCCTGCACCTGGGAGTGTCTGAGGATGTAGACGTCGTGGGAGCTGCCTGGGTACCTTGCACAGACATGAAGAATCAGCATCCTGTGATCACACACTATCTGCACATTCATGGAGTGGAAGCCCTTCCTGTTGACGAAGGCACCGGGCTCACCTGCTGGCACCTTGATGGCCACGTGTGCAGTCTATTGCACCCTGGACGCGGGGGAAGCCAGCAATGGCCACGAAGCCTCTGGCTTGCTGTGTCTGGCTTGACTGGTCCCAGTGGAAGTGGATGAAGGTCAGTGCATGCCTGAACAGAGTGTCTGTGACCTGCTTGACACAAGTGTGGGCAGCTGATTGGGAGACACTGCAAAGATCACCCACCGAGCCCTGGAAGGAACCAGATGCATAGAAGTTGAGGGCAACTGTGACCTTCAGAGCCACTGGCATGGGGTGTCCACCCACACAGTTAGGAGAGATCTCAGGGCCAATCATCTGACAGATGTAGTTGACTCTCTCCCTTGACAGTGGAGACTGCTTCGGCACTGCACCTCAGACATATTGAGGTAGCTGCTTCGCCGCTTGTATACCCTGACAACAGGATAGTGGCGTCTTCTGCAGCCCCTTCCACCTTGGACTACCTCTTGGCCATGCGCCACTTGTGCATGCGCCTGTACCCCAAAGCTGGCTCCCCTGGAGGCTATTTGTGCACTCCTGGCCTCCTCCTCATTCTAGCTCTTCCTTCCTCCTCAGAAGAGCTGCCTCCAATGGACATGTCAGAACCCATACCCAGGATAAAGGGAGGCCTCTGGAAAGCTGCAGACCCGATAACGATTACTGACTGCAGAGTGCTGACCTGAAGGTTCAACATACACAGAAACTGCTGGAATTTGTTCGGAACTGCTACAGATCACACAGGCAAGTTTAAAAAAACTTTTTGCAATAAAGACTCACAGACAGATTGACGACGCCACTGAGCCCTCTTATCCCGCCCGTGGATGAGTTTCATTGAAAAGTCTCTTACCCGCCTGCCCATTGCGCCGTGTGCCGATCCGAAGATCGCACAGGCACTTGAAAATCGCTGTCGATTGACGATCTAAGGGCCTTAACTAGCCCGTTAATTAATGCCGGGTGCACATCAAACTTCATTGCGTGCCCGCCCAGTGAAATAATGTGATGGTGCCCGGTGACGTTGGGACGCTCGCCTGACGTCACCGCGCGTCAGTTTAAGCGCTGACCTGCGAGGCCCGCCCCTCCTGCACGTCAAGCAGAAAATTCTGCCCCATAATATGATTGTATTTTACATTCTGTTTGAGGGAGAGAGGAGCCTGAAACCAAGTTTTGAAAGGCAATTATTAAGGCATGAAAACTGAGCTGGCAGAAGTGAATTGGCAAATTAGGTTATGGGATAGGCCAATAGAGATGTAATGGCTAATATTTAAAGGGATATTTCAGAATGCACAGAATACAAACATTTCAACGAGTAGGAAAAAGCCCAAGAGACGGACACACCATCCGTGGTTACCTAGGTGGCAGGTCAGAAGATTGGACAGAATATAAGGAACAGCAAAGAATGGCTAAAAGACTAATGAGGGAAAAGATTAGAGTATGAGGGAAAGCGAGCCAGAAATATAAAAACAGACAGGTAGAGTTTTTATAAATATTTTAAAAAGAAAAGCGCTAACAAAGTGAGCATTGGTCCTTCAGAAAGTGAGTCTAGAAAATTGATAATGGAAAACAAGGAAATGACAAATGAATTGAACAGGTATATTGTATCAGTTTTCATTATAGAGGATACAAGTAATGTCCCAGAAGCAGCTATAAACCAAGAAGTGGAAGTGGGGAAGGAAGTCAGGAAAATTACCATCACTAGAGAAGTGGTACTGAGTAAATTGTTGGAGCTGTGAGCTGACAAGAGCCCGGGTCCTGATGAACTTCATCCTAGAGTCTTAAAAGAAGTGAGATAGTTGATGCATTGGTTTTAATTTTCCAAAACTCCCTGGATTCGGGGAAGGTCCCATTAGATTGGAAGATAGTAAATGTAACTCCATTATTCAAAAAGGGAGGAAGAGAGAAAGCGGGAAACTACAACCAATTAGCTTAACATCTGCCTTAGGGAAAATGTTAGAAGCTGTTATTAAAGAAGTTACAGCAAGGCGCTTGGATAAGCTCAAGGTCATCGGGCAAAATGGATTTATGAAAGGGAAATCATGTTTAACCAACTTACTGGAGTTCTTTGAGGAAGTAACATGTGCTGTGGATAAAGGGGAACCGGTGGATATACTGTACTTAGATTTCCAGAAGGCATTTCATAAAGTGCCACATCAAAGGTCATTGCAGAAAATAAAAGCCGTTAGTATAGTGAGTAAAATATTGGTATGGACAGAAGATTGGCTGGCTAACAGGAAGCAGAGAGTAGGCATAAATAGGTCTTTTTCAGGTTGCCAAGATGTAATGAGTGGCGTGCCACAGGGATCAGTGCTGAGACCTCAACTGTTTACAATTTATAAAAATAACTAGGATGAAGGGATTGAAGGGATAGTTTCCAAATTTGCTGATGGCACAAAGATAAGTAGGAAAGTAAGTTGTGAAGAGGACATAAGGAGGCTACAAACAGATATAGATACGTTAAGTGAGTGGGAAAAGATCTGGCAGGTGGAGTTTAATGCGGGAAAATGTGAAATTATCCATTTTGTCAGGAAGAATAAAAGAGAAGCATATCTAACTGGTGAGAGATTGAAGAGCTCTGAGGTGCAGAGGTATCTGGGTGTCCTAGTGCATGAATCACAAAAGGCTACTATGCAAGTACAGCAAGTAATTAGGAAAGCTAATAGAGTGTTATCATTTATTGCAAGGGGAATTGAATACAAAAGTAGGGAGGTTATGCTTCAGTTGTACAGGGCACTGGTGAGACCACATTTGGAGTACTGTGCACATTATTGGTCACCTTATTTAAGGAAGGATGTAAATGCATTGGAAGCAGTTCAGAGAAGGTTTACCAAACTAATACCTGGAGGAAAGGTTGGACAGACTAGGCTTATATCTGTTGGAGTTTAGAAGAGTAAGAGATGACTTGATTGAAACATATAAGATCCTGAGGGTTCTTGACAGGGTGGTTGTGGAGCGATATTTTCTCTTGTGGGAGAATCTAGAACTAGAAGTCACTGTTTAAAAATAAGGGGTCGCCCATTTAAAGATGAGACAATTTTTTTTCTCTCAGAGGGGTGTGAGTCTTTGGAACTGTCTTCCTGAAAAGGTGATGGAAGCAGAGTCTAAGTATTTTTAAGGCAGAGGCAGATAGATTCTTGGTAAGCAAGGAGGTGATAGGTTATTGGTGGTAGGTGGGATGCAGATTTCAGGTTACTATCAGATCAGCCATGATCTTATTAAATGGCGGAGCAGGCTCGAGAGCTGAATGCCCTACTCCTGCTCCTTGGTCTTATGTACGTCTGGTCGTTTGTAGAATTCAAAGGAACATAGACAAGTTAGTGGAATGGGCAGACAGGTGGCAGATGTAGTTCAGTGCAGAGAAGTGTGAAGTAATTCATTTTTGCAGGAGGAACATGGAGATACAGTATAAAATAAAGGGCGCAACTCTAAAGGGGCTGGAGGAGCAGGGGGACCTGGATGCATATGTGCATAAATCATTGAAGGTGGCAGGACAGGTTGAGAGCGTGGTTAATAAACATAGAGTATCCTGGGCTTTATTAATAAGGGCATGGAGTACAAGATCAGGGAAGTTATGTTGAAATGTATAAGTCACTAGTTTGGACTCAGCTGGAATATTGTGGCCATTCCTGGGCGCCGCACTTTAGGAAGGTGTGAAGGCATTAAAGAGGATACAGAAGAGGTTCACAAGAATGATTCCAGGAAGAGGAACTTCAATTATGAAGATAGAATGGAGAAGTTAGGACTGTTTTTCTTATAAAGGTTGAGAGGAGATTTGATAGAGGTATTCAAAATCATGAGGGCTCTGGACAGAGTAGATAGAAATTGCTCCCACTTATGGAAGGATTAAGAATGAGAGCACATTAGCAAAAGAATCAAAATTGATATGAGGGGAAACTTTTTTATGCAGAGTGGATAGGGCCTGGAATGCAATGCCTGACAGTGTGATGGAGACAGATTCAACTGAAGCATTAAAAAGGGAATTAGACTGTTTTCTGAAAAGGAAGAATGTGCAGGGTTACGGGGAAAAGGCGGGGGAATGGTACCACGTGAGGAGCCACAGAAAACCAATCATTCCTCTGATGATGAGATCGATGAGAATGTGGGGAATCCCCGGGTTGGAGAAGTGCAAGGGCTTGCACAGGAGCCGTGACACACGTGAGGCCTCAATAATGCAGAAGTCCCAGTAGGCCAAGCAGTCAAAGTCTCTGAACTGCCTATACTCCAGACACATTTCTTTCATCCCACTTCCACAGAAAACTCATTCCAAAAGTCATTAATTCAGCACAATCACCATAGCCACCCATTAACCTTTGTTGCAACTTGACACACCTTCACATGGTATTCTGCACGGACCACATCTCCCATCATTTTCTTAAACCAGAAATAATCTACTCGATCTCTGCTATAACGGCTATGAAACACATTGCTTATTTACATATGGCCAATGGGTCCTTGTCAAGGAAACAAAATCTATATGCACCCAAGTGAGCCAATATGTGCCTCCTGTGAAGTCTTACTCAATCTCTTCCATGTGCTGCAGCATGGTGCTCCACCCTCGCATTCAGCTGCAGTGGAGAGAGGCTGCTGATCCATTTACCCCCTTTGGGCATCCTCTGTGCAGGTGAGACCTTGAAGGCCTTGCTGAGTTATAAGCCTCCTGCAGAGTGGCTGAAGGCCCTTCAGTCGCTGCGGCACTCAAGGGTGACTGTGCCAATGGCAGAGAGCGGAGGAGAGACTGCCCCCACCAGAAGTGCCCTGAGAGGTGCTTCCAGTTCGGGGAAGCTGCTGCTCAACCTCCACCATGAGGACTGATTGGGCCTCTCTGCCTTCTTGAGAGGCACCCAGGAACTGGCTGAGTGTCCAGACTCCCAGATCGCCTGTTGCCCTTCCTCTGGGCCTCTGAGCACAGAGCAAAGGTAACAGAGTGAAGGTCAATGCACCCATGATTGCTTTTATAATATGCTGGTTCTGCCCCTCCAAGGCAGTTGCCAGCCTGTCTATGGAGGAAGCTTAGCACCCTGAAGAGTGGGTTATTGCAGTGCACATGACCTGGGTGGACACCTTCAGAGTCTGTACTTGAACACGCAACCCCTCTGGGATCTCTGCCAAATCTCTACGCACATCTAGCATCTGCTACCTTCTGGACAACTCCAGAAGCTCATCATCTGACTGGGACTCGGTCTCTGGATTTTCTCGAATACTCCTCCGACTGCCAGAGGCTGCTCCATCACACTCTCTGGCGGCTGCATATGCGATTGTGAAGTGCCCTCACTAGATTGTGCTTTCTCTTGCCCTGTTGAGGTGTCAGTATATGCATTGGTGCTTGGTAGACCATAAGACGTAGGAGTAGAAGCAGGCCATTCAGCCCATCGAGTCTGCTCCGCAATTCAGTGAGATCATGGCTGATCTGATAATCCACTTTTCCCCATAACCCTTAATTACCATATTGATTAAAAATCTGTCAATCTCAGCCTTGAATATACTTAACAACCCAGCCACGACAGCCCTCTGCAGTAAAGAATTCCACAGGTTCACTATCCTCTGAGAGAAGAAATTCCTCCTCATCTCCATCTTAAATAGGCGACCCCTTACTCTGAAATTATGCCCTCTGGTTCTAGACTTTCTCATAAGGAGAAACAACTTCTCAGCATCTACCCTGTCAAGCCTCCTAAGAATCTTATATGTTTCAGTAAGGTCATCTCTCATTCTTCTAAATTCCAAGGAGCACAGGCTCAACCTACTCAACCCCTCCTCATAAGAACATCCCTCCATACCTGGGATCAACCTGGTGAACCTTCTCTGGACTGCCTACAATGCCAATAAAACTTTTCTTAGATAAGGGGACCAAAACTCTTCACAGTATTCTAGGTGTGGTCTAACTAGTGCTTTGTATAGTTTTAGCAAGACTTCCCTATTTTTATACTCCATTCCATTTGAAATAAAGGCCAACATTTAATTTGCCTTCCTTATTACTTGCTGAACTTGCATATTAGCTTGTTGGGATTCATGTACGAGGACTCTCAAATCCCTCTGTGCTGCAACTTTCTTCAATCTTTCTCAATTTAAATAATATTCAGTTCCTCTATTCTTCCTGCCAAAGTGCATAACCTCACATTTTCCCACATTATATCCCATCTGCCAAGTTTCTGCCCACGCATTCAAATGTCTATACCCCTCTTTAGACTCTTTGTATGATCCTCACTACTTGCCTTCCCATCTATTTTTGTGTCATCTGCAAACTTGGCGATAGTACATTCACTTCCCTCATCTAAGTCATTATATTGTAAACAATTGTGGCCTAGCACTGATTCCTGTGGCACTCCACTAGTTACAGGTTGCCATCCTGAAAATGCCCCCTTTATCCCAACTCTCTGTCTTCTATTAGTTAGCCAATTCTCTATCCATGCCAATATACTACCCCCAACACCATGGGCTGTTAACTTATTAAGTAACCGTACGTGCGGTACACTATCAAACACCTTTTGGAAATCCAAATATATTACATCTACTGGTTTCCCTTTATCTATCCTGCTTGTTACCTCCTCAAATTGTAATAAATTTGTTAGGCATGATTTCCCCTTCATGAAGCCATGTTGACTCTGCTTGATTTTATTAAGCATTTCTAAATGCTCTGCTATTACACCCTTTATAATAGACCATAATATTTTTCCAATAGCAAATGTTCAGCTAACTGGCCTATAGTTACCTGCTTTTTGTCTCCTTCCCTTTTTTGAATAAGGGTGTTACATTGGCAGTTTTCCAATCTTCTGGGACTTTTCCAGAATCTAAGAATTCTTGAAAGAATACAATCAGTGCATCCTCTATCTGTGTAGCTACTTCCTTTAACATCCTAGGATGCAACCCATCAGGTCCAGGAGACTTATCGGCCTTTAGTCCCATTAGTTTCCCTTGTACTTTTTCTCTAGTGATAGTTATTGTATTTATTTCTTCCTCCACTTTTGCCTCTTGATTATTTAATATTTTTGGAATGCTATTAGCGTCTTCTACTATGAAGACTGATGCAAAGTATTTATTCAACTCCTCTGCCATTTCCTGATTCCCCATTATTATTTCCCCAGCCTCATTCTCTAAGGGGCCTACAGTCACTTTGGCCTCTCTCTTCCTTTTCATATATTTAAAGAAGCTCTTACTGCCTGTTTTTATATTACTTGCTAGTTTACCCTCAAAGTTTATTATCCCCATCTTTTTTTTTTGGTCATTTGTTTTGGTTCTTAAAACTTTCCCAACCCTCTGGCTTACCACTAACCTTTGCCACTTTGTATGTTTTTTCTTTAAATTTGATACTATCCTTAACTTCCTTGGTTAATCATGGTTGGTTCACCCCCTTCGTAGAATCCTTCTTCTTCACTGGAATATATCTTTGTTGTGAGTCATAAACTATTTTCTTAAACATCTGCAATTGTTCATCCAGTGTCTTTTCTACCAGTTCACTCCAGTCAACTCTGCCCTCATTCCTTTGTAATTACCCTTATTTAAGTTTAGCACAGTTGTTTCCGACCCAAGTTTCTCACTCTCAAACTGAATGCTAAATTCAACCATGTTATGGTCACTGCTTCCTATGGAATCTTTTACTCTGAGATCATTTATTTAACCTGCCTCATTACACATTACCAGATCCAAAATAGCCTGATCCCTGGTTGGATCCACAGCATATTGTTCTAGGAAACTGTCCCAAATATATTCTATGAATTCTTGCTCGCGACTACCTCTGCCAATTTGGTTTTCCCAATTTATATGAAGATTAAAGTCACCCATGATTAATGTACTGTCTTTTTTACATGCCCTCATTATCTCCTGATTTATTCTCTGCCCTACAGTATAGCTACTGTTCGGGGGCCTATAGACTACTCCCACCAGTGTCTTCTTCCCCTTGTTATTCCTTACCTCCACCCATATGGATTCTACATTTTCCAATCCAAGATCATTTTTTGCTATCGTACATATTCCATTTCATATTAACGAAGCTACCCCACTGCCCTTTCCTTCCCATCTGTCCTTTCGAAAAGCCACATGCCCCTGAATATTTAGTTCCCAGCTTTGATCTCCTTGTAACCATGTCTCTGTAATGGCTATAAGATCATACCCATTAACATCTATTTCTGCCATTAATTAATTTATTTTGTTTCAAATACTACGTGCATTTAAGTAGAGAGCCATTAATTTTGCCTTTTTACCATTTTTCCCCCCTTGATTTGCTGCCCTCTTTTTCTGTTTGTACATTCTGTCCCTTCCTGTCACACTCTGGGTATCATTACCTAAATAGCTGCCCTGAAATGCATATCCTTTTGCCTTGTAAGCATACGTATACCCTCTCCAGAACCCTCCCCCCCCCCCCCCCAACTTTATTTACTTTAAAGCCCTCTCAATAGCCCTAGTTATTTGATTTGCCATGACACTGGTCCCAGCATGGTCCAAGTGAAGCCTGTCCCACCGGAACTGCCTTCCAGCCCAGTACTGGTGCCAGTGCCCCATGAATTGAAACCCATTCCTCCCACACCAACCTTTGAGCCACGCATTTAATTCCTTGACTTTATTTACCCTGTGCCAGTTTGTCCGTGGTTCAGGTGGTAACCCCCGAGATTATTACCTTGCAGGTTCTGCTTTTTAATTTAGCTCCTAACTGTTCAAATTCTTTCAGTAGAAACTCCTTTCTAGTCCAATGTTGTTGGTACCACCGTGGATGACGACAACTTGATCCCTCGCCTCCCACTCCAAGTTCCTTTCCAGCCCTGAGGAGATGGCCTTAACCCTGACACCGGGCAGGCAACGCAGCCTTCGGGACTCACGCTCACAACTGCAGAGAACAGTATCTGTCCCCCTAATTATACTGTCGCCTACCACTACTATGTTCCTATTTCCTCCCCCACATGAATGGCTCCCTGTACCACGGTGCCATGGTCAGTTCGTTCATCCCCCTTGCAGTTCCCGCTCTTGCCCACATAGCTTGCAAGAACCTCATAACTGTTGGACAGTTGCAGGTTCCAAGGCTCCTTGGAGGCTACCCCTTGTGTCCCCATATCTGCTTCACCTGCAGTCACACCCTCTTGTCCCTAATCACAGACCAAATTTGAATTACCTAATCTGAGGGGTGTGAACGCCTCCTGGAGCAAAGTGTCCAGGCAACTTTCTCCCTCCCTGATGTGGTGCAATATCTGCAGCTCGGACTCCAGCTCCTCAACTTGGATCCGAAGTTCCTCAAGCTACAAATACTTCCTACAGATGTGTTTGCTCAGGATCACCTTGGTTCCCAGCAGCTCCCACATCATGCAGCAGCACCACATCACCTGTCCTGCCATCACTATTGTATTTCATTTAATTTATTAATTAATTACTCTAGTATCTCTGATCTTTACATTTGAAGAATCCCTCGCTCTTTACACTTTATTGTAGTTATATTTTTGCACCAGTATCGATCCTATAATTAACAAGCTATTTTAAGGAAAAGAGAAAAAAAAAAGACTAGAGACCTAAACATAAACCAAAGACCTTACTTTTACTTTAAAGACTAGAAATACTCACCAATCCTACTCACCAATCAGCAGCACTCTACGCTCTTTTCAACCTCATGCTCTTTAATGGTCTCTCATCCCTCTCTGTGCTCTTTAATGGTCTCTCTCTCTCTTTGCACTCTTTAATGGCCTTTCGCCTCTCTCTCTGCACTCTTCAATGGCCTCCCATCCCTCTCTCTCTCTCTCTCCCTGCTCTTTAATGGCCTCTCACCTCTCTCACTGCACTCTTTAATGGTCTCTTTCCTCTCTCTCCGCGCTCTTTAATGGCCTGCCAGAAAGCTGGTGTAGGGAGAGGATGTGCCGCTGCACCCTCCGAGGCTTCCTCTCCCTGCTCGAAGGATAGTGAGAGTCCCTCAGGGCTTGTGGTTGGAGCAGTCGATGGTTCACCTGCACAGGAGACAAAATTGCAGGGCAGATTATGGGCATCCTCTACCTTCATAGTGTTGTGCAAAGACACAGCCTTCAGCCAGGGTAGCACTACATGCAGAATGAGATATTAATCTTTGTTTGCATTTAACAACTTCAGGAATGTTGATACTCTTTCCTCCCTGATCCATGAGAGCTTTTGAATGCACAAACCATCTGTGGGCCATCCATAACACCGTACCAGGCATAATGTACCCCCTTAACACCTCTCCCGTTCCCCTTGCAATCTCACCACCCTGAAGCCTTACTCCAGCCTTGCTTCTGCTAATTGAATGGCTCCAATCACTCCCTGTGAGCTCCAGAACATCTCTTCCAGTGGGGTCAGGATGGCCAAGTTGGCAATATCGCTTCCTGTCTTGCACTTCTCCTCACATTGTGAGCCCTCTTCTCCTGCAATGAAATGGCAGAGTGATGATCTAGGTTCTCAGGTACCGTCATTCCTTTACATTTACACGCTGAGAGAACTCCAGAGTCTGTACCATGTTTAGCAGCCAATAGCCTGTGTGCCTTCCGCACCTCACCCCTGCACACCCCCTGCCACCCCCAACACCAATCCTACATAGGCCTCAGGACTATGTTCAGTGTTATTTGTGCATTATGTTGCCTCGCACTTCTGAGAAGTACACAAGACATTCCCCAGACGGAGCCTTCCCATGACCTTCTGCATATGCTCAGGCCCACTGTGGAGATTTACACACCCTTGTAATATCACAGGCATTGCAAATGGGGCTGAAAATTGCACAATCATCAGCGAACACCCCCATTTCTGACCAAATGATGGAAGGAAGGTCATTGATGAAGCAGCTGAAGATGATTGGGCCTAGGACACTACCCTGAGTAATTCCAGTCCCAATATCCTGGGACTGAAATGACTGACCTTCAACAACCACAACCATTTTTTTGTGCTAAGTATGACTCCAATCAGTGGAGAGCTTTTTCCAATTCCCATTGACTTCAGTTTTGCTAAGGATTCTGGATGTTACACTTGGCCAAATGCTGCCTTGATGCCAAGGGAAGTCATCCTCACCTCAACTCTTGAGTTCAGTTCTTTTGTCCATGTTTGGATCAAGGCTGTAATGAGGTCAGGAGCTGAGTGGCCCTGGTGGAACCCAAACTGAGAGTCAGTGAGAAGGTAATTGCTGTGTAAGTGGCACTTGATAGCACTGCCCCGATGATCTCCTCCATCACTTTGCTGATGATCGAGAGTAGGTTAATGGGACAGTAATTGGCCGTGTTGGATACACCTGGGCAGTTTTCCCCATTGCTTGGTAAATGCCAGTGTTATAACTGTACTGGAACAGCTTGACCATGGGCACGGCTAGTTCTGGAGCATAAGTCTTCAGTACTAATGCTGGAATGTTGCCAGGGCTAACAGCCTTTGCAGTATCCAGTGCCTTCAGCCGTTTCTTGATATCACATAGAATGAATCAGTTTGGCAGACGGCTAGCCTCTGGGATGCTGGGGACCTCAGCGGAACAGCAAGATTTATCACCCACTTGGTACTTCTGATTGCAAATGCTTCCTAAAAACATAAGAAATAGGAATAGAAATAGGCCATTCAGCCCTTCGTGCCCGCTGCGCCATTCAATGAGATTATGGCTGATCTTCTACTTCAATGCCATTTTCCTGCACTATCCCCGTATCCTTTGATGTTTTTAATATGTAGAAATCTATCGATCTCAGTCTTGAACATATTCAACAACTGAGCATCCACAGCCTTCTGGGGCAGGGAATTCAAAAGATTCACTGCTCTCTGAGTGAAGAAATTCTTCCTCATCTCAGTCCTAACTTTGAGACTAGGTACCCTGGTTCTGGAACACACAATCAGGGGAAACATCCTTTATGAATCTACACTGTCGAGACTGTAAGAATTTTGTTTGTCTGAATGAGATCACCTCTCATTCTTCTAAACTCCAGAGAATAAAGGTCCACACTATTTAATCTTTCCTCATAGGGAAATCTCTCCATCCCAGGAATTAATTTAGTAAACCTTCATATCACTCCTTCTGTGGCAAGTATATCTTTCCTTAGGTAAGGAGACCAAAACTGCACACAATACTCCAGATGCGGTCTCACCAAGGCCCTATGTAATTACAGTAAGACAGCTTTACTCCTATATGCATATCCTCTTTTAAGAAAGGTCAACATACCATTTGCCTTCTTAATTGCTTGCATGTTATCTTTCAGTGACTTATGAACAAGGACCCTTGTTTTTTGCACTGATGTGCTGAGCTCCCCCATCATTGTGTTTTGGGATATTTGTGTTAGTTGTTCAATTGTCCACCACCATTCACGATTGGATGAGGCAGGACTGCAGAGCTTAAATTTCACCCGTTTCTTGTGGGATCGCTTGGCTCTGCCTATTGCATGTTGCTTCCGCAGCTTAGCATGCAAGTATTCCTGTGTTTTAGCTTTACCAGGTTGACACCACATTTTTAGGAATGCCTGGTGTTGCTCCTCGCATGCCCTCCTTCACTCTTCATTGAATTAGGGTTGATTCCCTGGCCTGATGGTCATGATAGAATGGGAGATATGCCAGGCCATGAGGTTGCAGATTGTGGTTGGGTACAAGTCTGCTGCCTCTGATGGCCCACAGCACCTCATGCATGCCTAGTTTTGAGTTGCCAGATCTGTTTGAAATCTATCCCATGTCGCACAGTGGTAGTGTCACACAACATGATGGATGATCTCCTCAATGTGAAGACTTTGTCTCTACAAGTAGTGTGCAGTGGTTATTCCTATTAATATTGTCATGGGCAGATGCGTCTGGGACAGTTAGGTTGGTGAGGATGAGGGCAAGAATGTTTTTCCCTCTTGTTGTTTCCCTCCCCACCTGCCGCAGCCTACTCTAGCAGCTATGTACTTCAGGACTCGGCAGCTCGGTTCTGCCAAGCCATTTGACGATGGACAACAAGGTCCCCCAGCCAGAGTACATTCTGTGACCTTGTCACCCTCAAAGCTTCTTCACATTGGTGTTCAAAATGGAGCAGTACTGATTCATCACAGTGGAGTGCAGGGGGAGGGTGATTGGTTTCCTTGCCCATGTCTGACCTGATGCCATGAGACTTTATGGGGTCCGGTGTCGATGTTGAGGACTCCCAGGGCAACTCCTTCCTGACCGTATACCACTGCGCCCCCACCTCTGCTGGGTCTGTCCTGCCGGTGCCACAGGACATACCCAGGGAAGGTGATCGTGGTGTCTGGGACATTATCTTTAAGATATGATTCTGTGAGTGTGACTATGTCAGGCTGTTACTTGACTGGTCTGTGGGACAGCTCTCCCAATTTTGGCACAAGCCCCCAGATGTTTGTAAAGAGGACTTTGGAGGGCTGTCAGGGCTGGGTTTGCAATTGTTGTTTCCAGTGCGTAAGTTGATGCCAGGTGGCCCATCTGGTTTTATTCCCTTTTGAAATTGTAGTGGTTTGGTACAAATATGGTTTAACGGAGTTCGATTGAGGACAGGCAGCCAACAGCTCCTCAGAGTTAGATTAGTTATGAGACTGAGAACCTTACATTTAACCTACCTTATAGACCTAACCCTGGCAGGCTGGATTTTTAGCAGCAAAGGGAAGTGGGAACAGCTTTGGGGAAAAGGTGCTTTTCCAGCACTACTTGTGAGATAGGAGGAGCTTGAGAACTTCCCCACGTCTTTCAAGCTTACTTTCTTCCTTCTCCACCCAACCCAAAAAGCAAATTCAGCCTGTGCAGGATGGGGATTGGACTGCTGCCTGCCAACCTCCAATTGGTGACCTGCCCACACCCATTGTTGTGGAGGAAGACAGCATACAAATTTAATGTTGTTTCCTCATTTACCTGATTATAGTAATAAAAACAGAAATTGCTGGAAAAACTCTCCCTCTTTTATCCTCTGACTGAGTCTCTCCCTATCTCTGCCTTCCGCGATCTTTTTGCCCCTCTCTAGGTCTAGATGGTTTTAAAGCAGCTTATTAAGAAATCATGGTTTAGTTATGATACATAAACTAGTCAGAGAAGATATATGACCCATGACAAGTGAGAACGGTTTACTGGTCCCATACCAGACAAATGGGTAATGAAGCAGAGGGACGCTGATCTCCGTAGTCAGCAGTAGCAGCCTCCTCTGTCCTTGGTCTTGTTGAGCTAACCAGCATGGACCTGCTCCAGAAATCTTTCCTTTGTCCAATGCCTTCTTGACCTAACCAAAATGTGAGACAAGAGCAGATGTGGATCTACCTCAGAAAGCTCTATTCCTCTTAGTTTTTTATCCTTCCCTTCTGTGTGTTCATTTATTTACTATTTCTAGGAAACATAGGAAATAGTAGCAGGAGTAGGCCATTCAGCACCTCGAGCCTTTGCCATTCCACTAGATCATGGCTGATCTTCTACCTCAATGCTATTTTCCCGCACTATCCTCATATCCCTTGATATCTTCAATATCTAGAAATCGTCTGATCTCTGTCCATAGCCGTCTAGGATAAAGAATTCCAAAGATTCAACACCCTCTAGGTGAGGAAATTCCTCCTCATCTTAGCCCTAAATGGTCTACATCCTATTCTGAGACTGTAACCCCTGATCCTAGACACCCACCCACCCGCATCCACCCCTACCCCAGCCCATCAGCCAAGTTCATCCTGTCGAGCCCTGTAAGAATTTAGTATGTTTCAATGAGATATCCTCTCATTCTATGAACCTATAGAGAATACAGGGCCCAGTCTCCTCACTCTCACCTCAGAGGACAATCCTGCCATTCCAGGATCACTCTGGTGAACCTTTGTTGTACTCCCTGTAGAGAAAGTATATCCTTCCATCGGTAAGGAGACTAGAACTGTACACAATACTCCAGGTGCAGTCTCACCAAAGCTCTATACAATTGCAGCAGGACTTCTTTACTCCTGTGTTCAAATCAATTTGCAATAAAGGCCAACATACCATTTGCCTTCTTAACTGCTTGCTGGGCCTGGTGCCTGGTGGGTGTCTCACTTAAATTTGCAAGGAGCAGATATCCAAAATACATCCTTTCTATTTCAGTCCGCCAGTCCATGAAGGCACTTCACAGAATCACAAAATCTTTACAATGCAGAAGAAAGCCATTCAGCCCCTCAAGTCTGCACTGGCTCTCTGAGAGAGCATTTTACTTAATTCCAATCCCCTGCCTTATCCCTGTAACCTTGCAAATTCTTTCTTTTCAGATAGCAATCCAATTGCCTTTTGAATACCTCGATCGAACTTGCCTTCACCGTCCTCTCAGCAAGTTCATTCCAGACTCCAACCACCCTCTGGGTGAAAAAATTCTTTTTCACATCACTGTGACTCCTTTTGCCTATTATTTTGAATTTGTGCCCTCTAGTTCTTGATGCTTTCTTGAGTGGGAACTGTTTCTCACTATTTACCCAGTCCATACCCCTCAGGACCTTGAATACCTCTATCAAGCCTTCCCTCTCAGCCTCCCTCCAAGAGAAAGAGTCCCTACCCCTCCAATGTGTCCTCATGTGCTACAATTCTTTATCCCAGGAATCATTCTTGTGAATCTCCTCTGTACTCTCTCCAATACCTTCAGATCCCTCTTCAAGTATGACTCCAAGACCTGGATGCAGTACCCCAGATGAGGCCTAATTAGTGTCTTATACAAATTCAATATGACCTCCTTATTCTTGTACTCAAGGCCCTCATTAAGAAAGCCTAGGATACTATATGCTTTATTAACTGCTGTCTCAACATGCCCTGCCTTGACTTATGTACAGACACACCAAGGTCCCTCTGTTCCTGCACCTGCTTTAAAGTTTCTCCCTTTATTTTATACTGTCCGTCCATATTCTTCCTGCCAAAATGAATCACCTCACACTTCTCTGCATCGAACCTCATCTGCCACTTGCCTACTCAATTTACCAACATGTCTATGTCCTTTTGAAGTTCAAGACTACCCTCATCATAGCTTACAACATCTGCAAATTTTGAAATTTGCCCTGAACACCACAGTCTAGGTCATTAATATATATCAGGAAGAGCAAGAGCCCCAACTCTGACCCCTCGGGAACTCGACTACACGCCTTCCACCAATCTGAAAAACATCAATTTATCACCGCTCTCTGTTTCCTATCACTCAGCCAATTTCTTATCCGTGAATACTTTTCCTTTTATTCCATGACCTGGAATTTTGCACACAAGTTTGTTGTGTGGCACTGTATCAAATGCCTTTTGAAAAACACCACATCAAGTTAAAGATTGTATCAAATTAAGAGAAAAAGCGGATAATTCTGCAAAAATGAGTGGCAGCCAGAAGATTGGGCAGAATACAAAGAACAGCAAAGAAAGGGAAAATCATGTTTAACTAACTTGCTGGAGATTTGAGAGGAGGTGATGGAGAATGTTGATAAGGACAACACTGTTGATGTGGCATACATGGATTTTCAAAAGCCATTTGAAACAGTGCCACACAACAGACTTGCAAGAAAACTTAATTATCCCTGCACTGGATTGTTCCTTGTCCTTTTCCATGGCCAACCTAAACCTTATGATACAATGGTCACTGTCTCCTAAATGCTGTTCCACTGATATTTGATCAACTTGAGCCAACTCTTTCCCCAGAACCAGGCTCAACAGTGCCTGCCCTCTCAGTGGACTGGAAACATACTGCTGCAGAAAATTATCTTGAACACATTCCAGGATCTTTTGCCCCTCTTGTCCCTTTGCATCCCAGTGTATATTTGGATAGTTGAAGTCCCCCATTATAATTACTCTATGATTCTTGCAGCTCTTTGTAATTTCTTGGCACATTTGTTCTTGTACAGCCCTTCCACAAGTTAAAGGTCTATATAATACACCAATCAATGTTATTGCGCCTTTTTCATTCTTAACCTCTAGCTGCAACCTTTATTCTCTTGGTTTAGATACAGGCATGAGATCTCACCCTCTCAGGCTTCAGAATGTTTTGCGCCAGACCCGTGCTAGAGTTGCTTTCTTTGCAGAGGTGACAGGCCTATGCTGTCCTGTGTCTGTTAGCCTGTAAAGACACGGCAGATGATGTGCGCCAGGCAGATCAAATCCACGAGGGAAACTTTATCACAATATCACAATGGTTTTGCAATTTGCATTTATTTCAAGATGCGTGCCTTCAATTCAGACATAACAAGTCCACCGAGACTTCAGAGATTTTTTAAAAATTAAATTAAACATTTATTAACAAAAGCAAAGTTTTCGAGCACATACATAGGTCTACAAATTACTACTATAATAACTCCTGAAACCCCTAATTAATCTGGCTTCCAGTTACACTTCTGTTAAGGCAACGGGAAGAAGATAGATTTTAAACAGTTCAGCAAGTTAACACAATACCCACAATAAGCTTTTCTCAGCTTCGGTTTCTGTAGACAGCAGGCTTAATGCACAAACACTGAAGGCTTCTCATACTTCTGGTAGATCTTACAATGCCTTTTTTGACACATAGCCGCATTCTCTTTTATACATGTTTCTCTCTTTTAATGTGTAAATTCCATTGTCCACATGGAACTTTACCTTTCTCACAATATAAATCTTATTATGTTGCCACTATAAATTGTCAATACCCCTTGAGAAAAATAAACACATTTCTTAACTTGCTTGTCTGGCTGCTTGTAAACAGACTGAAATCCCTTTGAAAACCAAATCCCCCTTCATCTATCTATAAATGCAAATTCCCTTTACACCTTATATGTTAAGACCCCAACCATGTTCACTCATTAACATGTTAAAGACACTTCTACACCTTAGTCCTTTTGATAACTTTAAGCTGCAGTCTGGCTACAAGATGTAATTAAACCACACACAGACAGAACAACACAACCCCACCCACCCCCATAAACCTACTTTACACTAAACCAGAACAATATTTTGAAAATTATTATACCTCATGACATAGCCGGAAAGCCGCTATAGATTCTTTCCTAATAGGGGAGAAATAGCAAAATAGCTGTTTCTATAATAATTAATTTTACATGTTAATTACACAGCCATTTCTTACACTCCAAGTTGGCAGAGGACATTGTGTAAAGCTTTGCCTCTCTGCAGACTGCTCCATCTCTTCATCTTGTTGTAGACTCAGAGGCACTGCATCTGCAGCCCACCTACCTGTTTCAGCCTTAGTGTGAAAAGGTCACCAAATCCTCTGCCCTCCCTGTGAGAATGCAGCAACACTCCAGCAATTCACCATAATACCTCCAAAAACACTCCACAGTACTCCCAGAGATATGCAATATCAGATGTTATTGTAAGTCACCTTACTAACAAGTTGGGTGCCTAACCCTTAAAATAATGCTGGTGGTAAATCCCTCTTGCAGCTTTATGAATGCTCATTGGTGAGTGAGAAATGAATACATTGAATGGACCTGCATGGTCCAAGTTTGTAAATGGTGCATCAAATCAGCCAGTAGGGCTTTTTGATGTCACGATCTGGCCAGTTCAGAGGCTTCTAGCATGTGTACCCTTGCAGGATGGGCAGCCGCATGGGCTGTGACAAAAGTGACCAGGGCTGCTGCAAGAGGGTCTCAAGTTTCACATCCAAAAACCTAATTGTGTTTCAATAAGGAATTAGACAGATTCTGGTCAGCATTGTGGGTGTTCATGCACCACATTGACTGCAGCAGCTCAAGAAGGCAGATCACCGCCACCTTCTTAAGGGCAATTAGGGATGGGCAATAAATGTTGGTCTAGCAAGTGATGCCTGTATCCCGTGAATGAATAAATTAAAAAAAATACAAGGCAGTAGATGGCTGCATCCAAATACATTAGATTAAAACAGCTATCCACCGAAAGCTGAAATTCTCTCATCAATATTGAATGGATAGCCAAAGTCAACCTTAAACATTAGGAAGGACTTCTATGATTAAATGCAATGGCTCCAACAAGAAATAAACAGTTTATTACCTGTGAGAAACTAAGACCTCACACTGTTTATTTTTATAAAATATATATAGATATGCTCATAGCTATTTCTAAAATTTTAAAACTGAGCAAAGACCCTTAAAATTATGTCTGTCTGTGTGACTTGATCAAAAGACGCCACCTGGCACTTTTAGGAAAACTCACACTTCTTTATCTGTGAGAAATCACTAACCTGTTGATTGTATAGCCCAAATGCAAAGAGAGCTTTGCAAAATCCATCTGCAGTTAATCACCCAGGCTGGCCTGAAGGAGATGGATCATCTACTAAGACAAAGGCCTCACAACCATCTTTTCAATTCCTAATGGCTGAGGCAATTAACAGTCTTCAGCACCCAGACGATGGTATGCATCCTTTGTCAAAAGCTGGGTGGAGAGGTACAAGGTCATATGACATGGGCCTCTGGCTTGTGGAACAAGTAATATTGTCTTGCTGAACTGCATAGCTCAGTCTGCTGTTTACCATCTGACTGACAGCCTCTGCCCAGGTTGAACACCTGGTTCCATCTTCACTGCTTCTTCTGGAACTTCTGTACCATTGCCTACAATACTGATTCATCTCTGTGTGCCTACCTCATCATGTGAAGTCAACACCACCAGAAAAGTGAATCATGCAGCATCAGTTTTTCAGCCCAACAACCTCCACAAAGGAATACGTCATTGGACTTTGATCCTGGACTCTGGAACCCAAGCAAAAATAATTCTTTTCTCTGCACTGTAAAACTTTCTCTTCCCTATCTCTATCTTTACTGTCAAGTGTGGAGGCAATGTTACAATCCTCCTTTCACATTTTGAATGTGTGCAAATAAACTAACCCTTGTAGTTCATCCTATCTCAAATTTGTTGTGGGGTTATTAATAGAAAATTAGATTGCACCAAAATCAAGGGGTTGGGAAATACACCATCGCTTGCAAAAAGGAAAACAAATCGAAACACCTTTCTGTTTACAGATGGGTGGCGAGAGGAGAAATTAGCACTGTTTAAATTAACCTCCCTCCTGCCTGTCACAACCTAAGTATTTATGATGCTATCCTCATTTAAAGGTAACCAGTTTGGATGAATATCCTTCATTCTTATTTGATAAATTATTTGTAATATTGATGGATGTGCTTCATCCAGGGAGGAAGGGGCATACTTGTAATACTAGCCAGGAGAACTATTGACTTCCATTTGAACTTCATTTTATAGATATTGAAAGCATTCAGTAAATTCAACTTATACTTTACGAAACAATATAACAATGTAGAGGAGCTAGAAGCTTGAATGGAAAAAAGGAGGGAGTGATAAAACATCTATTTAATCTCTGTGTTATGCTTTTCCTAGATGCAGTACCAGACAGTACCTCAACAAACCTATGCATATAAAAGGTGTGTAATAGATTTTACATTATTTTTAATGTTCCTGCTGATTTATTCTTGTGAAACTTCAACATGTGGAATTGAATGAACAAACATGGCAAAATCATGAATGAGTAAAACTAAAGCAATTTGCATGATGTGTTCAGGGGGTTGACACCCTCACAGTGTGTGAGAACTAACATTTGGAACCAGGAGGTTGTGGGTACCGAGTTCTAATGCTCACTTTTTTTATTCATTCGAGGATAGGGGTGTCACTGGCAAGGCTTAGCATTTATTGTCCTTGAGAATGTGGCAGTGAACTATCTTCTTGACAACTGACACTTTGCTAGCCCGTTTCAGATGTTAGTTAAGAGTTACCAATATTGATGTGGATCTGGAGGCACATATAGTGTGTAACTGGAAAGATGGTGCAGGGGGGAGGACTTTAGATTCTAGGGACATTGGCACTGGCTCTGGGGGAGAGATGGGACCTGTACAGACTGGACAGGTTACATCTGAACAGAGCAGGGACAAAGTTCCTTGCGGGGAGTTTTCCAGCTGCTGTTGGGGAGGTTTTAAACTAATTTGGCAGGGGTATGGGAACCAGGTGATAATATTAAAGAGGAATACCAAGGGACACAAAATATTGGGAGAGATAGATAGCACTAGAGTAGGGAATGATAAGTTAATAGATGGGTTAGAGTAAAGGAGAAAGAAATAAAGTCTAAATCTGGGTTACTATGCATGTATGTGAATGTACAGATTGTGGTACATAAGATTGGTAAATTACAGGTACGCCCACAGTGCTGTTAGGGAGGGAGTTCCAGGATTTTGACCCAGCAACAGTAAAGGAACGGCAATACATTTCCAAGTCAGGATGGTGAGTGGCTTGGAGGGGAACTTCTAGGTGGCGGTGTACCCATGTATCTGCTTCCCTTGTCTTTCTAGGTGGTAGTGGTCTTGGATTTGGAAGGTGCTGTCTAAAGATCCCTGGTGCATTTCTGCAATGCACCTTGTAGATGGTACTCACTGTTGCCACTGTGTGTCGGTGGAGGGAGTGAATGTTTGTGAAAGGAGTGCCAATCAAGCAGGCTGCTTTGTCCTGGATGGTGTCAAGCTTCTTTAGTGCTGTTGGAGCTGCACTCATCCAGGCAAGTGGAGAGTATTCCATCACACTCCTGACTTGTGCTTTGTAGATGATGGACAGGCTTTGGGGAGTCATGAGGTGAGTTACTCACCACAGGATTTGTAGCCTCTGACCTGTTCTTGTAGCCACAGTATTTATATAGCTAGTCCAGTTTAGTTTCTGGTAAATGGCAAATCCAGGATGTTGATAGTGGGGATTCAGCGATGGTAATGCCATTAAATGTCAAGTTGTGATGATTAGATTCTGTCTTGTTGGAGATGGTCATTGCCTGGCACTTGTACAGCATGATGTTACTTGCCACTTGTCAGCCCAAGCCTGAATATGCTGCAGGTCTTGCTGCATTTAGACATGGACTGCTTCAGTATCTGAGGAGTCACGAATGGTGCTGAACATTGTGCAAACATCAGGGAACTCCCCCACTTCTGGCCTTATGATGGAAGAAAGGTCATTGATGCAGCAGCTGAAGATGGCTGGGCCTAGGACACTGCCCTGAGGAACTCCTGCAGTGAAATCCTGCAACTCAGATGATTCACCTCCAACAACCACAGCCATCCTCCTTTGTGCTAGGTATGACTCCAACCAGTGGAGAACTTTCAATCTGATTCCCATTGACTCCAGATTTGCTAGGGCTCCTTGATGCCACACTCAGTCAAATTCTGCCTTGATGTCAAGGACAGTCACTCTCATCTCATCTCTGGAGTTCAGTGAATGTGTAGTTGAGGCCACAGTCAGATCAGCCATGACCTTATGGAATAGAAGAGCAGGCTTGACAGGCCGAATGGCCTACTCCTGTTCCTGATTTGTATGTTCGTATGGGACTGGATGAGATGCATCCAAGGATACTGAGGGAAGTGAAGGTGGAAATTGCAGAGGCACTGGCCATAATTCGTCAGTCTTCTTTAGACTCAGGGGTGGTTCCGGAGGACTGGAGAATTGCATACATTACACCCTTGTTCAAAAAAGAATGTAAAGATAAGCCCAGTCAGTTTAACTTTAATGGCGAAGAAACTTCTAGAAACAATAAATGGAACAAAACTAGTAGTTACATGAACAAATGCAGTTCAATTAAGGAAAGCCAGCATAGATTTCTTTATGGAAATCATGTTGAACTAACTTGCTACAGTTTTTTGAAGAGGTATCAGAGAGGGTTGATGAGGGCATGCCGTTGATGTCTTGTAAATGGAATTCCAAAAGGTGTTTGATACTGTGCTGCACAACAGACTTGTGAACAATGTTGTAGCTCATGGGCAGAATTTTCCCCATCATCAGGGGGGATGTGCAGGGGCGTGTGGGAGTGGGCACAAACCCAATCGGTACCCCCGATCGGGTCCGTAACGCCATTTTATGTGGGCGGGCCAATTAAGGCATGCATGCGAAAGAGCGCATAAATCTCCTTGAGGCACTTCCATTTTTAAAAGCTAAATAAAGGAAAGAAAATATTTTAAGACATGTCCCCTCATGTGACAGTGTCACATGAGCTGGGACATGTCAAGGAACATTAATGATAAACTTAATTTATAAAAACTTATGAAATCTCATCCTGCCTGTGGATGAGGTTCCATGAAAAAAGCGAAGGCTGCCTGGGCTCTTCACCTGCCCGCCAACCTTAAGGTTGGAAAGGCAACTCATTTACCTATTTTAATTGGCTTTTAACAGGCTCTAATAGGCCTTTGACAGTTCAGCGGGCGCGCAACCAAGTTGGCTGCGCGCCGGCCAAAGTGGAAATCTAAATGACGCGCAGTGACATTGGGACGCACACCCGATGTCACTGCGCGTCATTTTACGCGTCGGCGAGCAGGCCTGAAAATTCTGCCCCATGGAACAAAAGGTACACTAGCAACGCATACAAATTAAGCTGAGCTACAGGAAACAGAGAATAGTGGTTAATGGATGTTTTTCATGCTGGAGGAAGGTTTATAGTGGAGTTCCCCAGGCGTCAGTGTTTGGGACCCTTTCTTTTCCTGATATATCCGAGAACTTGTTATACTGGGCACAACATCAATGTTTGCAGATGATATAAAACTTGGATGTATTGTGAACTGTGAGGAGGGCAGTGTAGAACTTCAAAAGGACATAGATGAGTTGGCCAAATGGGCAGATAGGTGGCAGATGAAGTTCATTGCAGAGAAATGTGAAGTGATTCATTTACTTCATTATATTATTAATAACATAATTATTATTATATAATAAATTATTGAAGGTGGCAGGACAGGTCAAGAGGACAGTAAATAAAGCATACAGTACCTTGGGCTTTAATAATAGGGGCACAGAGTACAAGAGCAAGCAGGCTATGTTGATTTGTATAAGTCACTGGCTCAGCTTCAACTAGAGTACAGTATCCAGTTATGGGTACCACACTTTTGGAAGGATGTGAATGCATTAGAGAGGCTGCAGATAAAAACAACAATAATGATTCCAAGATGAGGAACTTCAGTTATGAAGACAGATGTGGGGAGTTAGAACTGTTTTCCTGAGAGGAAAGAAGGTTGAGAGGAGATTTGATAGAGGCATTCAAAATCATGATGGGTCTGAAGAGAGTTGTTAGGAAATAGAGACAGTTTAATTAAGTTATATGGGTATTTGTGGGTGCTAGGAATGAGCTTTGGCTTTAAAATTTAATTTTGATTTGTTTTTCTGTACTTGTGTGCTAATAAAGGTCAAATTGAGATTTAGTTTCACTTCAATAGCTGCTTGCATTTCCAATGAGCGTTTTACAACTGTAAGCTAAGTTAAGCAAACAAGAGTAGAAGAACAGTGCTGTTGCCTAGCAATAGAGGTCCAGGGAGGCAGGTCCGTCCCACAGACACACACAGAAAAACTAAAGACACTGAAGTTTTGAGTTCAGCTTGAAGCCAGGACTCCAGAGAGATTGGACACTGGGAGAGGGAACTGCAGAGTGAGAGCAGATTTCCCAAAAGAACCAAAAGGTCCCAAGGCCAAAGAAGTGAGGCAGAAACCGAAAGTTTCAAGCAGACCTTCTAGTCAAAAGAAGGACAGGAACCTGGAAAAGGTCTTGTTAATGAAATTATGAGTGAGGGGCAGAGAGAAAAGCTTCAAGCTTCAGATTTAAAGAGACAAAATTTGCAGAAAGCAGATTTAAAGTGAGAATAGCTTGCAAGAGGTAAGAAGGTCCAAAGAGACAACTGGAGATCTGTAACCCTTTGCTATGGGCATGTGAAGCAGTGGTGTACTGTTGATGGCTGAGTCAGAGAGAGAGAGAAAGTGTGTGAAAAATAGCTTGAATGCATGTGGTGACCCAGGGAAGAGGAACATTGGGAGGAGAGTTTGAAACCCTGGAGGTCAACCCTTGCAGATGCATCAGTTTGGGAGAAGATGCCAAGGCGAGTTCTTGGAAAGTGGAGATTGGAAACCCTTGTGTGAAAGATAGAGTGCAGTGAGACTGGTTGGCTCGCGGTGTGACAAGTGTCTGGCGGTGGGGGAAGTTGAGGAGAGATCCATAGCATCTGGTTGTGTTGGCATCTGTCACATGGTTTCAGAGTGCGGTGTGCCTGACCACAGGTCACCAATTGGTTTACATGGACTGTGTATTGCTGTGAAAATTAGAGTACCTGCGCTATCCTTACAATCTGTATATATCTGTAAGAGGTGTAGTTGTGTGTGAAGAAGTATTGTAATATACTTCATCTTTTCTTGTTTAATAAATGTATTACACTTTTGTTATAAGTTAATTAGCTGACTCCGTTGACTCTGTTCAGTAGCCCCTCTCCACGTATCTAAACAAACAAAGATAAAAGTTAGGATCTATCAAGCTGGGTTCCACCCCATGATCAAGTTTGTCCAGTGGTAACCTCAGCTGGGGATCAAAACAAAATGGAAGCTCTTGTGGGATTTGAAACGCAGACAGAGGGTGATTGGATGCGGAATAATAATTGGTCTGGGATTGGAAATCCTTAAACATTGATTAGATCTGTGAATCCTTATGAAACAAGTACATGGAAGTACGGAGGTACTGGACATAGGAAATGGAGATGCTGTGAGGTAAATTATACGGGTTGGAATTCAAATTGGCTTTGGGGGTTGCTAAGACTTTTTTACAGATGGAAAATGTAACCCTGACTGGTTTACAGAAATTAGTCGTGAATAAGCTAATGGAATTGGCGGATAAGTTGGAGTCAGGGTTAACCCAAGGGGCGAGGAAAATAGACATAGTTGGTATAATAGTACAGCATTTAAAACTGGAAGAGATAACAGAGAGACCACGTTCTCCATGAGGTGAGTCAATTGGGTTAGCTAAGTTCCAGTTGCAAATGAAGCAACTTGAACAAACGAAGGAACTGAAAAAACTTGAACTAGAGACAAAAGAAAAGGAAAAACAAAGAGAATTGGAATTGAAAAGGCTTGAGTCAAAGGCAAAAGGAAAGAGAAAGAGCATTTCAAAGGAAACAAGTGGAAAGGCAGGAGGAAAAAAGGAAGCTGGAACTGGAATTTCAGGCAAGAGAAAATGAACAAGAAAGGGAAGACCAGTTTAGAAGGCTGGAAGTTAAAAAAATGACCTCAGACGCTGAGCAAAGTTCTGATGATGAAAAAACCTTCAACTGAAAACCGAGTGGGGAGATGTTAAAGTTTGTGCAAACTCTTCTAAAGTTTGAGGAAAGGGATGTAGAGTCATTCTTTATTTCATTTGAAAAGGTAGCTAGGCAAATGTAGTGGTCAAAAGAAATCTGGACATTGCTTTTACAGTCTAGGTTGGTAAGTCGAGCTCATGAGGTTTATGCTTCACTTTCAGATTTGGTATCAGTGGATTATGATGCAGTAAAAAAGGCTCTTCTGAGTGCATATGAGTTAGTCCCTGAGACATACAGGCAGAAATTTCGGAATGTAAGGAAACAGGCCGGGCAGACCGATATGGAGTTTGGGAGGGTAAAGCAAAGTAATTTTGACCATTGGATAAGGGCATTAAAGGTAGAGATGAAATATAAAGCTCTTAGATAAATAATTCTCTTGGAAGAATTTAAAGATTCACTTCCTCTTGAGGGTTAAAATAGCGAGACAGTTAGCGGAGATGGCAGACGATTATGAACTGGTTCATAAATCCAAACCCTTTTTCCGTCATGCCTACTACGAGAAGGATAGAAGATGGTAAGGTGAAAGGAAGGCAGGCAGCCATGGAAGAGAAGGGACAGTTGGGAATTCCCAGGAAATGTCTCCTCCGACCAGAACGGAAAATGCTGAGGGTGGAAGTGACATTTGAAAGCCTAAGTGTTTTCATTGTAACAAGGTGGGACATCTTAGGGCAGATTACTGGAGAGTAAATGGTAGACCTATTGCAGTAGTAGGAATGCCAAAGGAATCCTCAGGAAAGGTTGCATCACAAAAGGAAATGGTTGTGAAAACTGTAGTAGTGGGACAGGTGAAACGTGTTCCCTCAGAACATACAGGAAAGGGGGATATGGTTCAGGATAGTCCAGAGAATTCTTCTTTGACTACTAGTGAATGAAGTCAGGCTAACAGAGGGTCTGGGTGTTTTGTGTCGAAGGGAGAAGTGTTCCCTTACTCCTCCAACAAAATAAGTAAACAGATTAAAATTTTGAGAGATACAGGGGCAGATCAATCATTGATGGTGGCTGATGATGCAATTTGTCTTCCAGGTAGTTTTATGAAAGGAAAGGTATTGATAAGGGGTATTTATGGAATTTATGAACCTGTTTCTTTGTGTGAAGTCAACTTACAAAGTCACTTTGTAAATGAAATTGTTATGGTGGGAATTATTCCTAAATCACCCATTGAAGAGGTGATTTTATCCTGGGTAATGATTTGGCTAAGGGAGACAGTAATGCGGCAATGACTGTATTGCAGCAGGTGGTTGATCATGTTGATCTTTACCAACTTCTAGAAACTACTGTGGCTAAAGATGAAATGCTTATTGTCAATAACAAGCAATTGAAGGAAAACCTGATTAATGTAGAAAATCAACTTTCATGTATGAAGGAAGAGTTTGCTAATAAAAGAAGAGTATTGATGAGAACAATTCACAGAATCACACAATGCAGAAGAGCCCTTCGGCACATCGAGCCGACACGTGAGAAACACCTGACCTACCTACCTAATCCCATTTACCAGCACTTGGCCCATAACCTTGAATGTTATGATGTACCAAGTGCTCATCCAGGTGCTTTTTAAAGGATGTGAGGCAACCCGCCTCCACCACCCTCCCAGGCAGCGCAATCCAGACTGTCACCACCCTCTAGGTAAAAACGTTTTTCCTCACATCCCCCCTAAACCTCCTGCCCCTCACCTTGAAATGATGTCCCCCCGTGACTGACCCTTCAACTAAGGGGACCAGCTGCTCACTATCCACCCTGTCCATGCCCCTCATAATCTTGTACACCTCGATCAGGTCACCCCTCAGTCTTCTCTGCTCCAACGAAAACAACCCAAGTCTATCCAACCTCTCTTCATAGCTTAAATGTTTCATCCCAGGCAACATCCTGGTGAATCTCCTCTGCACCCCCTCCAGTGCAATCACATCCTTCCTATAATGTGGCAACCAGGACTGCACACAGTACTCCAGCTGTGGCCTCACCAAGGTTCTATACAACACCAACATGACCTCCCTACTTTTGTAATCTATGCCTCGATTGATAAAGGCAAGTGTCCCGTATGCCTTTTTTCACCACCCCACTAACATGCCCCTCTGCCTTCAGAGATCTATGGACATACACGCCAAGGTCCTTTTGTTCCTCAGAACTTCCTAGTATCATGCCATTCATTGAATACTTCCTTGTCAAATTACTCCTTCCAAAGTGTATCACCTCACATTTTTCAGGGTTAAATTCCATCTGCCACTTATCTGCCCATGTGACCATCCCGTATATATCTTCCTGTAGCCCAAGACATTCAACCTCACTGTCAACCACCCAGCCAATCTTTGTGTCATCCGCAAATTTACTAATCCTACCCCCCACATAGTCATCTATGTCGTTTATATAAATGATGAATAATAAGGGACCAAGCACAGATCCCTGTGGTACACCACTGGACACTGGCTTCCAACACTAAAGCATCCTTCTGTCATCACCCTCTGTCTCCTACAACTAAGCCAATTTTAAATCCACCTTATCAAATTACCCTGTATCCCATGTTCATTTGCCTTCTTTATAAGTCTCCCATGCGGGACCTTGTCAAAGGCTTTGCTGAAATCATATAAACTACATCAACTGCACTATCCTCATCTACACACCTGGTCACCTCCTCAAAAAATTCAATCAAATTTGTTAGGCATGACCTCCCTCTGACAAAGCCATGCTGACTATCCCTGATCAAACCTTGCCTCTCCAAGTAGAGATAGATTCTCTCCTTCAGAATTTTCTCCAGTAGTTTCCCTACCATTGACGCCACTGGTCTGTAGTTCCCTGGCTTATCTCTACAACCCTACTCAAATAGCGGAACCACATTAGCTGTTCTCCAGTCCTCTGGCGAGGTGCCGTGACCAGAGAGGAATTAAAAATTTGGGCTAAAGCCCCTGCGATCTTCTCCCTTGCCTCCCTCAGCCGTCTGGGATACAAATCATCCGGACCTGGAGATTGTCCACTTTTAAGCCTGCCAACACCTCCAATACCTTGCCACTCCCTATATCAATTTACTCAAGAACCTCGCAGTCTCTCTGCCTGAGTTTCATACCTTCATCCTCATTCTCTAAGGTGAAGAGGGATGAGAAGTATTTGTTCACACTCTACCAATGTCCTCTGGCTCTACCCATAGATTGCCCCCTTGGTCCCTAATGGGCCCCACTCAGTCACAGAAAGTAGAACACTTCACTGAGGACTTGAAATGTCTGAATGATAAACTGGTAGAACTAAGCTTCTAGAGGCTGCTGTCCATGTCCAATTGCAGCAAGACCTGGACAATATTCAGGCTTGGGCTGACAAGTGGCAAGTGACATTCGCACCACACAAGTGCCAGGTAATGATCATCACAGAATCATACAGTGCAGTGCCCTTCAGCCCATCGAGTCTGCACTGACATGTGAGAAACACTTGACCTACCTACCTAATCCCATTTACCAACACTCGGGCCATAGCCTTGAATGTTATGATGTACCAAGTGCTCATCCAGGTACTTTTTAAAGGATGTGAGGCAACCCGCCTCCACCACCCTCCCAGGCAGCGCATTCCAGACCGTCACCACTCTCTGGGTAAAAAAGTTTTTCCTCGCATCCCCCCTAAACCTCCTGCCCCTCACCTTGAACTTATGTCCCTTCATGACTGATCCTTCAACTAAGGGGAACAGCTGCTCCCTATCCACCCTGCCCTTGCCCCTCATAATCTTGTACACCTCGATCAGGTTGCTCTTCTTTGCTCCAATGAAAACAACCCAAGTCTATCCTACCTCTCTTCGAAACTTAAATGTTTCATCCCAGGCAACATCCTGGTGAATCTCCTCTGCATCCCCTCCAGTGCAATCACATCCTTCCTATAATGTGGCGACCAGAACTACACAGTACTCCAGCTGTGGCATCACCAAGGTTCTATACAGCTGCAACATGACCTCCCTACTTTTGTAATCTCTGCCTCGATTGATAAAAGCAAGTGTCCCATATGCCTTTTTCACCACCCCACTAACATGCCCCTCCGCCTTCAGAGATCTATGGACACACACGCCAAGGTCCCTTTGTTCCTCAGAACTTCCTGCATCTCCAACAAAAGAGAATGTCGTGCTTTGACTTTCAATAACATTGCATTCACTGAACTCCCCACTATCAACATCCTGGGGGTTGCCATTGACCAGAAACTGAACTGGACTAGCCATATAAATACTGTGGCTACAAGAGCAGGCCAGAGGCTAGGAGTCCTGTGACAAGTAACTCACCTCCTGACTTTCAAAGCCTGTCCACCATCTACAAGGCACAAGTCAGGAGTGTGATGGAACACTCCCCTCTTGCCTGAAAGTGTGCAGGTCCCACAATACTCAAGAAGCTTGACACCATCCAGGACAAAGCAGCCCGCTTGACTGGCACCACATCCACAAACATCCTCTCTCTCCACCACTGACACACAGTAGCAGCAGTGTGTACCATTTACAAGATGCACTGCAGGAATTTACCAAGGCTCCTTAAACAGCACCTTCCATGACCACTACCATCTAGAAGGACAAGGGCAGCAGATAGATGGGAACACCACTACCTGGAAGTTCCCCTCTCAAGCCATTCACCATCCTGATTTGGAAATATATCGCCATTCTTTCACTGTTATTGGATTAAAATCCTGGATCTCCCTCCCTAATAACAGCATTGTGGGTACACCCCATGGACTGCAGCGATTCAAGAAGAAGCTCACCACCACCTTCTGAAGGGCAGTTAAGGATGGGCAATAAATGCTGGCCATCCAGCAACGCCCAAATCCCATGAATGAAAAAGACGTAAAAGGCACATGGAAATTGTCGCAGAGAATCAGACAAAAAGGAAATTATGGGTAATTAAAGGAAGTAGTAGGAAACAACAAGATGAAAACCAATAATTTTAAACTGTTAATAGTGGAAGTAGAATTTAGGAACAAGTCCCAGTATGATAAATTATCAGGATTTAGTAAATAGTAGGTTGATTCATCATCTCTTTCACAAAAGAGGATTCAATTAATTCCAGTCATGGTTGTTGGGTTGTGAAATTTATAGACTGTAGAATAGAAGTAAAGGATATAAACAAATATGAGTAAACATTCATAAGGCTCCTTGATAATAAGATATTTTTAGAATCCTTGAGGAATTACATTGTGACAAGAGGAAGCTATTACAAATTTTGTTGAAACAAAGACGATAACCATAGCAGAGGAGTTTGAAATGAGGTATATTAAGATTGAAGCAAATGAGCTGTTTAATTTAGATGTTAAAGATAAAATTAGAAGTGGACACAAATGCACAACTGCAAAGCTTATAAGCCTTGAGCATTCTCCTCCCATCCCTTGTCCCAAAATGACTGTAAAAATGGTTCCCTGACACAGCAGTTAATACAGGATTAGCAGATGCCTTTAAAAGGGGCTGGTTCAATATCTAGAAGATGGGGTTTATTATTGTGTGTTGTTTTTTATTCACACTATTTCCTTTTCCAAACTGGGGAGTTTTTGAAATAAATGCTGATGGAGTGGGGATTGGTGCTGAAATAATCAGAAATTGACACTGAACTGGGCTTTATTGGCCAAATAGGTTTTTCTTGTTATGAATTTTCATTTCATTTGGTTTCATGTAAATTGTCTTCCAGAGAAACAGAGAAGAAAAATATGAAAAATAGCCTTACAAAGAAAGAAGCAGTACACAAGGTAAGTTGGTTTCCATTCAATTAATTTCATTTATAGATCTGTAATAAAAAAGGACTTGCATTCATATAATGCTTTTCATATTTTCAGGATGTCCCAAAGTGTTTTACAGCCAATGAAGTACTTTTTGAGGTGTAGTCACTGTTGTAATGTAGGGAACACAATAGCCAATTTCACAGAATCACACATTCTGCAATTTACGGCAATAAAAGCCCACAACTGTGACGTAAAAATGACCAGATAATTTAATCTTTTTTTATTATGTTGGTTGAGAGATAGATAATGGCCAGGACACCAGGAATAACTGCTGCTCTTCTTCAATATCATGTCATATGACTTTTAACATCTGCCTCAGAAGGCAGACAGTTTAACATCTTACCTGACAGTGCTGCACTCCCTCACTACTGCAGCACTCTCTCACTACTGCACTGGAGTGTCAACCTTGATCTTTACATTCAAATCCTGGAGTGGGACTTGAACCAAAACCTTTTTACCCAGCCACAAAAGTGCGATCAACTAAACCATGGCTGACACTAAAGTTATACCACCTATTCACTGAAGACTGAAATGCATTTATTTCCCCAGTATTTATACTTCTGGCAGATTTACCTCCACACTATTTTGCAGACAATTAGAAAGATGTTTGTAAACTAATTGCATCAGTTGAGCTGAAGAATGTTTCTTGTCCCCCTTGGGAATTCATTGGGAAAGATAATATAGATTATCTCTTAACAATTTGAATCAGCAAATATGCACATTTTTCCTGACCTGGTTATGTCATTAAATTGCTTCTTGGACTGCATCCAAGATCAGGTCTCAATGCTTCTTCTGCTCACCTCAGCTACCTCCAGCCACACCTTGGTAAGGACAGCAGATTTCTTCCTTCCATTGCTGTGGAAAATGGCCTCCACCTGTTCCTGACTACACCCATTAGTAAGTCAAGAGAAGCATCATTGCACTTGTGTGCTGTCCTTGCTCATCCTGAATCCCTGTTAAATACCTCTCACTGTCTTACTCCAAAACCTCCTAGCTCTTCCATTTTTGGATTAACATAAGAATCATTAAAAACAGGAGCAGGAGTAAGCCATGCGGCCCATCGAGACTTTTCCGCCATTCAACAAGATCATGGCTGACCTGACTGTGGCCTTATCTCCAGTTTCCCACCAGTTCCCCATAATCTTTGACTCCCTTTTTGATCAAAAATCTGTTTAACTCAGCTTTGAATATATTCAATGATCCAACCTCCACTACTCTCTGTGAAAGAGAATTACAAACCCTCTGTGAGAAGAAATTTTTCCTCATCTCTGTCTTAAATAGGAGACCCCTTATTTTTAAACTGCACCACCTAGCTCTAGTCTCCCCCACAAGAGGATATCTTGGTATCCACCCTATCAAGCCTCCTCAAGATATTATGGCCAGGATTTCCCGGTTCGCAAGCGGGGGCGGAGCCCGCTCGCCAACACGTAAAATGACATGGGATGACGTTGGACGGAACTCCCGACGTCACCCTGCCTTATTTCAATTTTCAGGTCAGCGGGGGCTCAGCTGAATCAGCTGTGCGCCCGCCAACCTGTGAATGGCCTATTAAGGCCATTGACAAAGTAATTAACATAATTAGTGGACCTGCCTGTCCAACTTTAAGGTTGGCAGGCAGGCCAGGAGCCCTGGCGGGCATTGGAAAAAGCATGAAACCTCACCCACGGGCGGGATGAGATTTCATGTAGGTTTTTAAAAATTTAATAAAAGTGTAACTAAAAGTGATGGACATGTCCCGACTCATGTGACAGTGTCACATGAGGGGACATGTCCGTGAATTTTTTTTTTCCCTGTTTTTAATGTTTTTTAATGTGGAGCCGATCTCCCTGAGGCAGCACTTAGCCTCAGGGAGATGAGTGTGCTCTTTCACGCGCATGTGCGAAAGAGCGCACTCTCGGCTCAGGGAATACCCCGCCCCCCCCCCCCGACCCGCACAGGGAGCGCATAGCTCTTTCTCGGAGGCGCGCCTCCATGCACCCGCTCCTGAACTTCCCCGCCGACAGGAGGAAAATTCTGTCCTATCTGTTTCAATACGATCACCTCTCCATCTTCTGAACTGCAAGTATAGGACCAACCTGCTCAACTTTTCCTCATAAGCTAACCCCTTCATCCCAGGAATCAGCCGAGTGAACTTCTGAACCTCCTCTGAACTGCTTCCAAAATCCCTCCTTAAGTATATCCCACCTCAAGTAAGGCGACCTAAACTGTACACAGCACTCCACATGCAGTCTCACCAATGTCCTGTACATTTATAGCAAGATTTCCCTACTTCTAGACCCCATTCCCCTAACAATAAAGGCCAACGTTCCATTTGCCTTCCTAATTACTTCCTGCACCCACATGCTAACTTTTTGTGATTCATGTACCACTGCAGCATTCTGCATCCTTCTCGTGGAGACTTTCTTCTCAATGGAATATATACAATGGAATATATATTTTTTGAGAGTAATGAAATATCTCCTTAAACGTCTGCCACTGCTGCTCTATTGTATTACCTTTTAACTGATTTTCCTATTCGACTTTAGCCAACTCTGGCTTCATACCGTTGTAATTGCCTTTATTTAAGGTTAAGCCACTAGTTTTAGACCAAATTTCTCACCTTCAAACTGAATGTGAAATTCACCCAGAGAATCCTTTACTATGAGGTCAATAATTAATTCTTTCTCATTACACATTACCAGCTCTAAAATAGCCTATTCCCTTGTTGGTTCTAGAACATCTAAGAAGCTGTCCCAAATACATTCTATAACCTCATCCTCCAGGTTACTTCTGTTAATTTGATAAGCCGATTCTATATGAAGATTAAAATCTTCCATGATTATTTCAGTACCTTTCTTACAAGCCCCCATTATTTCTTAATTTATACTCTGTCCTACAGCATAGCTACTGTCAGGAGGCCTATAAACCACTCCCACCAGTGACTTCTTTCGTTTACTATTTCTTATCTCCACCCAGACTGTTTCTATTTTTCAATCCTCAAAACCGAGGTCATTTTTCACTACTGAACATCTGCTACTGAAACCCACACCCCTGCTTGAATTACCTACAGATTCAACTATTCCAATAATAAATCAAAAGCAAAAAAAACTGCAGGTGCTGGAAATTTAAAATAAAAAACAAAAAATGCCACATTTGAGGAAAGAGAGAAACAGATTTACCAATTCAGACCTGTGATCTCTCATCAGAACCCTATTCCAATGCCTTCCTAGCCAGCCTTCCACCTTGCACTCTATATAAGCTTCAATTTATTGAAAACACTGCTGCCCATATCCTTATTTGTGCGAAATCACATTCGCCCATCACGCCAGTGCTTGCTGTCCAGCCCTCATGCCTCACACCCCCACATGCTCCCATGCTGCATCCATGCCAACTCATGCCCCAACCCACCCACCTTGTTCCCTCATACCTTCCATGCGAACCTATGCCCCTGTACCTGTGGGTAAAACCTGTGGCCCCTCATACCCTCCATGCCAATCTATGCCCCTCTACCCACCTCCATGGCCCCTTATAGCCCCTATGCTGAGTGTCAACTCATGCCAACCCGTGATCCCCCCACTCATCCCCCTGATAGCCCATTCCAATGCCTTATAGCCCATATCCCAAATTAGTATGAACTCATGTCAACCCATGGGCCCCCACTCATCCCCATGGCTCCTTGTAGCCCCATGCCAACTTAGTACCAACTCATGCCAGCCAATGACCTCCCCCCCACCCAACATCTTTTGTCCTAACACCCTCCATGGCAACTCAGCCAGTATCCACTTAGGGCAGAATTATGTTGAGATGAAATAAATTAAAATTCTTGGTATCTATTACAGACCTCACTTTGTTAAAAAGAAACTTAATCCTACAAAAAGTACTTAACCCTCTTTAAAACAAGCATTTATATTCATAACCCCACATCAGAGACAACTAATCCCCTAATAATTCCATGGAGCTGTCAACCAAACTGTGAAATTATAGCTCCCCTAACTGACAGTCTGTAAAGCAGTCCATCAGTAATAATACGATAATGATAGCCCTCAGGATTATGCCAACAAACAGCTATTGAAATTGCAAGCATAATTTTTTTCAACTCAGAGACAAAAGGCAGGATTTTCTGGCCCCACCCACCGCGGGGATCACCTGGTCCCATGGAAAGTCAATGCACTTTTAGCTGGACTGTTAAATCTTCTGCGGCGGGTCCTGCCATGACAGGTCCGGAAAATCCCGGCCAAAGCAGATTTTATTTTGTTAAAAGTTAAAGAGCAGAGGATTTAAATAAACTGACAGTTCCAAAGAACTTCTCTACCTTTTGCATGCATTCACGCCTAATCTTAAAAATCGTAAGTCACACACTGCAAGAAACGGTCACACTCTCCAGCGAAAATAAAGTCTGTTTAATGGAACAAAATCAGAAATTGCTGGAAATCCTCAGCATGCCTGGCAGCATCTGTGGAGAGAGAAACAGAGTTAATGGGCAGGATTTTCTGCTCCGGAGACTAAGTGCGGTGGCGGGCGGGATAAGTGACATGTTTCCCACTGGGCAGCAGGGTGGGTGAGATATTGCGCACAATTTTACGCTTGGAAGCTCATCAATTATGCATTGACGAGGATCTCTCCGAATCACATGGTGGGGCAGACACTGATTCGTGTGCCCTGCCATCAATTATTGGGGTCAAAGGTTCTGGTGCCATATTTAAATGCCACCCAAATACACAGATTCATACTCTGCAGCCCTGCTTTCCCTCCACAAACCCCAAACCAACCCTGTACCTGTCACCCTCATGTCCCCGTCAAACCGCCACCACCTGCCCCCTCCCACCACCCCCCCCGCCACGCATGCCGGTCACCATGCCAGTCTCTATTGGCTCAGTGCATCCAAGCCTGAGAGACGCAGCACACACTGAGTGCTAACATCCCAGAGAAGTGCAGCACCCACCATGAGGAGCCCAGCTACACAGCCACGGAACCCGCCATCAGGAGCCCAGCTACACACCCACAGCACACAATGTGAGGAGCCCAGATATGCACGCACAGCACCCATCATGAGGAGCCCAGCTACACACACACAGAACCCACCATGAGGAGTCCAGCTACACAGCACCCACCGTGAGGAATCCAGATACACACCCACAGCACCCACCGCAAGCAGCCCAGATACACACCCACAGCACCCGCCATGAGAAGCCCAGCTACACACCCACAGCACCCACCGTCAGGAGCCCAGATACACACCCGAGCACCCACCATGAGGAGCCCAGCTACACACCCACTGCACACACCATGAGGAGCCCAGCTACACACCCACAGCACCCACCATGAGGAGCTCAGATATGTACGCAGTGCACCCATCATGAGGAGCCCAGCTACACACACACAGAACCCACCATGAGGAGTCCAGCTACACAGCACCCACCGTGAGGAATCCAGATACACACCCACAGCACCCACCGCAAGCAGCCCAGATACACACCCACAGCACCCGCCATGAGAAGCCCAGCTACACACCCACAGCACCCACCGTCAGGAGCCCAGATACACACCCGAGCACCCACCATGAGGAGCCCAGCTACACACCCACTGCACACACCATGAGGAGCCCAGCTACACACCCACAGCACCCACCATGAGGAGCTCAGATATGTATGCAGAGCACCCATCATGAGGAGCCCAGCTACACACACACAGAACCCACCATGAGGAGCCCAGCTACACAGCACCCACCGTGAGGAACCCAGATACACACCCGCAGCACCCACCATGAGGAGCCCAGCTACACACACACTGCACACACCATGAGGAGTCCAGCTACATTCCCAGAGCACCCACCATCAGGAGCCCAGCTACACACCCACAGCACCCAACATGAGGAGCCCAGCTACACGTCCACAGCAGCCACCGTGAGGAGCCCAGCTACACACCCACAGCACCCACCATGAGGAGCTCAGATATGTATGCAGAGCACCCATCATGAGGAGCCCAGCTACACACACACAGAACCCACCATGAGGAGCCCAGCTACACACCCACAGCACCCACCATGAGGAGCCCAGCTACACACCCACAGCACCCACCATGAGGAGCTCAGATATGTATGCAGAGCACCCATCATGAGGAGCCCAGCTACACACACACAGAACCCACCATGAGGAGCCCAGCTACACAGCACCCACCGTGAGGAACCCAGATACACACCCGCAGCACCCACCATGAGGAGCCCAGCTACACACACACTGCACACACCATGAGGAGTCCAGCTACATTCCCAGAGCACCCACCATCAGGAGCCCAGCTACACACCCACAGCACCCAACATAAGGAGCCCAGCTACACGTCCACAGCACCCACCGTGAGGAGCCCAGCTTTTAATCCGCAGTGCCCACCATGAGGAGCCCAGGTACACACACATAGCACCCACCATGAGGAGTCAAGCTACACGTCCACAGCACCCTCCGTGAGGAGCCTAGCTACATGTTCACAGCACCCGCCGTGAGGAGCCCAGCTACACACCCACATCACCCACCATGAGGAGCCCAGCTACACGTCCACAGCACCCACCGTGAGGAGACCAGCTTCAAACCCGCAGCACCCATCATGAGGAGCCCAGCTACACACCCACAGCACCCACCATGAGGAGTCCAGCTTCAAACCCGCAGCACCCACCATGAGGAGCCCAGCTTCATACCCACAGCACCCACCATGAGGAGCCTAGCTACATGTCCACAGCACACACCGTGAGGAGGCGAGCTACACACCCACATCACCCACCATGAGGAGCCCAGCTACACGTCCACAGCACCCATCATGAGGAGCCCAGCTACACACACACAGCACCCGCCATGAGGAGCCCAGCTACACACCCACAGCACCCACCGTGAGGAACCCAGATACACACCCGCAGCACCCACCATGAGGAGTCCAGCTACACACCCACAGCACCCACCGTGAGGAGCCCAGCTACACACCCACAGCACCCACCGTGAGGAGCCCAGCTACACGTCCACAGCACCCACCGTGAGGAGCCCAGCTACACACCCACAGCACCCACCATGAGGAGCCCAGCTTCACATCCGCAGCACCCACCATGAGGAGCCCAGCTACACACACATAGCACCCACCATGAGGAGCCGAGCTACACGTCCACAGCACCCTCCGTGAGGAGCCTAGCTACATGTTCACAGCACCCACCGTGAGGAGCCCAGCTACACACCCACATCACCCACCATGAGGAGCCCAGCTACACGTCCACAGCACCCATCATGAGGAGCCCAGCTACACACCCACAGCACCCGCCATGAGGAGCCCAGCTACACACCCACAACACCCAATGTGAGGAGCCCAGATATGCACACACAGTAGCCATCATGAGGAGCCTAGCTACACATCCACAGCACCCACCGTGAGGAGCCAAGCTTCAAACCCGCAGCACCCATCATGAGGAGCCCAGCTACACACCCACAGCATCCACCATGAGGGGCCCAGCTACACGCCCACAGCACCCACCATGAGGAGCCAGCTTCATACCCACAGCACCCACCCTGAGGAGCCTAGCTACATGTCCACAGTACCCACCGTGAGGAGCCGAGCTACACACCCACATCACCCACCATGAGGAGCCCAGCTACACGTCCACAGCACCCACCATGAGGAGCCCAGGTACACACCCACAGCACCCGGCATGAGGAGCCCAGCTACACACCCACAACACCCAATGTGAGGAGCATAGATATGCACACACAGTACCCATCATGAGGAACCCAGCTACACACACACAGCACCCACCATGAGGAGCCCAGCTACACACACAGCACCCACCATGAGGAGCCCAGCTACACAGCCACGGGACCCACCGTGACAGGCCAGATAGAGACACACAGCACCCACCATGAGGAGCCCAGCTACACAGCACCCACCGTGAAGAACCCAGATACACACTCACAGCACCCACCGCAAGGAGCCCAGATACACATCCGCAGCACCTGCCATGAGTAGCCCTGCTTCACACCCACAGCACCCACCATCAGGAGCCCAGATACACACCCGAGCACCCACAATGAGGAGCCCATATACACACCCACTGCACACACCATGAGGAGCCCAGCTATACATCCACTGCACACACCATGAGGAGCCCTGCTACACACCCACAGAACCCACCGTCGGGAGCCCAGATACACACCCGCAGCACCCACCATGAGGAGCCCAGCTACACACCCACTGCACACACCATGAGGAGTCCAGCTACACACCCACAGCACCCACCATGAGGAGCCCAGCTACACACCCACAGCACCCACCGCAAGGAGCCCAGATACACACCCACAGCACCTGCCATGAGAAGCCCAGCTACACACCCACAGCACCCACCGTCAGGAGCCCAGATACACACCCGAGCACCCACCATGAGGAGCCCAGCTACACACCCACTGCACACACCATGAGGAGCCCAGCTACACATCCACTGCACACACCATGAGGAGCCCTGCTACACACCCACAGCACCCAACATGAGGAGCCCAGCTACACATCCACAGCACCCACTGTGAGGAGCCCAGCTACACACCCACAGCACCCACAATGAGGGGCTCAGATATGCACGCACAGCACCCATCATGAGGAGCCCAGCTACACACACACACAGCCCACAATGAGGAGCCCAGCTACACAGCACCCACCGTGAGGAACTCAGATACACACCCGTAGCGCCCACCATGAGGAGCCCAGCTACACACACATTGCACACACCATGAGGAGTCCAGCTACACACCCACAGCACCCACCGTGAAGAGCCCAGCTACACACCCACAGCACCCACCATGAGGAGCCCAGGTACACACACTAGCACCCACCATGAGGAGCCTAGCTACATGTTCACAGCACCCACCGTAAGGAGCCCAGCTACACACCCACAGCACCCGCCGTGAGGAGCCCAGCTACACACCCACAGCACCCAATGTGAGGAGCCCAGATATGCACACACAGTACCCATCAAGAGGAGCCCAGCTACACGTCCACAGCACCCACCGTGAGGAGTCCCGCTTCAAATCCGCAGCACCCATCATGAGGAGCCCAGCTACACACCCACAGCACCCACCATGAGGAACCCAGCTTCAAACCCGCAGCACCCACCATGAGGAGCCCAGCTACGCACCCACAGCACCCACCATGAGGGGCCCAGCTACACACCCACAGCACCCACCATGAGGAGCCAGCTTCATAGCCACAGCACCCACCATGAGGAGCCTAGCTACATGTCCACAGCACCCACCTTGAGGAGCCGAGCTACACACCCACATCACCCACCATGAGGAGCCCAGCTACACGTCCACAGCACCCATCATGAGGTGCCCAGGTACACACACACAGCATCCGGCATGAGGAGCCCAGCTACACACCGACAACACCCAATGTGAAGAGCATAGATATGCACACACAGTACACATCATGAGGAGCCCAGCTACACAGCCACGGCACCCACCGTGACAGGCCAGATACAGATACACAGCACCCATCATGAGGAGCCCAGCTACAAGCCCACAGCACCCATCATGAGGAGCCCCACTACACGCACATAGCAACAAATGTAAGGATCCCAGCTACACGCCCACAGCATTCACCATGAGAAGCCTAGCTACACGCCCACAGGACCCACCATGAGGAGCCCAGGTACACACACACAGCAGCCACCATGAGGAGCCCAGCTACACAGCCATGGCACCCACCGTGACAGGCCAGATAGAGACACACAACACCCACCATGAGGAACCCAGCTACACAACCACAGCACCCTATGTGAGGAGCCCAGATATACACACACAGCATCATCATGAGGAGCCCAGCTGCGCGCACACAGCACTCACCATGAGGAGCCCAGCTACACAGCACCCACCGTGAAGAACCCAGGTACACACACACAGCACCCACCATGAGGAGCCCAGCTACACAGCCACGGCACCCACCGTGACAGGCCAGATAGAGACACACAGCACCCACCATGAGGAGCCCAGATACACATCCGCAGCACCTAACATGAGGAGCCCAGTTACACACCCACAGCACCCACCGTCAGGATCCCAGATACACACCTGCAACACCCACCATGAGGAGCCCAGCTGCACACCCACTGCACACACCATGAGCAGCCCTGCTACACATCCATTGCACAAACTATGAGGAGCCCTACTACACACCCACAGAACCCACCGTGAGGAGCATAGATACACACACACAGCACCCACTGTGAGGAACACAGATACAGGCCCACAGCACCCACAGTGAGGAGTCCAGCTACACACCCACAGCACCCACCTTGAGGAGCCCAGCTACACAGCCACAGCACCCACCATGAGGAGCCCAGCTACACAACCACAGCACCCGGCATGAGGAGCCCAGCTACACACCCACAACACCCAATGTGAGGAGCACAGATATGCACACGCAGTACCCATCATGAGGAGCCCAGCTACACACCCACAGCACCCACCATGAGGAATCCAGCTACACACCCACAGGACCCAGTGTGAGGACCCCAGCTACATGTTCACAGCACCAACCGTGAGGAGCCCAGCTACACACCCACATCACCCAACATGAGGAGCCCAGCTACACATCCACAGCACCCACTGTGAGGAGCCCAGCTACACACCCACAGCACCCACAATGAGGGGCTCAGATATGCACGCACAGCACCCATCATGAAGAGCCCAGCTACACACACACACAGCCCACAATGAGGAGCCCAGCTACACAGCACCCACCGTGAGGAACTCAGATACACACCCGCAGCGCCCACCATGAGGAGCCCAGCTTCACATCCACAGCACCCACCATGAGGAGCCCAGGTACGCACACTAGCACCCACCATGAGGAGCCGAGCTGCACGTCCACAGCACCCTCCATGAGGAGCCTAGCTACATGTTTACAGCACCCACCGTAAGGAGCCCAGCTACACACCCACAGCACCCGCCGTGAGGAGCCCAGCTACACACCCACAACACCCAATGTGAGGAGCCCAGATATGCACACACAGTACCCATCAAGAGGAGCCCAGCTACACGTCCACAGCACCCACCGTGAGGAGTCCCGCTTCAAACCCGCAGCACCCACCATGAGGAGCCCAGCTACGCACCCACAGCACCCACCATGAGGGGCCCAGCTACACACCCACAGCACCCACCATGAGGAGCCCAGCTACGCACCCACAGCACCCACCATGAGGGGCCCAGCTACACACCCACAGCACCCACCATGAGGAGCCTAGCTACATGTCCACAGCACCCACCGTGAGGAGCCGAGCTACACACCCACATCACCCACCATGAGGAGCCCAGCTACACGTCCACAGCACCCATCGTGAGGTGCCCAGGTACACACACACAGCATCCGGCATGAGGAGCCCAGCTACACACCGACAACACCCAATGTGAAGAGCATAGATATGCACACACAGTACACATCATGAGGAGCCCAGCTACACAGCCACGGCACCCACCGTGACAGGCCAGATACAGATACACAGCACCCATCATGAGGAGCCCAGCTACAAGCCCACAGCACCCATCATGAGGAGCCCCACTACACGCACATAGCAACAAATGTAAGGATCCCAGCTACACGCCCACAGCATTCACCATGAGAAGCCTAGCTACACGCCCACAGGACCCACCATGAGGAGCCCAGGTACACACACACAGCAGCCACCATGAGGAGCCCAGCTACACAGCCATGGCACCCACCGTGACAGGCCAGATAGAGACACACAACACCCACCATGAGGAACCCAGCTACACAACCACAGCACCCTATGTGAGGAGCCCAGATATACACACACAGCATCATCATGAGGAGCCCAGCTGCGCGCACACAGCACTCACCATGAGGAGCCCAGCTACACAGCACCCACCGTGAAGAACCCAGGTACACACACACAGCACCCACCATGAGGAGCCCAGCTACACAGCCACGGCACCCACCGTGACAGGCCAGATAGAGACACACAGCACCCACCATGAGGAGCCCAGATACACATCCGCAGCACCTAACATGAGGAGTCCAGTTACACACCCACAGCACCCACCGTCAGGATCCCAGATACACACCTGCAACACCCACCATGAAGAGCCCAGCTGCACACCCACTGCACACACCATGAGCAGCCCTGCTACACATCCATTGCACAAACTATGAGGAGCCCTACTACACACCCACAGAACCCACCGTGAGGAGCATAGATACACACACACAGCACCCACTGTGAGGAACACAGATACAGGCCCACAGCACCCACAGTGAGGAGTCCAGCTACACACCCACAGCACCCACCTTGAGGAGCCCAGCTACACAGCCACAGCACCCACCATGAGGAGCCCAGCTACACAACCACAGCACCCGGCATGAGGAGCCCAGCTACACACCCACAACACCCAATGTGAGGAGCACAGATATGCACACGCAGTACCCATCATGAGGAGCCCAGCTACACACCCACAGCACCCACCATGAGGAATCCAGCTACACACCCACAGGACCCAGTGTGAGGACCCCAGCTACATGTTCACAGCACCAACCGTGAGGAGCCCAGCTACACACGCACATCACCCAACATGAGGAGCCCAGCTACACATCCACAGCACCCACTGTGAGGAGCCCAGCTACACACCCACAGCACCCACAATGAGGGGCTCAGATATGCACGCACAGCACCCATCATGAGGAGCCCAGCTACACACACACACAGCCCACAATGAGGAGCCCAGCTACACAGCACCCACCGTGAGGAACTCAGATACACACCCGCAGCGCCCACCATGAGGAGCCCAGCTTCACATCCACAGCACCCACCATGAGGAGCCCAGGTACGCACACTAGCACCCACCATGAGGAGCCGAGCTGCACGTCCACAGCACCCTCCATGAGGAGCCTAGCTACATGTTTACAGCACCCACCGTAAGGAGCCCAGCTACACACCCACAGCACCCGCCGTGAGGAGCCCAGCTACACACCCACAACACCCAATGTGAGGAGCCCAGATATGCACACACAGTACCCATCAAGAGGAGCCCAGCTACACGTCCACAGCACCCACCGTGAGGAGTCCCGCTTCAAACCCGCAGCACCCACCATGAGGAGCCCAGCTACGCACCCACAGCACCCACCATGAGGGGCCCAGCTACACACCCACAGCACCCACCATGAGGAGCCCAGCTACGCACCCACAGCACCCACCATGAGGGGCCCAGCTACACACCCACAGCACCCACCATGAGGAGCCTAGCTACATGTCCACAGCACCCACCGTGAGGAGCCGAGCTACACACCCACATCACCCACCATGAGGAGCCCAGCTACACGTCCACAGCACCCATCGTGAGGTGCCCAGGTACACACACACAGCATCCGGCATGAGGAGCCCAGCAACACACCGACAACACCCAATGTGAAGAGCATAGATATGCACACACAGTACACATCATGAGGAGCCCAGCTACACGGCCACGGCACCCACCGTGACAGGCCAGATACAGATACACAGCACCCATCATGAGGAGCCCAGCTACAAGCCCACAGCACCCATCATGAGGAGCCCCACTACACGCACATAGCAACAAATGTAAGGATCCCAGCTACACGCCCACAGCATTCACCATGAGAAGCCTAGCTACACGCCCACAGGACCCACCATGAGGAGCCCAGGTACACACACACAGCAGCCACCATGAGGAGCCCAGCTACACAGCCACGGCACCCACCGTGACAGGCCAGATAGAGACACACAGCACCCACCATGAGGAACCCAGCTACACAACCACAGCACCCTATGTGAGGAGCCCAGATATACACACACAGCATCATCATGAGGAGCCCAGCTGCGCACACACAGCACTCACCATGAGGAGCCCAGCTACACAGCACCCACCGTGAAGAACCCAGGTACACACACACAGCACCCACCATGAGGAGCCCAGCTACACAGCCACGGCACCCACCGTGACAGGCCAGATAGAGACACACAGCACCCACCATGAGGAGCCCAGATACACATCCGCAGCACCTGACATGAGGAGCCCAGTTACACACCCACAGCACCCACCGTCAGGATCCCAGATACACACCCGCAGCACCCACCATGAGGAGCCCAGCTGCACACCCACTGCACACACCATGAGCAGCCCTGCTACACATCCATTGCACAAACTATGAGGAGCCCTACTACACACCCACAGAACCCACCGTGAGGAGCATAGATACACACACACAGCACCCACTGTGAGGAACGCAGATACAGGCCCACAGCACCCACAGTGAGGAGTCCAGCTACACACCCACAGCACCCACCTTGAGGAGCCCAGCTACACAGCCACAGCACCCACCATGAGGAGCCCAGCTGCAAATCCACAGCACCCACCGTGAGGAGCCCAGCTACACAACTACAGCACCCGGCATGAGGAGCCCAGCTACACACCCACAACACCCAATGTGAGGAGCACAGATATGCACACGCAGTACCCATCATGAGGAGCCCAGCTACACACCCACAGCACCCACCATGAGGAATCCAGCTACACACCCACAGGACCCAGTGTGAGGACCCCAGCTACATGTTCACAGCACCAACCGTGAGGAGCCCAGCTACACACCCACATCACCCACCTTGAGGAGCTCATCTACACGTCCACAGCACCCATCATGAGGAGCCCAACTACACACCCACAGCAACCGCCATGAGGAGCCCAGCTACACACCCACAACACCCAATGTCAGGAGCCCAGATATGCACACACAGTACCCATCATGAGGAGCCCAGTTACACACCCACAGCACCCTCCATGAGGAGCCTAGCTACACACCCACAGCACCCTCCATGAGGAGCCCAACTATACGCCCACAGCACCGAGCATGAGGAGACCAGCTACACACCCACAGCACCCACCATGAGGAGCCCAGATACACACCCACAGCACCCACCTTGAGGAGCCCAGATACACACCCACAGCACCGTACGGGAGGAGCCCAGATACACACACAGAGCACCTACCGTGAGGAGCCTAGATACACATCCACAGCACCCATGTGACGAGCCCAGATACACACCCACAGAATCCACCATGAGAAGCCCAGCTTCACACCCACAGCACCCACCGTGAGGAGTCTAGATACACACACACAGCACCCAATGTGAGGAGCCCAGATACACACATGCAGCACCCACCGTGAGGAGCCCAGCTACACAACCACAGCGCCCACCATGAGGAGCCCAGCTACACACCCACAGCACCCACCATGAGGAGCCCAGCTACACACCCACAGCACCCACCGTGAGGAGCCCAGCTTCACACCCGGAGCGCCCACCATGAGCAGCCCAGCTACACGTCCACAACACCCACCGTGAGGAGCCCAGCGACACACACACAGCACCCACCATGAGTAGCCCAGCTACACTCCCACAACATCCACCATAAGGAGTCCAGCTACACACACACAGCACCCCATGTGAGGAGCCCAGATACACACACACAGCACCCAATGTGAGGAGCCCAGCTACACGACCACAGCACCCACCGTCAGGAGCCCAGCTACACACCCACAGCACGCACCTTGAGGAGCCCAGCTACATACCCACAGCACCCGCCATGAGGAGCCCAGCTACACGTCCACAGCACCTTCCATGAGGAATCCAGCTACATACCCACACCATCCACCGTGAGGAGCCCAGCTACACATCTACAGCACCCACCATGAGGAGCCCAGCTACACACCCACAGCACACACCGTGAGGAGCCCAGATACACACACACAGCAACCCATGTGAGGAGCCCAGCTACACAACCACAGCACCCACCGTGAGGAGCCCAGCTACGCACCAACAGCACCCATCCTGAGGAGCCCAGCTACACACCCACAGCACCCACCGTGAGGAGCCCAGATACACACACACATAGCACCCAATGTGAAGAGCCCAGATACACACACACAGCACACAATTTATGGAGCCCAGCTACACACCCACAGCACCCACCGTGAGGAACCCAGATACACACCCGCAGCACCCAACTTGAGGACCCCAGCTGCACACCCACAGCACCCTCCGTGAGGAGCCCAGCTACACGCCCACGGCACCGACCGTGAGGAGCCCAGCTACACACCCGCAGCACCCACTATGAGGAGCCCAGCTACACGCCCATGGACCCACCATGAGGAGACCAGCTATGCACCCACACTACCCACCATGAGGAGCCCAGCTACACGCCCACAGCACCCGCCGTGAGGAGCCCAGATATATACACACATCACCAAATGTGAAGAGCCTGGATACGCACACGCAGGACCCAACGTGAGGAGCCCAGCTACACACCCACAGCACCCACCATGGGGAGCCCAGCTACACACCCGCAACACCCAACCTGAGGACCCCAGCTACATACCCACAGCACCCACTGTGAGGAGCCCAGATACACACCCACAGCACCCACCGTGAGGAGCCCAGATACACACACACAGCACCCAATGTGAGGAGCCCAGATACACACACGCAGCATCCACCGTGAGCAGCCCAGCTACACACCCACAGCGCCCACCATGAGGAGCCCAGCTACACACCCACAGCACCCACCGTGAGGAGCCCAGATACACACCCACAGCACCCACCATGAGGAGCCCAGCTACACACCCACAGCACCCACCGTCAGGAGCCCAGCTACACACCCACAGCGCCCACCATGAGGAGCCCAGCTACACGTCCACAGCACCCACCGTGAGGAGCCCAGCTACACACACAGCACACACCATGAGGAGCCCAGATACACACACACAGCACCCAATGTGAGGAGCCCAGATACACACACACAGCACCCAATGTGAGGAGCCCAGATACACACACACAGCACCCACCGTCAGGAGTCCAGATACACACCCACAGCACCCTCCACGAGCAGCCCAGGTAGACACCTACAGCACCTACCGTGAGGTGCCCAGATACACACACACAGCACCCACCGTGAGGAGCCCAGCTACACACCCACAGTGCCCACTTTGAGGAGCCCAGCTACAAACCCACAAGATTGTGAATTGAAATGACAAGAGTCCGGATGGTAGTGATAATGGTTTTGGACTGAGCGAAGGTGTTCTGCCAAGCGGTCACCGAACCTGCTTTTGGCCTCCCCAGAGCAGAATGTGAGCATCGAATATGGACTAAATTGATAAGACGTATAAGTAATTTGTTGCTTCACCTGGAAGGAAATAATGAGGCCTTGGTAGTGAGGAGGTAAAGGGTATTATCCTTCCTGTGATTGCATGAGAAGGTGTGCCCAGAAGAGGATGATGCGTTGGGGTATTTCGAGGTGTGGACGAGGGTGTTGTGGAGGGAACGGTCTCTTCGGAATGCCAGTAGGAGAGGGGAGTGGAAGATGTGTTCGGTGTTGGCGTCATGCTGGAGTTGTCAGGCATGGCAGAGAATGATCCTTGGAATTTATAGGTTGCTGGGGTGGAAAGTGAGGACAAGGGGAAACCTATTGTCATTCTGGGAGGGAATGGGGTGAGGACAGAAGTGGTGGAAATGGGTCTGCCATGGCTGAAGGCCTTTTTAGCCACATTGCGGAGGTATTCTCCTGTGGAGGTGATGACATAGTGGTATTGTTGCTGGACTAGTAATCCAGAGACCCAGGGTAATGCTCTGGGGACCTGGGTTTGCATCCCGATGGTAGAATTTGAGGTCAATAAAAATCTGGAATTAGAAGTCTAATGACGACCATGGAACCATTGTTGAATGTTGTAAAAAAAAACCCATTTGGTTCACTAATGCCCTTTAGGGAAGGAAATATGGTGACTTCAGAAATGCCCTCTTAAATGGCCTTACAAGCCACTTAGTTGTCACAACTGCCTCCTCAAGGGCAACTAGAGATGGGCAATAAATGCTGCCCCAGCCAGCAAAGCCCACATCCTGTAAATGAATAAAAAAATGGTAAAAGGAAGACATCAGAAGTGCAGTTGTGGAAGCTAGCATTATCAGAACAGACGAGACAGAGAAACTGGGAGAATGGAATGGAGAATGGAGTCCTTAGCGGAAGCAGGGTGTGAGGAGGTTTAGTTTTGGGAGTTGGCGGGCTTGTATTGAATATTGGCAGTCTCTCCCCATATCTTCGATAATTGGGGGACCAACAGATAGTTCAACTGCTAACATGAATCCACTCTACCATCTTGTGCCTGGTTAAAGAACATCACAGACAGGGTGCAAAACATTTTGTGGGTGAAGGGGAAAAGCTAGAAATCATGTCCATGTCAGAACCAGCAACACAGGGAGAAAGAGGGTTGAGCTCCTGCAGTAATAGATTAAGGAGCTGAGAGAACGTTAAAATGCAGGGCCTCAAAGGTCATGATGGCAAGAAAATAAAGAAAGAAAGATTTAATTTTAGCGCCTTTCACAACTACCAAATGTCTGCAAGTGCTTTAGAGCCAATGAAGTACTCATTGAAGTGTAGTCACTGTAACAATATAGGAAACACAGCAGCCAATTTCCTCACACTGACTCCTACAAACGGCAATGAGATGATAATGAGATAATCAGGACATCAGGGATAAGTCTGCTCTTCTTTAAAATAGTGCCATAGGGTTTTCTATATTCACCCAACTAGGCAGGTGGGTTTAATGTCTCAATCAAAAGAGAGCACCTCTTACAGTGCAGGACTGAGAGATAGATTCAGCATAGATTTTTGTGCTCATGCTCTGGGGTAGGACTTGAACCCAGGACCTTGTGACTTAGACGTCAGAGTGCTATCAACTGAGGCACAATTAACACTCAGGTGCAGATGAATCAGGTACAGTCTCGATATATTCCCAAAAGGGGGAAACTTAAGTCAACCAATTCCAGAGCTCCTTGGATGTTTTTTTTTTATTGTTCATGGGATGTGGGCATTGCTGGCAAGGCCAGCATTTTTTGCCCATCCCTAATTGCCCTTGAGAAGATGATAGTAAGCCGCCTTTTCAAACCACTTCAGCCCACCTGGTGCAGGTATATCCACAGTGCAATTAGGAAGGGAGTTCTGGGATCTTGATCCAGCTACAGTGAACATTGCTGCCTGTGTCCTTCTAGGTGGTAGAGGTTGCAGGTTTGGAAAGTACTATCAAAGGAGCATTGTGAATTGCTGCAGTGCATCTTGTAGATGATACACACTGCTGCCACTGTGCCGCGGTGCTGAAGGGAGTGAATGTTTAAGGTGGTGGATGGAGTACCATCATGCAGGCTGCTTTGTTCTGGATTGTGTTAATCTTGAGTGTTGTTGGATCTGCACTCAGCTGGGCAAGTGGAGAGTATTTCATTACATTTTGTGTGAGAGTTTTAATCCTTAAAGGATAGTCTGAGTTAAAGAAAGCTACTTGAACATTATCACTATCCAATCAATCAACCAATCATGATTCAAGAGCATCCAATATGGTGGGATGTTGAGTTTTAAGACATGAATTAACATTACTACGTCTATAGCAAAAACGTACAACTGTGACAAGTAGTAAGCACCAGTCCAGATCGGGCAGGACACCCGGCATGCACAAGCAGTTCTTTGTCTCTTCACTTCTCTTCTAGGTGCTTAGGTCTTCTTAACTTCTGGAACCCTTCAGGAAGATTTGACTAGAGTCTTCCTTCAGAGCCCTTCTCCACTGCCTACTGCAATGAACTTGACTTACTTTATACCCTATTTCAGGTGTAGATACCTGGATGGATTATTGACAAAGCCTTTTGGACCTAAAAATATTTACTTTATTGCTGAAAGAAAGAGACATGCTGTTGAAGCTTTTTGTCTTGCACTCATTAGGATATACGTAAGAATGCCAAAAGTCAAAGCGAGCAACAATTTATACTACATGAGAAAAAGTTGCTGATTGATTGGGAAGTTGACCCTCCACTCATCCCATGGCTCTTTATAGCCCCAATGCTAACTTCATGCCAACTCATTTCAGTCTGTAACCCCCACCCAGTATCCAGCATGTTGTTTTTTTATCTTGTCAAACAAGTAACAGGCTGAGAGGACAGAATTTGGAATAGAACTATGAGGCACTTGGATCCCACACACGGAGGCCCAGTACGTTTCGGGATCCAAGACTCAACATAGGATGTAGACCTGAGCTCCTGCAATTGTTTAGGATTTCAGGGGTGCATTGTTGACGATATTTTTAAGATAGAATGGGTACATAGTGTTAATTTATTTTTTCAGAATTGCCTACTTTTTTGTTAAATCCTATAAATAACTTTATTTTAAAACATTTAAAGCACTTTTTCAAATTACATACAGAACAATATCATTGATAATTATTATTTTTTATTCATTTATGGGATATGAGCATTGTTGGCTTAGCCAGCATTTATTGCCCACCCCTAATTTCCCTTGAAAAGGTGCTGTTGAGCTGCCTTCTTGAACCGCTGCAGTCCATGTAGTCCACAGTACTGTTAGGGAGGGAGTTCCAGGATTTTGACTCAGTGACAGTGAAGGAACGGCGATCTATTTCTAAGTCAGGATGGTGTGTGGCTTGGAGGGGAATTTCCAGGTGGAAGCGATAGCGTGGTAGTATTGTTGCTGGACTAGTAAATCCAGAGACCCAGGGTAATGCTCTGGGGACACGGGTTGGAATCCCACAAATAGTGGAATTTGAATTCAATAAAATCTGAAATTAAAAGTCTAATGATGACCATTGGTGATTACCACATATGGCCCTCCCTCAGCTGATGAATCAGTGCTCCCCCATGTTGAACGCCACTTGAAGGGAGCACTGAGGGTGGCAAAGGCACAGAATGTACTCTGGGTGGGGGACTTCAATGTCCATCACCAAGAGTGGCTCGGTAGCACCACTACTGGCCGAGTCCTAAATGGCATAGCTGTTAGACTGGGTCTGTGGCAGGTGGTAAGGGAACCAACAAGAGGGAAAAACATACTTGACCTCATCCTCACCGACCTACAGTTGCATCTGTCCATGACAGTATTGGTAGGAGTGACCACCACATAGTCGTTGTGGAGACGAAGTCCCGCCTTCTCATTGAGGATACCCTCCATCGAGTTGTGTGGCATCACCACCGTGTTAAATGGAATAGATTTTGAACAGACCTGGTAATTCAAGACTGGGGATCCATTAGACGTTGTGGGCCATCAGCAGCAGCAGAATTATACTCAAACACAATCTGTAACCTCATGGCCCAGCACGTCCCCCACTCTACCATTACCATCAAGCCAGGGCATCAACCTTGGTTCAATGAAGAGTGCAGGACGGCATGCTAGAGGCAGCATCAGGCATACCTAAAAATGAGGTGAAGTTATAGCACAGGACTACTTGCGTGCCAAACAGCATATGCAGCAAGTGATAGAGCTAAGGTATCTCACAACCAAGGGGTCAGATCTAAGCTCTGCAGCCCTGCATGGTCCCCAGTCGTGATTGGTGGTGGACAATCAAATAACTCACTGGAGGAGGAGGCTCCACGAATATCCTCATCCTCAATGATGGTGGAGCCCAGCATACCAGTGCAAAAGATAAGGCTGAAGCATTTGCTACAATCTTCAGCCAGAAGTGCCGAATGGATAATCCATCTTGGCCTCATCTGGAGGTCCCTAGCATCAGGGGAAAATAACAGCAGTAGCCAGAGCAGTGGCCCCACGGCTGGCTCTGTTGTTCAGCAGGGGTGTCAAAGCACAGAAGAGCAATGTCATAGGGGACTCTAAAGTCGGGCTCAGATAGGCGCTTCTGTGGTTGTGAAAGAGACAGCAGGATGGTATGTTGCCTCCCTGGATATGCCAGGGTCCAGGATGTCTCTGAACGGGTACGGGACATTCTGAAGGGGGAGGGAGAACAGCCAGAGGTTGTGGTACACATTGGTACCAGATATCGGAAATCCTCCCTCCTACACCATCCTGCCTATGAGGAAGAGTGACGAGGTCCTGCAGCGGGAGTTCAGGGAGTTAGGCAGAAAGTTAAAAAACAGGACCTCTAGGGTTGTAATCTCAGGATTACTCCCTGTGCCATATGCCAGTGAGGCTAGAAATAGGAAGATAGTGCAGCTTAAACACGTGGCTGAACAAGAGAAGCATTTGTAAGGGCAAGAAGGCTGGGAACAGATCAAGCCCGTGGAGAATATAAAGAAAGTAGGAAGAAACTTAAGCAAGGTGTCAGGAGGGCTAAAAGGGGTCATGAAAAGTCATTGGCAACCAGGATTAAGGAAAATCCCAAGGTCTTTTATACATATGTAAAAAGCAAGAAGGTAGCCAGGGAAAGGGTAGGCCCACTCAGGGGCAGAGGTGGGAATCTGTGTGTGGAGCCAGAAGAAATGGGAGAGATACTAAATGAGTACTTCTGATCAGTATTCACCAAAGAGAAGGACTTAGCGGTCGATTTGTCTAGGGAAGAGTGTGTAGATAGCCTGGATCATGTTGAGATCAAAAAAGAGGAGGTGTTTGGCGTCTTGAAGAATATTAAGGTGGATAAGTCCCCAGGGCCAGATGAGATCTACCCCAGAGTACTGAGGGAGGTAAGGGAGGAGATTGCTGGGGCCTTGACAGAAATCTTGACAGAGGACTGGAGAATGGCCAATGTTGTTCCATTGTTTAAGAAGGGTAGCAGAGATAATCCAGGAAATTACAGGCCGGTGAGCCTTACGTCAGTGATAGGGAAATTATTGGAGAAGCTTCTTTGTGACAGGATTTACTGGAAGCAAATGGGCATATTAGTGAGAGGCAGCATGGTTTTGTGAAGGGGAGGTCGTGTCTCACTAACTTGATCGAGTTTATCGAGGAAGTGACAAAGATGATCGATTGGAAGGGCAGTGGATGTTATCTACATGGATTTCAGTAAGGCCTTTGACAAGGTCCCTCATGGCAGACTGGTACAGAAGGTAAAATCGCATGGGATCAGAGGTGAGCTGGCAAGATGGATACAGAACTGGCTTGGTCATAGAAGACAGAGGGTAGCAGTGGAAGGGTGCTGGATGGAGAGCTGTGACTAGTGGTGTTCCGCAGGGATCAGTGCTGGGACCTTTGCTGTTTGTAGTATACGTACATGATTTGGAGGAAAATGTAACTGGGCTAGTTAGTAAGTTTGCAGACGATACTAAGGTTGGAGGAGTTGCAGATAGTGAAGAGGATTGTCAAAGGATACAACGGGATATAGATAGGTTGGAGACTTGGGCGGAGAAATGGCAGGTGGAGTTTAATCCGGACAAATGCGAGGTAATGCATTTTGGAAGGTCTAATACAGTTAGGAATTATACAGTAAATGGCAGAACCCTTAAGTGCATTGACGGGCAGAGGGATCTGAGTGTACAGGTCCACAGGTCACTGAAAGTGGCAACGCAGGTGGATAAGGTAGTCAGGAAGGCATATGGCATGCTTGCCTTCATCGGCAGGGGTATTGAGTACAAAAGCTGGGAAGTCATGCTGCAGCTGTTTCGCACCTTGGTTAGGCCACACTTGGAATATTGTGTGCAATTCTGGTCGCCACATTACCAGAAGGATATGGAGGCGTTGGAGAGGGTGTAGAGGAGGTTTACCAGGATGCTGCCTGGTATGGAGGTTATTAGCTATGAGGAGAGGTTGGAGAAACTCGGATTGTTCTCACTAGAGTGACGGAGATTGAGGGGCGTCTTGATAGAAGTTGACAAAATTATGAGTGGCATGGACAGAGTAGATAGTCAGAAGCTTTTTCCCAGGGTGGAAGAGTCAATTACTAGGGGACATAGATTTAAGGTGAGAAGAGAAAGCATTAGAGGGGATGTGCGGGGCAAGTTTTTTACGCAGAGGGTAGTGAGCGTCTGGAATTCGCTGCCAAAGGAGGTGGTGGAAGCAGGTACGATAGTGATGTTTTAAGAGGCAGCTTGACAAATACATGAATAGGATGGGAATAGAGAGATACGGACCCCGGAAGTGCAAAATGTTTTAGTTTGACAAGCAATATGATCGGCACAGGCTTGGGGGGGCCGAAAGGCCTGTTCCTGTGCTGTATTTTTCTTTGTTCTTTTCTTTGTTCTTATCACAGATGCCAGTCTTCAGCTAATTCGATTCGCTCCACATGATATCAAGAAATGGCTGAAGGCACTGAATACTGCAAAGGCTCTGGGCCCTGACAATTTTCCAACAATGAAGACTTGTGCTCCAGAACTTGCCGCACAGAACAGACCTGGCCAAGCTGTTCTAGTACAGCTACAACACTGGCATCTACCCGGCAATGTGGAAAATTGCCCAGGTATGTCCTGTATACAAAGAGCTGGACAAATCCATCCCGGCCAAATACCACCCCATCAATCTACCCTCAATCATCAGTAAAGTAATGGAAGGGGTCATCAACAGTGCTATCAAGCTGCACTTGCTTAGCAATGGCCTGCTCACTGACACCCAGTTTGGGTTCCGCCAGGGCCACTCAGCTCCTGACCTCATCACAGCCTTGGTTCAAACATGGACAAAAGAGCTGAACTCCCAAGGTTAGGTAAGAGTGACTGCCCTTGACATCAAGGCAGCATTTGACAGAGTGTGGCAACAAGGAGCCGTAGCAAAACTGGAATCAATGGGAATCGGGGAAAACTCTCCACTGGTTGGAGTCATACCTAGCACAAAAGAAGATGGTTGTGGTTGTTGGAGGTCAGTCATCTCAGCTCCAGGATATCACTGTAGGAGTTCCTCAGGGTAGCATCCCCGGCACAACCATTTTCAGTTGCTTCATCAATGACCTTGCTTCAATCATAGACCAGAAGCTGATGATTGCAAAATGTTCGGTACCATTCGTGATTCCTCAGACACTGAAGCAGTCCATATCCAAATGCAGCAAGACCTGGACAATATCCAGGCTTGGGCTGACAAGTGACAAGTAACATTCAAGCCACACAAGTGTCAGGCAATGACTATGTCCAGCAAGAGAGAATCCAACCATCACTCCTTGACATTCAATGGCATTACCATCACTGAATCCCTCACTATTAACATCCTGGGGGTTACCATTGACCAGAAACTGAACTGGACTAGCCATATAAATACTATGGCTACAAGAGCAGGACAGAGGCAAAGAATCATGCGACGAGTAACTCAACTCCTGACTCCCCAAAGCCTGTCCACCATCTATAAGGCACAAGTCAGTAGTGTGATGGAATACTCTCCACTTGCCTGGATGAGTACAGCTCCCACACCACTCAAGAAGCTTGACACCGCCAAGCGGGGGCTGTTTCCTGCTTCATGGCGGAGCCCCGACTTTTCGCGCCACTTTCAGCTGACTGTTCCCGTCTGACTAGGAGAACAGCACCATTTTGTGCCCCTTGAATGGCTTGTGAATCCCTTACAGTGCTTCCCATCACTAGCGTTATTTCTAACACTTTCTTAAAATCAAGATTCACTTCAGCCAGCAAATTTTGCTGAATAGTGTCTTCCTGCACGCCACATACTAAACGATCCCTGAGCATGTTATTCAGGGTTTCACCAAAACGAAATGACAATACTCCATTAGTTATTTCAATTTCGCCACATAGGTAGCAAAGATCTCCCCAAAGGCTCTATTCCGTGAATTGAGCTTGAACCTCTGCTTTGTGATTGAGGGCTTGGGTTGAAAATGTCCCTTAACGAGGTCTACTAATTCACTTAAAGTCTTCGAATCTCGGGCACTGGGGGGTGTCAAGCTTTGAATTAAATTCTAGGTCTTGATCCCACAAACACTAAGGAGATTTGCTCTCCTCTCCCCACCTCCGCAACTCCTGTGATTTTGTTTGTTTTAAAGAAGAATGCAGGACGTTCTATATATTGAGACCAATCATCTGTGGCTGGCTCAAAGGGGTTGATTATGCCAACTATGGCATTTCAGATGAGTATATCTTCTTTTATTTTTAATGAACTTATATACTCACAATCGCCGGGCGAGATATAGCACTGGATCTGATTTATCATCATCACCTGTTTGTTATCGAGTTGATCTTCAGGCAACTTTTCTTAGTGGAAACATTAAACTTTATTTACAAGATCGCAGCAGCAACTACACATAGAAACATAGAAAATAGGGGCAGGAGTAGGTAATTCGGCCTTTCAAACCTGCCCTGCCATTCAGGGAGCTTGTGCTCTCACATGTGCAGCAAACTCCATAATTAAAGAAGAATTCTCCTGTAGAGGTACCCCACGCTGTTAACACGTTGGTTTACACAGATCATGTGATCTTGCAACACAGTATTATTCTTAGGGCAGAATTTCACAGTTGGTGTGCGGGGGTTGGCCCGACACGCATGCTCATAAAATGACAAGTGATGACGTCGGGCGTGCAATATTTTGGAATGCGAGCGCGCTATGAGTTCGGAGGCATGCCCACTATTAATTAACTGGCCAGTTAAGGCCCTTGAGGCAGCAATTGAGTGCGATTTTTCGCAGCCCGTGCGACTTTCAGTGTGTCGCATGGGTACAACGGGCAAGCGGGTAGGCCACATTTTTAAAAACTTCAATCCATTGGTGGGATAAGAGGGGTGAGTGGGCTTGCTAATGCGAGTTTTTAGAACTTTAGTTCATTACTTACTGCTGCTTGCTTGTGTGAACAGGACAACTCCATTTTGCTTCAGAGCTGCTTTGACAGAAATAACAGGCTTCAGTTCAGGACTCAGGAGAAATCATAACACTTGAGGCCTTCCAGGTATCAGACAGCCTTCCCTTGCCCTTGGAATGGGGATTAAACTCTCCACTGGAGGCACCTCCTCTGAGGAGGACGAGAGGACCAGAAGGGGGAGGAGGCCAGGAGTCGATATTCAGCCTCCAGGGAAGCCACCTGTGGGAGGACAGGCATAGGCACAAGGGGCGCAGGGCCAACAGGAAGTCCAAGGCGGCATAAGGTGGCGATGCAACTACTTCAATATGTCTGAGGTGCAATGCTGAAGGAGGCTTCATCTCTCAAGGGAGACAGTGATGATGATGTCATCTGTCAGATGATCGGCCCTGAGATCAGCTCCAACCGTGTGGGTGAACACCTCATGCCAGTGGCACTGAAGGTCATGGTTGCTGTTAACTTCTTTGCCTCTGGCTCTTTCCAGGGGTCAGTGGGTGATCTTTGTGGAGTCTCCCAATCAGCTGTCCACAGTTGTGTCAAGCTGGTGACAGACACTCTGTTCAGGCGTGCATTGACTTTCATTCACTGCCGCCAGATGAGGCCAGCCAGGCAGAGTGAGCCAGAGGCTTTGCTGCGATTACTGGGTTCCCTCATGTCCAGGGTGCAATCGATTGCACACATGTGGCCATCAAGATGCCAACGGATGAGCTGGGAGCCTTCGTCAACAGGAAGGGATTCCACTCCATGCCCATGAATGTGCAAACACTTGTGACCATAGTATTCAGCTTCTGCAAGTCTGTGCAAGGTACCCAGGCAGCTCCCATGATGCATGCATCCTGAGACACTCCCAGGTGCCGAGGCTCTTCAGTGCTCCAGCCCGGCTGGATGGATGGCTGGTGGGTGACAAGGGCTATCCCCACAAAAGGTAGCTCATGACGCCTCTCCACCATCCAAGAACAGAGGCCAAGCAGCGGTACAATAGGAGCAATGCCTCCACAAGGGCGGTGGTAGAGAGAACCATTGGTCTTCTCAAGATGCGCTTCCGATGCCTGGACCGTTCAGGGAGCGCACTCCAATACCCCCCAGATCGTGTGTCACTGATAGTGGTTGCATGCTGCGCTCTCCACAATCTGCCGTTGGAAAGGGGGGACTCAGTGGAGGAAGAAGATGTTGACGCAGCTGCTCTGGAACAAGGACATTTGATTTGTTGAAGTCGTTACAATGTTAATGTGCATGCCTGGCACCCAGATCAGGATGCGCTCCTCTTTCCATAATCAATGGGGATCCCATGTTGGAGGCTGAAATCACACTGTACAGTCAACAGTGGAATGGTTACACTGACAGACATTGTGACGTCAGTGCACAGAACCCTTACCTCCCAGTGGCTCCCCAACCTCAACTGGCCAATTGATCTGGGTGCATGGCGCCTCTCCAGCTCCACTGCCTCCTGCTCATATCTGGTGATGATCAGAAGGTGGGGCTGCTGTCCTCCAGTTCGCAGCCACTCAGCATTATTGTGTGCTGTCTTCTCCTGAAAGGAGAGAGGAGCATTGATTAGTCCACCCTGTACCTGCATTGCCATTGCAGCCTTGTCATCCCCAGCTGAGGAAAACCTTGCAGGGCTCATCCGATTCGTGACCCTGGAGCCACAATACACTCATTCCAAGCAGCCAGGGCTCACCTCCTTGGCCAGACTCCTGCCTCCATGACATTTGCCACTCACACTCTAAGAACTTCCAAACCCACGACCACTACCACCTAGGACAAGGGCAGCAGATAGATGGAACACCACCTGGAAGTTCCCCTTCAAGTCACTCAGCATCCTGACTTGGAAATGTTTCAGTGCTCCTTCACTGTCGCTGGGTCCAAATCCTGGAACTCGCCTCCTAACAGCACTGTGTGTTTATCTACATCACATGGACTGCAGCGGTTCCAGAAGGCAGCCCACCGCCATCTTCTCAAGGGCAACTAGGAATGGGCAATAAATGCTGGCCCAGCCAGCGAAGCCCACATCCCGTGAATGAATGAATAAAAAAACAAAATTCTGAGGTTGGGGAGTGGTGGGGGTGGGGTGGAGGTGGGGTTTGTGGTTGCAGGGGGCCAACCTAACTGCTGTGCTAAGTGACCCATGCCAACATGGTACTCACCTTTCCCGATCGTAGGAGGTCATTAAACCACTTGCGGCACTGCACCCAGGTGTATCTCACCACATCATGGGAGCTGACCCGTGATGCCACCTCCTCCCAGCATGTTTTGTTAGGTGCGGGGGGTGGGGGGGGCCTCCTCCTCCTGTCCCTTGGGACCAGGATCTCATGGCATGCTGCCACCTCCTTGAAGAGGGCAATGAGGCACTCATCGGAGAACCTCGGGGCCGACTGCCCCACCGACCTGCCTTCCTGCCTGTCCTGCTCTCCGAAGACGTTCTCCATCATATAGCTACTAACCGAAATCAGTGGCAGCCTTAGGACAGCTGTTGTGCCATTTTTGAATAGACCACTGGGTCGCCATTGGACCCGGTGGACATTGGCCTCCTGCTGCCGCCCAGCCCTTCCCACTGATCTCGGGAGCTGCAAATTATGCTGGGCAGGCCTTAATTGGCCCGCCCGCGTAAAATCGCGGTGCGCACCCAATCACAGGTGGCGGTCAGGTTCCCAACCACTGCCACCGAGCCCGTCTACCAACTAAAAAATTCTGGCCTTAAAATTACAGTCCTACATTCCCAAAACTATAATTACTACAGTCTGATTTGTTGTAGTGTAACAAAGGCTAGTTACCATATCAGCAGCTGAACTTTATTGCTTGAAAAGGTTTGCTGTTGTTTCCATACTCACAACTGAAAAAATAAACAGCACGAAACTGAAATCCTGGTGGTAAATTATTTTTACTGTAAAATTAATGTTCTCCTTCATAGTCTTCAGGTTACAAAAAGAAAAAGCACTTCTTCACTGATACTGACACAGATGGCAAAACCGATGTAAGTTGGCTTCGAGAGTCTAACAGGAAGATTAAGCCCAAACTAGTAGCTTACACCAGGCAAAGGAAACAAAACATAGCTGAGAGCTTATGCAAAGGTAAGATGAAAATCTCAGTTTTTGTCTCCCTGAGTGTATGCCATGATTGTGCTCATACTTGCTCATTCATTCTATCTATTGAAAATTGCACTTTTAAGATCAAGAAATTGCAAATGAGATAATCTGTTTTTTACACACATCTGTTTTGGTTTAACCATAAATGTCACCAGAGTAAATCTTTTGAAATTTAGCCCTCTAGGATTTCTTCAAATTATTTTCAAAAACAACTAAGCACAAACTGCTCTAAGCTATAAAGATGTTCCCTCTGTACAACTGATTAAACTTTACTGATGTATTCTGGGTAATAGGATCCACTGCACATGCTCAAGGGAAGGCATGTAAAGTGGAGGGGGGGGGGTGGGGGGAGTGTCGCAGGGGTCTTGTGTGGGGTAAAGGAGGTCCAGAGGTCACCTGACCATAAGGGGAGGGCACCTCCAGTCAGAAGGAGGCTTCTGATGGAGATGCCACACCCGGGCAGTAAGGGGAGGGTGCCACCAGTCACGGGGGTGCATAAAATTCTGGCCCATGTTTCCAATTCTCCATTGCCAATGACTCTGCATAATGTTTGACTTTCTCAGCCCTCTGGGATTAGTGCCACTGTACTTAGATTAGTTTGTTGGACTCTTTTTGAAGGGAATGGAAGAAATTGTGAGATAAAATGTTTAAAAGTTAGCTTTAGAGGTGAAATGAATAATGACTGAAAGATAAGCTGCTGATCGTACTTGAGAAGGAGTGGGAAAAAGACACAAATCTAAAGTACTTGAGACATATGGTTGGAAGAAATCATTAAGTCTAAAGGAACAAAGATAGGATGGATTTGTAAATGAGGACAAGGATTTTAAAATTATTATCTTGAGAACAGATAACATGGTAATGTGCATGATAGCCTCTGCCACAGGGTTCTGAGTTCATTGAGGTTTGTTACCTCTAGAAGGGAGATTAAAGGCCACTCTAGTGTAAAAAGATAGTCAAAGGAAGGGCTGGATCGATTAAGGACCAGATCTTTTTGTTGAGGTGGAGGGCATGGCTGTGCTACTAAATGAATATTTTCCATCTGTCTTCACAAAGGAAGAGGATGCTGCCACTGCTACAGTAAAGGTGGAGGTTGGGTGCTAGAGGAATTGAATTGGCTGCAGGTAGATAAAGGCAACTTGTTTAATAGATTGACAACAGAAGAAGCCACATCATCTGGATGGAATGCATCCCAGGATAATGAGAGAAGTAATAGTGAATATAACAAAGGCTCTTGCCACAATCTGCCGATCACCCTTAGATATGGTTGTGGTGCCAGAGGGCTGTATGATGGCCTGCTCCAAAAATGGGAGAGGGATAAAATTGGCAACTACAGGCCACTCAGCCTATCGTTGGGGGTAGGGGTGCTTTTAGAGACAATGGGCTGAATGATTTGGGAGGGGTGGTGGCGGGCGGGCAGGTTGGCGGTGGGCAGCACGTCAGTGGCAGCTGCTGGGACTGCAGAAGGAAAAGAGGATCAAGGCCCATGAATCCCCAAAGCAGGTAAGTCCGGGGTCTTGGTTAGGGAGAGCAGTGGGGTTGGGGGGCGGGGGGGTGGCAGGGTGTGTGGGTTTAAGGGTCTGAAGAAAGTTGGGGTGGGTGGTTGACCTAAGTGGGGGGGGCGCCCTACGATTGGCAAATGGCAGCCCTCGAGGAATGACCTCCACCCTTCTTTCCTGCCCTTTAAACATTTAAACTAAAAAATTGGGCTTCTCCGCTCTTGCCCGGCTCCCCACACCATAAGCTTTATAGGCCAGGATTTCCCGGCCTATGAGCGGGGGGGGCGGGACCCGCTTGCCGACACATAAAAGGACGCAGGATGGAGTTGGGCGGAACTCCCAACATCACCCTGCCTCATTTCAATTTTCAGATTGGCGGGGGCTCAGCCAAATCAGCTATTGAGGCCATTGACAAAGTACTTCAGATTATTAAGGTTATTAACCTTAAGGTTGGCGGGCAGGCCGGGAGCCCTAGCGGGCTTAAGAAAAAGCATGAAACCTCATCCACGAGTGGGATGAGGTTTCTTGTAGGTTTTTAAATTTTTTATAAAAGTGCAACTGAAAGTGATGGACATGCCCCAACTCATGTGACAGTGTCAATGAGGGGACATGTCGGAATTTTTTTTTTCTATTTTTAACATTTTTTAATGTGCAGCCGATCTTCTTGAGGCAGCACATAGCCTCAGGGAGATGAGTGCACTCTTTTGTGCGCATGCGCCAAAGAGCCCACTCTCGGCTCAGGAAATCACCCCCCACCCCGCCCGCACAGGGACGCATAGCGCTTCCTTGTGGATGTCATGCTGGGTGGGCCTTAATTGGCCCGCCCATGTAAAATGGGACGCCGAATCGAGGCCAGCCCCCACGCGCCCGCTCCTGAACTTCCCCTCCGACGGGCGGAAAATTCTGCCCATACTGAAGGCAGCATATTATCACGGTCAATTGGCTTGATAATAGTCTAACTAACCCTTAATTATTCATTTAAATATGGCAGCCGGGCTGCCAATTTGGGCACCCTGTATGATGGCGGAGAACTTGGAGGTGGGCAAGAAGGTGATGGGATGGGCACCCACCCTATTTTACATTTCCTCGCCCCTCCAGGGGAAATACGCCACCAAGGGCACGTAAAATTCTGCCCAATGTTCCGGGACAAAATTAGACAAGGAAAGTTTGATAGTTTCCCCTAAGAGCAGAGAAGGTTGAGGAGAGATTTAATAGTGTTCAAAGTCATGAAAGATTTTGATAGAGTAAATTGGAGAAATAAACTGTTTCCAGTGATGGGAAAGTAACCAGAGGACACAAATTTAAGATAATTAGCAAAAGAGTCAGAGGGTAGGTGAGGAGTTTTTTTATGTACAGTGAGTTATTTGTTCTGGGATGCACTGCCTGAAAGGGTGTTAAAACGGATTCAATGATAATTTTAAAAAAGAATTGGATAAATATTGGAAGGGAAAAAGATTGCAGGACTTTGGGGGAAGAGGACAACTAATTGGATAATTCTTTCAATGGTATGATAGATCACTGTAAGATTTTCTGATTCCACCTGTACAGTGGCCTCATTCTGGGGCAACAAGCTGGCCCACAGCTACCTTGACTTCATTTCCTCACACATTGCTTCATATAAGGAGTCCATTATTTTTTCCCAGTTTGTCCATCTCCGTCGCCATCTGTTTTGATGATGCTACCTTCCACGACGGCACTTCTGACTTGTCTTCCATTTTCCTCAACTGAGGATTCCCACCCATTGTGGTTAACAGGGTCCTCAGCCATGCCTAACCTATTTCCCTCACTTTTATTCTCACCCCTTCCCCTCTCTCCCAGAACTGCAATTCCTTGTAACCACTTTCCATCCACCAGACTACAAGTTCCAAGGATCATCTTCTGCCATTTCCACCACCTCCAGCATGATACCACCACCAAGCACATCTTCCCCTCCCCTGTCAGCATTTCAAAGGAACCATTCCTTCTGCCACACTCTGGTTCACTCCTCGATATTTCATTCCCTTCCCATGGCACCTTCCCATGCAATCACAGGTGGTATAACTTTTTTATCTCCTCTCTCCTCACTGTCCAAGGCTGCAGACACAGTGACTTACTTAGACTTCTTTCAACTTAGTCTACTCTATTCGCTGCTCTCAATGTAGTCTCCTCTACATTGGGGAGACCAAATGCAGACTGTGTGACCTCTCTGCAGAGCACTTCTGCTCAGTCTGCAATCATGACCAGGAACTTCTGGTTGTTTGCCATTTTAATTCACTACCTTTCTCACATTTTTGTCCTTGGCTTGTTACAATGTTCCAATGAAGCTTAAAGCAAGCTGGAGAACAGCACATCATCTTACGATTAGGCATGTTACAGCCTTCCAAACTCAACATTGAGTTCATTAACTTCAGACCATGAACTCTGTCCTCCATTTTGATTTGTTTTCTTTTTTGCCAAGGGCCAGTGTATGTCTTGTTTTCATGATTGAATAAGTTGCAACTAAACAGAGTTGTGACTCAGTTCCTAGTGGGAAATTTGCTTGGTGCTATTGGGGGGGATTTAAACTAACTTGGTAGTGGTGTGGGAACCAGGAGGTAATATCAGAGAAGAAACCAAGGTGCACAGAATACTGGGAGAGATAGATAGCGCTAGAATAGGAAATAGTAAGTCTAAATTAGGGAAACTATTTTGCTCCTTTAATAATGGCTTGCATTCAGGCGAGAATTCATTAAGTCTTAGTGCTGCAGTGAAATTGGTCTTAATGGCCATCTGTTCCTGACAGAGGCACGTGAAAAGGGAAGGAGAGGCAAACAATCAAGGATCAAGGCTGCTGGATAGAAGCTAAGTGGACATTACAAGCCTCAATATTTCCATTGTACTGGTCATGGCTTACAAGGCACCATGCTTACAGTCATGACATAAGTAACAAGGCTAGGGTATTGATAGTTAAAGTCTAGTCTACTGGAGGCAAGCCTGACTGAGGCGAATAATGCATTGGTCCAGAGTAGGTTATAGCACATGGCGTATTGGCCCTAATCAAGGTTGTTGTGAATGCACAATAATGTCTGAGGGGGAGGCTCACCTACCTGTGGACCTCCAGGATGTTATTAGCCTGCAGGTGGTGGCCTGGGGAGGTCATGTCTAGACTGAGGGCAGGCCAAGGACCTAAGACTGGATTCCTAGCTTGGAGATGGAGAGAAACCATTCAATGGGAATTCATAGAATCATAGGGCTGAATTTTGCACTTGTCGGGCGCGCGCAATCAGTGGGCCTGGTAGCAGACACAAAATGGTCCCCCGACCGTGATCAGCCCTTGACCGCGATTTCACACTGGTTGGCCAGTTACCAGTTAGCCAGCGTAAAATGTGCCCTGAAAAAGGCTCAGTACTGCCTGCGGGGGCGGGAAGAGGATGGGTGCTGACGTCATCATGGATGCTGGTGAGTGCTTCCACTGAGCTCCCTGAAGGCAGACAGCTGCCTCAGGGAGATGAAGACCTCCAAATAATAAAAGAAAGCACAAAAATACTGCAAAAAATGTTCATGCAGCACAATCAAGCACCTGAAAGCGTAACTCATAAAAATGCTGTCCCCAGATATTTCTTTTTATTTTATATCCTAATGGAGATTTCATCCCACCCTTGGATGAGGTTTCGTCAAAAATGTAAAGGCCGCCTGGCCGTAAGGTTGGGCGGGCCACAAGAAATTGCTAACAATTGAGCTGTTAATGAGCATAACTGCCTGCATGCACCTGCTGTGCAAAATATCGTGCGAGTATGCGATGATGTCAGGACACTAACCCAACATCATCTCGCGCAATTTTACGCCTGTTTGGGTTCGGCGCACGTGCACCCATGGAATGTAAAATTCTGGCCATAGAAAGTTTATGGTACAGAAAGAGGCCATTTGGCCCATCGTGTCTGCGCCGGCAGAGAAATAAGCCATCCAGCCTAATCTTACTTCCTAGCATTTGGTCCGTAGCCCTGTGGGTTACGGCAATTGAGGTGCATATGCAGATACCTTTTAAATGAGTTGAGGGTTTCTGCCTCTACTACCCTTTCAGGCAGTGAGTTCCAGACCCCCACAACCATCTGGGTGAAAAACATTTTCCTCATCTTCCCTCTAACCTTTCTACAAATCATTTTAAATCTCTGTCCCATAGTCATTGACCTCTCTGCTAAAGAGAATAGGCCCTTCCCATCCACTCTATTCAGGTCCCTCACAATTTTGTACATTTCAATCAAATTTCTGCTCAGCCTCCTCTGTTCCAAGGAGAACAACCCCAGCCTATCGAATCTTTCCTCATAGCTGCAATTTTCCAGTCCTGGCAACATCCTCGTAAATCTCCTCTGCACCCTCTCTAATGCAAATACATCCTTTCTGTAATGAGGTGTCCAGAACTGTGCACAGCACTCAAGCTGTGGCCTAACTAATGATTTGTAACGTCCCAGAATAAACTCCCTGCTTTTATATTCTATGTCTCTGCTAATAAATGAAAGGATTCCATACACCTTCTTGACCACGTTATCGACCTGTCCTGCTACCTTCAGGGATCTGTGGACAATCAATCCAAGATACTTCCTCTGCACCACTCAGTATCCTCCCATTTACTGTGTAATCCTTTGCCATGTTTGACCGCGCCAAATGCATCATCTCACACACTTCTCTGGGTTGAATTCCATTTGCCACTTTTCAGCCCATCTGACCAGTCCATTGATGTCTCAATTCTATTCATACACAAATACAAGGAGGAGTGGCGGCTGCAGGAAAATAGCATCCCATGCCAGTTGCTTTGATTAGAATGAGAAGAAGGGACCATCACTGATTGGCACAGTTCTGGGTAGACAATCAACCTGGGGATCAGGAGGCAGTGGGGTCCCAAGAAGTCCCAGATACTGCACAGGAGGGGCAAAATCCACAAAGATGTGTGGCATGACCAAGGGTATATAGAAATCGCAGCTCATACATTGAGATGGGCAAAAGACAATACTGCAGGTGCCTTCTCTTCACTAGGGATGTGGTAGCTCACATTTTCCACCTTTTCCACGAGGAACTCATGCCATAAGGACTCGAAAGGCATCCCATGCTGGTTGCTTTGCAGGTGACTGCCGCACTGAACGTTTTTGCCAGCAGGTCCTTCCAGGGCTCCACAGGATACCTTTGCACAATATCACAATTGGCGACACACAAATGTACAACGGAGGTGACAGATGCCCTTTTCAATAAAGCTCACCATTATGTCCTGTTCCATATGAATGACCCAACCAGGCTGCCAGAACTATTGGATTCACTGCAATCTCAGGTTTCCTGTAAGTGAAGGGCACCGTCAACTGCACACATGTGGACTTGAGAGCTCTCTGGCAGAAGCCAGTGAGATTCATAAATAGAAAAGGATTTCACTCTCTGAACATCCAGCTAATTTGTGATCAGAGAAAGGAGATCCTGCATATCGGTGCCAACAACATAGGCAGGACAAGGAAAGAGGTTCTGCATAATCAGTATGAGGAGCTAGATCCCATGATAAGAAGCAGAACCTCAAAGTTAATAATCTCTGGATTATTACCTGAGCTGTTCACAAATTGGCATAGGGCAAATAAGATTAGGGAAATTAATGCTTGGCTCAAAGACTCATGTGGGGGAAGTAGGTTCCAGCTTGTGGGGTACTAGCATCAGTACTGGGGAAAATGGGGCTGTACTGTTGGGACTGACTACACCTGAACTGTGCTGGGACCAGTGCTCTAGCGAGCCGCATAACTAAGGAAGTAGAGAGGGCTTTTAACTAAACAAGGGAGTGAGCGATCAAGCTTGGGTAGATGCAGCAAATCAAGGAGTAGAATCAAGGCAGGAGAGAAAAATAATAATATGGAAAATGAGGCTCAGAGAATGACAGGAAGGGACAGAGAGAAAAAACCTAAGACTACACCAATAACCAAGACTAGATGTTACAAACATAACAAAGAGACAAAACAAAAGGCTCTGTATTTGAATGTGCGTAGCATTCATAACAAAGGAAATAAATTGGTAGCGCACATTGAAGTAAATAAATATGATCTGATAGCCATTATGGAGACGTGGCTGCATGATGACAAGGATTGGGTTCAGAATATTGAGTGGTAAATGAAATTCAAGAAGAATAGGAAGCTAGGTAAAGATGAAGGGGTAGCACCGTTAATCAAGGATGGCATTGGTGCAATAGTTAGAAATGACCTTGGTTCAGGAAATCAGGACGTGGAATTGGTATGGGTGGAGATGAGGAACAGTAGAGGAAATAAGTCACTAGTGGGAGTGATCTACAGACCCCCTAACAGTAACCTAAATGTAGGACAAAGTATACAAGAAGAAATATTGGGTGCATATGATAAAGGATCAGCAATAATCATGGGTGATTTTAATCTACATATGAATTGGTAAATTCACATTGGCTGTAGTAGCCTGGATGAGGAGTTCATAGGATGCTTTTGTGATAGTTTCTTAGAGCAGCATGTTCTGGAACCAACTAGACAGCAAATTATTTATAGACTTGGTATTGTGTAATGTGACAGGATTAATTAATGAGCACAGAGTAAAGGCACCCCTAGGTAGCAGCAACCACAATGTGATTGATTGAATTTTACATCCAGTTTGAAAGGGACAAGAGTGGGTCTAAGACTAGTATTTTAAAGTTAAATAAGGGCAACTAAGTGGGCATGAAAGCTGAGCTAGCGGAAGTGAACTTGGATACTATGCTAGAGGATAGGTCAATAAAGAAGCTGTGGCAGACATTTAAGGAGATATTTCAGAATACTCGGAATAAGTATATTCCTAATGTAAAGAAAAACTCTAAGGTCTAACCACCATCTGTGATTAACTAAAGGAGCTAAGGAAAGCATCAAACTTAAGGAAAACACATACAGCTGCACAAAGATGAATGGCAGGTCAGGTGATTGGTCAGAATATAAAGAACAGCAGAGAATGACCAAAAGGATAATTGGGAGTATGAGAGGAAGCTAGCTAGAAATGTGAAAAATAGATATCAAGAGTTTCTACAGGTATTTAAAAGGGATAAGAGTAAATAAAGTGAGTGTTGGCCCTCTGGAGAGTGAAAATGGGGAATTAATAGTAAATAATAAGGAAATTGAGGATGGAATGAACACATAGTTTGCTTCTGTCTTCTTTATAGAAGTTACAAAAAACATTCCAATAATAGCTGTAAATCAGGAGGTGGAAGGGAGAGAGGAACTTGGTGAAATTACAGTCACTAGGTAAGCAGTAACTAGCAAACTGACGGAGCTGTGGGCTCACAAGTCTTCGGGTCCTGATGGGTCTTAAAAGAGATGGCAAATGAGGTAGTGGATGCATTGATGGTAATTTTCCAAAATTCATTAGATTCTGGATCCATCAGACTGGAAAGTAGCGAATATAATCCCTCTATTCAAGAACTGGGGAGAGGGGTGGGGGGGACAGAAAACAGGAAACTATAGGCCAATTCACCAGACATCTGTCATGGGGAAAGTGTTAGAATCAATCATGAAGGAGATTATAGTTGGGCACTTAGAAAAACTCAAGGTAGTCAGAAAGAGTCAGCATGGTTTTGTGAAAGAGAAATCGTGTTTAACCAATTTATTGGAGTTCTTTGAAGGAGTAACGTGCACTGTGGATAAAGGGGAGCCTGTAGACGTACTGTGCTTGGTTTTCCAGAAGGCATTTGATAAGGTGTCACATCAAAGGCTATGTTGGGGGTAACATATTGGCATGGATGGTTAAGATTGGTTAGCTGGCAGAAAATTGAGAGTATGCATAAATGGGTATTTTTCTGTTTGGCAGGATGTGATGAGTGGATTCACGCTGGGCTCTGTGTTGGGACTTCAACATTTTACAATTTATATGAATGACTTAGATGATGGTAACTAAATTTGCAGATGACACAAAGATAGATAGGAAAGTATGTTGTGAAGCGGACATAAGGAGGTTGCAGATGGATATAGATAGGTTGAGTGAGTGGGCAAAAGTCTGGCAGATGGAGCATTATAAGGGTAAATGTGAAGTTGTTCACTTTCACAAGAAGAATAAAAAAGCAGAGTATTACTTAAATGGAGAATGGCTGCAGAATTCTGAGGTACAGAGGGATCTAGGTCTTCTAGTACATGAGTCATAAAAAGTTAATCTGCAGGTACAACAAGTAGTTAAGAAGGCTAATAGAATGCAATCCTTTATTATGAGATGAATTGAACATAAAACTAAGGATATTATGTTTCAGTTATACAAGGCACTGGTGAGACCACATGTCGAATACTATGTCCAGTTTTGGTTTCCTTATATAAGGAAGGATGTAAATACATTGGAGGCTGTTCAGAGGAGGTTTTCTAGACTGATACCTGGGATGAGCGTGTTGTCTTATGAGGAAAGGTTAGACAGACTGGGCTTGTTTCCACTGGAGTTTAGAAGAGTGAGGGGTGATTTAAGTATATAAGATCTTGAATGGCCTCGACAAGGTGGACATGAAAAGGATGTTTCCTCTTGGGGATGAGTCCAGAACTAGGGGACACTGTGTTGAAATTATGGGTTGCCCTTTTAGGACAGAGACAAGGAGAATTTTTTTTCTCTCAGAGGGTTGTGTGGCTTTGGAACTCTCTGCCTCAGAAAGCAGTGAAGGTTGGACATTGAATATTTTTAAGGCGGAAGTAGATAGAAATCAAAGGTTATCGGGGGTAGACGGGAATTTGAAACACAAACAGATCAGCCATGATCTTATTGAACGGCAGAGCAGGCTTGAGGGGATGAATGGCCTACTTCTGCACCTATTTCTTATGCTTGTGCTTGGTACCCAGAGAGCTTTCTCGACTCTTACATCTTGACTCACTTGCAGGTGCCACAGATCTTTGAGGGACCTCGGTGCTTAAAGATTTGGCTCCTTGGAGACAAAAGGTAAAAAGGACAAAGAAGACCTGGTTAATGATGCTCATTCGTCATCCACAAGATGTAGCCAAGGAGAGATGCAATGCAACACATTGTGCCACAAGGCCCTTAATAGAGCAAATGATTGACCTCCTGAAAATGCGTTTCCAATGTTTGAACCGGTCAGGTGGGGCTCCCCAATACTCAGCACAGAGAGTGTCCCACATCCTGATTGTTTGTTGTGCTGTGCACAGCCTTATGCTGCGAAGGGGGACTGAGGGAGATATTAAGGAGCTAGATGTCTCCTTGGATGAGGATGACATTGAAGGGGATGGCTCTGGAGAGGGCGAGGAATCAGACAAGCCACATGAGGATACCATTACACAGGCATGAGCCGGCGGACATCCCCGTGACAATCTCATAGCTACAAGGTTCCAGGAGGAATAAAGTGATGACAAATTTCCACAATCGCAGTTTTCTTCAGTCTTCAATGCATGGGATGCACCAACACCTTCATTCTCAACTTGAACATCCCATGAAGGATCAAATATCTCACAATGATTACGGAAATATCATTAGTTACCCTATGACCTAATGATGGGATCATTCTTGGAAGGGACAGAAGCCTTGGTGACATGTGGCCGCTGTGGAATGTGATTAGCACTCCCTTAGCGCGGGTCCTTAAGCAGCTCCACATTGTCCAGCCCATTCACCCAGGGCCTCACCAAGTCAGTGTGCATGGCAGCTTTTAAGTGGCTGAAATTCCAAATCAGGCTGGGATGCACTCATGTCAGTGTGACACCAGCTCAGTAAGGCAGCCCAAACACACATACCCTTCTAAATGCTTTGCACCTGGACATCTCAAGAGGGAGAAGCACCCAGAGAACTCCATTTGCCCCATCGCCAGCTCTCATCAATGCACGATGCTGAGGCATCACCTTGCTATTGACCCCCATTTGCCATTCGAACATAAGGACGCTATGATCTTTAACTCTATATTATGCAGCAAAGCTGCAAGGTTTGTTCGCATTGTCCTCAGAGGCAGTGTCTCACCAGGGCAATGGTTTGATGAGTACCAGTCACTCGGGACCCTGTAATCGTCAAATGCCTGGCAAGGATGACCTTTGCACTGGGGTGAAATCTGGCACAGTCATTATTGACACAGCAGGCAATGACAACATCTCCCCTTCGTAGATACTGCTGAAGACGTCGGAGATTTGCAAACGCATCGCTTTCAGACCATGACAGCTCTTGACATGGTCCAGCTCACAAAGGCCATTTCTTTCTATATATCCTAAGTCAATGAGAGAATTGTCATGCAATGAATTCCAGATCGAGTTGTGTGCTGTGCCTTTACAGAAGGAGCACGTAAAGTGCTGCTAAGAACAATGCATGTCCAATGTAAGCTCGTTGCAGGTAAGGAGATGGCTTCATCAAGATGAGCACACGCCTCTGACATCACACATTCATACCTCTCTTTCAGACAATTGTAAGTTTGCTAATTAGCCCTTACTTCCCTGGTTCGGTGTCATGCATGGGGAGAATGGGAACTCAGCATAGAATGACATTCAGCCTTAATCGTGGAGACAACATATACCTGTACAGAGGCATGGAAGCCTTTGGGCTTGTAAGTTTGATCCTACTTTTTTCATGAGCTCATCTCATAAAGTAAATGCCACTGCAAGTTACACATTGGAGAAACAAATATAACAAATATAACTACTTGTGCCATCCGCAAACAACAGACATCAGTGCAACAGTAGCAGGATAATCACGAACCGTGGTGAACACGTCTCCAAAGCCTGAAACATGTCTGCCTGAGATTGAAGGCTCATAGATGTATTGGCCAGTCATTAGTATCACAGATGATGTGAAATTCCTGAATTCACAGATGTGGAAATAAGGGGTACTCACTGTGGTGAGTTTGTGTGAAAAGTTACGCAACTACAGATCCAGATGGGAGCTCTTCGGGGGGCTACATTTTGGAACCTTAAATGACCACAGGACATCAAATCAAATTGAATAGCAACTGAATCCATGAGACTTGGAGCAGGATTAATGCAACATACATTTACAGAAGTGAAAAATCAAAACAAAGAATGAACATTCCTGCCACCATTGTGCATTCAAACCTTCTTAATCTTTCTTACTCTACCTCTACGTCTCAGTGCAGCACTGATTTTCACAGCAGAGGTGGACACAGCCAGCTGAATGCTATGTCCTGTTGTCTGAGATTACTTCGGCGAACGTCCTCTGGTGGCCCAAGGCCTTGAGGGCCCTGGCTGATAAGCGTTTCCTGCCCTGGTGCAGATGCACCCTCTTCGGCCTGACCTGCTGGAGTTAATGGGGTCACTGGCAGTGGGGAGTTGGGACGGCAGGGCACCCTTGGTATGTCTCAGTAGGTCTGGCAGCATCTGCGGAGAGGAACACAGTTAACGTTTCGAGTCCGTATGACTCTTCAACAGAACTAAGTAAAAATAGAAGAGAGGTGAAATATAAGCTGGTTTAAGGGGGGGAGGGGGGGGGGGGGGGGGTGGGACAGATAGAGCCCACCCCCCCCTTAAAACAGCTTATGTTTCACCTCTCTTCTATTTTTACTTAATTCTGTTGAAGAGTCATACGGACTCGAAACGTTATCTGTGTTCCTCTCCGCAGATGCTGCCAGACCTGCTGAGTTTTTCCAGGCATTTTTATTTTTGTTTTGGATTTCCAGCATCCGCAGTTTTTTGCTTTTACCCTTGGTATGTCCTGAGTGGATGCCTCCGGGCTGCCTGGACGGTACTCCTCCTCTCTTTGGGTGTCCGAGGGCCCCTCCCTAACTCCTTGAGGTGAAGGGGCACCTGGAGGGGGGTTGAGGTGCCCCATCCCCTCTCACCTAGCCATTGCTGGAATGCACCCAGGGCTAGAGCGATGGTATGCATGTCCAAGCCCAAATCCGGTAGAAACTGCTGAACATGAGTATCCCAGGCAGCCACCACCCTTCCAATGGAGACTTTGATGCGCTTGCATACTGGAGCCACGACATCAGACAGAACATGGACGGACTCCTCCAACCATCAGTCCAGTCTGCTGACAGCCTCTGTCTTCTCTGCCTAATGTTCCCGTGCCTGCCTCCGCATCACCAACATTTCTCTCAGAGCTGATTCCAAAGACTTGTCATCGGACTCGGTCTCAGCCAGGGGCCTGATCTCCAGCATTCCTCCCAAGTGTCAGAGACCTCAGCTGTCACTGCCTCCGCCAGCTGCGGACCGGTTACGGTGAGATGATCACCAGACTGTGAACCCAAGCCTATTCTAGAACTAATCCTACCGAGGTTCGTGTATCTGCACTGGAAGAAGGTACAGGTGAACGCAGTGATGGTTCTTCATCTGAGGACAATTCTGTTTCCGCCTTAGAGGTGGTCTGGGGGCTGGGGTTCAGCCTTCTTTTGGAGAAAGTTCTCCCATTTTTCTTACTGGTACCTGGAATAGAGAAAAGAGGGAGTTACTAATTGACTAAGCAGGCTCATACATTAAAGATCACTCACAGTTATTGCCCGCATGTTGTCCGTGTATACTGGATGCACCCTCATCGGCTTGTTGGGGGAGGCCGATTGCACCTTCCATACAGGAACGATCCCTCTCCTCACCAGCGAGTTCTGCGGCCTGTTCTTCAAAGTTTGACAGGGTCCGGAACTCCAAGGTTCCCTCGCCAGTTATGGCTCTCGCTTTTATGTTATGTGTAATCTTGTCCTGCATTAAGACAAATGGATTGACTGTGGGCACTATGGATGAAAGAGCAGTTCAGAAACGTACATGCCTGCTGTCTCTGCTGAGCTCTCCACAGTAAGGGATTAAGACGCTGTTTGTGCAGGATCTTACTTGAAATGGTGAGCCTAAAGTGACTGGCAGACATTCAGTGTTGATGTGCTTATGACAGTGTGAGTTTGCAGTGAGTAGAAGTTTCACTTACCCTGGCAGAGCACAGCAGATCATTCATTCATTTCTGACACTGCAGGGTGGTCCTTCTCTGGGTTCCTCAGGCGCTAACCTCCCCGGCAACCTCCTCCCAGGCCGGCATGGTCAGATGTGAGGACCTCCTGCTTCCATCCCTCGGAAAGGGGACCTCCCATCTTTCCTGGCTATCCTGGAGGAGAAGCCTCAGGAAGGCTCCATTGAACCGTGGCGCAGAGGACTTGCTTTGCTTGGGTACCATAGTTTTCCTCTTCACCACTACACCAGGCCTGCAGTGAGTGAATGTCTGTCTGGATCCAATTTAAATATAGCGACTCCATGTGGTAACGGCAGGGTGAGTGACTTCTTGCCCTCCCTGCCATGAGATTCGTTGAGCTCCCTGCTGATGCATAATTAATGAACTGAAAGGTGGAATATCGCACGTGTTCAACAATCCCACCGCCCAGTGGGAATCATGCTGACTTTCCTGCTTGCCACCGGACTTAGTCTCCAGAATGGAAAACTTTGCCCAATAATTCAGGGGAAAAATCATTGGGCAAATGCAAGTTAATTAAGAAAAGCCAGCTTGTTAAGGGAAAATCGTGTTTAACTAACTTGATGGAGTTTTTTGATGAGGTAACAGAGGTTTGATGGGGTAACGCTGTTGATGTGGTGTACATGGACTTCCAAAAGGCATTCGATACAGTGCCACACAACAGCCTAGTGAGCAAAGTTATAGCTCATGCAATAAAAGGGCCAGAAGCAATATGGAAATGAAATTGGCAGAGTGACAAGAAAACAGCAAGTAATGTTTAATGGTTGTTTTTCAGATTGGAAGAGAGTTTGTAGTGCAGTTCCTCAAGGGTTGGTGATCGGACTCTTGCTCCTCCTGGTATATATTAATGACCGAGAACTTGTACAAGTTTAACTTGTATAAAACACTGGTTCAAGCTCAACTGGAGCATTGTGCCTGGTTCTGGAACCCCACTTTAGGACAGATGTAAAGTTATTAAAGAGAGTGCGGAAAAGATTCACGAGATCCAGGGATGAAGAACCTCAGTAATGTAGATAGATTGGAGAAATTGGTACTCTTCCTTGGATAAGAGTAGGTTAAGAGGAGAGTTGATAGAGGTATTCAAAATTATGAGGGGTCTGGACAGAGTAGGTAGGGAGAAACTGTTCCCAATGGCGGAGGGATCGCAAACAAGAGGACACAGATTTAAGGTAATTGGTAAAAGAAGCAACGGAGACATGAGGTAAAACTTTTTTTCACGAAGCAAGTGGTTAAGATCTGAAATGCACTACCTGTGTGCGGCGGAGGCAGATTCAATTGAAGCTTTGAAGAGAGAATTGGATTATTATTTGAAAAGGAAGAAAGTGCAGGGTTACAGGGAGAAGGCAGGGGAATGGCACGAGGTGCATTGTTCATTCAGTGAGCTGGCACAGACATGAGGGACCAAATGGCCTCCTCCTGTGCTTTAACAATTATGTGATTCTGTGATATTGATGTGATTGCCTAGACCAACTAGAAACATGGCAGTATAGCAGTCCTGAACTTGAAAGTATCTCCAGTTTCTACATTATGTTGATTATCATCCTATACGCGAATTTAAGAAGAATGCTAGGCTAACATTGCAATCTTTTACAGAAGCTTCCTCAAAGCAATGCCATTTTGTGGCTGACAGAGAAGGTGTGCTGATGAATAGGAAAATGATGAGACAGAAACTGTCTGGGTATGAGATGATTCTCCCTGCCTTCAGCGCACCACCCCACCACACTCCCTTTCCATCAGTTGACAGGTCTCCTTATTTGAGCATGTAGTTTGAACTATTTTCAAAGATTTAAGACCATATTTCGCCAGTTGGCTTTCGTTTTTTAAATGTAAGGGATTGCTCAGCTACTAGCTCAACTGGTCAGTTGTTCTTTTCAGACTCGATCAATTTTGTATGTGTTTTTAACTATTGTATTGAATATTTTAATTATGATATGTGTTGGAAATGAGGCCCTGGCGGTGTATCCTTGTAACAAATGTTGTAATGATATGCTTTTCAGAAAAGGTGGCAACACCAGAAAGGAAACATTGTGAGAAAAAGTCAAAGCCTGCAAAGGTAGGTTTTTAGTTTTTTAGAACAAGGTAAACAAGTACAATTATGATTGTTTTTAATGTTTTAATGAAGTCTGGCGGAAATGTATTGTATGGTTCTTACAGTGACGCAGTTGTTTATATCTGTTATGGATTATCCTGTCGCTTCAATGATGAGCATTCAGCAACCGAAAATAAGACTGGTTTACAGTCTAGGTTTGTGTCGGCTAATGTGTGAGGTTAGGCTAGGTCTCGATTAACGTAGCCTACTGCAAATACTGCACATGAAGTCAGTATTGGAGAGATAGATGGAGACATTGACTTTGCACCACACTCACATGTTCTGAAGGCACTTGACTTGGTTCTCCTCAAATGTTGAAATCATTTGAAGACAGAAACTTTTCCATTTTGGTCTCTCCAAGGTTGCTTTTTCCTATATATTGGGATCCAGCTTGCTAACCCTGAGGTTGGATTTCAGATTGTCTTAATATCTAAGATGGGATGTCCTGTTGTGTGGCTCCCTTGCTCAGCTGGCTGTAGAGTACTACCTTTGGTATATGGAAATCCTCCATGCAAACCACAAGACCGACCCAGCAAAGCTAAGCTCTGATGAGCACAGTCTCAATGCCTAGCATGCAGTGTTAATCTCATGTCAATTACATTGTTATTGTTAAGAGAAACAGGTGATGTGTATTAATTGTCTTTGAACACATACAAATAGGGATAGCTGGGACACTAGGTGTGGAGGTGAGCTATGAGACTGAACAAGTGAATAAACTCTATCGATAATGAAAAGCTCTGTATCTTGGTTTTGGCTTCACCCACCAGCTGGGATCCTATTAACATTGGTAGCAGAGGATGGTGTCCTAAAGATGAAGATTGCAAACTAAGATTTCTTTTCAGAAAGAAGGTTGTAATTGGATTTACTTTGTAAGAGAATGGCTGAAACCAAGGGCAGAATTTTGTAGATGACGTGCGGGTGGCAGGCTGTGCTCGTCAGCGCTTAAAATGGCGCACGCTGATGTCAGGCGAGCATCCTGACGTCAGCACGAGCCATCGCGATATTTAGCTGGGTGGGCATGCGATGAAGCGTGATGCGCGCCCGCCATTAATTAAAGGGCTTGTTAAGGCCCTTAAGTCGGCAATTGATGCCGATTTTGAGGTGCCCGTGCGATCTTCGGCTCAGGGCACGGGTGCAACGGGCAGGCAGGTAAGTGACTTTTTAACAAAACTCATCCACGGGCGGGATATGTGGGCTCAGTAGGGTTGTCGATGTTTCATGTGAAGTATTTATTGCAGCAAGTGTTTTAAATTTGCTGTGTGATCGGTGGCAGTTCAGATCGATTTCCAACAGCTTTTTCTGTACTTTGAAGCTTCAGCTCAGCAGTCTGCAGACAGTAATCTTTATCAGGCCTGCAGCTTTCCCGAGGCCTCCATTTAGCCTGGGTATGGGTTCTGACATCTCCACTGAAGGCAGCTCCTCTGAGGAGGAAGGGAGGGCTAGAATAAGGAGGAGGCCACGAGTGGACAATCAGCCTCCAGGGGAGCCACCTTTGGGAGGCCAGGCGCAGGCACAAGGGGCGCAGGTCCAAGAGGTTGTCCAAGGTGGAAGGGGCCACAGAAGACGCCACTATTCTGCTGCCAGGGTATACAGGCGGCGAAGCAGCTACCTCAATATGACTGAGCTGCAGTGCTGAAGGAGGCTCCAACTGTTAAGGGAAACAGTCAACTACATCTGTCAGGTGATTGGCCCTGAGATATCTCCTAACTGTGTGGGCGGACACCCCATGCCAGCAGCTCTGAAGGTTACAGTTGCCCTCAACTTCTATGCATCTGGCTCCTTCCAGGGCTCAGTGGGTGATCTTTGCGGTATCTCCCAATCAGCTGTCCACACTTGTGTCAAGCTGGTTACAGGCGCTCTGTTCAGACATGCATTGACCTTCATCCACTTCCGCTGCAACCGAGCAAGTCAGGCACAGTGAGCCAGATGCTTCGCGGCCATTGCTGGCTTCCCCCGTGTCCTGGGTGCTAGAGACTGCACACATGTGGCCATCAAGCCTTTGTCAACAGGAAGGGCTTCCACTCCATGAAAGTTCAGATAGTGTGTGATCACATGATGCCGATTCTGCAAGTTTGTGCAAGGTACCCAGGCAGCTCCCATGATGCTTACATCCTCAGACACTCCCAGGTGCCGGGGCTCTTCAATGCTCCGGTTCGGCTGGATGGATGGCTGATGGGTGACAAGGGCTATCTCCTCAGAAGGTGGCTCATGATGCCTCTCTGCCATCCAAGAACAGAAGCTGACAAGCGCTACAATAGAAGCCACGGCTCTACGAGGGCTATGGTTGAGAGATCCATTGGTCTTCTCAAGATGCGCTTCCGATGCCTGGACCGCTCAGGAGGCGCACTCCAGTACCCCCCAGATCGCGTCTCTGTGACAGTGGTAGCATGCTGTGCTCCGCACAATCTTGCGCTGGAAATGGGGGACACAGTTGACGATGAAGACCTTGACGCAATGGATGCGGCTGCACACGATGAATCCAGCAGTGGCTCAGAGGATGAGGAAGCATAGGGCAATGGTGAGGGGCAGCACGCCGACCCGCAACTACACCAAGGAGGGATGACTAACGTGGTGGCATTTATTTAAGTTGAGTGCCATGAGGTTGACAGGTGAGGTGCTGAGGACCTTTTGGACAGAGTAATGCGGGACGCACTAGCTGAAATGGTGGTGGAGGTACAAACCCTCCTAAGATGCAATAAGTATTTGGATATGCAGCAGCGATGCCATGGCATGTTAGGCCATGGAGATAGTGGTCAGAAATGGGATAAGGCGACTTTGGAAGGTGCTAGAGACGCGTATCCTCAAGGGGCCAAGGGACCTTTGTGTATGACCCACACGTCTGACTGTATCAGTGTGTGAATGAGCAATGTTGCTGCATTAACGATTGCAGCAGTCATCAGTGCTTTGGATGGTGGGAAGACAGAGTGGATGGGACTGTGGGCCTCAAATACCTGGTCGCTGCACCCTAGCCTCACCGACACCTGCCGATCTGGCCGCTTGGCTTCTTCCCAACTCCATGGCCTGTTTTTCGAAGTGGGTGAAGGTGTGCGGCATGGCCTGGCCACCACCAGTGCGCAAACGCTCCTGGTTGTTGTGTTCGGTTTTTGCCTGCAGAACAGAGAAGACCATTTATTGGGGCTGATTTATCATGTACTCTCCATGTGCACACCGCACCCCAACCACAGTGGCCCATCTGAGGCCTCCAGCAACTCCTGTCCACACTACTGGTGATCAGTCACCAGAAGAAAATTCGGCTGCTCCCAACCCCCTCCCCCAACAGCCATCTTGGACACAATCGCCATCCATCACTTTCAATAACACACGGGTCTTAGCGCCCATGGCAAGGAGGCGCAACTAGGTGCGGTGCCGAGGCCAGCGGCTCTTGGCCACGACACCTTGAGGCTCCCCTTCCACCATCTCATTACCATTAATAAGACGTGCTGGAGTTCTCAGTATGTGCCTAGCTGCCTCTCCTGCAGATTGCCCCCAGGCTACTCAAATGCGACAAACACCAACATATGCTGCGGGGAGAACCCATCTTCTCATCAACCACTAAGGCTGATGTAAGCATGGTCACTATCTGTTTGCCCACCCAGTGTGCGCCAAATGCCCAATGCAGTAACGACACTAAGACGTGGTGGCCTCAAAGGCTAAGGCTGCCTGCTGGGTTAAATGGCCAAGGCAGACATGGTACTCACCCTTCCAGAGCGCAACAAATCATTGAAGCGCTTGCGGCACTGGGTCCCTGTGTGCCGGACAGCATCTTGGGAGCTGACCACCTCCTGCCAGGCCTGCCTGGTCACGTAGGGGGCCCTCCTCCTCCCATTCTTGGGAAACAGGACCTCCCGACGTTCTGCCAACTCTTCAAGAAGGGCAGCAAGGCAGGCATCAGAGAAGCGAGGGCCTCATTGGCCCCCTGCTGGCCTACCCTGCAGCCTGCCCTCCTCCTCTGGCCTGCCCTCCTCCGGAGCCCACTGTGCAGACCCCTTGCACCGGTCGTTGGCTATGGTGAACAGCCTAAAGGAGGCTGCCTGGCCTTTCTTTATACACACTGCTGGTTCCCCATTGGAACCGGCGGCCTGTGCACGCCCGCCGCAAATTTGAAAATCCCGCTGTCCACGGGAGTGTGCAATGCACTGGGTGGGCCTTAATTGGCCCGCCTGCGCAAAATGGCGGCGCGACCCGCCCGACAAACATGAAATTCTGCCCCAAGTGTAAAGTGTCAGGGTATTACTTACCACTGTTGTTCTGTGAAGCTGAACCTTACGCCTAATGAAAGAATGAAGTGGATATATGATCACAGGTTACATCCTTGGCAAAGGAAAAACAAATGTATGGTCTTGGCACTTTTGCTTCCGGCCAGAAGCAAGATAAGGTGCAAAGTTTTTTCAGAGTCAGAGGCTCATCATTTGGACACTGAGGAAGGTTTGGATAATCTTTTAAAATTTATGGACAAGATTTATAAGAAAGATGATCTATTAGATGCATACGAGGCAAGGTCAGACTTTGATAAATTTAGAACGATGGATGGTTGTTCCATAGATTAATATATCATGGAATTTGACAGATTATATACAAGATGTTAGAAATTCTATTTGGAGATTCAGTGCTTGCTTTCAATTTTTTGGATTGTGCTAAAATATTGAACCTTGATAGGCTCCAGGTCTCAACTGGAGTTAGATTCTCAGAAATATACTTTTGGAACAAATGTCTGAAGCTTTAATAAAAATTCTGCCACTTTCATGGTACAAATGGGACCTTCAGCGGTAACACAAAAGATGCAGGAAGGTGGGATTAGAAAGGGCACCTGGCTGTCCTCATGCTGGCATGGACAAGATGGGCCGAATAGCTTCCTTCTGTGCTGTAACTTTTCAATGGTTTTATGGAGGATTCATGCTAGCAGCATTTCAAGACCATTCAGATATGGAGCACAATCTTCAATATGAAAGAAGAACCACAAGCAAAAGGAATGAGAATAGGCACCCTTCTGGCAGCTCAAACAGACCTCGGGAATTGGGTAACTATAGCAGAAGAATGAAACCCGGCAATAACTGAGGAATGGTCAACAGCTGTTTCAGATGTTACTCAAAATATTATTATGCAATGAATTGTCTGAAACCGGGTTTTTGAAATCGCACAGGGCACGGAAAATTCGGAAGAGGGAAGGTGACGACACTAATCAGTCAGAGGGAACTGTGCTGGACACAAGAAGCTTTAGTCGAGTAATGGGTGTTCTAGTTGTAGATTCATTCAGATGTGCTGTGTTAGACAGTGGGTGCATGTTCGCAGCTTGTGGAGCGTATTGGTTAAAATGTTACCTGGATTTGCGAAACACTAAAGATCGAAGTAAGGTTAGCAATGTGAAAGTTCCACTTATTTCAGGTTCAGGGACGACAACATGTTTTTAAAGTCACTGAAAGGAGTGGTGATTCCATGTAAAATAGCCAGAGTAAACCACTTTATTAGCACAGATGTAGCATCCTGTGAAATATTCTTACTGTTGAGTAAGCTGTCTATGAAAAAGACTCAAATGAAATTAGGTATGGTACACGATAAGGCAATTGTTTTTGGCAAGTCTGTAGATTTACAGTTTACCTAGTCAGGACATTATTGTATCCCCTTAACAAAACCTAATGTTTCTAATCAAAATGATAAGTGTTAATAGCATCGGGGCTAGTTGTTTAAATGAAAAAGGTAAGTTGTTTTGAAACTACATAGGCCCATTCATCTTTTAATAGGTTAAAACTCCTACTAAAGGATGCAGGGGTAACGGGTGATGAATATACTAAGCTTATAGAAGAGATTAGTGAGAAATGCAATATATGTAAAAAAAAAAATTGGACACCATCACTTGCCCTTCATAGACATGGAAACTAGGTTCAGTCTGTCGACAGTAATATACAATAAAGACAAAAGTAATTGTGGACAAGATAATGGAAAATGGATAGGAACTGGACTGGGAGCACCGGCTAAATTTCTAACTGACAATGGAAGGGAATTTGCAAATGGCAAATTTAAAAGTATGTGTGAAAATATGAACATCATAGAAATGAATACAGCAGCAGAAAGTCCCTTTAGCAATGGGGTTTGTAAATGAAATCACACAGTAATTGATGAGCTGTTTCACAAAGCCTTAGCTGACCAACCGAGCTGTAAATTGACATCTGCCCTGGCATGGACTGTCACTGAATCACAGAATTGTTATGGCACAGAAGGAGGCCATTTGGCTCATCATGTCTGCACCGAATCTCCAAATGAGCAACTGACCTAGTGCCATTGTCCCACCTTCTCTCCATAACCCTGCACATTCTTCCTTTTCAAATAACAGTCTAATTCCCTTTTGAACCTGCCTCCACCATACTCGCAGGCAGTACATTCCAAACCTTAACTATTCACTTTCTGAAAAATGTTTTCCTCGTATTATTTTTATTTCTTTTACAAATTACTTTAAATCTGAGCTCGCTTGTTCACGATCCTTTCGCGAGTGGAAAATGTTTCCCCCTATCTACTGTGTCCAGACCCCTCATGATATTGAATACCTCATCAAATCTCCACTCAGCCTTCATTTCTCTAAGGAAAACAGTCCTAACTTCTCTAATCTATCTTCATAACTGAAGTTCCTCATCCCTAGAACCATTCTCGCAAATCCTTCCTGCACCCTCTGGGATGCCTTCATATCCTTCCTCATGTGCAGTGCCCAGAACGGGATGCAATACTGCAGCTGAGGCCGAACAAGTTCAACATAACCTCCTTGCTCTTGCAGTCTTTATCCCTATTAATAAAACCTAGGATTCTGTATGCTTTATGAACCGCTTTCTCAACCTACCACCTTCAATGAATAATGCACATATACACCCAGGACCCTTCGCTCCTGCACTCGCTTTAGAATGGTAGCCTTTATTTTATATTGTCTCTCCATATTCCCCCCACCAAAATGAATCACTTCACATTTCTCTACCTTGAACTGCATCTGCCACCTGTCTGTCCATTCCACCAACTTGTCTGTGGCCTTTTGAATTCTACACTGCTGTTATGACCAATGCAGTTGGTAAAGCTGAGTTATTTAAAAATCCCAGAAGGAAACTTTAAACAACTGTCATACCCTATAATTTTAAGTGTTATGTTTGAGATGCGACTCTAAATTCAGCAATCAGACCACTAGTTCTCGGGGTTTTACATTAAACTAAGTGAAATATTTTATTTATTTACACAGGTTAAAATAGGTATACGCTTGACTACAAAGTACTACCATCATAACTTTTAACAAATTCCCAAACTAATCTCCATTAAGGCAACAGCAACCCATAGACTTAACCAGACACCAAGCAAAGCATTTTCACCTTACAAATTCAAAATTAGGTTCTTTTCACTTTGGTTCCTTGTGGAGCCAGTTGGAGGCTTGCAGCTGCTTTTGATCTCATATTGCCTCTGCTCTGCACACCCAAAATGGCTGCCTTGTTATACCTACCACTACCCATTGAATGTTAATTCTCATTGTATCAACAGCCTCTGAACCTCTCTAACAATAAAACCCCTTTCATAGTACCAATTTTATTAGTAATATAAACATATTGCTTGGTAGCTGCTAGATAGGTATCATTTTCCACTCCACTTCTTGAATGCTCTATTCAAAAATTGTAAATGCACACTATCTCTCTTACATATCAAAACTAGTACACATCAAAGCACCTAGACTAGCTGCCTTTAATCCAATTAAGACACACCCACAGACTAAATCTCTATTTTAAAATGAAAACATTTTCCAAAATATTATATATATTAATAGCTTCATGACATCCCCCTCCTTATTGAAAAATGAACCGTAATAATTATAAAAGACGGCTTCATTTTAACAACCCATCTCACGCTATCTCCTATACTGATTACGCTATTACATGACCAGATGCACGCATTAACATAACTCTATATATACACACAAGTCCTTGATATCAACAGGAATCATTCCAGTTCAGAATCCAGGTTTTTTTTAAATGTCCCATTTTCATTGAAGCTTCAAACTCTTGATAATGCATCTGCAAACACATTCTCTCTTCCAGAAATATGTATAAAATGTAGATGAAATGGTTGTAATAATAGACTCCATCTGAAAAGATGGAATCTATTTGTCATAACTTTTGTCGTGAAATTTGTCCAAAAACTTCAAAGGATTACGGTCTGTATAAACGATTGTTTCTAATGAATTGTTTGCAACATAAATTTCAAAATGCTGCAATGCTAATACCAAACTCAAAGTCTTTTTCGATCGTTGAATATCTTCTCTGTTGTACATTCAGCTTCCGTGAAAAATACCCTATCGGTTTTTCAATTCCAGTGTCATCTTCTTGTAACAGTACAGCCCCAATGCTGCGTCAACGGCCAACTTGAATTGCTTGGCATAATTGGTTACTGCCAATACTGGTGTCATAGTTAATCCAGTTTTCAAACTATCGAATGACTTCTGACACTCCACTGCCCATTGAAACTTCTTGTATTTTTTTAATATTTCAGTCAGTGGAGCAACCATTTGGCTAAAATTTGGTACAAATTCCTAGTAAAACCCACTCATGCCCAGAAATCTCAAAACTTATTGTTCTGTTGTAGGCACTAGGAATTCCATGAAGATAATGACACACTGGAATACATTTTGCTTCGGTTTCTGAATAAGCCTTCTGATATAACTGTTTGAATTGCAAATAATTTTTCTGTAACTCCACTAACCTCTTTGAGTTCAACACTTCAACTGAACTGTCCTGCATTCCTTCATCCTGAACAATGCTATCAAATATAGTGCCAGCTAATTGGATTTCGACACCTTTTTGCCTTTGAATGCCTGCTCATTTTGTTTATTTTGTTCTTCTCTTTAGGCTTTTGATCTCGTTATAACACAATCAGGAAACAATCCAGGATGTTCCTTCTGTAGCACTTATGTTGAAAACACTTCTACAGGCTACTCCACTACCATAGGCATCATCCTCATTTGTGATCCAGCTATATCATTACCCAGAATGAATTGAACCCCTGAAATGGGCAATTTTTCCACTACTCCAGCTATAACTTCACCAGTCTTCCATTTGCTCTTTAAGTTTACCTTCCACAATGGAATAGATTTAGCATCTCCATGAACCCCACTTATTATAACCTTCTCCTGCAACACTCCCTTTGAAGAACAAATATCACTATCCCACAACATTAAGGATTGACTAGCCCCCCTCTCTCTTAAAACTTTAACATGTTTACCTACTCCACCCTGTAAACGTGGAAAGATTTTCCCTTCACATACAAAGTCTTTAAACATTTCTGCAACCTGCTCCTCAGAATTCTCTTGAGTAAACTGTGAACACATTCCCACTTCTTGACCTATCACTGATTCTCCCTGTTTCACCTGTACACAAAGCACTGGTTTCTCCTGTGCCTGAACCTCAGAACCCACAGTACTGCTACTTCCAGAGTTTTTCTATACCCCAATAATTCCAACAGATTTTTCCTGCAACTTCGAACACACTGACTTTGTGTGCCCCACTTTATTACAATGAAACACCTCAATTTTCGAATGTCACTTCTACCTTCAGCACCTTCCTTTTTATTCTGAGAAAAAACTTCCTGGGAACTTCCAGCTACTCCTTCTCTTCCCTGACTACCTACCTTCCTTTCACCTTCACACTTTTTATCCTTTTCCAGCTTGAAAAGGTGATGAAGAAAAGGTTTAGCTCCATGAACTAACTCATAATCATCAACTATCTCTTTGTTTGTCTTACAGAATCAACCCTCTGTTCCTCCACATGAGTTCTCACTACTGAAGGGATTGAATCTTTAAATTCTCCCAAAAGAATTACTTCCCTAGGAGCTGCATAGGTTGTCTCTATTTTTAATGAATGTATCCACCCGTCAAAATTACTTTGTTTTACTCTTTCAAACTCAATATAAGTATGCCCAAGCTGTTTTCTCATATTCCTAAATTTCTGCCTATATGCTTCAGGAATCAACTCATATGAACTCAAAATAGCTTTTTTCACCACATCATAATTCATCGACATTGCTTCTGAAAATGAAGCATATACTTCAAGTGCCCAACCTAACAACTTAGACTGTAATAACAACGTCCAGTTTTCCTGTAGCCATTTCATTTGTTTAGCTAGCTTCTCAAATGAAATAAAGAATGCTTCAATATCAGTTTCCTCAAACTTTGGAAGAACTTGTATAAATTTAAACGTATCCCCACTGGGTTCTACTCCAGATATAAATCTTTCCTCACCTATTGACATCTCTTTTCTAACTGCCAACATTTTCAGTTGTAATTATCTCTCTCTCTCTCTTTCTCTTTCCGCCACCCCATCTTCACAATTTCTAATTCCCTTGCTTCAAATTCAAGCTTTTTCAGTTCCTTTGCTTGTTCAAATTCAAGCTTCTTCATTTACAACTGAAGTTTCAATACCTCCAGCTGTGACTCACTAGCGTCAGGTTTCACTTCCAACTGTTGATGCTGTGTTATACTTTTAACTATAACTGATTTCCTAGCCCATGCAGGAAACCCCAATTTTAACTTATTGCCAACTCTGTTAACTTACTTTTGGTTATTTTCTCCAACCCAATCCGAGTTATCTCTTCTACTCCCAGACAAGTCTTAGCAATTGCCAACACCATCTTTCAGTCTCATCACTTCCAAAATACCTCACCAACTCCTGAATTCAAAGTGCCTCTCGTACTCATAAGTTTAAGATTCACCAATTCCTAACCAACTGAGGAATTAGATATATAATTTATCCCAGATAAGCCCCCAGTTGTTATGACTGATGCAGTTGGTAAAGCGGAGTTATTTAAAAATCCCAGAGGGAAACTTTAAACAACTGTCATAACCTATAATATTAAGCGTTATGTTTGAGATGCGATTCTAAATTCAGCAATCAGACCACTATTTCTCGAGGTTTTACATTAAACTAAGTGAAACATTTTATTTATTTACACAGGTTAAAATAGATATACACATGACTACAAAGTACTACCATCATAACTTTTAACAAATTCCCAAACTAATCTCCATTAAGGCAACAGCAACCCATAGACTTAACCAGACACCAGGCAGAGCATTTTCACCTTACAAATTCAAAATTAGGTTCTTTTCACTTTGGTTCCTTGTGGAGCCAATTGGAGGCTTGCAGCTGCCTTTTGATCTCACATTGCTTCTGCTCTGCACACCCAAAATGGCTGTCTTGTTATACCTACCACTACCCATTGAATGTCAATTTTCATTGTATCAACAACCTCTGAACTAAACCTCTCTAACAATAAAACCCTTTCATCGTACCGATATTATTAGTAATATAAACATACTGTTTGGTAGCTGCTAGATAGGTATCATTTTCCACCCCACTTCTTGAATGCTCTATTCAAAAAATGCAAATGCACGCTATCTCTCTTACATATCAAAACTAGTTCACATCAAAGCATCTAGACTAGCTGGCTTTAATCCGATTAAGACACACCTAACAGGAGACAGAGAGTAGGCAAAATGGGTCTTTGTCAGTTTGGCAAGATGTAACAAGTGGTCTGCTGCAGGGATCAATGCTGCGATCTCAACTGTTTACAATTTATATAAATGACTTGGATGAAGGGATTGAAAGGATGGTTGCCAAATTTGCTGATGACACAAAGATGACCACCATCTACAAGGCACAAGTCAGGAGTGTGATAGAATACTCCCCACACAACCTGGATGAGTGCAGCTCCCACAACACTCAAGAAGCTTGACACCATCTAGGACAAAGCAACTGCTTGATTGGCACCCCATCCACAAACATTCACTCCCTCCACCACTGACGCAAAGTATGAGCAGTATGTATCATCTACAAGATGCACTGCAGAATCTCACCGAGGCTCCTTAGATAGCACCTTCCAAATCCACGGCCACTGCCTTCTAGAAGGACAAGGGCAGCAGATATATGGGAACACCACCAGCTGGAAGTTCCCCTCCAAGTCACTCAGCATCCTGACTTGGAAATATATCGCCGCTCCTTCGCTGTCGCTGGGTCAACATCCTGGAACCCCCTTCCTAAGAGCACTGTGGGTGTACCTACACCACATGGACTGCAGCGGCTCAAGAAGGAAGTTCATCACCACCTTCTCTAAGGCAACTAGGGTTAGGCAGTATTCAAGGATTTCCGAGATTCTGGAAAAATAGTCAAAAAGGAAAAGGAGGTGGGGTAGCTTTGTTAATAAAGGAAATTATCAGTGCGGTGGTGGGTAGTGATATAGGTACAATAGATCATGATGTGGAATCAGTTTGGAGGAGGCAGATTTGGCCAAACTCTCCGGCACTTGGAAGACTGCTAGGAAGAGGCATCTGTGAGATCTGAGTCAGATGATTTGGCCTTCCAACTCATCCTGGAGACTCAGCAGGAGGTGTGGGAACATCACGCAGAGCTGTTGGAAGTCCTTGACAGAGTGGCTTGCAAGTCGGAGGAGTGCGTCTGCCTTTTTTTTTATTCACAGGATGTCAGCTTCGCTGGCTGGGCCAGCATTTATTGCCCATCCCTAGCTGCCCTCTGATGAAGTGGTGCCCAATTGTGTACGTATGGAGGTCTCCATGGGGAGGATGGCAGACACTATGGAGACTCTGGTCCAGTATAACGCGGAGATATGTGCGGGAGCCATGGGTGAGTTCCTGCAGTGCAAGGGGAAATGGGGCACCTCGACATCCTCCCAGGTGCTCCTTCCCCTCAAGGAGTCAGGCCGGGACCCCGGGGCACCCGAAGAGAGGAGGCACGACAGCTGGACACCCCTGGGTCATCCACTCAGGAATCTCAGAGGCTGTCCTCTCCCTCTGAGTCCCCTTTGCTTGTGACTTCCTGAACCTTGTCCTGTGTCACTGCAGAAGGAGCAGCCGGCCCACAGGATGATAGCCAAAGCAAGCTTGGCCCTCAAGGCCTCGGCTCTCCAGAGGACCCACATCGAAGGTATTAGAGGCAACAGGGTCATCTGTTGCATAGGCTGCCTCCACCCCTGCTGCATAGGTCTAAGGCGTTCAAAAGTTAGGAAATTCTGATCACAGTTGATTGCATGGGTGAACATATTTTGTCACTTTACAATCTGGAAATATATTCACTTTCACTGAATAATTTATAATGCTGTCTTTCAATTTCATTGACAGGCTTTGCGAGTCCTCCTACTGCATGCCCCCACCACCACCTCCCCGCCCCCCCACCGACTCGCAGTCCAGCAGCATGCAGCCGGCCCCCTAGTGATCCTGGAAGAAACGTGTGTGTTGCAGGGCCTTTCGGCGCCTTCTGCAAGTGCTGTCCCAGGCACGCAGATCCTCCCTTAAGACACACTCATATCAATGTCCTGAGCATTTTCAATGCTGCCTGCTGGGGTTCGCTTTCAGTTGACCACCTGAGCTGACCTGCATCTCTGCCCACCCACTGATCGCATTCTCCTGCAGCACCTGATATCAGCCACCATGACTCTCATTTCACTTTCAATTTAGCTAGCATGATGGTAATGCAGTTTTTCTTTCGCTCCCCCATCCTTTCCCCTCCCCCAGTCACCCATTTCCTTTCCCCTGCATCAACTTCCACCTCCCCTCTGTGACCTACCAGCCACAACCCTTTTCTTTCAGGGATGTCCAGCTGAACGTGCACATTCCTTTACTTCCCTAAAATCCGACCCTCATCCACATTAACCTCCCTGACCTCCTCCTTCCCAACACCAGGATCCGTGTCAGCCTCTGGGTCCCCACCAACCACTCTCATCATCCCTCCTACCAATACCGTTGAACACTCACCCTACCACCTCACTCTGCCCTTGGTCCTTCTCACTATTCCCTCATTCCACACCCACCCTCAGTTCACTCCCCTGGAGGCAGTCATGGACTCATCAGAGCCCTCCCTTTCGTGTTCACCTGGACATCACCCCTCTCCCCGGACTCCTTCACCCTCCGAACTCCTTCCCCTCTTTCCCCCTTGGAACTTCTTCCCCCCTTGGAATCCCTTCCCCCGCCTTGGAACCCCTTCTCCCCATGAACTCCTTCCACCCCACCGGACTCCCTCCCCAACTTAGTCCTTCCAGCCCCCGGACTCCCTCCCACCTTAGCTCTTTCCCCTTCCTGACTCCTTCAGACACCCTTATTTCTTCTTCCAGCCTTACTTCTTCCTCCAGCCTTACTGCCTCCCCTCTCTGCACTCCTTCCTCCCCCCAGACTCCTTCCTCCTCCTGGACTCCCTCATCTCTCTGTACTCCTTCCCTCCCTCCGAAGTCCTTCCCTTCCACCTTCCACCCCATTTACACCTACCTCCCAGTTGCCATCTTCTCCCCGCTACCCCTTCCTCCTCCGTAGTTCCTCGCCCCCAACACCTTTGTTCCCCCCTCCCTACCTCAACTCTCAACACCTCTTCTCCCAGTCGCTAGACCTTCTTCTCCCAGTTGATCCTGGACCTTCCTCTCCTATCCACCTGTACATCTTCCTCTCCCAAACACAGTTGGACCTTCCTCTCCACCCCATAACCATCATCTGTTGTGAGCAGACCCTCAATGGTGACTTTCCACCTTCCACGAGCTGTTTCACGGCGGAGCCATGTCCATGAGAATCCACCCAGTGTATCATGGACGTTCCACCAGGGTCCTGCGCTATCAGGTTTCAGCATCTTCTGCTCCTGGATGTCCGCGATGTGAGCAAGGCACTTGTAAGGGCGTGTTCTGCACCAACGTGTTTTCTCACCAATGTAGCCAGATAATTGAGTGTGGGACGATGATTCCAGTGGACTAGCCTTATAATGATATGATATTACACAGAGGTTCCCGACGTCTGATAGCGGGAAATGCAGTCCGCCATTGACGGATTAAGCGAACAATTGTAAACTGGCTGCACTATGTCATGAAACCAGTTTTTGGTCTTCTCGCCATATTGTCTGCTCACATCGCTGATCATGCCTGACGCCAGTGGGCATGGAAAATTCTGCCCATGAAGTTAGTCACTTATAGTGCCCATCTTTTAGTGCGCATGCCCATCTTCCAGATGGATATTCTAGTGCAGCAAGCTTTATCATATCCTTGGTGGGGAAGAATAATAAATGTTGTCTATTGGCCTCGGAAGCAAAGAAAATAAAAAGGGTAGTTAAAAGCATCTTAGTTGCTGAAACACTGGGGATATTAGAAGCAATAGATATGGGGGGGTGTACTTATCTAACATTCTGAAGGAAATCCTATACAAGGGGCAATCTGAGAAAAAATTGTGCATAGAATGCTATGTGGATAATGTTCTCTTTGGGACCATGTTCATTCAACAAAGGGTGTCACTGAAAAAAGATTGAGGATCAAGCTTGCTCGTGTAAAGGAAATGTTGGAAATAAGAGAGATTTTCAAAAAAAAAATGGGTGGTTTTTGCTCCAAGAAATTATTAGATGTAACGGAAGAGGGTCCCTTGTGTTTTAATGAAAATATGGAAAAGCAATACTTTCTTTGATTGCTTTGTAATTATTTATACATGTTGAAAAAATGTTTTGTCTAAAGAAAAGGGAATATAGGATCTGTTAATGTTTGGTTGAACGAAAATGTGAGACACGAAGATAAAAAAAAAAACATAATTTTGTTTCTTTTTGATTAGTTTTTATTGAAAAATTGTTCTCGTGTTTTCAAAAGTTTTAATTTAAAGAAAAGAGGGGGAATCTGTTAAAGTCTTCTCAATTACATGTTAAGGTTAAGAGAAACAGGTGATGGGGAGGGAGGAGCTTAAAACAATGACCATCACTCGGGAAAAGATACTGGGAAAACTATTACACTTAGAGGCTGACAATTCCTCAGGACCAGATGGCCTGCATCCCTGGGTCTTAAAGGATCTGTCTGCTGAAATAATCGACACATTGGTTATAATCTTCCAAAATGCCTTAGATTCTGGAAAGGTCCCAGCAGATCGGAAAATACCAAACGGAACACCTTTATTCAAATAAGGAGGGAGTCAGAAAGCAGTAGAAGAATTTTTCGCTCGGCTTGCGAGCACACACCTGACATGCTCGGGCGTAAAATAGCACGTGATGATATCGGGCGAGTGCCCCGATGTCATCGAGCACTAGCGTAATATTTTGGGCAGCAGGCATGTGTGGGTGCTGGAGCTGCACCCGTCAATAATTAAAAGGCTAGTTAGGGCCATTAAAAAGTCAATTGATGCCAATTTTGCGTTTCCCATGCGATTTCGCACTTGCCACACTGGCAAATGGGCAGACGGCCAGCTGACAATTTCAAAAACCTCATCCACGGGTGGGATAAAAAAGGGTCAGCAGCATTGCCAGTGTGAGTAGTGAGGAGTCTGGTTGATAAGTTGCTGCTGGTGACTTATTGGTATATGGCAGCTTCATCTTTGTTCGGGACTTCATTGTTAGCATTTACAGGCTTCATTGCAGGACTCCTTAGTGTCTCCAAGCACCCCGGAGAATTCAGATTGTGTGGACCCTTCCAGGTATCAGTCAGCCTTTTGTTACCCTGGTAATGTGGTTTGTGGTCTCTGCTGGTGGGATCTCCTCTGAGGAGGAAGTGTCGCGGAAAACGGAGTGAACACTCAGACCCAGGTGGTTTGTCTTGGAAGTCTTTATTAAATCGTGATATCACGGAGAGCCCAGTCGCATGCAATGGAGCGATCTGGCACTCTGAGAAGCATTGGAGTACACACATAATTATAGCAAATAGTACGTAACGAGGTTAGGCAGTTTCAATGGTTGCTTAACCCAATTAATTATTGTCAGGGTAAGACAGGATATCTTTGACATGCATACAATGGCTCTTTCTTAATTGACGACCATATCTGACATCTGATGCCCACTAGTCTGGGAGGGTAGCTGATAGCACGACTCGTCTATTAGTTTATGTGCAGCCTGTGTGATTGCTCAAGGACACTCTGTAGTAATTTCATTATACATGTTTTTTATTCCTCCACAGGAAGAGAGGGGCAGAAGGGCCAGGTGTCCCCATGCAGCTTCTTGGGAGGGGCGGGGGCGACCTGTGGGAGGAGAGATGCAGGCACAAGGGGCGCAAGGCCAGCTGGCAGTCCAAGGCAGAAGAGGCTGCAGAAGACATCACTACCCTGCTGCTAGGGTTTACAGGCGACAATGCAGCAACCTCAATATGTCTGAGGTGCAATGCCGAAAGAGGCTCTGCCCCCTCAAGGGAGACAGTGACCTCCATTTGACAGATGATTGGGCCTGAGATCACCTCCAACTGTGCGGGTGGACCCATGCCAGTGGCTCAGAAGGTCACAGTGGCCCTCAACTTCTATGCCTCTGGCTCTTTCCAGGGGTGAGTGGGAGATCTGTGTGGAGTGTCCCAATTAGCTGTCCATAGTTGCATCAAGCTTGTAACAGAAGCTCTTTTCAAGCGGGTATTGCATTTCATTCATTTCCATATGGACGAGGCCAGCCAGGCTGAGCGAACCAGAGGCTTTGCAGCGATTGCTGGGTTCCCGCGCGTCCAGGGTACAATCGGTTGCACACATGTAGCATCAAGACTCCAGCGGGTCAGCCGGGTGCCTTCATCAACAGGAAGGGATTCCACTCCGTGAACATGCAGATAGTGTGTGACCACAGGATGTAGATTCTGCAAGTCTATGCAAGGTACCCTTGCAGATCCCATGACACGTACATCCTGAGATACTCCCAGGTGCTGAGGCTCTTCAGTACTTCAGCCCAACTGGATGGATGGCTGCTGGGTGACACGGGCTATCCCTTGAAAATGTGGCTTATGATGCCTCTTCACCATCCAAGAACAGAGGCAGAGCAGCGGTATAACAGGAGCCATGCCTCCACAGAGGCAGTGATAGAGAGAAACGTAGGTCGTCTGAAGATTTACTCCCAATGCCTGGATGGTTCAGGGGGAGCACTACAATATCCGCCAGAGTGGGTGTCACTGATCATGGTCGCACGCTGCACTCCCCACACTCTGACACTGGCAGGACGAGGATGTTGATGCAGCTGCACAGGCCACAGATATTGAATTCAGTAGTGAGTCAGAAGTGGAGCACGGTGAGGAGAATGCTGAGGCAGACCTCTGTAACCTCCAGTGAAGCATCCAATGCTCCTACAGTTAGGCTGCCAAATAAGCGCTACCACCTCAAGCCAGGGCTGCCGCTTCCTTCCCGATGTCTGAAAGGACCCTTTCCTTTGACTCCAAAGTCCACTCAGTGCCTGCGCAATAAAGCTTCGAGCCACCCACTTCTAGCATTGGCGTAGACTGCATCACACTAAGTAAAAAAAGGTGAAGCATACTCAGGCCATTACAATAAAAGAAAATTTATCTCATGTTGACAGCCAAAACAAATAAACAGAACCTTCTCTGGTCTTCAACTCCAGACCAGTTAAAATTAACAAAACATTGCACAACAGAAGATCACACGTGACCAGTCCCTCTTGTGCTCATGGTGCCTTAAACTTACATTTGCGAGTGCTACGTCTTGGTGCTCCCTCCTCACTGGCACTGACATTGGAGACAGCCTGCTGACTCTGCTGTCTTAAACAAAAACAAAAAAATGCTGGAAAAACTCAGCAGGTCTGATAGCATCTGTGGAGAGAAAGACAGAGTTAATGTTTCGAGGTCGTATGACTCTTCTTCAGAGCTGCCTTGTTGGCCTTGATGACCTTGGCAGTTGTCCTCTGGCCAGTGGAGCCTGTCTTGGCCCCGCCTGGGAGGGAGCAGCCAATTCCATGGCTGGCATCTCCCCAGTCGCCGCAGCCACATCAGATGTCATGGTCACTGGCAGAGGGGCAGAGGAGCTGCTGCTGACATCCAGAACGCCATAAGAGGAGACCGCAGAGAAGGTAGGCAGCTCATGCGCCAACATGAAGTCGCTCTTGACCTCCCTGGTCACCACTGATTGACAGGCACCTAGCTGGGATACTGAGTGGCTCATCCATCTCCTACACGAACCCTGACCACCTGAGGTCAGTGCCTGTGTGAGGGCGTGCAAGTCGGAACCCCTGATTCTGTTCCTGGAGCTGTCTCTCCATGAGAGTCGCCATTGTTTCATTGGAGCAGGGAGTGCGCTCGGCCATGAGGGTCAACGCAATGCTGATGCTCCACATTGACCCCTCCTTAAAGAACAAAGAACAAAGAAAAGTACAGCACAGGAACAGGCCCTTCGGCCCTCCAAGCCTGCGCCGATCATATTGCCTGTCAACTAAAACATTTTACACTTCCGGGGTCTGTATCCCTCTATTCCCATCCTATTCATGTATTTGTCAAGCTGCCTCCTAAACACCACTATCGTACCTGCTTCCACCACCTCCTCTGGCAGCGAATTCCAGACACTCACTACCCTCTGCATAAAAAACTTGCCCCGCACATCTCCTCTAAAGTTTTCTCCTCTCACCTTAAATCTATGTCCCCTAGTAATTGACTCTTCCAACCTGGGAAAAAGCTTCTGACTATCTACTCTGTCCATGCCACTCATAATTTTGTAAACTTCTATCAAGTCGCCCCTCAATCTCCGTCGCTCTCATGGATCTCCGCCAGATCCTCCCACACATCTTGCTGGACATACAGCATCTGCCGCCTAATGGATGACTCCAGAGGCTCATCATCTGCCTTCAATTGAGCATCGTCCTGGTCCCCAGCAGTCGACATCCGCCTGCTCCTCAAGCGAGTGTGAAGTGCCTTCACTGCTGTGCACTGACATTCTAGCTGAAGATCTAATGCCCACTGAGGTGCTGATATCTGCGCTAATGCCTGGTTCAGAGAGTAGGTTTTACGCAGGTGCATGTGGAGCCTATTGGTCCTCTAGCTCAGGGGTAGGTCTTCGGGGCTCTGCGATTAGGTGCGTGGTGGCAAACCTAAGGGAGAAGAAGGACATGTTATTAGTTTAAGTCATCACACTGTCACTGTGCATGCCAGCCACCCTGGTGAGACCATGGAGATCTGCATCATGGTGCCATCGTCTTTCAATAATCAATGGGGACTCCAGTTTTGCGGCTCCCTTCAATCATGAGAGTACACAAGAATGTTTGCATCATCCAAAACTCTCACCCCTGTGCACTGCACTCTTACCTTCGTCTGACACTGCAGCCTCTCCATGACCAGCTGACCGAGGTGCATGATGCATCTGACGCTCCAAGGCCTCCTGCTCGTACTGGGAGAAGATGAGGCGGCGTGGGGATCCTTCGCCAGTCCACGACCTCTCAATATTGTTATGGGATGTCATCTCTTGAAAGGACAGAGGAGCATTGGTTAGTCCATTCTCTACCTGCATCACCATTGCAGCCTGGCCAACCCCAACTGAGAAGGGCACATTCGAGTCGTGGCCCTCGAGCCACAAGGCACTCAGTCCAAGCAGCCAGCGCTCACCCCCTTGGACAGCTCTGGCGTCACTGACAGTTGGCATTCAGATTCTAACAGCCCTGAGCTCCACGGAGAGACGGCCAACCCTTAACACAACATGGTGCTCACTCTTCTTGAGCACAGCAGGTCGCTAAACCTCTTGCTGCACTGGACCCAGTGCACAACATCATGGCTGCTGACCAGCGCTGCCACCTCCCCCAAAGCTCTTTTTGTAAGGTGCAGTGGCCTCCTCCTTCCATCCCTGTAGACAAGGATGTCCCTCCTGGCAGCCACCTCCTCCAGGAGGACAGCGAGGCACTCATCAGAAAACCAAGGGGCTGAGTGCCCACCTGACCTGCCCTCCCGCCTGGCATCTGCAGCTGCATTTGAATCCATCATTTTTAATCTCCTGCTGACAACAAGAAAGGTGTCTTTGCTGCCCACAGCCTCCCAGGGCCTGACTGTGCCAGTTTTAAACCGGTCACCATTGGACCTGGCAATTGACAAACCCCCACCCCTGTGCCCACCTCCCCAACCACTGGGGAGTCACTGTTCACGTTGGGCAGACCGTAATTGGCCTGTCAGCATGAAATCGTGATCGGGGGTTGATCGCGGGTGGCAGTCCATTTCCCGGCCGCTTCCAAACCCACCGGCCGCACCTGAACACCGAACTCAAAATCCTGCCCCAGGAAGCTAACATCTATCATGGGAAATTGCTGGAATCTATCATTAAGGAAACATAGCAGGATACTTAGACAATCATAATTTTATGAAGCAGAGTCAACATGGGTTTGTGAGAAGGAAAGCTTGTTTAATTTGTTTGGGTTTTTTGAGGAAGTAATGCGCAAGGTGAGTAAAGGGGAACCTGTAGATTTGGTGTATTTGGGTTTCCAGAAGTCATTTGATAAGGTGCCATATCAAAGGTTACTACACAAGATAAGATTACATGGTGAACAAGTAACATATTAGCATTGATAAAGGATTGGTTAGCCAACAGGAAGCAGAGAGTAGGGATAAACACAGAATTACAGACCAGGTAGCCAAACGGGGAAAATGCTAGAGTCTATTATAAAAGACATGGTAACAGAACACTTGGAAAGCATTAATGGGGTTAGACAAAATCAGCATGGGTTTATGAAAGGGAAATCATGCTTGACTAACCTACTGGAATTTTTTGAGGATGTAACTAGTAGAATAGATAAGGGAGAACCAGTGGATATGGTGTATTGTGGCTGACAACACAAAACTGGGCAAGGTTGTGAGTTGTGAGGAGGATGTAAAGAGTCTTCAGGGCAATTTGGACAAGTTGTGTGTGTGGGAAAACACATGCAGATGTAGTATAATGTGGATAAATGTGAAGTTCTATGCTTCAGTGTGAAAAACAGAGAGGCAGAGTATTATTTAAATGGTGATATATTGGGAAATGTAGATGTACAAAGGGATCTGGATGTCCTTGTACACCAGTCACAGAATCACACAGTGCAGAAGAGGCCCTTCGGCTCATTAAGTTTACACCGACACGTGAGAAACACCTGACCTACCTACCTAATCCTATTTACCAACACTTGGCCCATAGCCTTGAATGTTATGACGTGCCAAGTGCTCATCCAGGTACTTTTTAAAGGAGGTGAGGCAACCTGCCTCCACCACCCTCTCAGGCAGCGCATTCCAGACCGTCACCACCCTCTGGGTAAAAAAGTTTTTCCTCACATCCCCCCTATACCTCCTGCCCCTCACCTTGAACTTATGTCTCCTCGTGACTGACCCTTCAACTAAGGGGAACAGCTGCTCACTATCCATCCTGTCCATGCCCTTCATAATCTTGTACACCTCCATCAGGTTGCCCCTCAGTCTTCTCTGCTCCAACGAAAACAACCCAAGTCTATCCAACCTCTCTTCATAACTTAAATGTTTAATCCCACGCAACATTCTGGTGAATCTCCTCCGCACCCCGTTCCAGTGCAATCACATCCTTCCTATAATGTGGCGACCAGAACTGCACACAGCTGTGGCCTCACCAAGGTTCTATACAACTCCAACATGACCCCCTACTTTTGCAATCTATGCCTCGATTGATAAAGGCAAGTGTCCCATATGCCTTTTTCACCACCCCACTAACATGCCCCTCTGCCTTCAGAGATCTATGGACACACATGCCAAGGTCCCTTTGTTCCTCAGAACTTCCTAGTGTCATGCCATTCATTGAATACTTCCTTGTCAAATTACTCCTTCCAAAGTGTATCACCTCACACTTTTCAGGGTTAAATTCCATCTGCCACTTATCTACCCATTTGACTATCCCATCTATATCTTCCAAGACACTCAACCTCACTATTAACCACCCGGCCAATCTTTGTGTCATCCGCAAACTTACTAATCCTACCCCGCCACATAATCATCTATGTCATTTATATATATGACAAATAATAGGGGACCCAGCACAGATCCCTGTGGTACGCCACTGGACACTAGCTTCCAATCACTAAAGCATCCTTCTGTCATCACCCTCTGTCTCCTACAACTAAGCCAATTTTAAATCCACTTTATCAAATTATCCTGTATCCCATGTGCATTTGCCTTCTTTATAAATCTCCCATGTGGGACCTTGTCAAAGGCTTTGCTGAAATCCATATAAACTACATCAACTGCACTACCCTCATCTACACACCTGGTCACCTCCTCAAAAAATTCAATCAAATTTGTTAGGTATGACCTCCCTCTGACAAAACCATGCTGACTATCCCTGATCAAACCTTGCCTTTCCAAGTGGAGATAGATTCTCTCCTTCAGAATTTTCTCCAATAGTTTCCCTACCACTGACGTGAGACTCACTGGTCTGTAGTTCCCTGGCTTATCTCTACAACCCTTTTAAATAGCGGAGCCACATTAGCTGTTCTCCAGTCCTCTGGCACCTCCCCCGTGACCAGAGAAGAATTAAAAATTTGGGTCAGAGCCCCTGCGATCTCCTCCCTTGCCTCCCTCAGCAGTCTGGGACACAAATCATCTGGACCTAGAGATTTGTCCACTTTTAAGCCTGCCAACACCTCCAATACCTTATCACTCCCTGTGTGAATTTGCTCAAGAACCTCGCAGCTTTTCTCCCCAAGTTCCACACCTTCATCCTCATTCTCTTGGGTGAAGACGGATGTGAACTGTTCGTTCAACACTCTAGCGATGTTCTCTGGCTCCACCCATAGATTTCCCCCTTGGTCCCTAATGGGCTGTAGTCTTTCCCTGGTTATCCTCTTCCCATTGATATACTTATAGAATATCTTGGGATTTTCTCTACTTTTACCAGCCAGAGCTTTCTCATATCCCCTCTTTGCTCTCCTAGTTGCTTTAAGACCATAAGACCACATAGGAGCAGAAATTAGGCCATTTGGCCCATCGAGTCTGCTCTGCCATTCAATCATGGCTGATAAGTTTCTCAACCCCATTCTCCCGCCTTCTCCCCGTAACCTTTGATCCCCTTACCAATCAAGAACCTATCTCTCTTGGTCTTAAATACATTCAATAACCTGGCCTCCACAGCCTTCTGTGGCAATGAATTCCATAGATTCATCACTCGCTGGCTAAAGAAGTTTCTCCTCATCTCTGTCCTAAAAGATCTTCCCTTTACTCTGAGGCTGTGCCCTTGGGTCCTAGTCTCTCTTACTAATGGAAACATCTTCCCTACGTCCACTCTATCCAGGCCTTTCAGTATTCTGTAAGTTTCAATCAGATCCCCCCTCATCCTTCTAAACTCCATCGAGTATAGACCCAGAGTCTTCAAACGTTCCTCATATGTTAAGCCTTTCATTCCTGGGATCATTCTCATGAACCTCCTCTGGACCCTCTCCAGGGCCAGAACATCCTTCCTGAAATACGGGGCCCAAAATTGCTCTCAATATTCTAAATGTGGTCTGACCAGAGCCTTATAAAGCCTCAGCAGCACATCCGTGCTTTTATATTCTAGTCCTCTCGAAATAAATGCCAACATTGCATTTGCCTTCCTAACTACCGACTCAACCTGTAAGTTAACCTTAGGAGAATCCTGAATTAGGACTCCCAAGTCCCTTTGCACTCCAGATTTCTGAATTCTCTCCCCATTTCGAAAATAGTCTATGCGTCTATTCTTCCTACCAAAGTGCATGACCTCGCACTTCCCCACGTTGTATTCCATCTGCCACTTCTTTGCCCATTCTCCTAACCTGTCCAAATCCTTCTGCTACCTCCCCACCTCCTCAATACTACCTGTCCCTCCACCAATCTTTGTATCATCTGCAAACTTAGCCAGGATGCCCTCAGTTCCTTCATCTAGATCAATAATGTATAAAGTGAAAAGTTGTGGTCCCAACACTGACCCCTGCGGAACTCCACTAGTCACCGGCCGCCATCCTGAGAAGGACCCCCTTATCCCCACAGACAGCCAATCTTCTATCCATGCTAGTACCTTGCCTCTAACACCATGAGCTCTTATCTTACTGAGCAGCCTCCTGTGCGGCACCTTGTCAAAGGGTTCCTGGAAGTCCAAGTAGATAACATCCATTGGCTCTCCTTTGTCTAACCTACTCGTTACCTCCTCAAAGAATTCTAACAGATTTGTCAGGCATGACCTCCCCTTGATGAAACCATGCTGACTTTGCCCGATTTTACCATGCACTTCCAAGTATTCTGAAATCTCATCCTTAATAATGGACTCTAAAATCTTACCAACGACCGAGGTCAGGCTAATCGCCCTGTAATTTCCTATCTTTTGCCTCACTCCTTTCTTAAACAGGGGGGTTACATTAGCGATTTTCCAGTCCTCTGGGACCCTCCCTGACTCCAGTGATTCCTGAAAGATCACCACTAACGCCTCCACTATCTCTTCAACTATCTCCTTCAGAACACTGGGGTGTAATCCATCTGGTCCAGGTGATTTATCCACCTTCAGACCTTTCAGTTTTCCTAGCACCTTCTCATTGTTAATGGCCACCATACTCACCTCTGCCCCCTGACATTCTTGAACTTTGGGGATGTTACTCATGTCTTCCACCAGGAAGACTGACGCAAAGTACTTATTCAGTTCCTCCGCCATTTCTTTGTTCCCCACTACTCCTTCTCCAGCGTCATTTTCCAGCGGCCCAATGTCCACTTTTGCCTCTCTCTTACCCTTTATATATCTAAAAAAGCTCTTGCAATCTTCTTTTATATTACTGGCTAGTTTACCCTCATATTTAATCTTCTCCCTCCTTATTTCTTTTTTAGTTGTCCTCTGTTGGTCTTTGTAGGCTTCCCAATCCCCTGGTTTCCCACTGCTCTTCGCCGCATTGTATGCTTTCTCTTTAGCTTTTAGGCTGTCCCTGACTTCCCTTGTCAGCCATGGTTGCCTCATCCTCCCTTTAGTATGCTTCTTCTTCCTAGGGATGAATTTTTGCTGTGTCTCCCAAATTACTCCCAGAAACTCCTGCCATTGCTGTTCCACTGTCTTTCCTGCTAGGCTCATCTCCCAGTCAATTCTGGCCAGCTCCTCCCTCATGCCTCTGTAGTTGCCTTTATTCAACTGTAATACCATTACATCTGATTCCAGCTTTTTCCTCTCAAATTGCAGGGTAAATTCTATCATATTATGGTCACTTCCTCCTAAGGGTTCCTTCACCTTAAGCTCCCTTATCAAATCTGCCTACATCCTCACATCACTAAACCTAGAATTGCCTGTTCCCTAGTGGGCTCCACCACAAGCTGCTCCACAAAGCCATCTCGTAGACATTCCACGAATTCCTTTTCTTGGGATCCACTACCAAACTGATTTTCCCAGTCTACCTGCATATTGAAATCCCCCATGATCACTGTAACCTTGCCTTTCTTACACGCCTTTTCTATCTCCTGGTGTATCTTGTGCCCCACATCCTGACTACTGTTCAGAGGCCTGTACATAACTCCCATTATGGTTGTTTTTACCTTTGCGGTTCCTCAACTCTACCCACATAGATTCTACATCATCTGACCCTATGTCATTTCTTGATATCGATTTAATTTCATTTCTTACTAACAAAGCAACCCTACCCCCTCTGCCAACCTGCCTATCTTTTCGATAGGATGTATATCCTTGGATATTTAGCTCCCAGTCTTGATCCCCTTGCAGCTATGTCTCCGTAATGCCCACCACATCATACCTGCCAATTTCAATCTGTGCCACAAGCTCATTTACCTTATTTCGTATACTGCGTGCATTCAGATACAACACCTTCAGTCCTGTATTTCCCGTCCCCTTTCTCGTTGTCGTCCCTTTATCTGATGTGCTTGAAGTGAGATTCCTAGCCCTTTCCAAACGCTCTGTCCTATTTTGTGTTCTGGAGACTTTAATAGCCTCTCCTGGGTTCTCCTTTCTTTTCAGTTTTTTCATAATTTTCACTGAAGTTGAATCCACCCCCCCCACACGCTAACCTGCTCCTTTGTTTCCCATTAGTCATACTTCTTGGAGTTTTACCCTTCCCTTCCCCCCCGCTTTCTAGTTTAAAGTCCTGTTTACCACCTATTTACCCTTTTCGCTATAACATTGGTCCCAGATCGGTTCAGGTGGAGACCGTCCGAACGGTACAGATCCCTCCTGTTCCAATACTGCCAGTGCCCCACAAAATGGAACCCCTCTTTCCCGCACCACTCCTTTAGCCACGTGTTTACTTCCCTTATTCTCGACTCCCTATGCCAATTTGCACGTGGTGGGGTAGTAATCTGGAGATTATAACCCTTGAGGAACTTTTCTTTAATTTAGTTCCTAGTTCCTGATAATCCCCAAACAGGTCCTCTTTCCTAATCTTACCTATGTTATTTGTCCTGCCGTGGACCACAACAACTGGATCCTCCCCCTCCCTCTCCAATATCCTTTCAAGCCGGTCAGAGATGTCCCTCACCCTGGCACCGGGCAGGCAACATACCAAGCAGGACTCTCGATCCTGCTTACAAAGGATGCTATCAATACCCCTAATTATAGAATCCCCTGCAACTACCACTTGTCTTTTTGCTCCCCCCTCTTGAATGGCCTCCTGTGCCATGGTGCCGTGGTCAGCTGGCTTATCCTCCCTACAGCCCTGTTCCTCATGCACACAGGGAGCAAGTACCTCGTACCTGTAGGACAAGGTCAAGAGCTGAGGCTCCTCTGTTCCTGAACACAGGATCCCGCTACCTGCCTTACTTGCAGTCACACGCTGCTGACCCTGACCACTGACCAAACTTGAGGTATTTAATCTACCGGGTGTGACCGCCTCCTGAAACAAAGCGTCCCGGTAACTCTCCCCCTCCCGGATGTGCCGCAGCATCCGGAGCTCGGACTCCAGCTCATCAATTCTGAGCCGGAGTTCCTCCAGCAACCGACACTTGCTGCAGATGTGGCTCGCAATGGGATCTGCCAGCTCCCACATCATACAGCTACAGCACGTCACCTGCCCAGCCATCTCGACTTAGATAATTAATTTATTAATTAGCATTGCAGTGTTTTTTTTTAATTTGGTGCAGATTTCCTACCAACCAATCAGGTCACAGCTTTCCTGTGATGTCACTTTTTCAGTTTTGGCTTCAGTTACTCTGTGCCCCGAGGTCACCGCTCTGGTGCTCCTCCCTCCGAGTCTGCTCCCTGGAGACATGGTCGCAATTCCCCGAGGTAAGCTAGATTTATACTCACCGCTCCAGTGCTCCTCCTTCCGAGTCTGCTCCCAGGATTTACTCACCACTCAGCTGTTTTTTCTTTAAAATCCACTTTCAGAAGAGTGTCCCTCGCAGTTCTGGTGCACTCCTGAAGGCACTGCCTCTTGCTCTCTCTCTTTTTTTAGGTTTGAGGAGGAGGGAGGGATGGAAACACTACAGCAATGTAATGTTTGGGGTTATTCCGTTCTTTGACAGTGGGTCCTCCTCAATGCCCTCCTGAGTCGCAGTGTCTGCGGTGGCTTCTCCCAGAATACTTCAGTCACTTCTCACCAGCGCCCTCTGTTGGATGCTCTTCCTCCTGTTGAGTGCAAGAGCCCTTCTCGATTCCCTCCTGAGTCGCGGTGGCTGCGGTGACTTCTCCCAGAATGCTTCAGTCACTTCTCACAAGTGCCCTCTGTTGGAAGCTCTTCGTCCTGTTGAATGCAAGAGCCCTTGCGCACATATTTGCTCCTCAATTTCCTGCTGACTATCTGGGGGTCTATGATAATCACTTAACAATGTGGCTGCCTCTTTTTTATTCCTAAGCTCTACCCACAAAGCTTCATTCTATGCCCCCTCCAGTTAATGAAAGTAAACAGGCAGGTGCAGCAAGCAATTAGGAAGGCAAATGGCATGTTGGCCTTCATTGCAAGAGAATTTGAGTTCAGAAGTAGGGATGTCTTACTGCAGTTAAACAAGGCCTTGGTGAGACCACACCTGGTGTATTACATGCAGTTTTGGTCTCCCTACCCAAGAAAGGATACACTTGCCATAGAGGGAGTGCAGCAAAGGTTCACTAGGCTGATACCAGGGATGGCAGGACTGTCGTATGAAGAGAGATTGGTTCGACTGGGCCTTTGTTCACTCGAGTTTAGAAGAATGAGAGGGGATCTGACTGAATCGTATAAAATTCTAACAGAGTTAGACAGACTAGATGCAGCGAGGATGTTTCCCCTGGTTTGGGAGTCTAAAACAATGGGCCACAACCTTAGGATACGGGGCAGGCCATTTAGGACTGAGATAAGGAAACATTTCTTCACTCAGAGGGTGGTCAACCTGTGGAATTCTCCACCACAGAAGGCTGTGGAGGCTGGGTCACTGAGTATATTCAAGAAAGAAATTGATAATATTTTGGATGTTAAGGGCATCAGGGGGTATGGAAAGAAAGCGGGAATACGGCGTTGAGATGGAGGATCAGCCATGATCACATTGAATGGTGAAGAAGGCTCGAAGGGCCGAATGACCTACTTCAGCTCCTAATTTCTATGTCTATGTTAAAATGGGTCTTTTTCGGGTTGGCAAGCTGTAAAAAGTGGAATGCCATAGGGATCAGTGCTGTGGCCTCAACTATTTACAATCTACATCAATGATTTGGATGAAGGGACCAAATGTCTGGTGATGAAATTTGGTGATGAAACCAAGATAGGTAGGTAGGAAAGTAAGCTGTCAAGAGGGGTTAGAGAGTTTGCAAAGACAGGTTAAGTAAGTGGGCAAAAAATTGGCAGATGGGGTATAATGTGTGAAAATGTGAACTGTCCACTTTGGCAGGAAGAATAGAAAAGCAGAATATGATTTAAATGGAGAGAGAATGCAGAACTCGATAGTACAGAGACACCTGGGTGTCCTAGTGCATGAATCACAAACAGTTAGCATGAACGTACAGCAAGTGATTAGGAAAGCAAATGCAATTTTGGCATTTATTGCAAGAGGAATGAAAAATAAAAGTAGGGAAGTTTTACCACAGCCATACAGGGCCTTAGTGAGATCACATCTTGAATATTGTGTGCAGTTTTGGTTACCATAATTGAAAAAAAGATATAATTACATCAGAAACAGTATAGAGAAGGCTCACTCAACTCATCCCTGCGTTCAAGGGCTTATCTTATGAAGAAAGACAGACTTGGCTTGTATCCATTGGTGTTTAGAAGAGTAAGATTGAAACATGCAAGATCCTGGGAGTTTTGACAGGGTGGATGTGGAGAGAATGTTTTCTCATGTGGGAGAATCTAGAACTAGAGGTCACTGTTTAAAAATAAGGGCCAGAATTTTACAGCCCCTCCTGCCCGGCGGGTTATTATGGTCCCGCCAAACTGAATGAAGGTTTAAATGACTCACTGCATCTGCCAGGGAGAGACATGCTGTGGCAGCACCATAAAATCCTGGCCGAGAGGTCGCCCATTTAAAACAGAGATGAGGTTAAATTTTTTTACTCAGAGGGTCCTGTGTCTTTGGAACTCTCTTCCAGAAAAGATGGTGGAAGTAGAGTCTTTGAATATTTTTAAGGCATAGGTGGGTACATTCTTGGCAAAGGGGGGTGATAGGTTATTGGGGGTATGTGGGATGCAGATTTCAGGTTACTATCAGATCAGCCATGATTTTATTAAATGGCAGAGCAGGCTCGAGGGTCTGAATGGCCTACTCCTGCTCCTAAGTTTTATGTTCCTATGTTTATAGTTGTCTTTAAGCACATACAAATAGGGTTTTGCTGGGATATTGTGGGTATGGTGGGAGAGCTGTGAGACTGAACAAGTGAATAAACTGTAAATTAAGAAAATATCTGGGTCTTGGTTTCGACTTCACCAACTGGCTTGGATCCTATTAACATGCAGCACTTTGCAAGAATTTTGTGATGGGGATTTTGCCCTGCAACCTGATGTTGCAATAGATTTCATACAGCAAGGATGGAATACTTCTAGCTATCTGCTACCATATGAAGAATGCTGCTACTTGCTATCAAAATGTCTATAGATATATTGCTGTGATATGTTATCAATTTATCTCTTGTGCAGAAGTAAACTATTATCCATTCTCTATTATCCATGTAGAAATGGAGTTTATTGTATGTGTTTCAAGCACAAAAAAACAAGGTGACACTTGCACATTGTAGATTGTTATACACTTTTGCTGATGGTACATTTTACACACTTGGCATTCTGATAGTAAGAGGTGGGATTGGCCTATTAGGGGAAAATGCTTAGAGGTGCATGTCAAGGCTAGATGATTTAATGAATATTTTGTATCAGTGTTTCCTAAGGAAGGGAATGTTGACAAAATATTGGTAGAAACCGAGATGGCATAGATAATGAGTGGGGTTAAAATTGATTGGCACAATGTAATGGAGAGTCCAACTATACTTAAGGTGGAATTGTCCCAGATTTGCACTGAGTGCGGGCTTATCATTGCTGCCAGGATGTCCTGGGTAGGCAGCACAGAGTTCCGTCATTCTCTCTGTGTGCTCCCAGCACCTTTGAGGTGCGGCTGGCCCCCCCATCTCATCAGCATCTGTGTCCGGTGACAGTTTGGTCCTGGAGGGTTCAGCTCACGAAAGATGCCACATGACCAGGAGAATTTAAAGTTTCCCCGCTACATCTCCATGATATGACCTTGTTCACGGAGTGCAAGCGAGGTGCCATCAGCCAAAAAGTAGTCAGACATTCACATAACTGTGTGTGAGGATATATGGAGTGTACCCACTGCATGTTGTCATCATCCTCTCAAATGTAGGGACTATGGGCATCAACTGCATCTCCACGGCAGGAGCTTATCACAGAGGGGATATGCGCTGCCATCAGCCAGACTGGAGTCAAACTTTCACAGATGCAATGTGAGGATCTATGGTGTCTCCTCACTGCATGCCATCATCATCCTCCACGAATCTAGTAGCTATAAGGGCCCCCTGAGAGCCTGCCTCGCCAGTGTGATGGCCTCATCAACGTCATCCTCGCCTTCGAGGACCTCCTCATCCCTGTGGGCGTCCTCCTCATCAGGTGAGACATGCACCTCCTCCATCTCCTCCTCAGCCAGCTCGTCTCCCTGTTGCAGCGTCAGGTTGTGAAGGGTACAGCAGGCGACGACGATGCATGGCACCGTCTGTGGACTGTATTGCAGGGCTCCACCAGACCAGTCCACGCACCGGAACCTCATTTTCAGCAAATCAATGGTTTGCTCCATCAAGGAGCATGAGCATTGTTATACCTTCTCTCTGCTGCAGTCTGAGGCCACCGCACAGGAGTCATCAACCACGTAGCCCTTGTCCCGGAGGATCCAATCTTGTGGCCTCTCTGGACCCTGGAAGATGTCAGGGATCTGAGACCTACTGAGAATGTGGACACTCCCTGGGTTCTGCCCACAGGCCTGCAGGATGCGTTTGTGGTGGTCGCAATCCAGCTGAACATTCAGTGAATGGCAGCCCTTGCGGTTGACATAGTTGACTGCTTTTTGCCAAGGAGATCTGAGCACCACCTGAGTGCAGTCGATGATACCCTACACCTGTGGGAAACCTGAGATCTGGGCAAATCCCAGCGCTCTTGCTTCCTGGCTCTCCTGGTCCCGGGTGAAATGCACAAAGTTTTGTGCCTTCACAAAGAAAGCATCCATGACTTAAGGAATCTTTTGTGGGTGGAGGCTTGTGATATCCCACAGAGGTCACCTGTGGAGCCCTGAAAGGAGCCACTGGTGTAGGAATTGAGCGCCATGGTCACTTTCACAGTCACTGGCAGTGGATGTCCCCCATGTACCCGTGGCGCCAAACCCTGCAGCAGTTGGCAGATATGATCAACCAGTTCCCTGGACACGTGCAGTCTTCAGCGATACTGGTTATGCATCATCTGCGGAAGTAACAAGCGCTGTCATATGGTGTCCCCACCATATTGTCTGCTCACGCCCTCCATGATGCCCGATGCCAACAGTCATGGAAAATTCCGCCCTAGGAGTGGATTAATCACCTGACCCTGATGACTTGCATCTCTGGTTGCTAAAGGAGGGGTTGGAGATAATGGAAGGACTTGCCATAATCTTCCAATCTTCCATCAATATGAGGATTGGAAATGGCAAATTGACATCCCTGTTCAAGAAAGGGTGCAAGGACATCCCTAGTAACTACAGGCCAGTCCGTCTAACATCAGTGGTGGATAGGGTTTTAGAAACAATAATCGGGGGGGAAAAAAAAACAACAGGCACTGAAGAGATATGAGTTAAGTAAGGAGAGCCAACATTGATTTGTAAAAGGTAGATCATGCTTGACTGGACTAATTGAATCTTTTACTGAAATAACAGTGAAGGTTGATGAAAGGAAAGCAGTGGATGTTGTCTGTATAGATTTTAAGAAAGCATTTGCCTAAGTACCACACCAAAGGCTGGTTAACAAAATTTTGGCTCATGGAAAAGGAGGATCAATGTCAGCTTGGATAAAAAATTGGCCTAAGGACAGAAAACAGTGAGTCATGGTAAATGAAAACAGAAAAAGCTAGAAATATTCAGCAGGTCAGGCAGCATCTGAGCAGGGGAACAGAGATAATGTTTCAGGTCGATGACCTTTCATCAGAACTGAAGAAAGTTAGACATGTGATAGGTTTTGAACCTATGGAATGGGGGCAGGAGCAGAAGGAACAAAGAGAAGGCCTGTGATAGAGTGGAGAGATTCAATTATAGAAAGGTATAATTATGCAAAAGCCAAAGAAAATGGTAAGAGATAAAGAAAAGAAACAAAAGACGTGTCTAGATGAGGTGTGAATGGTTGCATAGCAGCAGTCCGAATGCAACACAAGGGATTAAGAAAGAAACAAGGCACTCTGTTGGTGCTTGATTTAAGCATGTTAATGTGCTAGCTCTCCATGGTAAGACAGTCAATTGCCCTTATATCAAGCATTACACGTAGTTGTTTCCTGCATGGCATACTAGGGAAACTTTTCTGTTATTTAAGCCTTTAACCTCCCCCTACCTCCTCTCCCACGCTTTGAGGCCTATTAATATCAAGGCCATTTTTAAAAAGTTCTCCTAAATCTTTCACTCATAGTCACTTAAGTGTGGATTTTAATAGGAGAGAGGGTATATCAGGTGCAAGCCCCTATTATGTTGGCACATCTCCACTTCTCACCCACTACCATCACCTGTCTCAGCTATTGCCTCTTTGGACATAAAATTATAAGGGCACACTCCTCTTATTCATTCAATATCTCACCTCTTTCATCTCATCACAACATACACTAACAACAACAACTTGCATTTATATGTAATGTAGTAAAAGAACATTATTAAACAAAATTTGACATTGTCCTACATTAGGAAATATTAGGACAGATGACAAAAAGCTTGGTTTTAAGTAACATCTTATAGAAGAAGGCATAATACCATTAGCATCATGTCTCAGCTACCATCTACCATTTCTACCATTATTTCCTCATTTCATATTACTTGCACTTCTCTTTACATTGATCGCCACACATCCTCATTCTATCTTGCTCTTGCAAATCTCATCTTATCCATTACATGCACAATCCTCACACCTTCTCAACATAAACTCATCAACTCTCATCGTCTCTTTCTGAAGACAGCACACAATACCGGGGAAAGGAGCAGGACAGGGGAAAGGAGTCCCCAACATGCCAACATGCATAGCAGGAATCCCTGAACATCACTGACCGAGGAAAGATCATCAGATTCAGAGATGTACCTAAGCAAGGTGTTTATATCTTACTTTCATCATTCATGTAGATTACCATAGCGGTCCGTGCCCACATAGACACCCAGGCTTGGGTTGATAAGTGGCAAATAATATTGATGGCATCTCTAACAAGAGAGAGTTTAATATAGAATCATGGAATTATAAATCTCTGAAAGAGGCCATTCAGCTTGTGCTTTTAAAGTGCTATCCAATTAGTCCCATAGCCTTACCAATTTTACCTCTCCAAATAATTGTCTAGATTCCTTTTGAAAGTTTCAATTGAATACATTTACCTTTCAGGCAGTGTAACCATCTCCCCCTCACAATTAATGGTATTACCACCGCCAAGCCCGCCCCCCCCCTCCCCCGACTATTAACATCCTCAGGACTACCATTGATTCAGCTAGATGAGCCACATAAATGGCATTCCCACTAGAGCAGGTCAGAAGTTGGATTTTCTGTGATGAGTGGTTCATCCCATGACTCATCGAATCATGCAACGATATTGCTTACAAAGAGGCCATTCAGCCAATTGTACCTGTGTTGACTCTTTGGTAGAGTTATCTAATAAGTCTGTTGTGACGCTGCAGATGATGTATGCCAGGCGTATCAAATCCACAAGGGAAAGTTGATCATGCTATCACAACAATTTTGCGATTTGTATTTATTTTGAGATGCATGCCCTGAATTCAGAAGTAATAAGTCCACCAAGGTTTCAGGGATTTTGTTTAAAGAACTAAATTAAATATTTACTAATAAAATAAAAGATTTCAAGCACAAACATAGATCTACAAATTACTTCTATAATAACTCATAAAATCCCTAATTAACCTGGCTTCCAATTACATCCTCATTAAGGCAACAGTTAAAAAAAAAAGATTTTAAACAGATCCAGCAAGATAACTCAATACCCTGGACAGTAGAATTCAAAGTAGCTTTTCCCAGCTTTGGTTCCTGTAGACAGCAGGCTTAATGCACAAATACCGGAGGCTTCTCACACTTCTGTTAGATCTTATAAGCCTTCCCTGACACATAGCCTCATTCTCCTTTACACATGCCCCTCCCCTTTTAACGTAAATTCCATTGTTCCCATATGTCTTTGGAACTTTACCTTTCTCATAATGTAAATCTTTTCATGTTGCCATTATATATTGTCAATAAACCTTGAGAAAAATAAACACATTCCTTAACTTGCTTGTCTGGCTGTTTGTAAACAAACTGAGATCGCTTTGAATCCTCCTTCATCTATCTACAAATGCAAGTTCCCTTTACACCTTACATGCTAAGACTTCAGCCATGTTTACATATTTAACATTCATTTAATAAGTCAAAGCCTCCAGACCAGCTGTCTCCAATTCAATTAAATCACTCACACACACACACACACACACACAAAGAAACTATCCAAATCCTACCATTAACCAACTTTTACAACTAATCACAATAATATTATGAGAATTATTATACTTTCATGACAAAGTGCCACTCCCTATTGTTTTCCCTTGGCCCTACAAATATTTCCTTTTGAAGTTTTATCCAATTCCCTTTCAAAGTTATTACTGAATCTGCTTCCACCATCCTTTCAGGTGGTGCATTCCCAATCACTTCCTCTCTGACTCTCCTACTTTTACCATTAATCTAAGCAGTCTGTCCGCATGCAGAACCTGGACAACATACAGGCTTGGGCTGATAAGTGCTAAGTAACATTTGTACCACAGAAGTGCCAGGCAATGCCCAACAAGAGAGTTAAATCAACTGCCCTTGACCTTCAACAACATTACCATAATTAAGTCCCTCATTATCAATATTCTGAGGCTTGTCATTGACCAGAAACTTAATACAACCAGCCAAAAAAAACCACTATGGCTACAACAGCAGGTCAAAGGCTGAGTATTTTGAGCCGAGTAACTCACCTCCTGACTCCCAAAGTCTTTCTAACATCTACAAAAGAAACAACATGCACTTATGTGGCATCTTTAACATAATGAAATGTTACAAGGCATTTCATAAGAGCAAAATACCGAGCAAATAATTTGATATTAGAGCAGATAGCACCTTAAAGGAGGAAGGAAAGGTTTAGGGGTGAATTCCAGAGCTTAGGGCCCCAAGCAGCTGAAGACAAGGCCACCAATGGTGGATCTGTTAAAAATCAGGGATGCTCAAGAGGCCAGAAGTAGATCAGGGAGGCTTGTGGGGCTGAAGGAAATTAGAGTTGGGGTGGAGGTGAGGCAATGGCTGGATTTGAGAAGAAGGATGAGTATTTTAAAATCAAGCTGATGCTTAACTGGGAAACAGTGCATAGATTAGCAAGAACAAGGATAATGGGTGAATGGGATTTAGAGCAGAGGGGGAAGGAGATGCTGGAGACTTTTTAACCTCTAACATTTGCAAGTGGAAGTTTGAGGTAGTAAATGTTTACTTTTTGTTATTGTCAAATGTTTAGTGCTAGTTGCTGCATGGAAAAGAAGTATAACAAACTAAAAATACATATATATATAATTTAAATAAAGATATGGCAGAGCAGGTTGTGTGTCTAGACTGCAGAATGTGGGAGTTTTCAGGCAGCGAGACTGTCGATGGTGAACTCAAATGCGTTAGATGTCTCCGTCCATCTCAAAGCTCTCCGGCTCAGAGACATTGAGCTAGAGTGTGAGTTGCACACTCCAACAGACCATATTGTGTTCTGCTGCTACATGGGATAGATTCAGAACAGATCTAGCAGCTCAAAATTGGGCATCCATGATTGGCAGCAGAGTTGTATTCAACCACAAACTGTAACCTCGTGATCTGGCATATCCCTCTCTCTACCATTGCCATCAAGCCAGGGGATTAACCTTAGTTCAATGGGGAGTGGATTAAAACATGCCAGGAACAACACCAGGCATACCTGAGGTGGCAACCTCGTGAAGCTACAACACAATACTACATGCATGCTAAATAGAGGATGCAACATGCAATAGACAGAACAAAACAATCCCACAACCAACAGATCAGAACAAAGCTCTGCAGTCCTGCCACATCCAGTTATAAATGGTGGTGGACAGTTAAACTAACCGGAAGAGGAGGCTCCATGAATATCCCCATCATCTATGATGGAGAGGCCAGCATGTCAGTGCAGAAACAGGGCTGAAGCATTTACAACCAACAAGAAGTACTGGGAGGATAATCTACATTGGCCTTCTCCTGAGATCCCCAACATTTCAGGTATCAGTCTTTAGCCAATTTGGGGGAGGTGGTGGCGTAGGGGTAATGACACTGGTCTGGTAATCCAGAAGCCCATGCTAATGCAGTGTGGACATGGGTTCATGTCCCACCACACAGTTAGTGGAATTTGCTTTCAATTAATAAAACAAAATGTGGAGTTAAAAACTAGTCTTAGAAATGGTGCACGAAACTATCATTGATTGTTGTAAAAACCCATCTGCTTCACTAATTTATTTTAGAGAAGGAAATCCGTCATTCTCACCTCATCCAGTCTACATGTGACTCCAAATCCACAGTAATTTGGTTGACTCTTAACTACCCTCTGAAACGGCCTAGTAAGCCACTTGGTTCAAAGGTAATTAGGGATGGGCAATAAATGACTAACACCCACATCCCATGAAAGAATAGAAAAACATTTTAAAAATCACTCCACGTGATATCAAGACACAGCTGAAGGTACTGGATGTGGCAATGTTATGGGCCCTGGCAACATCCTGGCAGTAGTAGAAACATAGAAAATAGGGGCAGGAGTAGGCCATTTGGCCCTTTGAGCCTGCTCCGTCATTCTTTATTATCATGGCTAATCATCCAACTCAATAGCCTTTGATCCCGCTTTCTCCCCATATCCTTTGATCCCTTTCGCCCCAAGAGCTATTCCTACTCCTTCTTGAAAACATACAAAGTTTTGGCCTCAACTACTTTCTGTGGTAACGAATTCCACAGGCTCACCACTCTCTGGGTGAAGAAATTTCTCCTCATCCCAGTCCTAGATGGTCCACCCCGTATCCTCAGACTATGACCCCTGGTTCTGGACTCCCCCACCATCGGGAACATCCTTCATGCATCCACCCTGTCTACTCCTGTTAGAATTTTATAGGTTTCTATGAGATCCCCCCTCATTCTTCTGAACTCCAGCGAATATAATCCTAACCGACTCAATCTCTCCTCACATGTCAGTCCCGCCATCCCAGGAATCAGTCTGGTAAGCTTTTGCTGCACTCCCTCCATAGCAAGAACATCCTTCCTCAGATAAGGAGACCAAAACTGCACACAATATTCCAGGTGTGGTCTCACCAGGGCGCTGTATAATTGCAGCAAGACATCCCTGCTCCCGTACTCGAATCCTCTGGCTATGAAGGCCAACATACAATTTGCCTTCTTTACCGCCTGCTGCACCTGCATGCTTGCCTTCAGCGGCTGGTATACGAGGACACCCAGGTCTCGTTGCACATTCCTCTCTCTTAATTTATAGCCATTCAGATAATAACCTGCCTTCCTGTTTTTGCTACCAAAGTGGATAACCTCACATTTATCCACATTATACTGTATCTGCCATGCATTTGCTCACTCACTCAGCTTGTCCAAATCACACTGAAGCATCTCTGCATCCTCCTCACAGCTCACCCTCCCACCCAGCTTTGTGTCATCTGCAAATTTGGAGATATTACATTTAATTCCCCCATCTAAATCATTAATATATATTGTGAATAACTGGGGTCCCAGCACCGATCCCTGCGGTACCCCACTAGTCACTGCCTGCCATTTGGAAAAAGACCCGTTTATTCCTACTCTTTGTTTCCTGTCTGCCAACCAGTTTTCTATCCACCTCAATACACTACCCCCAATCCCATGCGCATTAATTTTACATGCCAATCTCTTATGTGGGACTTCGTCGAAAGCCTTCTGAGAGTCCAAATAAACCACATCCACTGGCTCCCCCTCATCAACTCTACTAGTTACATCCTCGAAAAATTCCAGTGGATTTGTCAAGCATGATTTCCCTTTCATAAATCCATGCTTGACTCTGTCTGATTCTGCCACTGTTTTCCACGTGCTCAGCTATTAAATCTTTTACAATGGACTCTAGAATTTTCCCACAACCGAAGTCAGGCTGACTGGTCTATAATTCCCTGTTTTCTCTCTGCCTCCCTTTTTAAATAGTGGGGTTACATTAGCTACCCTCCAATTTGTAGGAACTGTTCCAGAGTCTATTGAATCTTGGAAGATGACCACCAATGCATCCACTATTTCTAGGGCCACTTCCTTAAGTACTCTGGGATGTAGATTATCAGGCCCCGGGGATTTATCGGCCTTCAATCACATCAATTTCCACAACACCATATCCCTACTAATACTAATTTCTTTCAGTTCCTCCCTCTCACTAAACCCTGTGTTCCCCAACATTTCTGGTATGCTATTAGTGTCCTCCTTTGTGAAGACAGAACCAAAGTATGTATTTAGTTGGTCAGCCATTTATTTGTTCCCCATTATAAATTCCCCTGTTTCTGACTGTAAGGGACCTACATTTGTCTACACCAATCTTTTTCTCTTTACATACCTATAGAAACATTTACAGTCAGTTTTTATGTTCCCTGCAAGCTTACTCTTGTACTCTATTTTCCCCTTCTTAATCAATCCCTTGGTCCTCCTTTGCTGAATTCTAAACTGCTCCCAATCCTCAGGTCTGTTGTCTTTTCTGGCCAATTTATATGCCTCTTCCTTGCATCTAATACTATCTCTAATTTTCCTTGTAAGCCATGGTTTGGGCACCTTTCCTGTTTTACTTTTGCGCCAGACAGGAATAAATAATTGTTGCAGTTCACCCATGCACTCTTTGAATGTTTGCCATTGCCTATCCACCGTCATCCCTTTAAGTAATGTTTCCCAATCCATCATAGCCAACTCGCGCCTCATACCATCGTAGTTTCCTTTATTAAGATTCAGGACCCAAGTCTCAGAATCAACTACGTCACTCTTCATCTTGATGAAGAATTCTATCATATTATGGTCGCTCATCCCCAAGGGGCCTCGCACAACTAGATTGCCAATTATTCCTTTCTCATTACACAATACCAAGTCGAGGGTGGCCTGTTCTCTCGTTGGTTCCTCAATGTATTGGTCCAGAAAAACATCCCGTATACACTCCAGGAATTCCTCCTCTATGGTATTGTTACTAATTTGATTTGCCCAATCTATATGCATATTAAAGTCACCCATAATTACAGACGTTCCTTTATTACTTGCGTCTCTACTTTCCTGTTTAAAGCCTTTCCCATCATCACCACTACAGTTTGGGGGTCTATATACAACCCCCACTAACATTTTTTGCCCCTTAATGTTTCTCAGCACTACCCATACAGATTCCACATGGTCGGAGCTAATATCTTTCCTCACTATTGCGTTAATTTCCCCTTTAACCAGCAATGCAACTCCACCGCCTTTTCCTTTTTGTCTGTCCTTCCTAAATACTGAATACCCCTGGATGTTCAATTCCCATCCTGGTCACCCTGCAGCCATGTCTCTGTAATCCCGACTATATCATACCTGTTCACATCTATTTGTGCGGTTAATTCATCCACTTTATTGTGAATGCTCCTCGTGTTAAGGCACAAAGCCTTGAGGCTTGTCTTTTTAACATTACTTGTCCCATTCCCACTATTTTTCACTGAGGTCCAGTTTGATTCTTGCCCTTGATTTCTCTGACTGTCACTTTTCTTATTCTGTTTTCTGTCTTTTGTTCTTGTCTTTGATTCCCCTTCCTCTGACTCCTTGCATAGGTTCCCATCTGGGCAGATCTGGACATAATTGTACGCCTTGCTAAAGAAGGCGTTGGTAACCTCTCAAATGCATTTGTGAGCTGCTGCTTAAGAAATCCCACAGAGGTCCTCAGTAGATCCCTGGAACGAGCCACTTGCAAAGTAGTTCAGAGCGACGGTGACTTTGAGGGCCACTGGCAGTGGATGGCCTCCGAGTCCCTGCGGCATTAACTTCTCCTGGAGAATGTAGCAGATATGAGCCACCACATCCCTTGACTTGCAAAGGCATCTGTGGCACTATCTCTCGGTCATCTGGAGCTAAGAGAAGTGTCTTCTGTACACCCTTGGTTGTGCCAAACAGCTCTGCTCAATGGGTCTGTCAGCCTCAGCTTCAGGGTCTTGAGGGTACCCCGCTGGCACTTGCTCACCAGGGCGAGGCCGTTGGCTTTACCCAGCCTGGCGGCAGTGGGCCCTTGTTGCCTGATTGCCAGGATAAATGCTACATTGTCTGCTCCATCCATGATGCGCTTGTGCTCGTCTCTGCAGAAACATTGAACATATACATGAATGAACAGAAGCCAGCCATGTTTGCTGTTCAGTTGTGAACCTGGGAATCGTTGTGAAGCTCATGGGTTTCTTTCACCGCAGCCATTCCATCCCCACATTGTCTCTTGGAGCATTAGTGCAGCCTTAAAGATCACTGCTCGGACAACACCCCGAACACTACAGGCATGACAGGGCTTTCACACAGGGGCATGGATCTGACTGAGTTCTGCCAGGTGACCCTCAGCCAGGGCACTGTCAGACTGAATCTTTTTGATTACACACCAGCCCCAATTTCCACAAATGTAATGACACTTTTTGGGGGGTGGGGGTGTGTAGGGGAGGGGGCTTCAAACCCTGAACCTGCCAGCTGCAAAGTTTAGAGGTATTTGGGCCATCAGGCAAATGCATTTTGGCCCATTTCCCCTTTACAGTTGGGTCCTCTGACACTCGTGATTTCCTACGAAAGAGACAATGGGTCTTTGGAAGGTAATCCAATTGGGAATCAGTTCTCGCAAGAATTTGTAATATGAGTTAAGGCATTACGATCCCTAAATTGGCATTTGACTGTTCCGAACATTTCTCAGCTGTGCCTTCCTCTCCATTTGGTAAAGTGGAAATTAGTAGGGTGCCCCTTCATTCGGCCCACAAGTGTAATGACTGAATCCTCAAACAAGCCCTGAGAGCCCTCCTCTGGCAATTTTTTTTATAGTTTGTTTCTCAACTTCACTATTGATTCAGCTTAAAAAATGTGGTGCTGAGGTTTTACTACAAGACCAGCTTCCAGCATCCCCTTTAACCGTGGAAGTCTATCCCATTGTGCTGGATGATCATCATGTGCACTCTCCTTCCTCCCCCTTCTATCCCATCGTGAAAATTGTTGATATCCCTGTCCTCCCCACTGAACCGTTTGATGTTGATGTCTTGATGACCCAAGTAGACCTGACCACTCCCCATCTTGAGGCCCATTGTTCTTTAATTTACCAAGACCCCCCCATGATACCATCAAGTCCCCTGCCCCACCCCCGCCATGTTACCTGTTCCCTATATACAGGCTGCAGGTGCCCCCCCCGCCAACTGTCTGTGCCATCTGTGGCCTAGTATCAAGCCACCAATCCCCAGGACCGATGTGTGTGAGGAACTAAACGCACCCTACGCATCTTGCTGGGCACGACTGCTACAGTTCTGACAGGCCCTCCTCCTCACTGGACTGGGACTAGTGCAGGCATGTACAGATCCACAGGACTGTCTATGCTTTCTGGCCTCGACTCCTCTTGTGCTGTTGCCCAGGGCTATGTATGCTTTCTGGGCCTGACTAATAATTTCTCCATCCCCACTCACCCCTCCACCCACCCCCTCCCACCCCAGTAATGTGTCTCTGTTCTCTCTTCCCCAGTCATTCCCCCCCCCATTTGTATATCTGTGTGCACTCTTTCCCCCTTGCTCCATTACCGCACCCTTCCACAACCCCCACCCCAGTCAAGTCTTTGCCTTCCAGCCCCTTCCCTTGCCTCCTCTCCCCCTCTACTCAAGCCTTTGCCCTCCAAATCCCCCCCTCAACCCCCCTTCCTCCCCACTGGTCTCATATGAGATGCCTTGGCTCTGATCCCCGCTTGCCTTCCCACTGGTCTTGCCTGTGCAGCCTTGGCACAGAGTCAGAGCAGCCACGGGTGCCGTGCAGTGCAGTGAAAGGTAGGCACACAAATCTTGAGGTCGCGAGTGAAGTGCTGCTCGCCAGGTGCACATCACTTATATATGGGCGTGAACCAAGCCGGTCTAATTAACTACTGGCTTCGACCTTCAATCTGGAGTCGGGGGGTGATTCCGGTGAGCTGGGTTTTTAATAGGTATGCATGAGATTCAAATGCATGAAAATGTGGATCCCAACCTGGCTCAGTGGGCTACCAGGCTCACCATGAAAGTTGGGAATGGAAAATTTGAAACCATTTTCACACCGGCAGGAAACTGCCTTTTGGGCACTCTCCAAGTTTTCCCACCCACTATGATGCTTGCCACTGGCAGGACCAGAAAATCCCATCTTAAGATTTTAATATGTCAAATTCCCCCTGTGATTTAATCTTTGATTGACATTCCAGCCATTTGTACAGCCTTTTGGAGCAATAGAGCAAATGGCCATCTGTTCAACTGTTTCAACCAGCTTTAATCTATTCAGCTATAGAAGCTTTGTTGACACAGCTGCGCTTTGGCGTTCCATTATGAATGCGCAGCTGATATCCAATCCCTACTATTGGATTCAGCACAGCAAAGGTTTTGCTACAGTCATCAAGAGGATTGTAAGCTTTATTTTGATTGAAAGTTATTGGGATTTAATATGATTAAAGTTTTGGGAAGTGGTTTTTGAAAGGCTGCTTGTTTATTTTGACAGTTTCATGAGCATCTCAAAGACTTCCCCCTATTGTAGGGCTCGTGAGTTCTTTACATAGTGGCTACTCAGGTGATTGGGCATGGAGGTATGGAAGGGGCTTGGGGGTATAGGGAGCAGAGAGGCAAATAAGGGACATGGGAGATATAAGGGAGCAGAGAGGTATGAAGGAGGCATGGGGAGTATGGAGGAGGCAAGGGGGTGGGTGAGGGCTGTGGTGCCGAGCACTCATTTACAGAACTGGTCGAGGCCCCAGTAACAGAGGCAGGCCCCTTTTAACCTTCCCGCCTCAGCATCCACCCGCTTCAGATCTACTTTGGAAGGCAGCAGCCCCTACTGCAGCCCATCCCCACCAACCTAAATGAAAATAGCCTGGGTGGGCTAAGCAAGGCAGGAGGCAGGATCACAACATTGGGAAATGGTCCGACTCACAATTCCCACCTCGAGGATAAAAATCCAAGCTGTTGTCTTGGAGTCAGAATAAAGATGCCTTGTTCTAATGTCATCCATGGATCCCCTGAAAACCCTTGTATATGTTTTACATAGTGTTCTCTCCAAAATCTACTGTTTAATTATCAAACAACAAAGACTCTCCTATCAGTTTGCAGTCTTGGGTGAAATCTTCTGGTGGCAACAGGGGTTTTGGCTGCCAGCTGGAAAGACGGCAAGTCCACCTGCCCCCACCCCACCGCTGTGTTGCCTCCTTTCAGGAAGTTCTGCTGCATCTTGTGCTGCCACTAAGGACCCCGAGTGCTAAAATCCCACCTGCGAAGAGCTGCCGGTCCATCAGAGGTCAGCAGATCTTCCATTCACAGCAGCGCCACTGGACGGCATGAATATTGACTGCTGCTGGTACAACTCTCACCCAAGGCCTCGGATGGAGGAGGGACCAAGGCACAGATGAGTGATGGTGGGGAGGTGGTGGTCAGAGGAAAGGGATTTCGGGGGAGGGGTTCAGCAGCAAGGGCGGGGGTTGACCTCCCAGTGCCCAGCCCCCACTCTTCTTGTTGCTGAGTCCTTCGATCACTGAGTGCCTTTGAACAAGGGACCCACCCTGAAAGCCCGCAATAAATACACCAGGGTGTTGCTTGTTGTGATTCCCACATGGTGAGTTTCCCCACTTAATACTAGTGACAATGGGACGAGGCCCTTAAGTGGTAATTAAATGCCCACTTAAGGGCCTCCATTGGTGGCGAGGGGGAAGGTTGCTCATGGCCTTTCCTGCCCCTGACTTAATAGTGTTGGAGGCAGAAAGGTGAAGGTGCCCCCACCCGCCACCCTCCTCCCTGATTCAATGCCACCCTGTGACCAAGTATGCCATGGAGGGGGGCACAAAATTCCATCCCTTGTCACTTCAGCTGTCAACGTTGTTGCTTTGGATCAGTTATTTCAGGCACCATTTTACGGAGGCTGCATTTCATACTGGCTAACACATGAATGGCTCTGTTAAAGCACGCTGGACAACATGTATCCTGACTCCAATCAATCTGACAGCTGTGTGATTTACCAAGAAAGCAAGAGTTTGTTGAAGTCCATTATTTTAGTGTTCTTTATAATAAGTATCAAAAGTCCAAACTCCTACAGCTAGTTTGGCTGAATAGCTGTGCTGTAAATTCTATATGCTTCTATTTTCCTTTCTAGTAGCCAATTTAGATTCTTTATGGAGAGAATTTTCTCCTCGTCGGGCAGGCCAGTCGGGCGCGGGCTGGTGTGGAGCTGATTGCTGCTAGCGATCAGCTGCATGCCGCCATTTTACATGGGCGGGCCAATTAAGGCCCCACTCAGTGTGGCATGTGCCCGGTAATGCTCAGCGCTACTTGTGCGGGCGGGGGTAAGAGGGAGAGTCGGGTCCTGCGCTCTTTCGCACGAAATCTCCTTGAGGCATGGAGCTGCCTCAGGGAGATTAAGTACATGTCGAAAAGTTGTAAAAAAAAGAGAAAATTAAATTATTCAGACATGTCCCCTCATGAGCTGGGACATGTTTATGAATTTTATTTAATTTATAAAATCTTTATGAAACCTTAACCCGCCCGTGGATGAGGTTTCATGAAAAATGCGAAGGCCATCCGGGCTCTTCGCCTGCCCGCCAACCTGAAGGCTTTCTCAATTGGGTTAATTGTTTTATTAATGGCCTTAACAGGCCTTTGACAGTTCGGCGGACGCGCAGCTGACTCTGGTGCCCACGCGCTGAACAGAAGATTCTGGCCTATGTGCCTTTTACAATCTTTATCACATTTTGCCAGATCTCTTCAATTTGGTGTCATGGTGAGACTAGCCTCAAAACAGACCCTTAAGGAATATCACTCACTTGCTCTTTTAGTCTGAAAAGCTGAATAAATTTATACTTTGTTTTTTACCCTCCTTGTAAACAAATTCCCTTAATTCCTAACCCTAATCCTAATCTTTGCAATAGGTGTCTTTTAAGTAAAAGACTAATGAATTGTGGTGCAGTTCCATTATCTTCCCTCCCTTATTTCAAAGCAAATGACATTTTTCGGTCCTTAAATCGATCTCACATATCTAGCCTCAAGAGGGGGCTTGTATGTGCCACAACAGAGACAATGTCGCAAAGTCTGAGCATCAGAATTTAGGTAATTTTTTTCTGTATGCTAACTGAGTTTATGCTTTCTTAGATGGGGACTAGCTTCAATAAGGAGTCAGAATTCCATCACAGCAGCTGGTGGAATTTCAATTCAATTAATAAATAAAACCTGGAATTGAAAGCTGGTCTCAATAACGGTGACCATGAAACAATCATCAATTGTTGTTAAAAATCCATCTGGTTCATGAATGTACTTTAGGGAAGGAAATCTGCTGTCCTTACCCAGTATGGCCTACATGTGACTCCAGATCCACAACAATCTTTTGATTATCTGCTCACACCACACCCTCAATGTGTCTCTTCCCCCCCACCCACCTTAAACCAATTTATATTTCTCCCTTGTTGAAACTATGCTTCAGTTCTGCTGAAGGGCCATGAGGGCTCGAAACGTTGACTGATTTCTTCTCCACCGATGCTGCCAGACTTGCTGAGTTTTTCCAGGTAATTCTGTTTTTATTTTGTTTTGGATTTCCAGCATCCGCAGTAGCTTTTAGCTTTTTGTTTTTATCTTTGTGTTTGATTGACTGCCACCTCTCTTCAAAAAAATACCCTCTTGGAAGAAGTATGGTTCTGTCCTCCGACAGGATTTCCGACTGTCTCTTCTGCCCTGCTCACCTTCATTGCTTTCCATTTCTCTCCTGGTGTTTGACAAGGTGTTTACTAAAACCCACTTTCACAGCCATATCTCCTTTCTCAGTGACTGTCTCCGTCTCCGACTCACCCCACGTGGATTTCAACTGAAATTCCATCCCTCTTGTTTCGAACCCACCCAGGATTACAGGTATCTCCGGGACATAAAACGTTTCTCGGACCGCTGTTCCCGTCGCATTCTGAGATCCACACTCAGTGCCATGCGCCGCCATATGAACACACTTGACCTCTCCCTCCAGCAGCACCGCCGCACCCTTTTTCAAAGCTGCGCGTGCCCCCAGTTTCATTTTATTCTTCGCCTCATCCGTCGCCTCAACAAGAAACTTTTTCTCTTTCTCTCAAGTGCTAAGGAACGCAAGCTCCAACAACTCATCGACTCCAACACCCATCGGGGACCCTCCACCCCTGCTTGTCCCTCCGTCCTCACCCCATCTTCCAATCCCAGCCCCAGCCGCGTATTCACTATACCCCCTGACCTTCCCCTCTCCGATGCTGAACGTTCAGTGCTCAGCAAAGGACTTAGTTTCATACCCTTACGCCCTCATCTCAATGAATTTCGGGCTCGGCATGATGCTGAACTCTTCTTCCGCCGTCTTCGTCTCCGTGCTCACTTCTTTGGGCAGGAGTCCTCTCCCCGTTCAACGGATCCTTTTACCCACCTCCAATATTCTCCCTCCACTTGGACCCCTCCCTCTGGATTCTTACCTTCTCTTGATCTTTTCATTGAGAACTGTCGGTGTGACATTAGCCGTCTCAATTTCTCTGCTCCTCTCACCCATTCTAATCTGTCTCTCTCTGAACTCACTGCACTCCGTTCTCTCAGATCCAACCCCAACATTGTCATCAAACCCGCTGACAAGGGTGGTACTGTTGTTGTCTGGTGCATTGACCTCTACCTCGCGGAGGCTGAGCGTCAACTCGCAGACGTTTCCTCCTACCTCCCCCTGGACCATGACCCCACCACAGAACATCAAGCCATTGTTTCCAGGACTGTCACTGACCTCATCTCCTCTGGAGATCTTCCTCCCACAGCTTCCAACTTGATAGTCGCCCAACCTCGGACGGCCCGCTTCTACCTCCTACCCAAAATCCACAAACAGAACTGTCCTGGCAGACCGATCGTGTCAGCCTGTTCCTGCCCCACGGAACTCATTTCTCGTTATCTTGACTCCCTTCTCTCTCCCCTTGTCCAGTCCCTTCCCACCTACATCCGTGATTCCTCTGACACCTTACGTCACATCAACAATTTCCAGTTCCCTGGCCCCAACCGCTTCCTCTTCACCATGGATGTCCAATCCCTCTACACCTCCATCCCCCACCAGGATGGTCTGAGGGCCCTTAGCTTCTTCCTTGAACAGAGGCCCCAACAATCCCCATCCACCACTACTCTCCTCCGTCTGGCTGAACTTGTTCTCACACTGAACAATTTCTCCTTTAACTCCTCTCACTTCCTCCAAATAAAAGGTGTGGCTATGGGTACCCACATGGGCCCCAGCTATGCCTGTCTCTTTATGGGGTATGTGGAACATTCCTTGTTCCAGTCCTACTCCGGCCCCCTCCCACAACTCTTTCTCCGGTACATCGATGATTACTTGTGTGCTGCTTCATGCTCTCGTCGGGACCTGGAAAAATTTATTAATTTTGCTTCCAATCTCCACCCCTCCATCATCTTCACATGGTCCATCTCTGACACTTCTCTTCCCTTCCTTGACCTCTCTGTCTCAATTTCTGATGATAGACTGTCCACCAATATCCATTACAAGCCTACCGACTCCCACAGCTACCTCGACTACAGCTCCTCACACCCCGCTTCCTGTAAAGACTCCATCCCATTCTCTCAGTTCCTTCGCCTCCGTCACATCTGTTCTGATGACGCTACCTTCAAAAACAGCTCCTCGGACATGTCCTCCTTCTTCCTTAACCAAGGTTTTCCATCCACGGTCGTTGACAGGGCCCTCAACTGTGTCCGGCCCATATCCCGCGCATCCTCCCTCATGCCTTCTCCTCCTTCCCAGAAACATGATAGGGCCCCCCTTGTCCTCACTTATCACCCCACCAGCCTCCGCATTCAAAGGATCATCCTCCGCCATTTCCGCCAACTCCAGCATGATGCCACCACCAAACACATCTTCCCTTCACCCCCCTTGACGGCATTCCGTAGGGATCGTTCCCTCCGGGACACCCTGGTCCACTCCTCCATCACCCCCTACTCCTCAACCCCCACTTATGGCTCCTCCCCATGCCCACGCAGAAGATGCAACACCTGCCCCTTCACTTCCTCTCTCCTCACCGTCCAAGGGCCCAAACACTCCTTTCAAGTGAAGCAGCATTTCACTTGCATTTCCCCTAACTTAGTCTACTGCATTCGTTGCTCCCAATGCGGTCTCCTCTACATTGGAGAGACCAAACGCAAACTGGGCGACCGTTTTGCGGAACACCTGCGGTCTGTCCGCAAGAAAGACCCAAACCTCCCTGTCGCTTGCCATTTTAACACTCCACCCTGTTCTCTTGCCCACATGTCTGTCCTTGGCTTGCTGCATTGTTCCAGTGAAGCCCAACGCAAACTGGAGGAACAGCACCTCATCTTCCGACTAGGCACTTTACAGCCTTCTGGGCTGAATATTGAATTCAACAACTTTAGATCTTAAACTCCCCCTCCCCCCATCCCCACCCCGTTTCTTTTCCCCCCCCCACCCGCCTTTTTTTTCAATAATTTATATAGATTCTTCTTTCCCCACCTATTTCCATTATTTTTAAATCTAAAACTAAAACCTTTAGTCTTTCCACCCCACCCCCACTAGAGCTGTACTTTGAATATCCTGTCTTGCATTCTTAATTAGCACTTTTCTCAGACAAAGACCACCACCTTCAACACCTCTTTGACCCTTTTGTCTCTGACATCTTTTGATTATCTGCTCACACCACACCCTCAATGTGTCTCTTCCCCCCCACCCACCTTAAACCAATTTATATTTCTCCCTTGTTGAAACTATGCTTCAGTTCTGCTGAAGGGCCATGAGGGCTCGAAACGTTGACTGATTTCTTCTCCACCGATGCTGCCAGACTTGCTGAGTTTTTCCAGGTAATTCTGTTTTTATTTTGTTTTGGATTTCCAGCATCCGCAGTAGCTTTTAGCTTTTTGTTTTTATCCACAACAATCTGGTTGGCTCTTAGACTTACCTCTGAAATGGCCCAGGGGTTTTTGCTGTTTTATATTTTTCAGAGATGTATTGTGAATCAGTTTAAAACAACATTATTTTCATAGAGGCCAACTGAGAAGATCAATTCAACAAAAGTCCAACCTGAAAGGAAACAGAGAATTTGTCCACGGAGATCAGCTGCAGCACAACCATGTTATAAAGAATCTTCAGAATCTGAGTTTGATAGCAGTGAAGAATCTCTCAGCTCCTCTCGAAGAGAAAGGAATTTAACCATGGTAAAAAAAAACTTGTACATTTCGTCAAAGAACCTATATAGAATAATGGGAACTATAAGTATCATGATTGATAATTTAATATTAAGTTTTCCTTCCCCTCTACCCATTACCCATATCCCTACTGTGCACCACAGTTCCTCCACCACCCACTAGCTAAAAAAATGCATTTGGAGCATTCCAGAGAACCATTAATTTCCTGCAGAATTTGTGCAAACATACATGAGGTAGGAATTCTCCTTATTCTGTGGAATAACTGAAGATTAATTTATTTGCTTCAGGATGAATTTTGTAGGGTATCCACCTTTGCAAAAAGTAACTGCCCTACTTGCAGTAATATCCCCACTTTAAAATGATCACGCTTGCAGCACCAAACGCCCTGAAGTGGTGCACATTAATTTCAGACTGGAGTTTTATAAAGAGAAAGGCAACTAATATACTTATTTATAATGAAATAATGGTAAGAAGTGGCTGAAGAACATACTGGGATAATTTTTGAGGAATGGAAGTCACATGCGCCTCAAGTCCAATGAGCAATTTTCTAAACTCTCATCCTTAATTCCCATCACGAGAAACTCTACTGGAGGCACATAATTTTTTTAAATTATCACAATATAGAGAGATGGTGGCGTAATGGTAATGCCACTGGACTAGTAATCCAGAGGACCAGGCTAATGGTCTGGGAACACAAGTTCAAATTCCCACAGATCAGATCTAAGCTCTGCAGTCCTGCCGCATCCAGTCTTCAATGGTGGTGGACAATTAACTCACTGGAGGAGGAGACTGCACAAATATCCCCATCCTTAATGATGGGGGAGCCCAGCACCATCAGTGCCAAAGATAAGGCTGAAGCATTTGTAACAATGATCCATCTCGGCCTCTTCCGGACGTCCCCAGCATCACAGATGCCAGTCTTTAGCCAATTCGATTCACTCCACATGATATCAAGAAACGATTGAAGGCACTGCGAAGGCTTTAGGCCCTGACAACATCCCGACAACAGTACTGAAGACTTGTGCTCCAGAATGAGCCACACCCTAACCAAGCTGTTCCAGTACAGCTACAACGCAGCATCTACTTGGCAATGTGGAAAATTGCCAGGTATTTCCTATCCACAAAGTGCAGGACAACTACCACCCCATCAGTCTACTCTCGATCATCAGCAAAGCTATGGAAGGAGTCATATTCATCAATTATCTGCTCAGTTTGGGTTCTGCCAGGCCACTCAGCTGCTGACCTCTTACAGTCTTGATCCAAACATTGGTTTTCAAAAGGAAATTGGATAATTACTTCCTCAAGAGAAAAAAGTTACAGGGCTGCAGGAAAAGGCAGGGAGTGGGACTAGCGGATTAGCTCTTACAGAAAGCCGCACAGACAGGAGATGCTAACTGTCCTCCTTCAGTGATGTAAACATTCTATGATTATATTTAATCAAAAGGTTGGCAGCACTCAAAGTTGGAAAGTCAACCAGTCTAGATGAGATGTATTCCAAGCTGCTGAGGGCAGCAAGGGTAGAGATAGTGATGGCTCTGGCCATCTTCCAAAATTTCCTTAGAAAGGCGAGTAGTGCCAGAGGACTGGAAGATTGTAGGTGTTACACCCCTATTCAAAAAAAGCAAGAGAGAGATAAACTCAGCTGGAGTATTGTGTCCAAATCTGGACATCATACTTGGAGGGATGTAGAGGAGATCTATTAGAATGATCCCAGGGATGAAGGAGTTCAGCTTTGTGAAGATTCTGGTGAAGCTGGGTTTGGTCTCCTTAGAGCAGAGGCATTAAGGGGAGCTTTCATTGCTGTTCAAAGTTATGTGGGGCTTTGATGAAGTAAATAAGGAGAAACTGTCAAATAGGAAGAGCCTCAGTAACCAAAGGATGCAGATTTAAAATAATTGTCAAAAGAAACAGAGGAGAGATGAAAAGACACTTTTTCACACAGTGAATTGTTCTTATTGGGAATGCACTGCTTGAAATGGCAGTGGAATTAGATATGTTTAATACCTTACAAAGGGGATTTGTATAATTGAAAAGGAAAACATTGCAACGCCAGGTTAATGATATATTAACTGTGTGTTTAATTTCATACAGATAGCGAGCATTAACTGGGGATTCACTTATGCTCCATCAATACCAACAGCATGGGGTTCAACCCCCATTCTGGCTGAGGTAGACTCAGGTCTTGCCTCCATACCCAACCCATAGTAAAAAATAAATAAATAGAAACAGACAGAAACTGGATTTTTGCCATGTGAGGCTCTATAAATAGAAGTGCATAAAAGTTAGGCTTTAGTTCTATCTTTCGCTGCCTGACTTCATGGAATAGAATATGTTGTAAGGGAAGAGTGGGTGAGTGGGAAGAATGTCCTGCAGTCAGCATTGCAGTGAAGCAGTCTGGGAAGAGTGTCCTGCAGTCAGTTCTTGTTGAAAATAACAAGAGTGACATCACAAGACAGCGAGACAGCGGCAGAGAGATCACAACCAGCGCGAGTGCGGGGAAGCTTCAAAAAGTGATGTCAGCACAAAAGTGAGAGCTGATTGATGAGCAGTGGGTAAATGTTTTTATCCAGTTTTTTCTCCAGTTTAAAATAGATTAAGCTAAGGAAAGGTAAGCATTCTAGTTTTTATTTAAAGTACATAAATAATTTAACTTTTTTTACTGGAATGACCTTAAAGTAAGAGTTTTTTTTCAACTAGAAGCATGGCAGGGCAGCTCAGTCCCATGTTATGTACCGCCTGCAACATGTGGGAAGTCCTAGACGCTCCTACTTGAGCTTCAGGGTTCGGAGTTTGAGTGGCAGCTGGAGGTGCTGAGGTGCATCCGCGAGGCTGAGAGTTTCATGGACAGCACAGTTTTAGACGAGGTGACCCCACAGCTTATGGAAGTGCAGACAGAGAGGGAGTGGGTGACCATCAGTCAGAAGAAAGGTGTCAGGCAGGTAATCAGGAAATCCCCAGGGTGCATCTTGCTTGAGAACTGTTTTTGTGTGTTCGAAAACGGTGAGAGTGACGGTTCCTCTGGGGAGTGCAGCCATACTCATGGCACTGTGACTGGCTCAGCTGCACAGTGGGGAGGAAAAAGGGGAAGAGTAATAGTGGTAGGAGACTGAATAGTAAGGGGAACAGACAGGTGTTTCTGCAGCCTTAGACGTGACTCTAGGATGTTGCCTCCCTGGTGCCAGGGTCAAGGATGTCACTGAATGGCTGCAGGGCATTCTAAAGGGGGAGGGAAAACAGACAGATCGTGGTATATATTGCTACCAATGACAGAGGTAGAAAGCGGGATGAGGTCCTGCAAGCAGAACTTAGGGAGCTAGGAAGCAGATTAAAAAACAGGACCTCAAAGGCAATAATCTCTGGATTACTTCTGGTGCCACGCACTAGTGAGTATAGAAATAGGAGGTTAGTACAGACGAATGCGTGGCTGGAGAGATGGTGCAGGAGGGAGGGCTTTAGATTTCTGGGATATTGGGACCATTTCAGGGGGCGGTGGGACCTGTACAAGGCGGACGGGTTGCACCTGAACCAGAATGGGACCAACATCCTCATGGGGAGGTTTGCTAGTGCTGTTGGGGAGGGTTTAAACTACCTTGGCAGGAGGATGGGATCCTGAGAGGAGGTTCAGCAGGGGGAGATGCACAGCTAAGATTAGAAGAGAGAGCAAATGAGCCTGGAAGGCATAGAAATTATAGGCCAGTTAAGGCACAAGGGAGCTTGGCAAGGCTGGATGGTATTTATTTTAATGCTAGGAGTCTGATGAATAAGGCAGATGAGTTGAGGGCACAAATTAACACATGGAAGTATGATGTCATTGCTGTCACAGAAACATGGTTGAGAGAGGGGCAGGATTGAAACAAAAATAGAATTACCTGGAAAAACTCAGCAGGTCTGGCAGCATCGGCGGAGAAGAAAAGAGTTGACGTTTCGAGTCCTCATGACCCTTTAACAGAACTGAGTAATATTAGGAGAGGGGTGAAATATAAGCTGGTTTAAGGTGGGGGGAGAGAAGCTGGAGGGGGGGGTGGTTGTAGGGACAAGCAAGCAGTGATAGGAGCAGATAATCAAAAGATGTCACAGACAAAGGAACAAAGAGGTGTTGAAGGTGGTGATATTATCTAAGAGAATGTGCTAATTAAGAATGGATGGCAGGACACTCAAGGTACAGCTCTAGTGGAGGTTTGGGTCTTTCTTGCGGACAGACCACAGGTGTTCTGCAAAGCGGTCGCCCAGTTTACGTTTGGTCTCTCCAATGTAGAGGAGACCGCATTGGGAGCAACGAATGCAGTAGACTAAGTTAGGGGAAATGCAAGTGAAATGCTGCTTCACTTGAAAGGAGTGTTTGGGCCCTTGGACGGTGAGGAGAGAGGAAGTGAAGGGGCAGGTGTTGCATCTTCTGCGTGGGCATGGGGAGGTGCCATAGGTGGAAGTTGAGGAGTAGGGGGTGATGGAGGAGTGGACCAGGGTGTCCCGGAGGGAACGATCCCTACAGAATGCTGCCAGGCGGGGTGAAGGGAAGATGTGTTTGGTGGTGGCATCATGCTGGATTTGGCGGAAATGGCGGAGGATGATCCTTTGAATGCGGAGGTTGGTGGGGTGATAAGTGAGGACAGGGGGGACCCTATCATGTTTCTGGAAGGGAGGAGAAGGCGTGAGGGTGGATGCGCGGGAGATGGGCCGGACACGGTTGAGGGCCCTGTCAACGACCGTGGGTGGAAAACCTCAGTTAAGGAAGAAGGAGGACATGTCAGAGGAACTGTTTTTGAAGGTAGCATCATCAGAACAGATGCGACGGAGGCGAAGGAACTGAGAGAATGAGATGGAGTCCTTACAGGAAGCTTCCTGCTTTGCAGAACACCTGCGGTCTGTCTGCAAGAAAGACCCAAACCTTCCTGTCGCTTGCCATTTTAACACTCCACACTGCTCTCTTGCCCACATGTCTGCCCTTGGCTTGCTGCATTGTTCCAGTGAAGCCCAACGCAAACTGGAGGAACAGCACCTCATCTTCCGACTAGGCACTTTACAGCCTTCCGGACTGAATATTGAATTCAACAACTTTAGATCTTGAACTCCCTCCTCCATCCCCACCCCCTTTCCGTTTCTTCCCCCTCCCTTTTGTTTTTTCCAATAATTTATGTAGATTTTTCTTTTCCCACCTATTTCCATTATTTTTAAATCTATACCTGTAATGCCCTGTCAGTCTTTCCACCCCACCTCTACTAGAGCTGTACCTTGAGTGTCCTGCCATCCATTCTTAATTAGCACATTCTCTTAGATAATATCACCACCTTCAACACCTCTTTGATCCTTTGTCTGTGACATCTTTTGATTATCTGCTCCTATCACTGCTTGCTTGTCCCTACAACCACCCCCCACCCCCCCACCCAACTTCTCTCCCCCCACCTTAAATCAGCTTATATTTCACCCCTCTCCTAATATTACTCAGTTCTGTTGAAGGATCATGAGGACTCAAAACATCAACTCTTTTCTTCTCCGCCGATGCTGCCAGACCTGCTGAATTTTCCCAGGTAATTCTGTTTTTGTTTTGGATTTCCAGCATCCGCAGTAGTTTTTTGTTTTTATATATGAGGGGCAGGATTGACAGCTCAATATTCCAGGATATAGGGTCTTCAGGTGAGACAGGGAAGGAGGTGAAAGAGTAACGCAAAGGGTATCGCAATATTGATCAAGGAATCAATTACAGCAGTAAGGAGGGATGACATCTTAGCACGCTCCTCAAATGAAGCCATATGTGTAGAACTTAAAAACAAAACAGGAGCAATCACATTGCAAGATGTGCACTATAGGCCCCCAACCGGTCAGAGAGAGACAGAAGGGCACATATGTAGGCAAATTTCAGAGAAGTGTAAAAATAATAGGGTAGTAACAGTGAGGGATTTCAACTTCCCCAACATTAACTGGTTTGCCATAGTGCGATAGGTTTAGAGGGAGCGGAATTCTTAAAATGCCTCCAGGAGAGCTTTTTAAGCCAGTATGCAGAAGGTCCTACAAGAGAGGGGGCAGCCCTGGACTTAGTTTAAGGGAATGAACCTGGGCAAGTGGTAGAGGTATCAGTGGGGGAGCATTTTGCAGATAGTGATCATAACTCCATTAGATTCAAGGTTGTTATGGAAAAGGGCAAGGATGGGCCAGAAATCAGAGTTCTAAATTGGGGGAAGGCTGATTTTAATAAGATCAGATATGATTTGGCCAGAGTGGACTGACAGCAGCTACTTTTAGGTACATCTGCATCACAGCAGTGGGACTCATTCAAGAAGGAAATAGGGAGAGTACAGGGCCAACATATTCCAGTGAAGATAAAGGTTGGGACCAACAAATCCAGGGAACCCTGGAGGTCGAGGGATATACAGGATTGGATAAAAAGAAAAAGGGAAGCTTACGGCAGATACCAAGGACTCAAAACAGTGGAAGCCCTAGAGGAGTATAGAATGTGTAGGGGGGAACTTAAAAAGGAAATTAGGAGAGCAAAAAGGGCATGAAAAAACATCGACAGGTAAAATAAAGGAAAACCCAAAATTATTTTACAAGTACATTAAGAGCAAGAGGATAACTAGGGACAGAGTAGGGCTCATTAAGGACCATCGTGGTAATTTGTGTGTGGAGCCGGAAGATGTAGGTAGGATTCTAAATGAATACATTGTGTCAGTGTTCACAAGTGAGAGGGACGACGTGGGTTTGGGAATCAGGCAGAAGGACTGATATAATGAAAGAAATTAGCATAGAAAGGGAAGAGGTTCTAAGTGGCCTGGCAGGCTTAAAAGTAGATAAATCTCTAGGCCCGGATGAAATGTATCCCAGGCTGTTGAGTGAGGCAAGGGAGGAGATAGCAGGGGCGCTGGCAATAATTTTCAATACCTCTCTGGCCACAGGAGAGGTGCCAGAGGACTGCAGGACAGCCAATGTGGTACTGTTATTCAAGGAGGGAGGAAGGGATAAACCAAGGAACTACAGGCCAGTCAGTCTAACCTCAGTGGTGGGGAAACTATTAGAAACAATTCTGAGAGAAATAATTAATCTACACTTGGAGAGGCAGGGATTACTCAAGGACAGTCAGCATGGTTTTGTTAAGGGGAGGTCATGTCTGACCAATTTGACTGAATGTTTTGAAGAGGTGACCAGGTTTGTAGATGAGGGCAATGCATTTGACGTAGTCTACTTGGACTTCAGCAAGGCTTTTGATCAGGTCCCGCATGGGAGACAGATAACGAAGGTAAGAGCTCATGGGATCCAAGGCAATTTGGCAAATTGGATCCAGACTTGGTTGAGTGGCAGGAAGCAGAGGGTGATGGTCGGGGGTGTTTTTGTGACTGGATGCCTGTCTCCAGTGGGGTTCCACAGGGATCGGTGTTGGTTCCCTTGCTGTTTGTGCTGTATATAAACGATTTAGACTTGAATGTAGGAGGGTTGATCGGTAAGTTCGTGGATGACACGAAAATTGGTGGGGTGGTAAATAGTGAGGAGGATAGCCTTAGATTACAGGAGGATATAGACAGGCTGGTCAGATGGGCTGATCACTGGCAAATGGAATTTAATCCAGATAAGTGTGTGGTGATTCACTTGGGTAGGACAAACAAGGAATGGGAATACACAATGAATGGTAGGATCCTGGGAAGAACCAAGGATCAGAGGGACCTTGGTGTGCATGTCCACCGGTCCCTTAAGGTAGTGGGACAGGTCGATCAGGTGGTTAAGAATGTCTTAATTAAGAATTAAGAATGGGATACTTGCCTTTATTAGCCGAGGCATAAAATAAAAGAGCAGGGAGGTTATGCTGGAACTGTCTAAAATGCTGGTTAGGCCACAGCTAGAGTATTGCGTGCAGTTCTGGAATCCGCATTATAGGAAGGATGTGATTGTACTAGAGAGAGTGCAGAGAAGATTTACCAGGATGTTGCCTGGGCTGGAGAGTTTCGGTTATGAGGAGAGATTGGATAGACTGGGGTTATTTTCCCTGGAGCAGAGGAGATTGAAGGGGGACATGATTGAGGTGTATAAATCATAAAGGGCATAGATAGGGTAGACAGGAAGGAACTTTTCCCCTTGGTGGTGGTCATAGATTTAAGGTAAGGGGTAGGAGGTTTAGAGGGTACGTGAGGAAGAATTTTTTCACCCAGAGGGTGGTGGGAATCTGGAACTCACTGCCTGAAAGGGTGGTAGAGGCAGAAACCCTCATAACATTTAAGAAGTATTTGGATTTGCACTTGTGATGCCTGGCACACAGGGCTATGGGCCTAGTGCTTGAAAATGGGATTAGAATAATTAGGTACTTGGCGCAGACTCGATGAGCTAAAGGGCTTTTTTCTGTGTGTGGACCTCTATGGCTCTATGACTCAGTGAGTGGAACTAATTGTGTAGCTCTTCAAAGGTCTGACACAGGTACAATCTGCTGAATGATCTTTTATGCTATAAGATTTTATTATTCTGCGATTATCTGACTGAATTTGTAAAATTTTAAAAGGAAGTGAACCTAAGGGTACTCTGAATGAAATTTTTTTTAATATTCATTCATGGGACGTGGGTTTCGCTTTCTGGGCCAGCATTTATTGCCCATCCCTAGTTGCCCTTGAGAAGGTGGCAGTCAGCTGCCTACTTGAACCGCTGCAGTCCATGTGGCATGCGTATATCCACAGCGCTGTTAGGAAGGGAGTTCCAGGATTTTTACCCAGTGACCGTGAAGGAACAACGATATATTTCCAAGTCAGGATGGTGAGTGATTTGGAGGGGAACTTCTAGATGGTGGTTTTCCCATATATCTGCTGCCCTTGACCTTCTAGATGGTAGTGGTCATGGGTTTGGAAGGTGCTGTCAAACGAGCCTGGGTGAATTCCTGCAGTGCATCTTGTAGATGGTACACACTGCTGCTACCGTGCGTCGGTGGAGGAGGGAGTGAATGTTTGTGGATGTGGTGCCAATCAAGTGGGCTGCTTTGTCCTGGATGGTGTCAAGCTTCTTGAGTGCTGTGGACGCTGCACTCATCCAGGCAAATGCGAAGTCTTCCATCACACTCCTGACTTGTGCCTTGCAGATGGTGGACAGGCTTTGGGGAGTTATTCGTGGGTTATTCGTCACATTATTCCTAGCCTCTGACCTGCTCTTGTAGCCACAGTATTTATATGGCTAGCTCAGTTCGGTTTCTGGTCCGTGGTAACCCCCAGAATGTTGATAGTGGGGGATTCTGTGATGGTCATGCCATTGAACATCAAGGGGCGATGGTTGGATTCTCTCTCGTTGAAATGGTCATTGCCTGGCACTTGTGTGTTGCGTATGTTACTTGCCATGTGTCAGCCCAAGCCTGGATATTGTCCAGGTCTTGCTGCATTTGGGCATGGACTGCTTTAGTATCTGAGGAATCATGAATGGTGCTGAACATTGTGCAATCATCAGCGAACATTCCTACGTCTGACCTTATTATAGAGGGAAGGTCATTGATGAAGCAGCTGAAGATGGTTGGGCCGAGGACACTACCCTGAGGAAGTCCTGCAGTGACATCCTGGAGCTAAGATGACTGACCACCAAAACCACAACCATTATCCTTTGTGCTGGGTTTGACTCCAACCAGCGGAGAGTTTTCCCCCTAAATCCCATTGACTCCATTTTTGTTATGGCTCCTTGATGTCAAATGTTGCCATGATGTCAAGGGCAGTCACTCTCACCTCGCATCGGGAGTTCAGCCCTATTGTCCATGTTTGAACCAAGGCTGTAATGAGGTCAAGAGCTGAGTCGCCCTGGAGGAACCCAACCTGGGCATCAGTGAGCAGGTTATTGCTAAGCAAGTGCTGCTTGATGGCACTGTTGATGACCCCTTCCATTACTTTACTGATGATTGAGAGTAGACTGATGGGGCGGTAATTGGCCAGATTGGATTTGTCCTGATTTTTGTGTACCTGGGCAGTTTTCCACATAGCCGGGTAGATGCCATTTTTGTACCTGTATTGGAACAGCTTGGCTAGTGGCGTGGCAAGTTCTGGAGCACAAGTCTTCAGTACTTTGCTGGAATATTGTCAGGGCCCATAGCCTTTGCAATATCCAGTATCAGCCATTTCTTGATATCACGTGGAGTGAATCGAATTGTCTGAAGACTGGCACCTGTGATGCTGGGGACTTCTGGAGGAGGCCGAGATGGATCATCCACTCGGCACTTCTGGCTGAAGATTGTTGTAAATGCTTCAGCCTTATCTTTTGCACTGATGTGCTGGGCTCCTCCATCACTGAGGGTGGGGGTATTTGTGGAGCTTCCTCCTCCAATGAATTGCTTAATTGTCCACCATCATTCACGACTGCATGTGGCAGGAGTGCAGAGTTTAGATCTAACCCGTTAGTTGTGGGATCGCTTAGTCCTGTCTGTCACTTGCTGCTCATGCTGTTTAGCACACAAGTAATCCTATGTTATAGCATCACCAGGTTGACACCTCACTTTTAGGTATGCCTGGTGCTGCTCCTGGCATGCCCTGCTGCACTCTTCATTGAACCGGGATTGATCCCCTGGGTTATGGGAAGCGCAAAGTGGAGGATATGCTGGGCCATAAGGTTACAGATTGTGGTTGAGTACAATTCTGCTGCTGCTGATGGCCGACAGCGTCTCATGGATGCCCAGTCTTGAGCTGTTTGATCTGTTTGAAATCTATCCCATTTAGCACAGTGGTAGTGCCACATACCACGGTGGAGGCGGAACTTCGTCTCCACAAAGACTTGTGCAGTGATCACTCCTACCGATACTGTCATGGACAGATGCATCTGCAGCAGCCAGGTTGGTGAAGATAAGGTCAAATATGTTTTTCCCTATTGTTGGTTCCCTCATCACCTGCCACAGTCCTAGTCTAACACCTATGTCCTTTAGGACTCAGCCAGCTTGGTCAGTATTGGTGCTACTGAGCCATTCTTGATGATGGACATTGAAAACCCCCACCCAGAGTACATCCTGTGCACCTGCCACCCCCAGCGCTTCCTTCAAATGGTGTTCAACGTGGAGGAGCACTGATTCATCAGCTGAGGGAGGGCAGTCACATGTAGGGCCAGGTAAGGACGACAGATTTCCTTTCCTAAAGGACACTAGTGAACCAGATGGGTTTCAACAGCAATCGACAATGGTTTCATGGCCATTATTTGACTTTTAATTCCAGATTTTTATTGAACTCACATTCCACCATCTGTCGTGGCAGGATTCAAACTTGGGTCCCCAGAGCATTACCCTGGATCACTAGTCTACACCACCGCCTCCCCTTAAGTACAGCAAGATTTTTTTAAGAACAAGTATAGACAGTAAAAATCATGTTTTATGTTTCAAATTGCAGGTGCCCTCAATCACTTCTACTAATTTTTGTATTTCAGCTAACACAAACTAAAAAGGCCTTTAAGAACTTCAAGAGGAAAGCTAACATGCCCAATGTTTGTATGAAACACCATGAAATATCAGAAGTTTCATCACATTCACTCACTAATACTTCATCAGTTGAGAAGATCAGATGTAAGTTTGCTCTAGGTTGTGAAGAAATACATGCGTACATTTGTATATAAAATAAAATCTGGTTGTCTTCTGATTCGTTTACAACACAAGATATCCAAATATGAATAGGTTGTGGTTAATCAGTCATTTTTCTTGGATATTTTTTATCAGTTGCGTTTGAGGAATGTTTGCAATATCTATTCTGCTTAACTGATTTACTGCTGAATGTGGCCAATTCCTGCCATAGCAGTGATATCACTTCCCTGGCTCTCTCATTTCTTCCCTCGCTCTCCTCTCCTCTTTCAGACTCTCCCATTCCCGCCCTTGCTTCTCCCTCTAACAGAATATCCTATTCCTGTACATGCTGCTCTCTTTCATTCTCTCCATTCCTCCCCTTGCTCTCTTCTCTGTCTTGATTCCTGATTTGCTCACTTCTCAGACTCTCTCCCATTTCTGGCCTCGCTCTCCCCCTCCTCTCAGATTCTCCCATTCCTGCCTTAAGCATCTGCTCTAAAAATGTCATATTCCTGCCCTCACGGCCCCTTTCCTCCCACAGCTTTTTTAAAAATCCTTTCATGGGATGTGGGTGTCACAGGGAAGGCCAACATTTGTTACCCATCCCTAATTGCTCTTGACCTGAGTGGCTTGCTAGGCCATTTCAGAGGGCAGTTAAGAATCAACCACATTGCTGTGGGCCTGGAATCACATGTAGGCCAGACCAGGTAAGGACAGCAGATTTCCTTCCTCAAAGGACATTAGCAAACCAGATGAGTTTTTACAACAATCACTCTGTTTCATGGCACCATTACTGAGACTAGCTTTACCTTCCAGATTTAATAATTGAATTTCAATTCCACCAGCTGCCATGGTGGAACTTGAAGCAATACCCAGAGCATTAGCTCGGGCCTCTAGATTACTAGTCCAATTACACTACCACTATGCAACCATCTCCCCACTTCTTCTATTCCTTCCCTCACTCTACTCTCCTTCCCTCACTGTCCTCTCTAAGACTCTCCCAATCTTGCCTTTGCCTTCCCTCTGCTTCTCTCTTCCCTTGTCCTAATCCCTGCCTCACCCTCCTGCCTCCCAGTATTCAAATCCCTCCTTCCCCTTTGTCCTACCTTTGCAAGCTGTCTTTCCCATTATTCCCTACCTTCTCTCAGGTTATGTCTCCTGATCTGTCCTGGTGTTAGACTTTGATACCAACAGAGAGGGCATGTATTGAGTTCCCAATGAGTTCTCCCACTGGCCAGAGTAAACAAAAGAAGATTGGGAGGATCAATGCCTGGTTGACGCATGGTATCAGGAGGGCGGGCTTCAGACTTGGACATTGGGACCTGTTCTGCAGTAGAACCTATGCAAAAGCACAGGTTGCACCTCAACAGGACTGGGAAAAAAATCAACAGGCACTTGGAAAGATTTGAGTTCATGAAGGAGAGCTAGAACGGATTTGTGAAAGGCAGTTCATGCTTGCCTAATCAAATTGAAATTTTTGATGAAGTAGCACACAAGACTGACGAAAGAAATGCAATGGATGTGCTTCATATGAATTTTAAGAAAGCATTTGACAAAAGGCTGGTTAACAAAATTGAGGCTGAAAGAATAGGAGGGCCAAATTGGATAAAGAAATTGGCTTAAGCACAGAAAAGTAAGTTGTGGTAAATGGTTATCTTTCAGATTGGATTAGACAGTGGTGTTTCCCAAGGGTCAGTGCTAGAATCATTATTTTTTTTGATTTTGTTATGATATGGCAGGTGGTATTTGCCAGGCTGACCAAATCCCAAAGGGAAACTTCGCCACATGAAACAATTTTTCAATTTGTATTTATTACGAGTAAGTTTGTGCACTGAAATCAGAAGTTGAGGCTACTACCACCTTTAGAGATTTTAAACATTAAGTTAAAACATTTATTAACAAAATAAATGAAACAGTTAAACCATGCACAAGATTACAGTTACACAGTTACTTAGTCTTTTAACAGTTCCCAAAATTTCTACTTAACTAGACTCCCAACAACATGTCATTTAAGCAACAGTCCAAAATAGATTATTAATCATTAAAACATCCAGAAAGATCACCACAAGCACCTACTGTTACTCTAAGGGAGGTATTTCATAGCTTCTTTCTCGCTCTCACTTGCCAATGAAAACCTCCAAAGGCTTTTAACACAACCTTGGCTACTGGAACAGCAAACTTCTCCTGGGTGGCTAGAGGCCTTTTCTCCAAGTTTGTTTCACATAGTGCACTTCTCAAGATCTCACATGGCCACCCCCATACAGCTTCCCATCCTTCTTTAAATATATTTCCTCCTTTTTGATCTGTAAATTCCATTGCTTCAACCTGTCTTTGGAAGCTACTTTTCCCAGAATATAAAAATCTTTCATGTTGTCATTATGGCCAGCACTTTTGGGCAAAATAAACATAATAACTTTGCCTTATTTATCTTGCCAGTTGTAAACATCTTACCAAGTCCCCACTTACTAAAAATGCAAATTCCATTTTACTTGGTTCGTCCATTAGCATTTCAAATGCCTTTTTTTCACACTTAACCCCTTTGATAACCCCTTGGCTAAAATTTGGTACAAATTTGTGATAAAATCCACTCAAGCCCAGAAATCTAAAACATTCCCGTTTTGTTGTAGGCACTGGGAAATTCACGATGGCTTTCACTTTCACACATTGTGGGGCCATCTACCATGTCTTAACGATATAGCCTAAATATGTAACTTGCGATTTTGTAAATTCACTCTTAGTCAAGTTCACCACCAAATTAGCTTCTTGCAGTCAAGCAAACAGTTCTTTCAGATGCTTTAAATGCTCCTCCCACGTTTGACTGAAAATTACCAAGTCATCAATATAAACAGCACAATTGCTCAGTCCTGCATTTACTTTGTTTGTCAGTCTTTGAAATGTTGTTGGTGCATTCTTCATACCAAATGACATAACTTTAAGCTGATATAATCTATCTGGTGTTACAAAAGCAAATACTCCTCTTGCTCTTTCCGATAATGATACTTGCCAATATCCTCGCAGCAAGTCAATCTTTGTGATAAACCCTGATTGTCCCATTTTCTCAATACAGTCTTCCACCATGGAATAGGATATGAATCCGCTTTTGTCACTGCATTTATTTTTCAATAATCCACACACAGCCTTTGTTTCGGCACCATCACATTAGGTGAACTCCAGTTACTGCGACTAGAGTCTATGGGCAGAATTTCATCCATGTTGGGTGGGCTCGGTGGGGGTGGGCGGGAAGCCGACCACTGCGCGCGATCGGGACCGGAAGGCGATTTTACGCTGGTGGGCCAATTAAGGCCACTAATATCTCCTTTTAGTCCTCTTCCCTGTCAAAGTACTTTTTAAGCATGTTTACATGACACACCCTCTGCTCCTTTCTTCTACCTGGAGTATTTGTTAAATAATTTACTTCACTCAGTCTCTTTTCAACCTTCTCTTCCTGAACAATCTTTCCAAAGACAGATCCAGCTAATTGGATGTCAGCATCCTCCCCCTGTCTTTTAGATTATTCCTCTTCCTGTTTCAACCCATGAGTTTGTGATCTCGTTACTATACAATCTGGAAACAATCCAGAATGCTCTTTCTGAAACGTCTCTGCCTATTGCATCTCCACAGGATGCTCAACTACAATAGGCATCACCAACATCGGTGACCCAGCTATACCATTACCTAGGATAAATTGAATCCCTGCAATGGGCAATTTTTCCACTACTCCAACAATCACCCCACCTGTTTTCAACTTATTCTTTAAATTTACCTTCCACAATGAAATAGGTTTAACATCTCCATGAATTCCACTTATTACCACTCTTTCCTGCAATACCTCCTCTGGACTACAAATAACACTATCCCGTAACATTAAGGACTGACTTGCCTTTGTGTCCCTTAAAATTTTGATATTGTTGCCTGTTCCGCTCTGTACACATGGAAAGACACATACAAAATAAACATTTCTGTAACCTGCCCTTCAGAACTCCCTTCAGTAAATTGTGAACATATTCCCACTTCTTTACCTACTGCTGATTCTTTCTGCTTCAGCTCTACACAGCCCACATGTTTTTTTTCCCTCTGAATCCCCAAACCCACAGTATTCTTATTTCCAGAACTTTTCTGTGTTTCAATTACTGCAATAGGTTTCCCTGCAACCTCCAACACATTAACTTTGTGTGCCCAACCTTATTACATTGGAAACATTTAGGTTTTTGAGTGTTACTTCTACCCTCAGCGCCTTCCTTTCTGGTCTGAGGAGAAATTTCCTGAGAATTTCCAACTGCCCCTTGTCTTCCCTGATGACCTGCCTTCGTTTCACCTTCCCACTTTCTATCCTCCTTGGATTTAAAAGGGTGACAACAATTTTTTTGGCCTATGGACTAGCTCATAATCATCAATTATCTCTGCTACTTGTCTAACTGTTTTAACCCTCTGTTCTTCCACATGAGTTCTAACTACTGAAGGAAGTGAATCTTTCAATTCTTCCACAAGAATTACTCCTCTAAGAGCTGCACATGTTGTCTCTACCTTTAATGCCCATATCCACCGGTCAAAATCATTGCTGTTTACTCTCTCAAACTCAATATAAGCCTGTCCAGGCTGTTTCCTTACATTCCGAAATTTCTGCCTGTACATCTCAGAAACCAACTCATATGCACTCAAAATAGTCTTTTTTACTGCATCATAATGCACAGACACTTCTGACAGCAATGCTTATACCTCATGAGCTCCATCTACCAACCTAGATTGTCAAAGCAATGCCCACATTTCTTGTGGCCATTTCATTTATTTAGCTATCTTCTCAAACAAATTAAGTGATTTGAATATTGGAATACAGAATAGGATTTCAAAATTTGCTAATGAAACCAAACATGGAGGAATGGCAAATAATGAAGATGATACAAATCAACTCAACTGGTCATAGAATTGGCAGACAAGTGGCTAATAGAATTTAACACCGTCAAGTTTGAGGTGATGTATTATGGCAGAAGGGAGAGGGAGAAGCAATATAAACTTAATTGCACAGTTCTAAAGAGTGTGCCGGGCTTCATAATTAGAGGTACTGAGTAAAAAAACAGCAAAGCTGTGGTAAACCTTTATAAGGCTCTGGTCAGGACACTAGAGTATTGTGCCAGATCCTTGAGGGTGTGGAGGCAATTAACCAGAATGGTTTCAGCAATATTGAATGGCACTTGAAGGAAATAAACTTGCAGGGCCAAGGGGATAGAACAGGGGATTGAGACTGATTGAGATATGTTAGTGAAGTAATCCAATGAGCCAAATGACTCTTTCTATGCCATTACCTCCTCATCCTGCAACTTCTGTGATTAACACGATTAAAAAAAAACACCAAAAAAATTAACACGTTAATCATGTAGGTTAACCGCAGTAATTGAGAGCCTTAATGTGGATATTAGGTAAAACATGTTGGATTTCATCTGTGACATTATAAAGACCCTGGAAATATTCAATGTCAACACGCTTTGTCAAGAAGATGGTCTTAGATTAGATAGAATGTACAAGACAGAAACAGGCCATATGGCTCATTCAGTCCATTCAGAGCATTTCTACTCCTCCCGATCCATCCTCAACTATCGCTATCAACATAACCCTCCATTCTCTTATCTCTCGTGCTTATTTAATTTCCCCTTAAATACATCTATATTACTCACTGTAAAGTCCATGGATTCAAAACTGATGGACAAGATCTCACTTTTTAAAACTTTTACTCTGACAAACCAACCAAAATCAACTTAATTCAAGGTGAATTACTCATTCAGGGAGTCAGTGCAGACATGATGAGCCAAACGGCCTCTTTCTGTGCTGCAACAGTTCTGATTTTCCGTTTAAATAGTCAATACAACAATGATATACCTAATGTAGTTACAAGCACGTGTGTTATTTCTCACACAAATGTGGGACCACATACAATCTCAATCTTTCCAACTCAGCGCCACCAGTAGGGTCTTTCACTCCTACTCAATCATTTCAGCCCTTGAGTCCCATTCACCAGCAGTCATATTCCACCTGATGTCCTCGGACATGGTTGCCACTGACAAGACGCATATCCATAAACCTTCTCTAACTAATGTCACGACAGTCCTGATGACACAGCATGCCCAGAGATTCCATTTTCCCATCTGTTTAAATCAGGCTTGTCCAACCTTTTTGTGTGGGGTCCACATTTCCATTTTTCTCACTCAAGGAGCTGATGAGTAAATTTCAGAAAGATGCACAAATTTAAAAAAAAAGTTGTGTATGAAAAGACACAACATTCTGAGCAAAAATAAAACAATGTCAAGCAATAAATTGATCATTTAAAAATGAGTAATTATGAAGATGACCATTAAAGTGTGAGAGAGTCATAGTGTGTGTGTCCAGCTCACTCCCAGTCTCAGGGTGAATACTAACTGACCCTTGCTCACTGGTGAGTGGGTGTGAGTATCTGTTGGTGTGCAGAGATGAGGGTGAGTGAGAATTCTAAGACTGGGGCTGGGATTTTACGGCCTCGTTGACATTGGACATCATGGCGAGAGTGGGGGAGCAATCTGACGAGAAGGCCAAAAATCGATTTCATGCCGTCATGAAACCGGTTTGCGATCGTCTGCTCCACCCATTAACAGCCGGCTGCATCTCCTCCTGCTGCACGTCGGGAACCTAATTTCAATACTTTGGCATCTCATTATAAGCCCTGCTCACCGGAATCACCCCCCCATGCTGGATCATTCGGGCAAGCCAGTGTGCAATCACGCCGACATGTTTCACAACTGTACATAAGTGACGTGCACCTGGCGAGCTGCACTTCACCCGGGACTTCAAGGTCTGTTGGCCTACCTTGCATTGGACAGAGCTCGCGGGCATCAGCGCCATGTGTTGCAAGCAGCACCAGATTAATTTTTAGGGGCTAATGGGCAGGTCTCTACCTACCAGACCAGCCATAAGGCGGGGATGGCTTTTCAACAACTGCAAGGCTAGAGCTCACTTGGCGAAGGGGGAGAAGTGGCCTTAGGCAATGGACGAGGCTGCAGGGTGAGGGCTGTACTGGGGAAGGGGAATAAACGAGGGTGTGCATGAAGGCACATGATGTCCCTTGAGCTGGCAGTGAGTAAGATGCCAGTAAATGTGTCCTGGCCTTGAGAGTGTGTGAGTTTAGAGTGATAAGATGGTTGCCTTACGCTGGTGGTACGGATGAGATCATTCATCCATTTTCAGCCCTAGATGGCCAACCTCTTGCATGCAGCATTGGTGCTGATCACCTCTGCCACCACCACCCAAGCCATAGTCGTGAGACTGATGGGCCTGCTGCGGCCAAAGCGGCGGTATAGGACATCACGATGGGCTTCCACAGCATCTTGAAGGCATCCCAGGGATGCGTCACCGAATCGGGGGCTGCACTCTTCTTGGCTTTTGGGGCCATGTTTTCACCAGAGTAGTCCTGGGCTGCAAGCATTGAGAAGTGTGCGCATGGCTACAGTTTAAATATGGCGCCCTGCATGAGGAAGCTGTGAGGTAACGGCTTGGTGGGCAAATCGGAGGCCACCTGCCAGCGCGACAGCCTATTTCCTGTGGCTGCATAATTAATAAGGCAGGTATGGGACAATATGGCGTGAAAACCCACCATTGCGGCCAGGGGGTAAAACGACTCTTTTCCCGCCCTTTGTGCAAATCTGGGACACAACCACCCTGGGAGTGAGCCAGATACACACTCTCACACTCTCTCTCTCTCTCTCTCTCTCACACACGCACACACACTCTCCCTCACATGCACACACATTCCCTCACTCATGCAAAAACACACACACACATTCACACACACACACACACACACTCTCTCTCTCTCACACACACATTGCACTCAAAATAGCCTTTTTACTGCATCATAATGCACAGAAACTTCTGACAGCAATCGCTTTTCATGCCGGATTGGTCCAAACCTGCCACATTAATTATGCATTCCTGGGAAACATACCGTTTCTATTGCAGGCAGGCTCTCATTTGCCCTCCACGCAATCACCTCACCGCTTCAGCATGCCGGGCACCATATTTAAAGTGCAGCCACAGCGCACACCTCTCAGTGCTTCCAGGCCATGAATGCTGCAAAGAAAACATGGCCTTGAAAAGCACAAAGACTGCAGCCCCCAGGTTCAATGACGTGTTCCTCGAGCGCCTTTAGGATGCAGTGCAGCCTCACCATGAAGTCCTCTACTCCAGCTCTGGCTGCAGTATGGGCAGAAACCTCACTAATCCGGCCTGGGATGCAGTGGATGCGTGTACACCCTTCAAAAGAGAACAGACACCCAGTGCCACAAGAGGACAAATGATCTCCTCTGTTCTGCCAGGGTAAGTCACCCTTCTCTCACTCTCAACTCACACACTCACAAACCCATCACACATCCACAGGGATCTCACTCACTGCCAGTTCAAGGAACATCACTGTTCATTCTCTCACACTCACCTTCATTGTCCTCATCCTGTCCATGGGACAACATACCACCCACACATGCCAGGCATAATTATCATCTGGCCTGGCAGGCGTCTTGCTTCCATTCTCTCTATCTCTATTCATGCAGGACAATCTGACACACAACAAGAGGGAGAGGTCGCAGACTGGTGAAGGAATGCCTGAAATCAAGGTCCTCACAGACTTTGAAAACAGAGCCATCCAGCTGGCTGGCAAGGACCGGGACCGGTCCTGTGCTGATGGTGAGGTCGGCGCTGCTCTACCAAGTGAGGATCCAGCAGTGCAACATCCATCAGATAGCCATACCGTGAGTGATGTGTTCTGTTCCACAGGCCACTGCCATGCACTAATTATCTCTCCTTGCTTTCACAGGCACATCTGGGAAACAGCTGATGGAGTTCACGACCCAGGGCCTCCAATCAAGCCCACAAGAAACCTCTGAAGAGGAATCTGGAGGCACCCTCCTTGAAGTCCCGTCACAACGCTCACCCACCACCAGTGCAGAGACACATGCCTCGGTGGGACCTAGCTTTACAGTAGCCCCGGGATCACAATCAGGCGAGCACATCGCACTGTCGGATCCACAGCAGGCGGCAGCAGGGACTTCCCTGGTGTCTGGCACTCAGAAGACTGCTGGAGGCCAGAAATATGCTGAGCCCGACTCAGATGAGGAGCCTCTGGATTTGGTTATGTCGCAGTTGCTGGAGCTGCAAAGACAAGCTCAGGAACATCAGGAAGGGAACCCGCTGCACTCCTCAGATTGCAAGGCACAATGGAGGAGTCAGTCCACGTTCAGGCTGAGGTTGTAGCGCTGGCATGCCATTGCACGGAGGTCAACACTAGTAGGATGGTGGCCTCCATGGAGACCTTGGACGTTGCTCCTGCACTGCTGGGCGGGCTGAACTCCATCGCTGACGCCATAGTTGACCTCAACAGTGTGTACGCAAGAGGGGTGCGGGGCAGCTCGATCTCAGTCCAGCTACCCATTCTCCTCAAGGAGTCAGCCTGGGGCCCTCGGGCACCCACAGGGAGGAGGATCAGTAGGTGCACCCACCCGGGACCATCCAGCCAGGTGACTCCGGATTGTCCGACCCATCCGAATTGTGACCTCAGCAGCTCCAACTCCACAGGCTGTGGATGGCGCCACTGCCACATACAGGACCCTGAAAGAAGGCCAGGTCTTTGCTGTATAGAGGATGCCCTCAAAGTTCATCACAGACAGGTTGTCACAATCAGCAGGCTGCCTCCACCTCTGCTGTGGATGGCCGTGGAGCACCAAGGCAGGGTTAGGTAAGTTAAGAGGATGTAGTTGCAAAGCCTGGGCACGGGTGTTAATCACTTGTATATACTGTTCACTATTGTCAATAAACTCCCAAGAATGTCTCCCTGCCTATGGCTCCTTGTTCTGTTCAGTGGTGCTCGTGTCACTCAGAAGTGAAGCCTTCCTGCACAAGATAATGGCAGGTGTCTCAGGCAAGGGCCTCTTCCGTGTCCTTTGTGCAGCCTTCAGACCAAAGTGATGTTCCGGCTTCTCACTTCCCGGACACATAACTGATGCTTGCACCTTGCCGGTACTTGCTGTTGATGCCAGAATGTTGTGGGCAGGCATCACAGGGTATTGTCATTGTCTCTGAGTGCTCTCAACACCTTTAATTTGGGTCTTGGCCCAATCTCATCAGTGTCTGTGATGCAGTGACGTTGTGCTCCTGAAGGGCTCAGGTGCTGAAGGCGAACAAATAATCAGGTGCTTTTAAAGTTTCATGGCTGCGTCTCTATGATATGACCCTGATCACAGAGCGCAAGCGAGCTGCCCTCAGCCAGACAGGAGTCCGACATTCTCAGAGGCTGTGTGAAGATTAATGGAGTGTCCTCACTGCATGTTGTCATCATCCTCCTGTGATCGAGCGTCTATCAGGGCCACCACTGCATCTCCATGACAGAAGCATTATCACAGGGGGTATTTGCGTTGCCATAAGCCAGAATGGATTCAAACATTCATAGCTGCAATTTGAGGATCTATGATGTCTCCTCACTGCATGTCGTCATCATCCTCCACAAATCTATCAGCTATGAGGGCTTCTCAAACGTGCCTGTCTTATCTTGCCAGCAAGAGGGCCTAATCCCCATCATCGTCGACATCGAGGTCATAGAGTTATACAGCACAGAAACAGGCCTTTCGATCATCATGTCCGTGTCGGCCATCAAGCACCTATCTATTCTAATCCCATTTTCCAACATTTGGCCCGCAGCCCTGTATGCTATGACGTTTCAAGTACTCATCTAAATACTTATTAAATGTTGTGAGGAATGGTTTGGTGTAGGTCCTCCTCGCCCTCATCCTCGTTAGCATCTTCCTCATCGGAGAAGACCTCCAGCTCGTCCATCTCCTCCTCAGCCAGCTCCTCTCCCTGACGCAATGCCAGGCTGTAAAGGGCGCAGTAGATGATGACAATGCGTGACACCCTCGGTGGACTATATTGCAGGGCTCCACTATACTTGTCCAGGCACTGGAACCTCATTTTCAACAAGTTGTGAGTTGCAGCATGAGCCTTGTTAGACATTCGCTCTGCTGCAATCTGAGGCCGATGAACGGTTGTCATCAGCCACATCCTCTTGTCCCTGAAGAGCCATACCTTCACCTTCTGTGGACCCTGGAAGATGCCAGGGATCTGCGACCGACTGAGAATGTAGGAGTGATGGACACTCCATGGAAACCATGTGCAGGCCTTCATGATACGTTTGAGATGGTCGCACACCAGCTGCACATCCAGCGAATGGAATGCCTTATGGTTGACGTAGTTGACCATGTGCTGCGACATAGATCTGAACGTCAAGTGAGATGATGACAACGCGTGACACCCTCGGTGGACTATACTGCAGGGCTCCACTATACTTGTCCAGGCACCCTGGACTTGTGGGAAACCTGAGGCCTGGGCAAATCCAATTGCTCTTGCACCCTGACTTTCCTGGTCCCAGGCAAAATGCAAAAAGTTGTATGCCCTCACGAAGATGGCATCCTGTGATTTTGTGTTTAATGTTTATGCTTTTTTTGTAAAAGGATATTTTGGTTAAAAAGCAGTGCTATGTAAAAAAAAAACTGCCAGTAGGGTGTGCTAAGTCCTGGACATATTGCCCTTTGGCGGAGAAAAAGAATAAAGGAACCTTCCGGCTTTACACAGGAAGCAGGGGTTCAGAAGCAGATACGTGTGTGTGTGCCTGTATTCTGAATTGTTAAAAAGTGACAAATGTTATGATGTGACAGATGATGTGTGCCAGGCGGACCAAATCCACAAGGGAAACCTGGTCACACTATCACAATTGTTTTGCAATTTGTGTTTATCATGAGAAGACGTGCATTGAATTCAGAAGTATTAAGTCCACCAATACCTTTAGAGCTTTTGAAAATTAAATTAAAATATTTATAAACAAAATAAAGGAATTCAAGCACTTACATAAGACTACAATTACTTACTGCTATAATAACTCCTAAATTTCCTAATTAACCAGAGCCCCAGTTACACCCCCTTTAAAGCAACAGTCCAAAATAGATTTTAGATTTAAAACAGTCCAGGAAGTTAACACATTACACTTGACAGTGTAATTCCAAATGGCTTTTCCCCAACTTCAGTTTCGTTATATAGCAGACTTATGCACAAATGGCTGGAGGCCTCATTAAGGCTATTTCATACATTCCTGTTAGATATTACATAGCCTTCTCTCACATAGCCTTCCATTCTCCTTTATATGTGTTTAGCTCTTTTTATTATGTAAATTCTATTCCATATGTCTTTGAAACTGTGTCTTCCTCATAATATAAAAACTTTCATGTTGCTAATATTGTCAGTAACTTTTAAGCCCTGCTTATCTGGCTAATTGGAAACAGATTAAGATCCCTTCATTTATCTAAAAATGTAAATTCCCTTCACGCCTCACATGCTAAGCCAGCATCCATGTTTATTCATTAGCATGTCAAGCATCTAGCTTCATTTGATGATTTAAAACTTGAGTCTACTTGACTCCAAGGGCAGAATTTTACAACCCCGTTTCAGCAGGGACAGGGTCATAAAATGTAGCAGGCCATTATAAATCCCATTGACGACAGCGGGAACGTAAAATCCCACTGTCGTAAAATTCTGCCCCAAATGTAATGAAATCACATGACAGACCCAACTATACTTAATTCCAGAAACCTACTTCACAATAAACCAAAAAAAAATATGAAAATTATTATACTTTCGTCACACAAAACACTTCAAATGATGATGAGGATGAGATTATTGTTATTAGGGGCTTTAGAGGCTTTTGATCCAGCTACTATGGACTTTGTAGCTTATGTCGAGCAAATGGAACAGTTTTCATTGCGAATGAGATTGAAGAGGAAAAGCAGGCCTCAGTGTTTCTTACAGTCATCGGAATGAAAAATTTCACTTTACTGAGAAATCTCATTTCCCCTGACAAAGCAACAGATAAAAACTTTAAAGAGCTTTTGAAAAAGTACTTTGATCCCAGACCAGCAATTATTGCTGAGAATTCAAGTTTCACTGAAGAGAACAGCATGAAGGTGAGTCAGTTTCCCAGTTCCTGGCTGAGTTGAGAAAATTAGTGGAACATTGTGACTTTACAGGTTACCTGGCAGAAGCTTTGCGTGATCACTTGGTTTTTGGACTAAGAAATGAAACAATTCAGCATAGATTGTTAGCAGAGCAAGAGTTGACACTGAAGAAAGTTTTCGAGATTGCGCAAAGCATAGAAGTGGCAGAGAAACAAGTTGGAGATTTGAAAGCGCATTCTAACAATGCTGAAATTAAAATAATAAAGTCAGGGAAGACTGGCTTCCAAACATGTTACTGCTGCAATGGAAAAGGGCATAATGCAGAAGCCTGTAAGTGGAAAACCGTTGATTGTTGCTACTGTGGGAAAAAAGGACACTTACAGCACAGCACGCAGATAGATTAAAGGCTGATCACAGTCAAGCAGCACCACCAAGGAAAGGGCATCACGAAGAGCACACAGACAAGTCACGCTTGAAAATAAAGTTTAAAAAGCCGTATTACTTGGAAACAAAATACAAAAGTAATGTGAGTCCAGACAGTACACAAAGTGAAACTAACAGCGACAATGAGGAAGAGCAATTGTATTGCATTCAGTCTGATCTGAAACTAGATGAAGGACCAAAAGTTAGCACTGCATTAAATGGTAAAATGTTGAAATGGAGGTTGACACTGGAGCATCTGTTTCTGTTGCTTCAGAGAAGAGATGGGAGAAAATTTTCAAGAAATGCCCATTGGAGAAAACCCTCCTCCAGCTTAGCACCTATGCTGGTGAGCCTGAGTATACTCAGAACACTGTCCATTCAAGCTAAATATGCAGATCAAATAACAAGGATGCCACTTATCATTGTGAAAAGGGACCGCCCATTGCTTAGGGGCAGGAACTGGCTGAAAGAAATTTGGCTGGACTGAAATAAAATAAAGCGCATTGCAACCTTGTTAGACAAGCATACTGATGTCTTCAAAGAAGGTCTTGGAGTTATTAAAGACATTGAAGCTAAACTTGCTGTGAAGGCTGAAGCTTCTCCAAGGTTTTTCAAACCACGTTCAGTTCCCTTTTCAATACGACAGAAAATCGAGCAGGAATTAGAACGACTTGAAAACTTCCAGACAATTGAGAAAGTTGATTATGCAGAGTGGACAGCTCCCATAGTCCCAGTATTGAAGGATGACAGGTGTATCAGAATATGTGGCGACTATAAAATCACCATTAATCCTTTCCTGGAAGTGCATCAGTACCAAAAATTGAGGACCTATTCGCTGCTCTGAATGGAGGTAGATTATTCACAAAGCTTGACCTATCACAGGCATTTTTGCAAATGCAGCTGAGTGATGATTCTAGGAAGTATACAACCATCAGTATACACAGGGGTCGATATCAATATAAACGACTAATGTTCAGAATCGTGTCTTCACAAGCCTTATTCCAGCAGGCCATGGACAAAATACTGCAGGGCCTCCCTGGTGTAATCTGCTTCCAAGACAACATGCTCATCACCTGGAAAAGCCTTCCAACTCATTTAGAGAACCTAGGCAGTGTCCTGCGTAGACTGGGAAAATACGGCATCCGCTGTAAGAAATCCAAATGCTCGTTCCTGAAGCCCTCAGTGGAGTACCTGGGACACGTGATCAATGAAACTGGCTTCTCAGGCTCACCCAGAAAGGTGGAGGTAGTAGTGAATGCACCACAGCCCAAAAATGTTAAGGAGCTTTGTTAGTTTTTGGGACTTGTGAATTACTACGGCAAGTTCATTTCTAGTTTGGCTACCAAGGCAGCACCACTGAATAATCTGCTGAAGAAGAATGCAAAATGGGATTGGTTACAAGCCAGTCAAGAACGTTTCAAGGAACTCAAGCAAGAGCTCACTTCTGCTCAAGCCCTGGCACATTTCAATGAAAAGTTACCAGTCAGCCTGGCTTGTGATGCATTTGGATATGATATTGGAGGTGTCATCTCCCACACATTTCCTGAAGGCAGTGAAAGGCCCATTGTTTAAGGCAGAACAAAATTATGCCCAAATTGAGAGGGAAGCTCTTGGACTAATCTATGGAGTCAAGAAGTTCCACTAATATTTGTATGAGCATAAATTCACGTTAATTACAGAATGCAAGCCTTTGACCTGGTCACTTAGTCCGAAGTGAGAAACCCTGACACTTGCCACTGCACGCCTACAAAGATGGGCACTGATCTTATCTGTTTACCAGTACGAAATTACATTTCGCTCTACTGAGAATCATGGAAATGCAGGCGCACTTTCCAGACTTCCGTTACACCACAGCTCCACAAAACTGAAGTGAAGTCACTGCTTTCAATGTGAACCAGATAGACATGTTACCTGTTAAAGTGGATCAAATTCGACTTGAAGCGCAAAGGAACGCTGTGCTCTCCAAAGTTTACCTGTACACACTAGAAAGATTGGTGTTGGTGTGCACCCCAAGAAGTGACTACTAAGCTTAGACCTTACTACGTGCATAGACTTGAGCTGATTCTGCAAGACGATTGTTTGTTCTGGGGAATCAGAGTTGTTATTCTTCCAAAATTCCAAAGGCGAGTGTTAGAAGGACTTTACCTCAGTCACATGCGAATTGTCAAAATGAAAGCATTGGCTCATCTACGTGTATGGTGGCCACACCTGGATAAAGACATCGAAAGCATAGTCAGTGAATGCCTTTCATGCCAAGGAATGAAGTCTTCTCCTGCACCTGCCCCATTACATCCGTGGGCTTGGCCTGCCCACCCATGGCAGAGCCTTCAGTGGATTTTGCCGGACTACTTCTCAGACATACATTCCTGATTGTGGTGGATGCCTGCACAAAGTGGCCTCGTGTTATTCCCATTAAGTCAGCTACTTCAACAAAGACCATTGATGCTCTCCAGAATGTGTTCACCTTTGGATTGCTGGAGCAGATTGTGTATGACAATGGCACACAGTTCACATCATGTGAATTTCAAACATTCTTGAAAAACAATGGGATCAAGCAAATTCTCATCTCGCCTTACCACCCATCCTCAGATGCTGAAGTGGAGCACTTTGTCCAGACATTCAAAATGGCCATATTGAAGGGGAGGACACAAACAGATTGGAAGTTGAAGCTGAAGAACTTTTTGATGATGTATCGAAACACTCCACATTCAACAATAGGCGTATCCCCTGCTGAGCTGATGTTTGTGTGACCACTGCGTACCAGAATGGATTTGCTGTGTCCGGATTTGAAAGGAAAGATTGGTTCAAGGCAACTTGATCAGAAAAGCTCACATAACACAAGTAAACCAGATCATGAGTTTAACCTGTTTGGGTCTGAAATTACTGTGGGACACCAAAGTGGCTCCTGGGAAGAATCATCAAGCATCGAAAACCACTGACCTATGATGTTGAACCTTCCTGTGGAACCTGGAAGAGACACACTGACCAGATTAGAGAAGCCAAATCCAAGGAACCAACTTTCCAAGGATCTCCAGTCACAGTGGAATTATAAGTCTAATGGTGACCATGAAACAACAATGATTGTTGTAAAAACCCATCTGGTTCACTAATGCCCTTTAGGGAAGGAAATCTGTCATCCTTACCTGGTCTAGCTACATGTGACTCCAGACCCACAGCAATGTGGTTGACTCTTAAATGCCCTCTGAAATGCCCTAGCAAGCCACTCAGTTGTATCAAACCCCTACAAAGTCACAAAAGAAAAATTAAACCGGACGGACACCCCGGCCTTGACCCAGGCAATCTCAACCTTGTCGATCCTGCAAAGCCTTCCTTACTAACATTGTGGGGGCTAGTGGCAAAATTGGGAGAGCTGTCTCACAGACTAGTCAAGCATCAGCCTAACATAGTCATCCTCACAGAATCATACCTCACAGATAATGTGCCAGACACCACCATCACCATCCATGGGTATGTCCTGTCCCACCAGCAGGACAGATCCAGCAGAGGTGGCGGCACACTCGGGAGGGAGTTGCCCTGGGAGTCTCCACGTGGACTCCCAACCCCTTTAAATCTCATAGCAGCAGAACTGTACTCGAACACAATCTGTAACCACATGGCTTGGCATACTCCCCACTCTACCATTACCATCAAGCCAGGGAATCAACCCCGCTTCAATGAAGAGCGCAGGAAGGCATGCCAGGAGCAGCGCCAGGCATAACTAAAAATGAGGTGTCAACCCGGTGAAGCTACAATACAAGTACTACTTGTGTGCTAGACAGCATAAACAGCAAGTGATTGACAGAGCTAAGCAATCCCACAACCAACAGATCAGATCTAAGCTCTGCAGTCCTGCCACATGCAGTCGTGAATGGTGCTGGACAATTAAACAACTCACTGGAGGTGGAGGTGGAGGCTCCACAAATATCCCCATCCTCAATGATGGAGGAGCCCAGCACAGCAGTGCAAAAGATAAGGCTGAAGCATTTGCTACAATATTCAGCCAGAACTGCCGAGCGGATGATCCATCTTGGCCTTCACCGGAGGTCCCCAGCATCACAGATGCCTGTCATCTGTCATTCGATTCGCTCCACGTGATATCAAGAAATGGCTGAAGGCACTGGATACTACAAAGGCTATGGGCCCTGACAATATTCCAGCAATAGTACTGAAGACTTGTACTCCAGAACTTGCTGCGCCCCTAGCCAAGCTGTTCCAGTACCACTACAGCACTGGCATCTACCCGGCTATGTGGAAAATCACCCAGGTATGGCCTATACTCAAAAAGCAGGATGAATCTAACCTGGCCAATTACCACCCCATCTGTCTACTCTCGATCATCAGTAAAATAATGGAAGGGGTCATCAGCAGTTCAATCTAACGGAACTTGGTCAGCAATAACCTGCTCACTGACACCCAGTTGTGTTCTGCCAGGGCCACTCAGCTCCTGACCTCATTACAGCCTTGGTTCAAATGTGAGCTGAACTCCCGAAGTGAGATGAGAGTGACTGCCCTTGACATGAAGGCAGCACTTGACTGAGTGTGGCGTCAAAGAGCCCTAGCAAACCTGGAGTCAATGGGAATCAGGGGGAAAACTCTCCACTGGTTGGAGTCATATCCAGCACAGAGGAAGATGATTGTGGTTGTTGGAGGTCAGTCATCTCAGTTCCAGGACATCACTGCAGGAGTTCCTCAGGTAGTGTCCTTGACCCAACAATCTTCAGCTGCTTCATCAATGACCTTTCCTCTATCATAAGGTCAGAAGTGGGAATGTTCACTTTTCCCCAGCATACTTACTGCTGCCCTGCTCCTCCAATCACCGCCTGCAGGTTTCTCTCCTACATTTGCTGCTGATAGACTCACTGGTGAGCCCAAATAAAAGCAAAATATTGTGGATGCTGGAACCCTGAAATAAAAACAGAAAATACTGGAAAAATTCAGGAGATTTGACAGCATCTGTGGAGAAAGAAACAGAGTTAATGTGTCAAGTCTGTATGACCCTTCTTCTGAATAGTGACCCTATCAGCAGGAAACACGGGAGAGGAACGACCTGTGATTGGAGGAGCAGCCAATTGCAGAATCTTCAATTTCACTTATCTGTCTGACTGGCATCTTGAACAGTGGCTCCGGGGGCCATATAAAATGGTTTCAGGGGCCAAAATCCAGACCATGAGCCACATTTTGGGCAATCCTGCTTTAAAGGGTCTGGTGGGCTCTGACAACACTGAAACAGCAGCAACGTGTCTTGCCCAAACCACAGTTTGTTGCCCTTCCTGTCTTCAATGCTCTACTGTTTCCAACTTTCTAAGGCACATAGTAACACAGAGAGGAATCTTATGCTCTCACTGGTGGTGAGCTTGGAGGTGGGACTGGCATGTACTTAGGCATGCCTGGACCCCACTACCTTCCCGCCTCTGCCAGAATTAAATTCTGGGCATTTAGGCCCATGGTCGACTTTCCCACCCTGCTGCCAATTGGGGCCATTAAGTGGCTAATTATTGACCACTTAAGGGCCTCATCCAGCTGCTGATATTAACCCAGTGGCAAGTAGGCTTCTCGCAATGCAGCTAAAACTGTGTGGCGAACTTTCACCTCCTAGGCAGAAGAGAGCCTTGATAAAAGGCACTCAGTACCTGATAGAGGGACTGGACATCGGGAAGTGAGGATGGAGCCATTGAGAGCCATCTCCTTGCCCTTGCTATGAACCCTCCTGCACCCATCTCCCCACAACCCCCACTCCTCAAACCACCCACTTAACTTACCTATGACCTGGTTCGCTCTGTGATCCTCAGACTCTGGTGCCTGCCCTTCACTGAGACGCTGCTGAGCACAAGAGCCGTTGGCCCCTCATTGGCCGGCAGCTCTCGGTAGGCAAGACTCTTACCCTCGGGGTCTTGTTTGCAGAGGAACACCTGCTGCTGGCCTCGCCATTGCTTGATTGGCATGTAGTTCAGTAGGCCTTGCTGCAGAGTAGCAACATGAGTCTCTCACCAGCTTTCCAGCCAGCAGGTGAGACCCCCAACACCTCAGCAAGATTCCGCCCACAGTCTCTGCTTTATTCTCAGAGATCTACTTCGACACTAGAATCTGTTCGAAGGCTAGTAAACAGAAAACTCCTCTATTCGGAGAGAACCTTACTGTTTCCTCTGTACCTGAATTCTCAGTGTGTTTCGAATTGCCAAAACATAAAACACTGGCTGACCTAATCCCACTGCAATTAGCTATCTATATACTAGTGGTGGGGGGGCCCATCAAAGTTCTGAGTGCGAAACATTTTGTTGACTGTTGGCCTGGTGCAGAGTTGCCAGATTCTGGTGGTTTCTGCTGCGTAGTTTTTTTTTCCTGCTGGTAAGACTAAAGTGATATGCACGTAAAACAAGAGTATGTGTAATGAGGTGCGTGCTGATTGCACAAAACGCTGACTGTGTGAGCCATACATTCCCCCTGCGGCCAATCAAAGAACTGCTACGGTTCAATCGGCATGCCCTGCAAATTCTTATTCATGGGTCATGGTTAGTGCACATGCCTGATTTTAGTCTTGCAACCCACTGAGATGAAGGAGGGCCACTCATGCAGCCCACTCACTTGCCTAGATAGCACAGTGCTTCTATATACCCTTTACATCTAAGCTGTTCATTCCCCTGGCAATCTGAGGTCACATGTCCATTTCTTGGAACCAAATGATGTCTAAGTCAGGAAACCAAATAACTCTCTTTCAGAACACTCCACGTCCACTTTGGTTTTAAAGGGACATCGCACAAAAAAAAATACAGACTTTTTCCAGCACATGAGTCATTACACCTAAGAGCTCTGGTAGTAATTATTTTTTGCACTCTCTCCAGTTCCTCGTTGTCTGTTATATAACATGAAAGCCAGAACTGTTCACAGTACTCCAAAAGTAGTCTAACCAATGTTCGATAGAAGTTTAACATAATATTCCTATTTTGGTTTAGGTTTTTTTATTCCCTTATTATCTGTGTGTATACTGAAGTGTTGTGGGTAGCCATGGCTCAGTTGGTAGCACAAATGTTTTGAGTTTCAGTCCTACTCCTGGATTTGAGCATTGGAAAATCAGTGGAGGCCTTCTTGAAACACTGCAGTACCTGTTTCAGGATTTTGACTTGGCGACTGTGGGGGAAAGGTGATATAGTTCAAAGTCAGGATGGTGAGTGATTTGGAGGGGAACTTCCACATGGTGGTGTTCCCATCTGTCTGCTGCCCTTGTCCTTCTAGATGGTAGTGGTCGTGGGTTTGGAAGGTGCTGTCTAAAGAGGTTTGGTGAATTCTTGCAGTGCATCTTGTTGATGGTACACATTGCTGCTACTGTGCATCGTTGGTGGAGGGAACGAATGTTTGTGGATTGTGAATCAAGCAGACCTCTTTGTCCTGGATGGTGTCAAGCTTCTTGAGTGTTGCTGGAGCTGTACTCATCCAGGCAAGGGGAGTGTATTCCATCACACTCCTGACTTGTGCCTTGTAGATGGTGGACAGGCTTTGGGGAGTCAGGAGGTGAGTTATTCGTCGCACAGTTCCTAGCCTCTGACCCGCTCTTGTAGCCGCAGTATTTATATGGCTAGTCCAGTTCAGTTTCTGGTCAATGTTAAACCCCAGGATGTTAAAACAAGGCCCCGTCTGCCCTCCATGTGGCCATAAAAAAAATGACGACACTATTTTGAAAAAGTGCAAGGGCATTTCCCCCACTGTTCTTGCCAATATTTATCACTCAATCAACATCACAAAACAGATCACCTTGTCATTATCACATTGAGCTTGCTGTGTGCAAGCTGGCTGCTATGTTTCCTATATTACAACAATGACTACATTACATAAGTGCTTAATTGCTTGTAAAGTGCTTTGATCCTTCTGTGTTGTGAAAGATGCTATGTAATTCCAAGTTTCTTTTTTTGAGGGTCAACACCCATAAAACACATGAGCAAAAATGAACAACTTAATGAGAGGAAGCAAAAAATTGTTGAAAATATCATTGTAGTGCAGAATGACTGAATGACCTATTATGATCTTATTTGGGCCACACAATGTATTTACCAGGCTATAAAATTGGAACCAAAGAAGTTCAAAGCGGGTAAAGAGACCATCTGCCCTTCGTGCCTCTACCAGCTAAAGTAATTCAAAGCTAATTCAAAAACAAAATACTGAAGATGTTGAAATCTGAAATACTGACAGAAAATGTTGGAAACCCTTACTAAGTCTGACAGTATCTGTGGAGATTTTATGGCCCCTCCTGCCCAGCGGGAAATTACAGTCCCACTGAAATTGGAGGAAGTGCTGTCAGCTGCAGAAACTTGAGCTCCAGGTTTCAGAGCTCGAGCGGTGGCTGGAGTCATGTGGCGCATCTGCAAGGCTGAGAGCTACATGGATAGCATATTCAGAGAGGTGGTCACACCGCAGCTTAAGGGCCTGGAGACAGAGAGGGAATGAGTGACCACCAGGCAGTCCAAGAGAAGTAGGCAGGTAGTGCAGGCGTCCCCTGGGGTCCCGCTCACAAATCGGTTTTCCGTTTTGGAAGCTGATGAGGGCGCTGGTTCCTCAGAGGAGTGCAGTCAGAACCAAGTTTGTGGTACCATGAGTGGCTCTGCTGTGCAGGAGGGGAGGGAGAAGAAAAGAAGAGCTATAGTGATAGGGGATTCATTGGTTAGGGGAAGACAGGCGTTTCTGTGGCTGTAGACGTTGCTCCAGGAAGGTATGTTGCCTCCCTGGTGCCACGGTCAAAGATGTCAAGGATGTCACAGAGCGGCTGCAGGACATTCTTCTGGGGGAGGGTAATCAGCCAGAGGTCATGGTCCACATTGGTACCAATGACTTAGGTAGGAAGGATGTGTGGTCCTGCAGTCAAAATTTAGGGAGCTAGGTAGAAAATTAGCAAACTAATGTAGTAATCTCCAGATTACTCCCAGTGCCGCGTGCCAGTGCGTACAGAAATAGGAGGATAAGGCAGATGAATGCGTGGCTGGAAAGATGGTGCAGGAGGGAGGACTTTAGATTCCTGGGACACTGGCACTGGCTCTGGGGGAGATGGCACCTGTGCAAGCTGGATGAACAGAACTGGGACTGAGTTCCTTGCAGGGCATTTTGCTAGTGCTGTTGTGGGGGGGCTTTAAACAACTTGGCAGGGGTGTGTGAACCATGAAAAAATATTAGCGAGGAATACCAGGGTGCACAAAATACTGGGAGGGACATATATCACTAGTATAGAGAATAATAAGTTCATAGATAAAATCGGGATGAGGGAGAAAGTAACAAAATCTAAATCAGGGTTACTTTGCATGTATGAGAATGCATGGAGTATAGTAAATAAGATTGGGGAGTTACGGGCGCAGATTGCCATGTGGAACTATGATATTGTGGCGATAACAGAGACCTGGCTCAAGGAAGGACAGAACTGTGTGTTAAATATCCCCGGGTACAAGGTGTTCAGAAGAGATAGGAAAGGAGGAGGGGTGTCGGTATTGGTTAAGGAGAACATTGCAGTGCTGGAGAAAGAGGATGTCCCAGAGGGTTCAAGGACAGAATCACTCTGGCTAGAGCTAAGGAACAAAAAGGGTGCAATTACATTGCTCAATGTAGTCTATAGGCCGCCAAATACTGAGAAGGACGTAGAAGAACTAATCTGCAGAGAAATTACAGAGTGATGCAGGCATTATAGAGTAGTTATAATGGGGACTTTAATTGCCCGAATGTCGACTGGAACAGTGGTAGTGTAAAGGGCGGAGAGGGGAAAAAGTTCTTAGATTGTGTTCAGGAAAATTTTCTACAGCATCATGTGCCCAATCCAACAAGGAATGATGCACTGTTGAACCTGGTTCTTGGAAATGAGGCAGGCCAGGTAGATCAAGTGCCAGTGGGGGAACATTTAGGAGAGAGTGATAATTGTATTGTATGTTTTAGGCTGATGATAGAAAAGGACTATAGGCAATCCAGAGTAAAAATTATTAACTGGACAAGAGCCGACTTCGATGGGGCAAGAACAGAGCTGGGCCAGATAGCCTGGGACGAAAGATTGGCAGGAAAAACTGCAGCTGAACAATGGGCTACCTTCAAAAAAGAATTGGTTCGGGCAGAGTCAAGGTATATTTCATCGAAAGGGAAAGGTAGGACAAACAAATCCACAACTCCCTGGATGAATAAGGAGATTGAAATTAAGATAAAGAAGAAAAAATGCACTTATGACGGGTGTCAGGTAGAAAATACAATTGAGAACCAAGAGGAATACAGAAGGTTCAGAGGGGAGGTGAAAAAGCATATTAGTGAAGCAAAGAGGAGTTATGAGAAAAGATTGGCAGCCAACATAAAGGGGAATCCCAAAGTCTTCTATAGGGATATAAATAGTGAAAGGGTGGTAGAAAGAGGAGTAAGGCCGAGTAGGGACCTAAAAGGGAATTTACACATGGACGAAGGGGCCATGACTGGGGTATTAAATGTATATTTTGCACTGCAGGAATTCACCAAGGCTCCTTCCAAACCCATGACCCCTACCATCTAGAAGGACAAGGGCAGCATGTAGATGGGATCACCACCACTTGGAAGCTCGTCTCCAAGTCACACACCACACTGACTTGGAAATATATCACCGCTCCTTCACTGTTGTTGGGTCAAAATCCTGGAACTCTCTTCCTAACAGCACTGTTGGTATACCTACACCACATGGACTGCAGCAGTTCAAGCAGGCAGCTCACCACCACCTTCTCAAGGGCCCAGCCAGCGAAGCCCACACCCCATGAATGAATAAAAAAATGTGCATGGGTCATTGAAGGTGGCAGGACAGGTGCAGTGAGCAGTTAATAAAGCATATAGTATCCTGGGCTTTATTAATAGGGGCGTAGAGTACAAGAGCAGGGAGGTTATGCTGAATTTATGTGGGACACTCTTTAGACCTCAGCTGGAGTATTGTGTACAGTTCTGGGCACCATATTATAGGTGATTTATAAAAAAAGCAAGTGTGACATGAGAAAAACTTCTTCACACAGGGAGTGGTCTGGGTCTAGAATGCACTGCCTGGAAGTGTAGTGGAGGCAGGTTCAATCGAGGCATTCAAGAGGTCATTAGATGATTATTTAAATAGAAACAATGTGCAAGGGTATGGGGAAAGGAATGGCAATGGCACTAGGTCATAATGCTCATTTGGAACACAAACATGAAGGGCTGAATGGCCTCCTGTACCATTAAGATTCTGTGAATGAAGTGGAGATTTAAATGGCACACTGCAACAGCTGGGAGAAGGCATGCCATGGCGGGGCTGTAAAATCCTGGCCAACGAAACCGAGATAATAGTTGGGATTCCACGCTAGGTGGAGAGATTACAGGAGGGATTACAGCAGTGGCACCAGGCTCGTTGCTACCGAGTCCTATGGCCACTCAATGATTCAACACCAGCCAGCCAATTAGCGGCCGACCAGTGGGACTGCTATCAAATAAATGGAAGAAGGTGGGTCGTCATATGGGGGTGAGCCCTGACCAGGAAGCTAAAAGGCTGTATGCATCAAGACAACAGAGGCTGCATCAGTAGATCAGTGTGCATTGGAGGGGTAGTCATTACTAATCATCTGAAGACATGGAGGTTGTTGCCATCTTCTGGAGTACATAAAGCCTCATTTTGGCATCTCATCAGAAATATGGCACTTCTGACATTGCAACACTCCATCAGTACTGCTCAGGAGCACCAGACTTGATTTTTGTACTTAAGACCTGCAATGAGACTTGACCCTGGAAATTTGGGACTCAAAGGTGAGAGTGCTACCCATTGAACCATAGCTGATACCATTACTACAAGGTTATTAATTAACTCTTTGTCATTGCACAATACTCAATTTAAATAACCTGTATTTCACCCCTCTCCTATTTTTACTTAGTTCTGTTGAAGGGTCATGAGGACTCGAAACGTCAACTCTTTTCTTCTCCGCCGATGCTGCCAGACCTGCTGAGTTTTTCCAGGTAATTCTGAAGATGACAATACAAAGTGACATAGATAGGTTAAGTGAGTGGGCAAAGATCTGGCAAAATGGAGTATAATGTGAGCAAATGTGAAATTGTTCATTTTGGCAGGAGGAGTAAAAAGCTTATTATCTAAATGGTGAGAGATTGCAGAGCTCTGAGATTCAAAGGGATCTGGGTGTCCTAGTGCAAGAATCACAAAAGGTTAGTATGCAAGTACAACAAGTAATTAGGAAAGCTAATAGAATGTTATCATTTATTGCGAGGGGAATTGAATATAAAAGTAGGGAGGTTATGCTTCAGTTGTACAGGGCATTGGTGAGACCACATCTGGTATTGTGTACAGTACTGGACTCCTTATTTAAAGAAAGATCTAAATGCGTTAGAAGCAGATCAGGGAAGTTTTACTAGACTAATACCAGGAATTATCTGAAAAAGAAAATATTGCAGGATTACAGAGAAAAGGCAGGGAACTGGCACTAGGCTAATTGCTCTTGCAGAGAGCCAGCACCAACATGCCGTGCTGAATGGCATTTGAAGATGCACTCACTCAACTTATCAACTCATATGAGATCATTAAACTTCTTCCTGCACTGCATACAGAAGAATACTGCTGGCATTGATCTCCACCACTATTTCTGCCCACTGCTTCCTGTCCCTCTGTGGATGTTGTACACTTCACCTCCTTTCCACCTCTTCCATCAAGTCCCACATTCTCTCGCACTTTCAGCCACTGTTCAATGCATCAAAGCACAGAATCAATCAATTTTCAAATAACTGTCACTGTTTCTTGCTACTACAATGCATCGCCCCTTTAAGATTGTCTTTCAGTAGCGTTAGACCCACACATTATTGAATCATCACTGTTGCGTGCAACAAATGAACAGTGCAGTGGTGCTGGCTAATCGCAGCAATCATGTTTATTGTACTAAAATAAAAGCAAAATACTGCGGATGCTGGAAATCTGAAACAAAAACAAAATGCTGAAAAAACTCAGTAGGTCTAACAGCATCTGTGGAGAGAAAAACAGAGTTAACATTTCAAATCCATATGACTCTTCATTGCTCTCAGCAATGCAGCGATTGCTTGAGGGTAATTAGTTACTGTGATTTCTACGTCTGTTTTGGAGGTTAGCCAATTTCTCCTATGGGCGGAATCGACCCAGATTTGCATGAAATGTGGTGGTGGTTGGGAGCCACCGGAGCCAGAGGTCAGCCATACATTGCAGGAAGAGGATGAATGCTCTCATCCGTTCTGCCAGGGTAAGTCAACCACTTCATCACTCTTAACTCACATACTCACAAGCTCATCACACATGCACAGGGATTTCACACCTCAAGGGATGCCACCACTAACTCTCATGCACACCCTCACATCTCCATCAGACTCATATCCTCTGGTGCTCGGGTCCTCATCCTGCCCATGGCTCTGCTCACCACATAAACATTCCATGCAGTGCCATGTGTCCTGATCACACTCTCTCATCTGTTTTCATGCAGGAGAAGTTGGTGCTCAGGGAGAGGTCCCTGACCAGGTTGGAGTGACCCACAATAGGCCCCTCACTCACTTTGAGGAGCGTGCCATTGTGCTGACTGGTGAGGACATGGAACATGCCTGTGGCGATAATGAGGTTGGCTCAAACACCCACATGTTGATCCTGCACCACATAATCCCTTTCTCAATGCAACAGTGAGTGCTCCTCTCCTACTTTTGACTGTGTTGCCATGCACTAATTATCTCTACTTTGGTTCATAGGGAGCTCTGCCAAGCGAACGACACCCTCAGCCACCCAGTCCCTCAACTCCATCCAAGTCCTCACCTCCAGCCAAGAGGGCACCTCCACCATTGAAGAGCGGAAAATAAGCAGCCTGGAACACCCATCACAGCACCTACCAACACCCTCCACCAGCACAGAGACACACACCTCAGTGGGACCTATATCTAGGTCAGACTCAGGTTCACAATCTGGTGGTCACCGCATGGGCATGTGTCCACAGCAGGAGGAGGCAGTTTCAGCCAAGCTCCCCAGCACTCAGAGGACTGTTGGGGAAGAGTGGAATTTAAGTATGTGAGTTAAGAGTGATGAAGTGGTTGACTTACCCTGGCAGAACAGATGAGAGCATTCATCCTCTTCCTGCAATGTATGGCTGATGATGAGCCTCTGGATTCCTCACAATTGATCGTGGAAAGGAAGCAGAAGATGGGGATCATCATGCAACGCTGCTGGAAGCCCTCAGCAAGTGGCACGTAAGTTGGGGGAGCCCATCCACCTGCTCTCTGATGAAGTGGTGCCCACATGTGTGTGCATGGAGGCCTCCATGGGAAAGATGGTGGACACCAAAGAGACCCTGGTCCAGCAGAACGTGGAGATGTGTAAAGACCTGCACTCCATCACGGTATCACAGAATCACACAGTGCAGAAGAGGCCCTTCAGCCCATCGAGCCTGCACCGACACATGAGAAACACCTGACCTATCTACCTAATCCCATTTACCAGCAATTGGCCCATAGCCTTGAATGTTATGACGCGCCAAGTGCTCATCCAGGTACTTTTTAAAGGATGTGAGGCAACCCGCCTCCACCACCCTCCCAGGCAGTGCATTCCAGACCGTCACCACCCTCTGGGTAAAAAAGTTTTTCCTCACATCCCCGCTAAACCTCCTGCCCTTCACCTTGAACTTATGTCCCTTCATGACTGACTCTTCAACTAAGGGAACAGCTGCTCCCTATCCACCCTGTCCATGCCCCTCATAATCTTGTACACCTCGATCAGGTCGCCCCTCAGTCTCCTCTGCTCCAACGAAAACAACCCAAGTCTTTCCAACCTCTCTTCATAACTTAAATGTTTCATCACAGGCAACATCCTGGTGAATCTCCTCTGCACCCCCTCCAGTGCAATCACATTCTTCATATAATGTGGTGACCAGAACTGCACACAGTACTCCAGCTGTGGCCTCACCAAGGTTCTATACAACTCCAACATGACCTCCCTACTTTTGTAATCCATGCCTCCATTGATAAAGGCAAGTGTCCCATATCTCTTTTTCACCACCCTACTAACATGCCCCTCTGCCTTCAGAGATCTATGGACACACACGCCAAGGTCCCTTTGTTCCTCAGAATTTCCGAGTGTCATGCCGTTCATTGAATACTTCCTTGTCAAATTACTCCTTCCAAAGTGTATCACCTGGCACTTTTCAGGGTTAAATTCCATCTGCCACTTATCTGCCCATCTGACCATCCCGTCTATACCTTGGCTACACCCAGGACACTCAACATCACTGTTAGCCATCTGGCCAATCTTTGTGTCATCCACAAATGTACTAATCCTACCCCCCACATAGTCATCTGTCGTTTATATAAATGACGAATAATAAGGGACCCAGCACAGATCCCTGTGGTACGCCACTGGACACTGGCTTCCAATCACTAAAGCATCCTTTTGTCAACACCCTCTGTCTACTACAACTAAGCCAATTTTGGATCCACCTTATCAAATTACCCTGTATCCCATGTGCATTTGACTTCTTTATAAGTCTCCCATGTGGGACCTTATCAAAGGCTTTGCTGAAATCCATATAAACTACATCAACTGCACTACCATCATCTACACACCTGGTCACCTCCTCAAAATATTCAATCAAATTTGTTAGGCATGACCTCCCTCTGACAAAGCCACATTGACTATCCCTGATCAAACCTTGCCTTTCCAAATGGAGATAGATACCCTTCTTCAGAACTTTCTCCAATAGTTTCCCTACCACTGACATGAAACTCACTGGCTTGTAGTTCCCTGGCTTATCTCTACAACCCTTCTTAAATAGCGGAACCACATTAGCTGTTCTCCAGTCCTCTGGCACCTCCCCCATGGCCAGAGAAGAATTAAACATTTGGGCCAGAGCCCCTGCGATCTCCTCCCTTGCCTCCCTCAGCAGTCTGGGACACAAATCATCCGGACCTGGAGATTTGTCCACTTTTAAGCCTGCCAATACCTCCAATACTTTGTCACCCCTATATCAATTTGCTCAAGAACCTCGCAGTCTCTCTCTCTGAGTTTGATACCTTCATCCTCATTCTCTTGGGTGAAGACGGATGTGTAGCCATGGGTGAGTTCCTGCAGTGGCAATGCCAGAGGAAAACAGGGCACCTTGATGTCCTCCAGGTGCTCCTTCCCCTCAAAGAGTCAGGTCAGGACCCTTGGGCACCCAAAGGGAGGAGGAGCAGCAGTTGGACACACCTGGGTGATCCACTCAGCAATCTCAAAGGTTGTTTTCTCCCTCTGAGTCCCCTTTGCCTGTGACTTCATCCTCTGTCATCTCAGAGGGAGCAGCTGGCCCACCCAGCAACAGCCAAAGTAAGCCGGGCTCTCAAGATCTCAGCTGTCAGACGACGCATGTCAAAGTCATCAGAGGCAATGGCCAACAGGCTCTTTCCACCCCTCCTGCAGATGCCAGGGCAGCACCTAGAAAAAATTGTAGGCTTAGAACAGTAAAAAATTTCTGATCACAAGTGTTTGCACAGGTGAACACATTTTGTCACTTTATAATCAGAAAATATATTCACTTTCACTGAATAATGTGTAATGGTTTCTTTCAGCTTCATTTAGAGGCTTTATGAGTCCTCCCCCTGCATCCCCAACCACTAGCAGTTCAGCTGCATGCAGCCGGACCATGAGTGATTCTGGAGGGAGAAGTGTGTGTGTGGCAGGTCCTTGCAGAGCCTCGTGCAAGCATTTTCCCACGTACGTGGAGCCTTCTTCCATCACACTCATCTCAATGTCCTGAGCATTTTCACTGCTGCCTGCTGTGGCTCCATCTGAGCTGCCCTGCATCTCCGCCCAACCAATAATCACACTCCCATGCAGCACCCGTTCCTGCCCAACATGAGGCTCCTCGCACATTTGATTGGAAAAACGTGGTTGTAGTCAGTTTTCTGCTTAGCTCCCCCTTCCTTTCCCCTGCCCCCACTCACACATGTCCTTTCCCCCATCACTGTTGACCCTCCTGACATCACTTTCCACCTCCCCAGTGTTACCTGCCAACCAAAACCCTTTTCTTTCCAGGATCTCCAACTGAACCTGTATGTTCCCTACCTTCCTGAGAATCCCACCCTCATCCACATTGACCTCCTTGACCACCTCCTTCCCACCCCCACGGTCCATGTCTGCCTCTGAGTCCCCACCAACTTTCCTTGCCATCGCTTCTACTGCTACCATCACACCCTCACCCTCCCACCTTTCTAGCTCACTCTGCCCCCTCTCATATTCACAATTCTCTCCTACTACACCCAACCTCAGTTCGCTCCCAGAAGGCAATCATTGACTATACAGACCTCTTCCTTGCACGCTCAGCTGGACATCCCCCACCCACTGACTCCCTCCTCTACCCTTACTCTTTTTTCGCCCTTACTCGTTCCTCCCCCCTGGACTCCTTCCTCCCCCTGGATTCCTTTCCACCCTCTGAACTTCTTTCTCCTCCCAGACTCCTTCCTCCTGCTGGACCCCTTCCCCACTCCGAACCTCTTCCCTCCATGGACTCCTTTCTCCCCATGAAGCCCTTCCCCCCCTCCAAACTCCTTCCCCCCTCTGAATTCCTTCCCTTACAGGTACCTCCCCAGTTGCCGCATTCTCCCCCATTACACCCTCCTCCCCCCTCCCAAACTCAGCCCCCTGAACACCTTTGTCCCCTCCCTCCCAACCTCAACCTCCCCTGCCTTGGTACACCTTTCTCTCCCACTCACAGCTGGAGCTTCCTCTCCAATGCCACCACCCTCCCTTGCCGATCAACCCTACCAGCCGATGACCAAGACCGTGATGTTCCGAAGCAGATCCTAGACATCAACAGAGACCTCCTGTGAGTTGCTTTACGGCATGAGAATCCCCCCAACATGTGATGCACATGTTCCTCCAGGGTCCAGTAGTTGTAGGGCTCCAGCATCTTCTGCTCCCCACTTGTCTGCAATCTGAGCAAGGCCCTAGCAGTAAGTCTAACTTCTGCATGTCATACTTGTCCAGAAGTATTATGAGCCAGCATGTTTTCCCATCGGCGTAACGGTAAATCTGGCGTTGAGGGTTGATTCCACTCAGGCCTTACTTTTGCATCCCATTAGAAGGATGCAAACCTGGTTCACGCCGGCCTCCAGTGGGAATGGCATTCTGCCATGGCAGACACCATCAGATGATGCTGTGCTTTCATACTGGCGTGATTTTTGGCCTTCTCGCCATATTGTTCCCCACCCCCTCCTGGCCCGCCATGATGCCCGACACCAACGGAACTGGAAAGTTCCAGCCTATGTTTCCAAAACACTCACAACAAAGGTCTCTTTAATGGGTCAACTCCTCCAGAATGTTATTGCGTATATTCTATGCCACATTGGGCCATGCTCACCCATCGGCCTTGCCCTTTATACCCACATTGCCCTTCAGTCCCTCAACACCGCAAATTCATGGCCTTGCCTCTCCTTCCATAAACGCTGAATTGGCCGTCTTGTGTATTCACCCCACCATTGGCCATGTATCTGCTGCCAACTTGGCTCCACGTTGAACTTTCCTTCATACTTTACACTCCTCCTATAGGAACCTCCTTAAACTCACCTCTTTGACCAAGATTTTAATCACCTCTCCTCATATCCCTTTCTTTGCCTGAATATCACTTGATTGATTACACAACCATGAGGCTCCTTGAGACCTTTCTCTGCAATAAAGGTGCTGCAAGTTGGTAAGGCAAGTTTTAAACAGAAATCTACTGACAATAAACTTACTCTAGCCTAACTATTCCTAACTCTAATGTTCAAGACAGTTGGTTACTATGTTTTTCAAATACTGACTCTTCACTGAAGATTGCCTTTGACCTGCCAATAACTTGCTAAAGAAGAAAATTCGCAACAGCATCTTCCAATGGCAGAGGGCTACAACTAGTCAAGGGACTTGCCCATTTCTCGAAGGTCTCAGAAATTGCAGCCAATGTCAAGTTTCATAGAATCAGAGAAATTTTCAGTACAGAAGGAGGCTGTTTGGCCCATTGTATTCATGCTGGTGTATTCCATCCCTGGCAGGGGCCTAATATATGATGTGTGACAAGAAATAGTATAATGCTGTGTGTGTTGCAGGGTAAAGACACAGATGTGTCTGAAGTAACATTATTAACAGATTTATGACAACACAACTAATATGATTCAACATTAACAAGTATCTGAAATATTTGAGATGCGTCAGGTTGAACTTACTCAGTACATTAGATCCTCAACATAATTCTCAGCAGCTAAGAGATGGAGATTGTTTGAACCCTGAGTCCCTAAGAAAAGCCGATATCCTTTTTCTCTTAGACCTCTCTTCCCCTGGAGTTTCATGGCATTGTTCTAATTTATTTAATTTGTAAGTACACAGCTTGCCAATAAAAATGAGAAATATCTGATGGGTATACTGCTTTTAGTTATTCATGACATTTTGTATTTTTGCTCAAATATATAATTTTAGATGAGAGGGCATGTGAACCAATGGTTTCAACAAGACATACATCTCCACTTGAACCTGAGTCATCTCTTCAATCAGAGCCATCACCAGAACCATTGCAGTCGCCCCATCATTCAACAGCTGTGAAATCCTGCAAATCAACAAAAACGTTCCTAGCAATAGCAACTCCTCTGCCATCACCAGACCACTCAGGAGCAAAGGCAACTTTCACCTCAGATTTCTCACCTGTTGTAAGCCCAATCTCTCTGGTAGGAAACAGTTTTATCTTTGATAGCTTTTTAATATGAAATATGTTATATATCCTTGTATTCTGAAGAGACAAAATTAAAACTCGCTGGGGGGGGAATGGAAGGTGGTGTAAGTTTGGCTTTGTGCAATTTGAAAAATGGTAATGGAAGATGTTTAGATAAACACAGTCAAAATTATTCCCACTGCCTAGTCAAAAAATGACATCCCATGAGAATCAAAGCTCATTTTCAAAATGACAGTGTAGTAAACTACTGTGTGCTCATCATTAAACTTGTGTACTGATGTGATTTACGATGCTTACCAAAACTGGCCCAACTCTCTCAAAACTGTGGAAGACCTGAAATACCCACTTCCACAATGGTGCCAGCAACATCAGGATGCCAGTGTGCGGGCTCATGGCCTGCCCACTTCTCTCACACTGTTGAAGATTACCAGTATGGGCAATAAGGACAGGAATCCCAGATTTTGGACCTGCCCACTATTTTTAAAGCACACCCTACAATGGGACAAGAAAATCCAGCCCACTATCTTTCAGAATAGGATGTTAAACTGAGGCCCGTTTACCATGTCAAGCAGATTTAAATGCTTCAGTGGGATTATTTGAAGAAAAACAAGCTGGTAGTTTATGATCCAGTTAAGGACCAGTATTTTTTGTTGCAAAGTAGATAATAAAACCACAAGGTTGCACAGGTTTAAACAAACAGAGGAATTTTTACTATACAAGAGTCAGCAAAGCAAACAATCAATACTATCTGTCCTATACTCCAACATCCAGAGTTAACATGAGGTAAACATGAATTCACCAGCACACTGTGGTTGAATATAACATGCAAATTGCACATATAGTGGCAGATACAAAAAATCCTTTAAACTCTGTGGTCCACATGAGGAATTTCAACTCTGCTCCATTAGGATTTAGCCTCCAATTTCCCTTCAACTGCCACTCCAAAGCAACCTGAAAACCCTCTTGCTTCATCTACCTACAACGAGTTATCAGATAACTGGACTCCACCTCAGACTACTCCAATGACTGCTCACCTCCCAGTTGCTCAGTTTTCTCCCAAGACTGTATTCCACTGGATGCACAAAGCTGTAACCCAACATATAATCCCAGGTCTCAAGCTGCTCTAAGCAGACAACCACTGCTCATAGGCTTTTCTTTGCCCCAATTGCCAGTTTCATGGAGCAGACACCTCTTCAGCTGCTCTGCGCTGACGATGCTCCTGTCCTTCTTTGAAACCCATGTTGTCGGCACGAATCAATCCTCTTCTTCTGCTCCAAATTAACTGTTCACGTGGGCTTGTTTTTTTCTCTACTCCCAAAATCCTGGTCACCTGAGCAACTTTTTTTTGCCATCTCTCCAGGCCCCATGGTTAGGTTTTCGTGCCATCTTTGAGCATGCACAGCCAGTCCCCCTGCCGTGCTCTGCACTTGTATTGGTGCCCCAGCCCTGCTCGGAGCTGTTGTTGTTGTCCTCTGCCCAGAAAACAAACAGTAAATTTAAAAGAGATAGATTCCCTCACAAATTGAGTTCTTCTGGTGGGCTAGCCAATGTTGATCCATTAACCAATGTGATTATATGAAGTTGTTTGTGGGATATCTCTGTACAGAAACTGGCTGTTGGGTTTCCCTGCATTATCACAGTGATCATTCTACAAAAGTAATTCATTGCTTGTGAAAGCCTTTGGGAATCCTGAAGTGATTATTTTCATGTTTGCTCTTTTTTCTTTATACAATAAAAGGGTAGAATTTCTGGGGTCGGTTTGATCCATATATGGGGGTTAATTTTCAGTCTTACTGGCTGCGGGGTACTCTGGTCGAACACATTGCCAAACAGTGATTGAACCTGCCCATTGAGATCAAAGGGAATCTGATGAAATAGGTGGATGGCCCACTCCACTGTTGTACTGCCCTAGCAATCGTGTTAGGTGTTTTTTATTAATTCATAGGATGTGGGCATCATTAGCTAGGCCAGCATTTGCTGCCCATCCCTAGTTGCCCTTGGGAAGGTGGTGGTAAGCTGCCTTCTTGAACCGCTGCAGTCCATGTGGTGTAGGGACACCCACAGTGCTGTTAGGAAGGGAGTTCCAGGATTTTGACCCAGTGACAGTGAAGGAACGGCAATATATTTCCAAGTCAGGATGGTGAGTGACTTGGAGGGGAACTCCCAGGTGGTGATGTTCCCATGGGTCTGCTGCCCATGTCCTTCTAGGTGGTAGTGGTCGTGGGTTTGGAAGGTGCTGTATAAGGAGTCTTGGTGAATTCCTGCAGTGCATCTTGTAGATGGTACACACTGCTACCACTGAGTGTTGGTGGTGAAGGGAGTGAACGTTTGTGGATGGGGTGCCAATCAAGCAGGTTGCTTTGCCTTGGATGGTGTCAAGCTTCTTTAGTGTTGTTGGAGCTGCACTCATCCAGTGTAGAGTATTCCATCACACTCCTGACTTGTGCCTTGTAAGTGGTGGACAGGCTCTGTGGAGTCAGGAGGTGAGTTACTCACTGCAGGATTCCTAGCCTCTGACCTGTTCTTGTAGCCACAGTATTTATATGGCTGGTCCAGTTCAGTTTCTGGTCATTGGTAACCCCAAGGATGTTGATAGTGGGGGATTCAGCGATGATAACGCCATTGAAAGTCAAGGGGTGATGGTTAGATTCTCTCTTGTTGGAGATGATCATTACCTGACACTTGTGTGACATGAATGTTACTTGCCACTTGTCAGCCCAAGCCCAGATATTGTCCAGGTCCTGCTGCATTTGGACATGGATGGCTTCAGTATCTGAGAAGTCACTAATGGTGCTGAACATTGTGCAATCATCAGCAAACATCCCCACTTCCGATCTTATGATGGAAGGAAGGTCATTGACGAAGCAGTTGAAGATGGCTGGGCCTAGGACAGTACCCTGAGGAACTCCTGCAGTGATATCCTGGAACTGAGATATTGACCCTCAATAATCACAACCATCTTCCTTTCTGCTAGGTATGACTCCAACCAGTGGAGAGTTTTCCCCTGAATCCCATTGACTGCAGTTTTGCTTGGGCTCCTTCATACCACACTCAGTTAAATGCTGCCTTGATCTCAAGGGCAGTCACTCTCACCTCACCTTGGGAGTTCAGCTCTTTTGTCCATGTTTGAACCAAGGGTGTAATGAGGTCAGGAGCTGAGTGGTCCTGGCGGTACCCGAACTGAGCGTCCTTGAGCAGATTATTGCTAACCAAGTGCTGCTTGATGGCACTGTTGATGAACCCTTCCATTACTTTACTGATGTGCGAGAGTAGGCTGATGGGATGGTAATTGGCCAGGTTGGATTTGTCCTGCTTCTTCTGTACAGGACATACCTGGGCAGTTTTCCACATAGTCGGGTAGATGCCAGTTTTGTAGCTGTGCTGGAATAGCTTGGCCAGGGGCACGTCAAGTTCTGGAACACAAGTCTTCAGTACTATTGCCGGAATATTGTCAGGGCCCATAGCCTTTGCAGTATCCAATGCCTTCAGCTGTTTCTTGATATCACGTGGAGTGAATCAAATTGGCTGAAGACTGGCACCTGTGATGCTAGGGCCCTCAGGCCAAGGCTGAGATGGATCATTCACACGGTACTTTTGACTGAATATTTTTACTAATGCTTCAACCTAATCTTTTGCACTGATGTGCTGGGCTCCTCCATCATTGAGGATGGGGATATTTGTGGAGCCTTCTCCTCCAGTGAGTTGTTTAACTGTCCACCAACATTCACGATTGTATGTGGCAGGACTACAGAACTTAGATCTGATCCGTTACTTGTGGAGTTGCTTAGCTCTGTCTGTCGCTTGCTGTTTCTGCTATTTGGCATGCAAGTAGTCCTGTGTTGTAGCTTCACTAGGCTGACACATCATTTTTAGGTATGCCTGGTGCTGCTCCTGGCATGCCCTCCTGCACTCATCATTGAACCGGGATTGATCCCCTGGGTTATGGCGAGCACAAAGTGGGGGATATGCTGGGCCATGAGGTTACAGATTGCGGTGAGTACAATTCTGCTGTTGCTGATGGCCGACAGCGCCTCATGGATGCCCAGTCTTGAGCTGTTGGATCTGTTTAAAATCTATCCCATTTAGCACGGTGGTGGTGCCACACAACACGGTGGAGGCGTGACCTTCGTCTCCACAAGGACTTGTGCAGTGGTCACTCCTACCGATACTGTACTGTTATGGACAGATGCATCTTCAGCAGGCAGGTTGGTGAAGATGAGGTCAAGTATGTTTTTACCTCTTGTTGATTCCCTCATCATCTGCCGCTGTCCCAGTCTAGTACCTATGTCCTTTAGGACTCAGCCAGCTTGGTCAGTATTGGTGCTACTGAGCCATTCTTGGTGATGGACATTGAAGTCCCCCACCCAGAGCACATTCTGCACCCTTACCACTCTCAGTGCTTCCTCCAAGTGATGTTCAACGTGGAGGAGCACTGATTCATCAGCTGAAGGAGGGCTGTACATGGTAATCAGCAAGAGGTTTCCTTGCCCATGTTTGACTTGATGCCATGAGACTTCATGGGGCCTGGAGTCAATGTTGAGGACCCCAGGGCAACTCCCTCCTGACTGTATACCACTGTGTTGCCACCTCTGCTGGGCTTGTCCTGCCGTTGGGACAGAACATAGCCAGGGATGATGATGGGTGGTGTCTGGGACCTTATCTGTAAGATAAGATTCCGTGAGGATGACTATATCAGGCTGTTGTTTGACTAGCATGTGAGACAGCTCTCCCAATTTTGGAACAAGCCCGAGATGTTAGCAAGGAGGACTTTGCAGGGTGAACAGGACTGAGTTTGCCATTGTCGTTTCCAGTGCAAGGCCCATGCCGGGTTGTCAGTCTGATTTCATTCCTTTTTGACTTGCTTTTAGCTGTTTGATACATCTGAGTGGCTTCCCAGGCCATTTTGGAGGGTAGTTAAGAACCAGCCACATTGCTGTGGGTCTGGAGTCACATGTAGGCCAGACTGGATAAGGATGGCAGATTTCCTTTCCTGAAGGAAAAAAATGAACCTAATTACTGGAGTCAAGTTTATGATGGATGGATGTCATGACATTCTCTCCAAGAGTATTTCAAAGGCACTATTTTAATGCTACACGATTTGAACTGTAAAATGTATTAATTCAGTGAAAAATCACATCCTCCATTTGACAGACAATTGCATACCTTGAAAAAATAATGCTTGCATTTACATAGTACCTTTAACACAGGCAAGCATCAAGAATGCCTCATAGAAACATAGGACTGAATTTTTCATCCAGCGCGTGGGCCTGCCCCTGACCCGAACGGGAGTAAAATAGTGTGCGATGACGTCAGGTGAGTGTCCTGACATTATCGCGCACTCGTGCGATATTTCGCTCGGCGGGCACGTGTGGGTGCCGGAGCGGTACCCACCATTAATTAACAGACCACTTAAGGCCCTTAACAGTCCAATTGTCTGTGATTTTACATTGCCAGTGCGATTTTCTGATCGTCAGCATGGGCAAAATGGGCAGGCGGCCAGCTGACATTTTCACAAACCTTACCCAAGGCTGGGATATAAAGGGTCAGCAGCATTGCCAGTTTGAGTAGGGAGGAGTTTTGGAGATATTTTGCAGTTGGTTGCTTCATCTCTGTTTGGGGCATCTTTGCTAGCATTTCCAGCCCTCATTTCAGGACTCATTGCTGTTTGCCAGGCCCTCAGAGGATTCAGACCGTGTGGACCCTTTCAGGTATCAGACAGCCTTCTTTTACCCTAGTAATGGGGATTGTGCTCTCCGCTGGTGGCACCTCTTCTGAGGAGGAAGAGAGGGGCATAAGGGAGAGAAGGCCAGGTATCCCTATGGAGTTTCCAGGGGAAGCAACCTGTGGAAAGTGAGGCGCGAGCCCAAGGGGCGCAGGGCCAGCAGGTAGTCCAAGGCAGCAGGAGCTGGGGAAGGCACCATTGTTCTGCTGTTAGGGTTTACAGGTGGTGATGCAGCTGCCTCAATAGGTCCGAGCTGCAATGCCGAAGGAGGCTCCACCTGTCAAGGGAGACCGTGATCTCCGTTTGCCAGATGATTAGGCCTGAAATCAGCTCCGTCTGTGGGTGGACACCCCATGCCAGTGGCTCTGAAGGTCACAGTGCCCCTCAACTTCTATGCATCCAACTCTTTCCAGGGGTCAGTGAGGGATCTTTGTGGAGTGTCTCAATCAGCTGTCCACAGTTGCGTCAAGCTGGTAACAGAAGCTCTGTTCAGATGGGTCCTGATCTTTATTCTTTACCGTATGGACGAGGCCAGCTGGGCTGAGCGAACCAGAGGTTATGCAGTGATTCTGGGTTCCCCCGTGCCCAGGGTGCCATCAACTGCACACGTTGCCATCAAGGCGCCAGCAGGTCAGCCAGGTGCCTTCTCCAACAGGAAGCGATTCCACTCCATAAATGTGCAGATCATGTGTGACCACATAATGCTGATTCTGCAAGTCTGTGCAAGGTACCCTGGCAGCTCCTATGATGCATACATATTGAGACACTCCCAGGCACCTGAGGCTCTTCAGGGCTTTGGCCCGACTGGATAGATGGCTGCTGGGTGACAAGAGCTATCCGTTGAAGAGGTGGCTCATTACAGCTCTCTGCCACCCAAGAACAGAGGCGGAGAAGTGTTACATTACGAATCATGCCTCCACAAGGGCAGTGGTAGAGAGGACCTAATTAATTGACTTCTCAAGACGCACTTCAGATGCCTGGACCATTCACGGGGAGCACTACAATACTCCCCAGAGTGGGTGTCACTGATAATAATTGCATGCTGCGCTGTCCACAATCTGGCACTGGCAAGCGGGGACCCACTGGAGGAAGAGGATCTTGATGCAGCTGCACAGGCCAGAGATGATAAGTCCAGTAGTGAATCCGAAGATGAGCACGGTGAGGAGAATGTTGAGGGTGTGGAGCCAGACCTTGGTAACCTGCAGGGAGGAAGGGACACCAGGGATACCTTGATCCAACGCTCCTTCAGCTAGGCTACCAAAGATCAGCTTCAATCGAATGCCAGGGCTGCCTCCTCCATCCTGGATATCTGAAAGGGCCCTTACACTTGAACATAAAGAACACTCAATGTCTGTGCAATAAAGTTCAGAGCCACATACATCCAGCATTACATACTGGCGGATCCTGCGCCAATAAAATAAAAAGGTGAAGCATACTCAGGCCATGATGACAACAACAAAATTTAGCTCATTTTGACAATTCCAAACTATTTATATAAACTTCTCCGGTCTTCATTCCCAGACCAGTATGCATAAATTAAACATAAACGAACATAAAATGATCCATGACCTGTCCTTCTCGTGCTTATTGTGGTTTTAACTTGCGTTTGTGAGTGCTATGTCTAGGTGCTCCCCCCTCGCTGGCACCAGCATTGGAGATGCTGTCTTGTTGGCCTTGATGACCTTGGCATTCATCCCCTGGCCAGTAGAGCCTGCGCACTGCCGGCGAGATGACAGGCATCTTGTGCGCTAATGTGTGGTCGCTGTGGACCTCCCTGCACACCATTGATGGATGGGCACCTAGCTGGGATACCGGGTGCCTCATCCATCTCCCACACTGACCACCTGAGGTCAGTGTCTGTGTAAGGGCTTGCAGGTCTGAGCACAACCCCAGGAACCCCTCATTCTGTCCCTGGAACTGCCTCTCCATGAGAGTCATCACTCTCTCAATGGAGGAGGCATTGTGCTCACCCTGACAGTCAACGCACGCTCCACATGGACTTGTCCATCATGGAGACCATGGCACACTGAGCCTCATGGATCCTTGTCAGATCCTCCATCTTGCTGGACACCCAGCATCTGCTGTCTAATGGCCAACTCCAGAGGCTCATCATCAGCCTTCGACTGAGCATCATCCTGGATCCCGCAATCCTCCGACTGCCAGTGCCCTGGGCACTCTCTGCCTCTGCCTGCACCTCAAGCAAATGTGAAGCACCGTCACCAATGTACACTGAGATACAAGCCGCCGATCTAATGCCCAACGAGTTGTTGGCATCTGCACTGGTGCTTGCTTCAGAGTGTGGGTGTGACGCAGGTAACAGTGACGTCCGGTGGATCAGATGCTGGTGAACCTAAGAGGGAGAAGGACATGTCATTAGTTAAAGTCATCACACTGTCACTGCGCATGCCAGGCACCCTGGTGAGACAATGGTGCCATGGTGCCATCATCTTTCCATGATCAATGGGGATTCAAGGTTCAAGGCTAACATCAATGAGGAGACTGCAGTAGAATGTTTGCACAATCAGAAAGTCTCACCTCTGTGTACTGCGCTCTGACTTTCGTCTAGCACCCCAGCCTCTCCACACCCAGTTGCACAGGGAGCGTGCCGGCCCTCCAGCTCCAGGGCATCTTGCATGAAGTGGGAGAGCAGCAGCAGGTTTGGCGGGCTTCTGCCTGTACGTGCACTCTCAGCTTGGTTACGGCTCGTCTTCTGAAAAGACAGAGAAGCATTGATTAGTCCACTCTCTACCTGCAGCACCAGTGCAGCCTGGCCAACTGCAGCTGAGGAACACCTCACAGGGCACATCCGAGTCGTGGCCCTTGAGCCGCAAGGCACTCAGTTCAAGCAGCCAGGGCTCACCCTTTTGGCCAGCTCTGGCGTCACTGACAGTTGGCACTCTAGCACCCTGAGGTCTATGGGGGTTGGCCACACCTTAACACTTATGCACACTGACCCATGCCAACATGGTACTCACCTTTCCTGAGCGCAGCAGGTCATTGAATTGCTTCCGGCACTGCACCATGTCATGGCTGCTCAGCATGGCTGCCACCTCCTCACATGTCCTCTTGTTGAGGTGCTGTGGCCTCATCTCCCATCTCTGGGGACAAGGAATCCCTCCTTGGAGGACAGCGAGGCACTGGCGCTTATCAGAAAAGGGGGGAGCCGAGTGCCCACCCGACCTGCTCTCCCGCCTGGCATTTGCTGCCGCACTTGAGTGCATCTTCACAACGGCAGCCAGATGTCCTTCCCTGGTTGCCTTTCTGGAGATGCCTGGGCCATTCTTAAACCGGCCGCCGGATTGACATGGGACCCCATGGCCGACAGGCCCCCGCCCCAGCTCAGCCCTTCCCAGCCAGTGACAAGCTGCATTTCACACTGGGGGGAGGGCCCTAAGTTGGCCCGCCAGCGTGAAATCTTGGTCAGGGCCCAATTGTAGACAGCAGTCAGTTTCGTGGTTGCTCCCAGGCCCGCCTGCCATGCCCACCCGATAAGGTCAAAATTCATAAGCAACATAAAATGGAGTTCCAAGAAAAGAGGTTTTTTTTTCAGGGGCCTGATAAAGGAAAGAGAAGTAAAATGCAGGAAGTTTAGGGAGGCTTAGGGAGGATTGCTCCAAGGAGCAATAGTCAGTCCCATTCACCTGCTCTATCCCCATAATCATACAAGTTTATTTCCTTTAAATTCCCAACCAATTTCCTTTTGAAATCATTAATTGTCTATGCTTCCATCTTCCTGATGGGAAGTGAGTTCCAATTCATTCATTCCAAGTCATTACGACTCGCTGCATAAAATGTTGTTTCTCAGATTCCCCCTGTAAGATCATAAGAAATAGGAGCAGCAGTAAGTCATTTGGCCCCTCAAACCCACCTCATCATTCAATAAGATCGTGGCTGATCTGACTGTGGTTTTTCACTCAATTTTCTTGCCTGCCTCCCATAACCCTTGACTCCTTTGTCAATCAAAAATCTAACCCAGCCTTGAATATATTCAATGACCGAGCCTTCACTGCAATTCGTGGAGGAGAATACCAAAGGCTATCAACCCTCTTAGAGAAGAATTTCCTCCTCATTTCCATCTTAAATGGGAACTCCCTTACTTTAAACTGTGCCCCCTAGTCCTAGCTTCTTCCATGAGAGGAAACAGCCTCTCAGCATATATGTTGTCAAGCCCCCTCAGACTTACATTTGTTTCATTAAGATTACATCTAATTCTTCTGAACTCCAATTAGAATAGGCCCTTTGCTCATAAGACAACCCCTTCATCCCAAGAATCAGCCTCATGATCCTTCTCTGACCTGTTTCCAATGCAAGTATATTCCTTGTTAAGTAAGGAGGCCAAAACTGTTACAATACCCAAGATGCGGTCTCACCAATACCCAGTTGTAGCAAGACTTCCCTACTTTTATACTCCATTCCCTTTGCAATAAAGGTCAGCATTCCGTGTGCTTTCCTAATTACTTGCTGTAAATGCATGCTAACTCTGCTCTGTACCACAGCATTCTGCAAGTATATCCTCCCCTAAGTAAGGAGATCAAAACTGTACGCATGGGTTCACCAAAGACCTGTATCATTGTAACAAGACTATCTCTTGCACCTCTTGCCCAAAACCTTAAATCTGTGTCCTTCATCCTTGTACCATCAGCTAATGGGAACGATTTTTCTTTGTCTACCTTATCTAAACCTGTCATAATCTTATACACCTCTATCAAATCTTGCCTCAATCTCCTTTGCTCCAAGTAAAACAACCCTGGCTTCTCCAACCTAACCTTGTAGTTGAAATCCCCATCCCTGGAACCAATCTGGTAAATCTCCACTGCATTCTCTCACCTTACAGCCTTCCTAAATTATGGTGACCAGAATTGGAGGCAATTACAGGGATGAGAAATTTCCACCAAATGGCAGATTTGTTACTTTTCGATTGTGGAATTCACCATTTGAAATGTTTTTCTGACCTCTGCCTCCTCTCCACTTTCATTGCTTCACTTCTCATGTACATCATCACGCACAGGTTTTGTTCCGCTTGTACCTGATCCTGCGCATTGCCTCTGCTGATTGGCTGCTTTGGACAACAGATCTTGACATGCCAGATTCCTCCTTTATTACTTGCCTTGTGTGAGAAGGGTTCTGTTTGCTGGGCTTTAGTGACGTATTTTTGTTGTTGTAGAGGCAGAGAATGAGACAGGCGCTTTCTTCAGACCTGGAGCACAAGGTGAACCAGGTAAAGTGAGGCTGGATCAAGCACCAGCATCTGCGTTGTTACTGGCCAGGGAGGTTGACCACTTTAAATAACATCTAGCTCAGAAAATCACGACCACAGCCTTTAAAAAGCTGCAGGGGTAAAATAGCGCTATTGTGCTGAGGCATCATTAGGACACAGCATGAAAATGAGCCAGTGGAGCTAGACTGGAGGATGTGATAATCCACTGGGAAACTGCATGCCTTCACAGGTTCACATTTACTTTCCAGCAGTGCGTAAAAAGTTTAGTGATCACGAATAGCTGATTCTGCCCACCGTCCCAAGACTAAGCACAAAAGACTAATATGTTAGCCTTAGCATGTCAACCTCTGAGATCAGCCTCTGTACAAATGGGCAGTTTAAAATTAGTGTCCTCTTCAGAATCACAGTGCAGAAGAGGCCCTTCGGCCCATCGAGTCTGCGCCGACACATGAGAAACACCTGACCTACCTACCTAATCCCATTTACCAGCACCTGGCCCATAGCCTTGAATGTTATGACGTGCCAAGTGCTCATCCAGGTACTTTTTAAAGGAGGTGAGGCAACCCGCCTCCACCACCCTCCCAGGCAGTGCATTCCGCACCGTCACCACCCTCTGGTTAAAAAAGTTTCTCCTCACATCCTCCCTAAACCTCCTGCCCCTCACCTTGAATTTATGCCCCCTTGTGACTGACCCTTCAACTAAGGGGAACAGCTGCTCCCTATCCACCCTGTCCATGCCCCTCATAATCTTGTACACCTCGATCAGGTAGCCCCTCAGTCTTCTCTGCCCCAATGAAAACAACCCAAGTCTATCCAACCTCTCTTCATAACTTAAATGTTTCATCCCGCGCAACATCCTGGTGAATCTCCTCCAGTGCAATCACATCCTTCCTATAATGTGGCGACCAGAACTGCACACAGTACTCCAGCTGTGGCCTCACCAAGGTTCCATACAACTCCAATATGACCTCCCTACTTTTGTAATCTATGCCTCGATTGATAAAGGCAAGTATCCCATATGCCTTTTTCACCACCCCACGAACATGCCCCTCCTCTTTCAGAGATCTATGGACACACACGCCAAGGTCCCTTTGTTCCTCAGAACTTCTTAGGCTGGATGGCTCAGTTATATGTTGCCTTTACCAGCTAAGCCATCTGTGGAGGTTGAGTTATGCTGCCTCCAGTTCCCGCGTGTTGAATCATTGCCCTGTACCACCAACACTGCCATCCCCCACCACCCGCCAGTCGTACAAGCACAAAATCTTTCTCACTGTTGATCCACTTCGGAGGCTGCAAGAGCTAGGGAGTTCAGATTTTGAGCTGTAGTTTGCACTGTTATCAGTTCAATATTCTGCTCTTTTTAATGCTGAAACACGGGGCTGAATAATAGCAAAAACAGGCCTGTACCCCGCCCATGCTGACATATTATTGGGCGGAGGGGCATGTTAGTGGGGTGGTGAAAAAGGCATACGGGACCCTTGCATTTATCAATCGAGGCATAGATTACAAAAGTAGGGAGGTCATGTTGGAGTTGTATAGAACCTTGGTGAGGCCAAAGCTGGAGTACTGTGTGCAGTTCTGGTCGCCACATTATAGCAAGGATGTGATTGCACTTGAGCGGGTGCAGAGAAAATTCACCAGAATGTTGCCTGGGATGAAACATTTAAGTTATGAAGAGAGGTTGGATAGACTTGGGTTGTTTTCGTTGGAGCAGAGAAGACTGAGGGGCGACCTGATGGAGGTGTTCAAGATTATGAGGGGCATGGACAAGGTGGATAGGGAGCAGCTGTTCCCCTTAGTTGAAGGGTCAGTCACAAGAGGACACAAGATCAAGGTGAGAGGCAGGATGTTTAGGGGGGATGTGAGGAAAATTTTTTTTACCCAGAGGGTGGTGATGGTGTGGAATGTGCTGCCTGGGAAGGTGGTGAGGCGAGTTGCCTCACATCCTTTAAAAAATACCTGGATGAGCACTTGGCACATCATAACATTCAAGGCTATGGGCCAGGTGCTGGTAAATGGGATTAGGTAGGTGGTCAGGTGTTTCTCATGTGTCGGTGCAGACTCGAATGGCCAAAGGGCCTCTTCTGCACTGTGTGATTCTGTGATGACGTCAGGTCACATCCTCAACGTCATCACGCCCAACACAATAATATGATAGGCGGGTAGGCCTAGAAGCCTAAGGAGACCGCCCCACCTTATTCAAATTGAATTGAATTGCTCTGTTAAGCTTGATAAATTGGCAAATGGCTGAAATAATATGTGCTGGGAGCAATAAAACGTTTAGAGATTGTGAATCATGCCAGGTGGGAATTTTGGGTTTTTTTTCACTAATAGGTGAGCAAGGGTGGGTAATAGTCATTAGCTGGGCCTTTAGACCTCAGAAATTTAGGCTGCTGTGAGTGCTATTTGCTATTGAAAGCTGCGTTTCCAAGGGATACCTGTGCTGTTCTGAGGTGTCATTTAACTTGCCAAAAGGTACATTTAGACCCTCAACTGTACCTCAGCCTCTTTGGTTGTAAAAGCATGGGGATAGTGGTCTCTTTGGGAGACACATCCTCCAGTGAGGAGGAGAGGAGGAGTAGATTGAGAGGGAGAGTATGAAGGCCAGCTGGTCAGGGGTAAGATGCACTAGTAGTGCATGAGATTGACAGACCAGCGCCGGAGCAAGTAGCTGATGGAGGCATAGTGCTGCAACAAAGGAGGCACAGAGCAAGGGCTTGTGCTGCCATTCAAGTATATAAGCAGAAATGAATTACCTTCAGATGTCAGAGACATAGTTCTGCAGGAGACTCAGACTCTCTGGAGCCTCAGTAACCTCTCTCTGAGATGCTGTCAGGGGAAATAGCTTCCAACTGTGTGGGTGATAACCCAATGCCGGTAGCTGTAAAGGTGACTGTTGCATACCACTGCATTAAGATCTTTGCCGATGCAATGTTTCAAAGGGCAGGTCAGTACATCGCATTTTCAACGGATTGCCTCAGTCAACTTGAACAAGCCAGAGGCTTTGCGGGGATTCAGGGAGGAATAGACTGCATTCATGTCACCATAAAGGCTCCAGCAGGCCAGCCCTGTAAATTCATTAACAGGAAGGGCTAGCGCTCCTTAAAGGTCCAGTTGGTATGTGACTACAATCAAAGAATTCTGCAGGTATGTGCTAGGTACCCAAGCAGCAGCCACGACTCCTACATTCTCTGGAATTCTTAGGTGCCAGACACGTTCAATGAACCTGATGCCCTGGATGATTGGCTTCTGGGTGTCAAGGGTTATCCTTTGAAGATGATGCCAGTGAGGGTCCCTAGAACAAAAGTCGAGACAAGCTATAACCACAGACATGACATCACCAGGGCCATCGTTGAGCAGAAAATTTGGCTGCTAAAGATGAGATCCGATGCCTGGATAGATCAGGAGAAACATCATCCAGAGCTTCACTGATGGTCATTATGTAATTTGCTCTGCATAACCTTGCCATTCAGAGAGGGAATACCCTGAAGGATGAGGAGATGCAAGATACTGGGCATTCCTCTGAGGGTGAGGTTGAAGAGGAGGTGAGGGAACACCCCAACGGAGAGGTGCAAGGGCCTACGTGGAAGCGCATGAATGGCTGTGACACACGTGAGGCCCTGATAAGACAGACGTTCCAGTAGGTCAGGTATTCTTGACCTCTAAGATGCGTGTACTGCCTGTGTCTCAACGTCATTCCACCTAGACTGTGAGCTCACTGAGAATGTCCTGTCAGTACACTTACCGTCTCAATTCCTTCAGCATTGTTGCATCTTCTCCAATGTTCACTACTGACAATTCATGAATCTTTTCTCCAAACATTTCCTAAAGCATTTACAGATAAATTGAACCTCTGCATGAGGGATAATAAATGGAAGATTTATTAACATATTGGCAATTGCCCATCTAATGATAACATCTACAAAACACACCTATGGGTGGAATTGTCCAAGATTTGCACTAAGTGCGATAGTGGGCGGGAAAAAGGAAATTTTACCCACCGGCCGCAATGGCAGCTTTTCACGCTGTATCATCCCAATCCTGCCTCATTAATCATGCATTTCTGCATTAAACACTGTCACCTTGCTGCTTCATCACGCCGGGTGCAACATTTAAAGTGCAGCCATGCACACACCTCTCAGTGCTTCCAGCCCAGGACTGCTGCAAAGAAGACATGGCTCTGAAAGGCAAGAAGACTGCAGCCCTCCAGTTAAGTGAACCGTCCCTCGAGCAAATCATCCCTAGGATGCCTTAAAGGCCCACCATGATTTCCACTACCCCCCATCTGCAGGAGGGGCAGCAACATTACCACTATGGTTTGGTGGGGAATGGCAGTGGTGATCAGTGCCAATGCTGCAAAGAAGAGGTTGACCATCCAATGCAGATAGAGGGATGAATGATCTCATCCGTGCAGACAGGGTAAGGCAACCATCTCATCAGTCTAAACTCACACACTCATAAGCCCATCTCACATTCACTGGCACCTCACTCACTGTCAGCTCAAGGAACATCACCATTCACTCTCCCACATGCCCTCACATCTCCATCTGGCCTCATCTCCTCTGGAGACTGCCTCATCAGCCCTCACCATCTTGAGGCCACCTGCACAGGTCAACTTCTGCCCCCCTACACACCCTGGGATATCCCCCTTCCCCAGTACAGCCCTCACCCTGCAGCCTCTTCCCTTGCCTGAGGCCATTTCTCCCCCTTCCCCAAGCAAGCCCTAGTCTGCAGCCATTGAAAAGCCACCCCTGCCTTACGGCTGGTCTGGTAGATAGAGACCTGCCCGTGATCCTCCTAAAAGTGATGTTGTGCTGTCTGTGATGACCATGAGTGCTGCCTGAAGCAAGTTACGCAAACTAACCTCGGAGTCCCGAATGAATTGCGACTCGCATGTCGTTTATGCACAGTTGAGAGACTGGCTGCTGGGCCGGGGGGGAGAGCGTTTGTGTACGAGATTATGAGGGGCATGGACAGGGTGGATAGGGAGCAGCTGTTCCCCTTAGTTGAAGAGTCAGTCACAAGGGGTCTCAAGTTCAAGGTGAGGGGCAGGAGGTTTAGGGGGGATGTGAGGAAAATCTTTTTTACCCAGAGGGTGGTGATGGTGTGGAATGTGCTGCCTGGGAGGGTGGTGGAGACGGGTTGCCTCACATCCTTTAAAAAGTACCTGGATGAGCACTTGGCACGCCATAACATTCAAGGCTATGGGCCAGGTGCTGGTAAATGGGATTAGGTAGGTTGGTCAGGTATTTCTCACGTATGGGTTCAGACTCGATGGGCCAAAGGGCCTCTTCTGCACTCTGTGATTCTGTGAAACACACTGGTGGACAATCACGCTGACGTGCTCAGATGACCCAGTGTGAAGGGATGATTCTGGCAAACTGGGTTTATAATGATATACAGATATATTACAATGAGGTTCCTGACATCCAACGGCGGGAAACGCAGCCCGTCATTGGCAGGCAGAGTGGATGATTGCAAATTGGTTTCACAACGTCATGAAACTGATTTTTGGCCTTCTTGTCACATTGGCCGCTCATGCCACCAAACAAACCTAACGCCAAAGGGCACGGAAAATTACACTCAATGTGTCCCGCTTTGTTACTAGTGTGGGGTTTTCTTAATTATTTCCCATGTGTTTTGGCGCAGTGCTCGCCCCATCAATTGCTGCTATGCTGGAGAGAAGTTGCTGATCTGCTTGCCCACTTGCTCTGGATGACTTTGGCGGGCATCGTCTGTGTGGCTGAGGTTTTGAGGACCTCGCCATTAGTCACAGGAGGAGCTTCTATCCCCACTGCAATTGGAGGAGAGACTGCACCCATCAGAATTGCTCTGGGAGGTACTTCCACATGGCAGCAGCTGCTGCTCATCTTCCGCCATGAGGACTGATTCCCTTCCCCTGAGGTCTCAGTATCCAGGCTCCCAGTCTCCTTGCTGCCTGGGCTCTGGGCCCCTGAGCTCAGGGCCAGGGTGATGGTGTGCAGATCAGTGAGCATCCCCACAATTGTTTCTGCAATCCAGTGGGCTTGCCCCTCCAGGATCATCGCCACCCTGTACATGGAGAGAGCTTGACGGTCTGAAGAGTGGTGACCGCAGTGCACATGGTCTGGATGGACACCTCCACTGTCCGGGCCAGAGCACACAACCCCTCTGTTATATTTGCCAAATCTCCACGCACCTCGGGCTGGACATCCAGCACCTGTTGCCTCACTGATGACACTACGGGCTCATCACCTGACTCGGACTCAGTCTGTGGTTCACCTTGAACAATCCTCTGACTCCCCGAGGCCTGCTCAGCCACACTCTCTGGCAGTTGCATGTGTGAATATGAAGTGCTCTCACCAGATTGCGGTTGCCCTCATCCTGACATGCTAATCCCTGCCGTGCTGCCAGTATCTGAGCTGGTGCTTGGTGCAGGGAGAGGATGTGATGCTGCACCCTCTAAGGCTCCCTCTTCCTCCTCAGAGGCTAGTGTCAGTTCCTCAGGGCTATCTGGGTCAGCACACGAAGGTTCACCTGCCCAGGACACATAGAAGAAAGGGCGTTAATTGACCTTTCACAACCCTCATGGTGTGTGCAAGGTCCTAATATTCAATGCCATTAACACTATGTGGATTAGGAGATATGACACCTTTCAACCATCAAACCACTTAAAGCAAATTCACAATGCTTCTACCAGGAAGCATCCTGGCCTTTGAACGCATAAACCACACATGAACTATTCATGTAACCATGCCAGGCTCAGTCAGCTCCCCCTAGCCCTCTTCCCCTCCTTGACTCAAATCTGAATAAAGCCCTTTGCAACCTCCAGGTCTTCCTCCAATTTCGCCTCTGCCAAAGAAGTGGCTCCATTCTGTGGAGGACAGCAGCAGAACCTCCTTCTCCAGCGACATGAGGATTGTCAGATCGGGCATGCCACCTGCAATTCTGTTCCTTTCACAAGCATTGTGGGCCTGCTTTTCCTGAAATGAGGTCTCACATTGCTATGATGTTTATTCTCAGGTACCTTAATTTTAACACGCATCCAAGCTCTGAGAGAAATGCATACTCTGCACAATGGGTGGGAGCCAAGATGCTGTGTACCTTCCTCAAGCCCAAAGCTAACATCACCGCCCACTCCACAACCACAATGACACTCCACAGAGGCATCAGGACCACAACAGTGACAGTGGTGCATAATACTGCCTTGGACTTCAGCATTATTGAGCCTTCCCTGTGCCTTCCTTGAAACTAATAGAAAGAGTGAGCACTTACTCACCCGTGTGGATCTCAAAAGGTCATTTAGCCTCTTCCTGCTTTGCCGCCAGTTTCGAGGCACCAAACCAATGCTGCTGCCCTCAACCTCCATCCAGGCAGGTCAGGTGATTGAGTGGGATATCCTCTACCCATCAGCTGGTGTCAAGACCTCACACCTTGTGGACACGGCTGGAGAAGGGTGCAGAGGGAGTCATCATCAAAACACAGGGTGGTTCTGGACCTTCTTCCCTCCCTCTCCCCTCATTCCTGGCCATCTATGGAGGAAAACTTGCTAGAACTAAGCAGCTGCTCCATTTTCAGATCTTAACATTATGTAGATGGTGAGAAATCATGCCATCTGTTTCATTGGCAAAGAGACGTAAATGTAAGCCTTAGCAGAATTTGACACATTTTTCTTACCTCAAACAATGCCTGAGAATTTTGCTGAAATCAAAAACTTCCTTCTGGCTTTGAGCTTCGGAAAATCGATGAGTCACCTGACACTGGCCTGTGCCAGGTACCCCTTTAAATGAGTGGCCATGACCTCCTTCCGGGTCACAGCCTTCGATTTCGGCCAGCGGACATCCTGCCCTCCAACTCAGAGTGGGCGGGGCAACGACAATCCAGCGATGTTGCAGGCTTAAAAACCAGCCTGCAGCCATTAATTGGCTTATTGCCATTTTATACGGCATGTTGTGAGGGTGGGAGTGGGACTTGGGACTCCACCCATTTCCGAGTGCAAGTCCCGCACACCGAAGCGCGCCGTATGATTCCACCCCAAGGTGCTGGTTTTAATTATCAGGTTGTGCAGTGACACTGTTTTCATTGATTGTTAGAAGTTCAGGTCTGTGAGGATCCCTGTGAGGAGAAGTCGATTAAACTGTTGATCAGTGCCCATTGTGCCTTCATCTTTTTTGACCTACCCCAAACTCAAGTGACTGGATTTGATGAAATGGTTTCACCCTTTATTTCACCCTGAGCACAAAACTGCTGAACTGGAACAGAAACCCAGCAATGACAGCATCCCAAGGGCCTGGGCATCTGCTCCATGCTGGCTGTCAAGTGAAGGGGGCACAACCTGCTCTCATCGTTCGGATACTGCTGACGCTTTGTTTGGGTTCATATATGTTCCTTTATAATGACGTAACTGGAAAGTTAGCATCCTGGCCAGATCCAGATGACAGTTAGATTTAGGACGGAATTTTCACAGATTTGTACTAAGTGCGGAAGCAGGTGGGTAAAACGTTTTACTTGCGGAGGCTATGGCGGGTTTTCACATTGCATTGTCCTGAGCCCGCCTCATTATTTATGCACTCCTGGGAAACACGCCGTTTCCATGGTGGGCAGGCTCCTCATTCGCCTGCTCGTCATCACCCCACCGTTGCATCATGGGGGCGCCATTTTTAAAGTCCAGCCGCAAGTACAACGCTCATTGCTTCCACCACTGCTGCCTGGGAGACATGGCCCTCAAAGGCAAGAAGACTGGTTTAATGACAGCTCCCTCGAGCAACTGCTGGATGCCTTGAGGCCCACCGGATGTCCTCTACCCCAGCTCTGGCCGCAGGATGGGCAGTAACGTGACCAATCTGGCTTGGGAGGTGGAGCAGCGGCGGTTAGTACCAGCACCCTTCAGAAGAGGACAGCCACCCAGTGCCACAAGAGGATGAATGATCTTCTTCATTCCGCCAGGTTAAGTCACCCTTTTTATCACCCTCAACTCACACACTCACAAACCCAGCACACATCCACAGGGCCCTCACTCACTGCCTGTGCAAGGAACATCGCCATTCACTCTCTCACACTCACCGTCATTGTCCTCATCCCATCCATGGGACCACCCACCACCCGCACAGGCCAGGCACATTTATCATCTGGCCTGGCAGGCGTCTTGCTTACACTTTCTCCATCCCAATCCATGCAGGACAAACTGGCACACAACAAGAGAGGTTGCAGGCTGGTGGTGGAATGCCCGAAATCAAGGTCCTCACGACTTTGAAAACAGAGCCATCCATCTGGCTGGCAAGTATCTGGACTAGTTCTGTGCTGACGGTGAGGTCGGCGCTGCCCTACCAGGTGAAGATCCAGCAGTGCAACATCCATCAGACAACCAAGCCGTGAGTGATGCGTCCTGTTTCACAGGCCACTGCCATGCACTAATTATCTCCCCTTGTTTTCGCAGGCACATCTGCCAAACAGCCAACGGAGCCCATGACCCAGAGCCTCCAATCAAGCCCCGAAAGAACCTCTGAAGAGGAATCTGGAGGCACCTTCCCTGAAGCCCCATCACTGTGCTCACCCACACCCTCCACCAGCACAGAGATACATAACTCATTGGGACCCACCTTTAGAGTAGACTCAGGATCGCAATCTGGTGAGCACATCGCACTGTCTGATCTACAGCAGGCGGAGGCAGGGACTTCCCAGGTGTCCGGCACTAGAAGGACTGCTGGAGGCCAGAAATTTGCTGAGTCAGATGACGAGCCTCTGGACTCAGCATGTCACAGTTGTTGGAGCTGCAAAGGCAAGCTCGGGAACATCAGGTTCACTGCATTCCTCAGATTGCAAGGCACGATGGAGGAGTCTGTCCGCCTTCAGTCTGAGGTGATAGCACCAGCATTGCAACACACCGAGGTCAACACTGGTAGGATGGCGGCCGCCATGGAGACCTTAGTCTAAGACTTCGCTCCTGCACTGCTGCATGGGCTCAACTCCATTGCTGATGCCATAGTTGGCCTCCAACAGTGTGTACGCGAGAGGGGTGCTGGGCACGGGTGTTAATCACTTGTACATACTGTTCACTATTGTCAATAAGCTCCCACGAATGTCTCCCTGCCTATGGCTCTTTGTTTTGAAGAGCAGTGTTCTTGTCACTTAGATGTGAAACCTTTCTGCACAAGATAAAGTCAGGTGTCTCAGTCCAGGGCCTCTTCCCTGTGCTCTGTGCAACCTTCAGGCCAAAGTGATGGTCCTGCCTCACATTCCCTGGAGGTATTACGGATGCTTGCACTTCGGTGATGCTTGTCATTGCTGCCAGAATGTAGTGGGCAGGTGCAACAGAGTTCTCTCATTCTCCCTGTGTGCTCTCAGCACCTTTAAGGAGGGGCTGGCCCACATCACACCAGCAACTGTGACCACTGATGCTGTGCTCCAGTTCCTGAGTGCTCCCAGTGCTCAGGTGCTGAAGGCAGACAAAGCATCAGATGCTTCTAAAGTTTCATGGCTGCATCTCTATGATATGACCCTGATCACAGAGCACAAGCGAGCTGCCCTCAGCTAGACAGGAGTCAGACATTCTCAGAGGCTGTGTGAAGATTTATGCAGTGTCCTCAATGTATCTCGTCTTCATCCTCCTGCAGTCGAGTGACTATTAGGGCCTCCACCGCCTCTCCATGACAGGAACATTCTCACAGAGGGTATTCGTGCTACCATATACCAGACTGGAGTCAAATGTTCACAAATGCGATCTGAGGAACTACAGGGTCACCACACTGCATGTCATCATCATCCTCCACAAATCTAGTAACTTTGAGGGTCTCGCGAGTGCACCTGCTTCTCCTAGCCAGTACAAGGACTTCATCCCTGTCATCGTCACCTCTGAGGACCTCCACAGCCTCATCCCCGTTGGCGTCCTCCTCATCGGAGGAGATGTACATCTCCTCCTTAGCCAGCTCGTCTCCCTGTTGGCGCGCTAAATTGTAAAGGGCGCAGCAGACGACGATGAAGCATGACACCCTCCGTGGACTGTATTGCAGGGCTCCACCTGCCCGGTCCAGGCACTGGAACCGCATCTTCAGCATCCCGATAATCTGCTCCACCAAGGTGCGAGCTGCAGCATGAGCCTCAGTATAGCGTCGCTCTGCTGCAGTCTGAGGCCGCCACACAGGTGTCATCAGCTACAGCCTCTGCAGGTAGCCCTTGTCCCCAAGGAGCTATCCCTGCAGCTCCTGAGGACCCTGAAAGACATCTGGGATCTGTGACTGACTGAGGATGTAGGCGTCATGCACACTCCCTGGAAACCGTGCGCACACCTGCAGGATGCCTTTCTGGTGGTCACACACCAGCTGCATATTCAGCGAATGGACGTCCTTGCGGTTGATGTAGTTCACTGAGTGTAGCAACGGAGATCTGAGCACCACATAAGTGTAGTCAATCGCACCCTGCACCTGTGGGAAACCTGAAATCTGGACGAAACCAATCGCTCTTGCATCCTGGCTGTCCTGGTCCCGGGAGAAATGTACAAAGTTGTGTGCCCTCGCTAAGATGGTATCCGTGACCTCATGGATGCATTTGTGGGTGGAGGCTTGAGAGATCCCACAGAGGTCACCTATGGAGCCCTGAAAGGAGCCACTGGCATAGAAATTGAGCTTCCACAGCCACTTTCACAGCCTATTATGTCCCCGTGGCACAAAATCCTGCAGTAACTGGCAGATGTGAGCGACCAATTCCCTAGACATTCGCAGTCTTCGGCAACACTGATTCTCAGTAATCTGCAGGAATGAAAGGCAGCAGACCCTGTGTGTCGCTAGGCGCTGGCCTGTGATGGTTCACTGTGGCTCTTGGGCATCATGAGCAGGTGCCTCAGCCGCCCCTTCTTCCTGAGGTTGCTGCTCCTGCTTCTGCGCAGCCAGGAGCCTCAGTTGCTCTCTCCTCCTTCTTCTTGGCATGCTATAGGCCATCAGGCATACAGCTAGTTCACTAGGCTCCATGATCCTGATGTACTCCTCCTGCAGGGTGAAAGAGGGAGACACGTGGTTAGCGTGGGTGTACTAAAAACCTGTCCTGTGCGACAGCCCCTTAACGCTTCCTGGAGAGTGCTGGCCACCACTTGGATGGCCAGAGATTTGTGTGCTGCATGGCTACCCTGTTAGCTTGAAACAAGGGGGAGACAGGTCCAAATCGGGATACTGACATTGCAAAGGGCTGTGAGCGCCTCCATGGCCAAGTGACTGCTACATGGCCAGCATTGGTGGGGAGATTGTGCAACGTGTGCAGTCCAATACTGCTCTGCAGTCCACTAAAGCACCCATGAATTTGCAGTCTGTGCTGATGGGTGGGGGGGGTGGGAGTGCTCTGATACTTTGATGCCTCTGTGTTGATTGAGTCGGCAGATAAGTTAGGAGCCCGACCCCAATCATATCGATGTGGCTGCTCCTGAACTATCTCAGTTGCAGCGGAATGCTCACTTTCTACAGGTTTCCCCAATGCGTGGCCATTTCCCTTGTCAACCCTACACCCTGACCCCCAAATGCTTGTGCACTATATTCAACAGCAGGGCTGCCCTGCCCCCCCGCTTCCCCCGCCACCTCCCTTAGCCACCATTACCCCCCACCACCAGTCAGATTAACGGCAAGGCGGCACTGGAGCTGCACATTTTTTGTCCAGACTTCCGAACCATGTCTTCTGAGAGCTGCGGAGCATACTTGTTCCTGGAGTTGTTCCTTTGTAGTGTAGGAGTGTCAGGGGAATCCAAGCCATGCCTCCTTTTTTACAGCACTAGTGGCCATATACCGGTAAGTTTAAATGTCCCAAGGGCACTTTGACAATCTACAGAGGGAAGGTAAATGTGTAAGGTAAGTGGGTGAGGGGATAGGATGGCAGGTGGGTTGGTGAGGGGGGGTAGGGTGGGTCGAGAGGATAGTCGGGGGGAACAGGATGTGGACGGAGGTAGGAGGGTAGTCAGTTGGTTAGTCGGGTGCTCATGGGGCTAATCAGTGGGGGACGGGGTGGGGGTTGGTCGTGGGGTCAGTAGCATAATTACCCATGATTTAGAATTTATCTTAACTCTTCTAGCTTTTCCTGGGTAACTATTCTGTTAATGAGTCATACAAACAAACAATTTAGGAGCAGGAGTAAGCCATTTGGCCCCTCGAGCCTGATTTGCCATTCAATAAGATTTTGGTTGATCTGCTTGTGACCTCAACTTCATATTCTCGCATACCCCCGATAACCTTTCACTCCCTTGTTAGTCATTTGCCTTAAAACTATTCAGTGACTTTGCCCCCACAACTCCCTGGGGAAAAGAGTTCCAAAGGTTCACGGCCCTCTAAGAGCAAACATTTTCTTCTCATCTCTGGATTAAATAGGAGGCCCCTTATTCTTAAACTGCATCTCTCACAAGGGGAAACATCCTTTCAGCAGCCACCCTGCCAAATCCCCCCAGGATATTATATGTTTTATTAAGATCAACTGTTAATCTTCTAAACTCCAATGGATACAAACCCAGCCTGTCCAACCTTTCCTCATAAGACAACCCCCTGATGCCCAAACCTCCCCCATCCCAGGTAACAGTTGAGTGAACCTTCTCCATACTACTTCTGATGCATTTATATCCTTTGTGGGAATGAAGATTTTTTTTGATAGTTTGGGGAATATTGTGTTATTCTGTAAAGAAGGCTGGGTGTCTGTGTGTGTGTGTGTGTGTGAGATTTAATTAAACTGGGCAGAGTTTGATAGGAGTCAGGTTATCTTGGGGTTTGGAAACATGAAAAGGATAGAGGTGTTAAGTTTTAGGTACAAGTAAATAGGTTAGATCTAACATTTGCATTTTCAGATAAGTTGAGAGTTTGTTTGAATATCAAAGGGGGGTTAGAGGTAACAAGAAAATGTTTGCATCTAACTAACCTTGATCGTGTAACTGTAATCTTCTGTGCTTAAGTTTTATTTTATTTTTTTGATAATAAAATTTTTACTTTTAAGTTTTAAAATCCCAGGAGTGTTACTGGACCTCTTACTGCTGAGATCGGCATGCCTTCTTCTTGGTTTCAAAATGCAAAAAGAAAAGGTTATGAGACATAAACCAAGTTTTCCTCTGGGATTTGGTTTGTGCAGTAATTAACACTGGCTGTGGCCATAACAACTTTCCTAAATAAGGAGATCAAAACTGTACACCACACTCTATATGTGGTCCCACCAATGCCCTGTACAACTATAGCAAACCTTCCCTGCCTTTATATTCCATTTCCCTTGCAATAAACAACATTCCATTTGCCTTCCTAATCACTTGCTATACCTGATTATTAACTTTTTGTGATTCATTTACCAGAACACCCAGATCCCTCTGTACCTCAGAGTTCTGCAATCTCCCTCCATTTAAATAATATGCTGCTTTTCTATTCTTCCTTCCAAAGTGGACAAGTTCACATTTTCTCACATTATACTCCACCTGCTAATTTTTTGCCTAGTTCCTTAATCTATGTCCCTCTGCAGACTCCTTCTGTCCTCTTCATGACTCACTTTTCTACCTATCTTTGTGTCATCAGCAAATTTAGCAACCATACATTTGATCCCTTTATCCAAGTCATTGATTTAATTGTAAGTAGTTGAGGCCTCAGCACCTATCCCCATAGCATTCCATTCATCACATCTTGCCAACCCAAAAATGATCCATTTATGGCTACTCTATTCCCTGGAAAAACTCAGCAGGTCTGGCAGCATCGGTGGAGAAGAAATCAGTTAACGTTTTGAGTCTTCATGACCCTTCGGCAGAACTGAAGCATAGTTAGGAGAAAGGTGAAATATAAGCTGGTTTAAGGTGGGGGGGCGAGGAGAGAGAGAAGTGGAGGGTGTGGTGATTGTGGAGATAAGCAAGCAGTGATAGGAGCAGATAATCAAAAGATGTCACAGACAAAAGGATCAAAGAGGTGTTGAAGGTGGTGATATTGTCTAAGAAAAGTGCTAATTAAGAATGGAAGACAGGACACTCAAGGCACAGCTCTAGTGGGGGTGGGGTGGAAAGACTAACAAAGTTTTAGTTTTAGATTTAAAAATAATGGAAATAGGTGGGAAAAGAAGAATCTATATAAATTATTGAAAAAAAAGGGAGGGGGGAGAGACGGGGTGGGGATGGTGGGAGGGGGAGTTTAAGATCTAAAGTTGTTGAATTCAATATTCAGTCCGGAAGGCTGTAAAGTGCCTAGTCGGAAGATGAGGTGCTGTTCCTCCAGTTTGCGTTGGGCTTCACTGGAACAATGCAGCAAGCCTCCGTCGCATCTGTTCTGATGACGCTACCTTCAAAAACAGCTCCTCTGACATGTCCTCCTTCTTCCTTAACCGAGGTTTTCCACCCACAGTCGTTGACAGGGCCCTCAACCATGTCCGGCCCATATCCCGCGCATCCTCCCTCACGCCTTCTCCTCCTTCCCAGAAACATGATAGGGTCCCCCTTGTCCTCACTTATCACCCCACCAGCCTCCGTATTCAAAGGATCATCCTCCGCCATTTCCACCAACTCCAGCATGATGCCACCACCAAACACATCTTCCCTTCACCCCCCCTGACGGCATTCCGTAGGGATCGTTCCCTCCGGGACACCCTGGTCCACTCCTCCATCACCCCCTACTCCTCAACCCCCACCTATGGCACCTCCCCATGCCCACGCAGAAGTTGCAACACCTGCCCCTTCACTTCCTCTCTCCTCACCGTCCAAGGGCCCAAATACTCCTTTCAAGTGAAGCAGCATTTCACTTGCATTTCCCCTAACTTAGTCTACTGCATTCGTTGCTCCCAATGCGGTCTCCTCTACATTGGAGAGACCAAACGCAAACTGGGCGACCGCTTTACAGAACACCTGCGGTCTGTCCACAAGAAAGACCCAAACCTCCCTGTCGCTTGCCATTTTAACACTCCACCCTGTTCTCTTGCCCACATGTCTGTCCTTGGCTTGCTGCATTGTTCCAGTGAAGCCCAACGCAAACTGGAGGAACAGCACCTCATCTTCCGACTAGGCACTTTACAGCCTTCCGGGCTGAATATTGAATTCAACAACTTTAGGTCTTAAACTCCCCCTCCCCCCATCCCCACTCCGTCTCTCCCCCCTCCCTTTTTTTTCAATAATTTATATAGATTCTTCTTTTCCCACCTATTTCCATTATTTTTAAATCTGAAACTAAAACTTTGTTAGTCATTCCACCTCATCCCCACTAGAGCTGTACCTTGAGTGTCCTGTCTTCCAATCTTAATTAGCACTTTTCTTAGACAATAACACCACCTTCAACACCTCTTTGTTCCTTTTGTCTGTGACATCTTTTGATTATCTGCTCCTATCACTGCTTGCTTATCTCCACAATCACCACACCCTCCACTTCTCTCTCCCCCCGCCCCCCCCACCTTAAACCAGCTTATATTTCACCTTTCTCCTAACTATGCTTCAGTTCTGCTGAAGGGTCGTGAAGATTTGAAACGTTAACTGATTTCTTCTCCACCGATGCTGCCAGACCTGCTGAGTTTTTCCAGGTAATTCTGTTTTTGTTTTGGATTTCCAGCATCCGCAGTAGCTTTTAGCTTTTTGTTTTTACTCTATTCCCTGTTAGCTAACCAATCCCCTATCCATGCTAATATTTTAACCTCTACACCATGAGCTCTAATTTTGCGCAGTAGCCTTGCATGTGGCACCTTGTCAAATGTCTTCTGGAAATCTAAGTTTAGCATATCCACAAGTTCCCTTTTATCCACGATGCTTGTTACTTCCTCAAAGAACTCCAATAAATTAGTCAAATATTATTTCCCTTTCACAAAACCATGTTGACTCTGCCGGATTGCATTGAGATTTTCTAAGTGCCCTGCTATAAGCTCCTTAATGATAGATTTGTGCCATTTCCCAAGGACAGATGTTGAGCTAACTAGCTTGTAGTTTCCTACTTTCTTCTCCCTCCTTTCTTGAATAGAGGAGTCACATTCACTATTTTCCAATCTATGCAACCTTTCCAGAATCTAAGGAATTTTGGAAAATTAAAACCAATGCATCTACTAACTCAACAGCCACTTAAGACCTTAGATGAAGTCCATAGGATCTGGGGATGTCTCAGCTTTCCATCCTAGTAGTTTTCTCAGCACCCTTTCGCTGGTGATTGCAAGTATTTTAAGTTCTTCCCTCCCTTTCACCTCCTGTGTCATGACCACGACAGATGTTAATTGCTGAGTAAATCAAATCCCAGAGGGAAACTGAGCTTGCGGGCCATTCCCATTTTTTTGTATTCTGAAAAGGAGAAGAAAATGTGCTGATCTCAGAAGCAAGTAGTCCAGTAACGCTTTTGGAAATTTAAAAAATGAAAGTAAAAAAACTTTATTAACAAGAAGAAAAGAAAACTTAATCAAACAAGATTCATTTACAGAGCTAAAGTTAGTCTTACAAAACATTCTGCCAAAAGATTACCGACTTAGTCACACCCACAAGCAAACATTTTCCAGGCAACACTCCCTTATAGATGTTGAACCCTATAAAAATCCAGTAATGTTACCCAAGGCAAACTGTTATAGCTTTAATAAAGGCATATCACACAACCTTTTGAACTCTTTTCCACTCTGCTGTGGAAATCCAAGAGTTCAGAACAAGACTGCTTTTTGCAGCCCAAGACTTTTCTGGCTTGACTAGATGACTGATTAAAATGCATCTTCTCCCAGCCTAGAGCTATTTCCAAGAGATCTTCCTCACACAGCCAACTGCCAACCCCCAAGTTCTCCACAGTAACTTTAAAATAACATTCCCCCCTTTCATCTCAGGTTCCATTATTCTCACACCTCTTTGAAACTCAAATATAAAATCTTTCATGTTTCTATTTTGTCTCTGCTTTTGGGTCAATAAAATGTAATATGCCCTCTTTTGTTTGCCATGGAACTCCTGTAGGGTGTAAAAATGTTTCTTGTAACCTCTGACTTCCCTTTGATGTTAAAACAAACTCTCAACTTATCTAAAAATGCAAATTTTAGATCCAACCTATTTACTTGTACCTCAAACCCACCATAATATTTTATTACAAATGCACACCTAACGCTGCTATCCTTTCATGTCTTAATCTCCCAGACAACTCATCTCTAGTAATCTTTCCTCAGCTTAATTCAATCATTTACACACACAGACACACAGCCTTCTTCACAGAATAACACAATATTCTCTAAAATATAAAAAGAAATCCATTCTCACACCCGGTTCACAATTATCTCTGGAAAGTATCCGCTACAGTGAAGGTACATGTAAAAGATCTGTCAATTCATCCGCCATTTCCTTATTTTCCATTATTAATTTCCCATTCTCAGTCTCTAGATGACCAACACTCACTTTATTTAACTCTTTTCCTTTTGTAAATACTAGCTTTCTCTAGTGCTGTAATTTCTCTCTCCTTAATAATATTTTAGTCATTCTTTATGGTTCTTTATAATTTGTCCAATCTCCAGACCTGCCACTCATCCTTGCTGAATTATACATTTTTTCTTTCAATTTGATACTACCTTTAAATTCCTTAGTTAGCCTCGGATGGTGCATCCTCCCCTTAGAGTTTGTTTTTCTCACTGGAATGTATATTTCCTGAGTATTCCGAAATATCTCCTTAAACGTCTGCCACAGCATCTCCTCCGATCTACACCTTAACCTAATTTCCCAGTTCACTTTAGCCAGCTCTGTCTTCATGCCCTTTTAATTGCCCTTATATACATTTGAAAAACCAGTCTTAGATCCACTCCTCTCTCCCTCAAACTGAATGTGAAATTCTACCTAGGGGTGCCTTCACTATGAGGTCATTGATCAATCCTGTCTCATTGCATATTACCAGATCTAGTATGGCCTGCTCTCTGGTTGGTGCTGGAACATGCTGCTCTAAGAAACTGTCCTGAAAACACTCTAAGAACTCATCACCCCAGGCTACCTTTGCCAATCTAATTTGTCTAATCAATAAGTAGATTAACATCACCCATGATTATCTCCATATCTTTCTCGCAAACCTGCATTATTTCTTCCTGTACACCCATTCCTACCGTGTAGTTAATGTTAGGGGGCCTATAAACCACTCCCATAAGTGATTTCCTATCCTTACTATTTCTCATCTTACTATTTCTCATCTTCACCCAAATTGATTGAATTTGCCACGCCCGCTGGTGTTGGGCGTGTTATGCAGCGTGAGCAGACAATATGGCGAGAAGGCCAAAAATTGAAACCATTTCCCAGTCGTTCACCCTGTTCATCAAAGGCGGGCCACATTTCCCGCTCTCGGACATCGGGAACCTTTGGTAATACGCCTGCATATCATGATAAGTCCAGCTTGCCGGAAGCAACCCCTCATGCTGGATCATCCAAGCATGTTGGCATGATTGCACATCAACGTGTTTCCCAACAGCATATATATACAGGCTGCACTTCAAGGGGAACTCAGAGGTGAGTGCACAGTAACATTGTGCAGTGCTCGCGAGCGTTGCCTGTTAGACTTTAAGGTTGAGGCGCCGCACATTCAAGCGAGGACACAGGCAAGTTGATTTTTCGCAGCTGGCTGACAATGCAGTGCCAAGGCAAGGGCAGCCCTGGTTAAGATGACTTGGGGGTGGAGGGCAAGGACTGCACTGTGGTTGAGGGAACGTAGGGGGGTGGCAAGGGCTGCACTGTGGTTAATGGTAGTGTACAAGCACATGCGGGGTGGTGGGGAGAGAAGCAGCCACCCATTAGAGGAACCTTGTATAATGTGACCATTCCTCGGCAGCTGAGACAGTTCAGGTGCAGCCACATTAACATGCTTGGAGTGGGGCCTCTAGCTTATCTGCCCACTCGAGCAACGCAGAAGCATGCAAGTGCCATCAAGTGCTCCAAAGCTTTTCACCCCTCGGGCACAGACTGCAAACTAATGAGTGTTTTAGTGGACTACTGAACAATTGGAAGACTGGGCAAGTTGTACAAGTTGCGAAAGCTGGCCATGGAGCAGTCACTGTTGAAGGCACTCACAGCCTCTTGCAATATCATCACACCAGTTTGGACCAGTCTCCACCGTGGTTCAAGCAAACGGCACAACCTTGCAATGCTGGTTCGGAGAATTTTTTTTTTATTCATTCATGGGATATGGGCTTTGTTGGCTGGGCCAGCACTTATTGTCCATCCCTGGTTAGAATCATAGATCACTACAGCACAGAAAACAGACCATTCGGCCCTTCTAGTCTGTGCCGAAATATTATTTATATATATATATATATATATATAAAATATGGTTGCCCTTGAGAAGATGGTGGTGAGATGCTTTCTTGAACCACTGCAGTCCATGTGGTGTAGGTACATCCACAGTGCTGTTATGGAGGAAGTTCCAGGATTTTGACCCAGTGCCAGTGAAGGAACAGCGATATACTTCCAAGTCAGGATGGTGAGTGACTTGGAGGGGAACCTGCAGGTGATGGTGTTCTATCTGCTGCCCTTGTCCTTCTAGATGGTAGTGGTTGTGGGTTTGGAAGGTGCTGTCAAAGAAGCCTTGGTGAATTCCTGCAGTGCATCTGGTACACACTGCTGCTACTGTGCGTCGGTGGTGGAGGGAGTGAATGTTTGTGGATGTAGTGCCAATCAAGTGGGCTGCTTTGTCCTAGATGGTGTCAAGCTCCTTGAGTGTTGCGAGACCTGCACCCATCCAGGCAAGTGGAGAGTATTCCATCACACTCCTGACTTGTGCCTTGTAAATGAGGAACAGGCTTTGGAGAGTCAGGAGGTCGCATGATTCTGAGCTTCTGAAATGCTCTTGTAGCCACAATATTTATACGGCTAGTCCAGTTCAGTTTCTGGTCAATGGTGACCCCGAGGATGTTGATAGTGGGGGATTCAGTGCTGCTAATGCCACTGAACATCAAGGGGTGATGGTTGGATTCTCCATTGTTGGAGGTGGTCATTGCCTGACACCTGCAGCTGTTACTTGCCACTTGTCAGCCCAAGCCTGGATATTGCTGAACATTGTGCAATCATCAGCGAACATCCCCACTTCTGACCTTATGATGGAAGGATGGTCATTGATGAAGCAGCTGAAGATAGTTGGGCCGAGGACACTGTCCTGATGAATTCCTGCAGTGATGTCCTGGAGCTGAGATGACTGACCTCCAACAACCACAACCATCGTCCTTTGTGCTAGGTATGACTCCAACTAGCAGAGAGCATTCCCCCTGATTCCCATTGACCCCAGTTTTGCTAGGGCTCCTTGATGCCACACTCTGTGAAATGCTGCCTTGATGTCAAGGGCAGCCAATCTCACCTCACTTCAGGAGTTCAGCTCTTTTGTTCATGTTTGAACTATGCCTGTAATGAGGTCAGGAGCTGAGTGGCCCTGGCAGAACCCAAACTAGGTATCAGTGAGCAGGTTATTGCTAAGCAAAAGTGCTGCTTGATAGCACTGTTGATGACCCCTTCCATTATTTTACTGATGATCGAGAGTAGACTGATGGGGCGGTAATTGTCCAGGTTGGATTTGTCCTGCTTTTTGTGTACAGGGCATACCTGGGCAATTCTCCACATAGCCGGGTAGATGCCAGTGTTGCAGCTGTACTGGAACAGCTTGGCTAGGGGCATGGCAAGATCTGGAGCACAAGCCTTTAGTATTATTGCCAGAATATTGTCAGGGCCCATTGCTTTGTGGTATCCAGTGACTTCAGCCATTCCTTGATATCATGTGGAGTGAATCAAATTCACTGAAGACTGGCATTTGTGATGCTGGGGACTTCCGGAGGAGGCCGAAATGGATTATCCACTTGGCACATCTGGCTGAAGATTGTAGCAAATACTTCAGCCTTATCTTTTGCACTGATATGGTGGGCTCCCCCATCATTGAGGATGGGGATATTTGTGGAGCCTCCTCCTCCAGTGAGTGGTTTAATTGTCCACCACCATTCATGACTGGATGTGGCAGGACTGCAGAGTTTAGATCTGATCCGTTGGTTGTGGGATCACCTAGCTCTGTCGATCACTTGCTGCTTATGCTGTTTGGCATGCAAGTAGTCATGTGTTATAGCTTCACCAGGTTGACACATCATTTTTAGATATGCCTGCTGCTCCTCCAGGCATGCCGTCCTGCTCTCTTCATTGAACTAGGGTTGATCCCTTGGCTTGATGGTTATGGCAGAGTGGGGGATCTGCCAGGCCATGAGGTTACAGATTCTTTTCGAGTACAATTCTGCTGCTGCTGATGGCCCATAGCACCTCATGGATGCCCAATCTTCAGTTGCTAGATCTGTTCGAAATCTATCCCATTTAACACAACATGATGGAGGGTATCCTCAATGTGAAGGCAGGACTTCGTGTCCACAACGACTGTGCGGTGGTCACTCCTACCAATACTGTCATGGACAGATGCATCTGTGGCTGGTAGGTTGGTGAGGATGAGGTCAAGTATGTTTTTCCCTCTTGTTGGTTCCCTCGCCACCTGCTGCAGACCCAGTCCAGCAGCTATGTCCATTAGAACTTGGCCAGCTCGGTCAGCAGTGGTGCTACCGAGCCACTCTTGATGATGGACATTGAAGTCCCCCACCCAGAGTACATTCTGTGCCCTTGCCACCCTCAGTGCTTCCTCCAACTGGTGTTCAACATGGAGGATACTGATTCATCAACTGAGGGAGGGCGGTACATGATAATCAGCAAGAGATTTCCTTGCCCATGTTTGACCTGATGCCATGAGACTTCATGTGGTCCAGAGTTGATTTTGAGGACTCCCAGGGCAACTCCCTCCCAACTGTGTACCACTGTATCACCATCTCTGCTGGGCCTGTCCTTCCTGTGGACAGCACAAACCCAGGGATGGTGATGGTGGTGTCTGGGACATTATCTGTAAGGTATGATTCTGTGAGGATGACTATGCCAGGCTGCTGCTTGACTAGTCTGTGAGAGCTCTCCTAATTTGGGTACTAGCCCCCAGATGTTCGTAAGGAGGACTTTGCAGGGTTGACATGGCTGAGTTTGCTGTCGTTGTTTCCGGTGCCTAGATCGATGCCGGGTGGCCCGTCTAGTTTCATTCCTTTTTTGTGACTTTGTAGCGATTTGCTACAACTGAGTAGCTTACTTGGCCATCTCAGAGGGCATTTTAATAGGGCATTGCTGTGAGTCTGGAGTCACATGTAAGAATGACAGATTTCCAACAGGTGGGTTTTTACAACAATCGCCAATGGTTCCATGGTCATCACTGGACTTTTTATTCCACCATCTGCCATGGTGGGATTCAAACCCATGTCCCCAGATCATTTCTCTGGTTCTCTAGCCCAGAGACAATACCACTACGCCATCGCCTCTCCATGAATCCTCGCAGAGTGCCTGAGCTGAGAGCACAGCATGCAGTCCAGTGGGCGAAGCTGCCACCAATTGGTCAGGTGGAGTGGGGTGGAGGTGGGTGGGGCTTTGGGTAGCCATGGAGTGCACTAAACTCTGGCTATCCAGGTGGTGTCCAGCACTCTCTGGGATATGTTAAGGGCCTTCAGACTTAACCAAGAGAGGATCTTAGAACACCCACGTGTCTCTTTATTTCATCCTGAAGGAGGAGTATGTCAGAAGCCTGGTGACCTAGCTCTATGCCTCATGGCATACAGAGTGCGGAGATGAAAGAGAAGAGATCAACGGAGGTGTCTGGCTGGGCAGAAGGAGAAACAGCACCCTCAGGAAGAAGGGGCGGCTGGGGCTCCTGCACACACCACTGAAGAGCCATAGAGAACTGTCGCTGTTCAGCGCCTAGCTAGACCCAGGGTCTGTAGATGCGGTCTCTCATAACTGCAAATGATGAGAACCAGTATCACCAAAGACTGCGCATGTCTAGGGGACTGGTCAGTTACATCTGCCACCTGCAGGATTTGGCGCCACAGGGACATGAAGGGCATCCACTGTTCATGGCGTTCAATTTTTATGCCAGTGGCTCGTTTCAGGACTCCACAGACGACACCTGCGGGATCTCTTAAGCCTCCATGTACAGATGCATCCATGAGGTCACGGACACAATCTCCGCAAAGGCACACAACTTTGTGCATTTCGCCTGGGACCAGGAATGCCAGAATGCAATTGCACTGCAATGTTCCCAGATCTCAGGTTTCCCATAGGTGCAGGATGCCATTCTTGTGCCACACAGATCTCCAAGGCAACAAGTGGTTAACTATGTCAACCACAAGGGATTCCATTCACTGAATGTGCAGCTGTTCTTCAACCACCACAAACGCATCCTGCAGGTCTGCGCATGATTCCCAGGCATTGTTCATGACTCCTAAATTCTCAGTCGGTCTCAGATCCCTGACGTCTTCCTGGGTCCACAGGAGGCTATATGGATGGTTCCTCAGGAGCAAGGGCTTCTCACAGAGGCTGTGGCTGATGACAGTCGTGCGGCGGCCTCAGACTGCAGCAGAGCGAAGGTATAATGAGGCTCATGCTGCAACTTGCACCTTGGTGGAGCAGACTATCAGGTAATGCTGAAGATGAGGTTATGGCGCCTGGACCAGTCTGGTGGAGCCCTGCAATACAGTCCACAGAGGGTGTCATGCATTGTCATTGCCTGCTGAGCCCTTTACAACCTGGCACTGCAACAGGGAGAGAAACAGATGGAGGAGCTGGATGTCTCCTCCAGTGAGGAGGACCTCATTGGAGATGAGGGTGAAGAGATCCTCGAAGGTGACGATGCCGGTGATGAGGCTATTGCACTGGCCAGACGAGGCAATTCAGCGCAGGAGGCCCTCATAGCTGCTAGCTTCACGGAGGATGATGACGACATGCAGTGAGGAGACACCATAGATCCTCACATTGCATCTGTGAATGTTTGACTCCAGTCTGGCTGATGGCAGCGCACATACCCTCTGTGAGAATGCTCCTGTCATGGAAACACAGCAGAAATCCTAATAGTTGCTCAACTCCAGCAGGATGATGACAACATGCAGTGAGGACACTCCACAGACTTTCTCATAGCCTCTAAGAATGTCTGACTTTTGACTGGCCGAGGACAGCTACCTTGCGCTCTGTGATCAGCTTCATATCATGGAGACCCAGCCATGAAACTTTAAAGGCATCTAATTTTTTGTCAGCCTTCAGCACCTGTCCCCTTCAGGAGCACAGCGCCCCGGTCACAGATGCTGACAAAATGGGGCCAGTCCCACCTTAAAAGTGCTGAAAGCACACAGAGCTCTGTGGCGCCTGCCACGACATTCTGGCGGCAATTCAAGCACTGTTGAGGTGCAGGCATCAGTAATGTGTCCAGTGAGTGTGAGGCTGGACCATCACTTTGGTCTGAAGGTTGCACAGAGCACAGGGAATAGGCCCTGGAATCAGACACCTGGCTTTATTTTGTGCAGGGACCAAGGTTTCACATCTGAGTGACATGAACACTGCTCATCAGAACAAGAAGCCATAGGCACTGGAGGGCCGTGGCTTGCTTTCGGGTTCCTGCTGTGTGGCAGTGGCATCCTCCTTGGCCTGTGGAGCTGGAGCTGCTGGGGTGACAGGAAGAGGGGATCCGGATGGACCAGACACTCCCACTCTGAGTGAGTGGGCAAATGCATGGCAGATGCGGTATAATGTGGATAAATATGAGGTTATCCATTTTGGTAGCAAAAATAGGAAGGCAGATTATTACCTGAATGGCTATAAATTGAGAGAGGGGAATGTGCAACAAGACCTGGGTGCCCTTGTACACCAGTTGCTAAAGGTAAGCATGCAGGTGCAGCAGGCGGTAAAGAAGGCAAATGGTATGTTGGCCTTCATAGCCAGAGGATTCGAGAACAGGAACAGGGATGTCTTGCTGCAATTGTACAGGGCCTTGGTGAGACCACACCTGGAATATTGTGCGCAGTTTTGGTCTCCTTATCTGAGGAACTTGCTATAGAGGGAGTGCAGCGAAGGTTTACCAGACTGATTCCTGGGATGGCGGGACTGACATATGAGGAGACGTTAAGTCGATTAGGATTATATTCGCTGGAGTTCAGAAGAATGAAAGGGGATCTCATAGAAACCTATAAAATGCTAACAGGACTAGACAGGGTAGATGCAGGAAGGATGTTCCTGATGGTGGGAGAGTCCAGAACCAGGGGACACAGTCTGAGGATATGGGGTAGACCATTTAAGACAGAGGTGAGGAGAAATTTCTTCACCCAGAGGGTGGTGATCCTGTGGAATTCGTTACCATTAGAAAGTAGTTGAGACCAAAACATTGTATGCTTTCAAGAAGGAGTTAGATATAGCTCTTAGGGCGAAAGGGATCAAAGGATATGGGGAGAAAGTGGGAGTAGGCTATTGAGTTGGATGATCAGCCATGATCATAATGAATGGCAGAGCAGGCTCGAAGGGCCGAATGGCCTACTCCTGCTCCTAGTTTCTATGTTTCCCGGAGTCTCCTGAGTGGATGGCCCTGGGGTGTGCACCTGCTGATTCTCCTCCCTATGGGTGCCTGAGGGCCCCTGGCTGACTCCTTGAGGAGAACAGGTAGCTGGAGTGAGATCGAGCTGCCCCGCACCAGTCTCGTTTTGACACTGCTGGAGGCCAACTATGGGGTCAGCGATGGAGTTCAGCCCAGGCAGCAGTGCAGGACCAATATCCTGGACCCAGGACTCCATGGAGGCTGCCATCCTACCAGTGTTGACTCAGTGCATTGGCATGCTGACGTTATCACCTCAGCCTGAAGGTGAATGGACTCCTCCATCATGCCTTGCAATCTGAGGAGTGCAGTAGACATCCCTTCCTGATGCTCTCGAATATGACCGAGTCTAGAGGCTCGTCAACTGACTCAGACTCAGCAGATTTCTGGCCTCCAGCTGTCCTCTGAGTGCCGGAGACTTGGGAAGTCCTTGCTGCTGCCTGCTGTGGATCAGATAGTGTGATGTGCTCTCCAGATTGTGATCCCGAGGCTACTCTAAAGCTAGTTCCCACCGCTGGTGGGAGGGTGTGGGTGAACGCTGTGACGGGTCTTCAATGAAAATGCCTTCAGATTCCTCTTCAGAAGTTTATTTGCGGCTTGATTGACTGTCGGCTGCTTGGCAGATGTGCCTGGAGGGATAATTAGTACCTGGCAGCGGCTTGTGTAACAGGACACATCATTCACAGCATGGTTGTCTGATGGATGTTGCACTGCTGGATCCTCACTTGGCGGATAAATGCGAGCGCCCCCACCATCGAAACGGTGCGTTTCCTAGGAATGCATGATACGTCGTGAACAGCCGTCATTGCAGCCGGTGGGTTAAACGTTCTTTTTCCCCTTCCGCTACCACACTTAGTGCAAATGTGGGACGATTCCGCCCTATATCTTGATCTCCAGAACTAAGGTCATCTCTCAGAGCCTTTAGTTCTCTCTTTTTACTATTTTTGTAATGTCTGGCCTTATCTGCTTGTGCACTCTTAGGTTTGTACACTCTGTCTCTTCCTGCCAAGCTCTGATCATGATTTCATTTATTCTTAACTTCCTCTCTTGCCTTGTCTTCTCTATTTAATTTATCACATGTTCCAAAACTTGATCCCTTGCCCCCACTATTTAGCTTAAAGCCCTCTCTACCACCTTAGTTATACAACTCGCCAGCACACTGTTCCCAGCGCAGTTCAGGAGAACAGCATCCTAATGTTACAGCTCCCACTTTCCTCAGTACTGGTGCCGGTGTCCCATGAATCAAAACCTATTTCTCCCACACTAATCTTTGAGCTATGCATTTAACTCTCTAATCTGATTTACCCTACACCAATCTGCATGTGGCTCAGGTAGTGATCCAGAGATTATTGCCTTTGAGGATCTGCTTTTTTAATTTAGGCCCTAGCTCTTCATACTCCCTCAGCAGAACCTCTTTCATTGTTCTACCTATGTCACTAGGTGTACCACGGCCATTGGATCCTCCCCCTCCAACTGCAAGTTCCTCTCCAGCCCGCAGCAGATGTCCTGAACCTTGTCTCTGGGCAGGCAATACAGCCATCTGGATTCCCACTCTCAGCTGCAGAAAACTATGTCTATTCCCCTGACAATACTGCCTCCAACTACCACTCCATTCCTTTTAACACTCCCCACTGGAATGGCTTCCTGTGGCATGGTGCCATGGTCAATTTGGTCATCAACCCTGGAGCCACCACTTTCATCCATACAGGCTGCAAGAAGCTCAAACCTTTTTGGCAATTGCAAAGGCTGAGGCCCCTCCAGTTCTACATTCTGGGCCCCCATACTTGCCTCACCCACAGTCATACCCTTCTGTCCCTGACCACTGACTAAAGAAGACCTTATCATTATAAGTGTGACTGCCTCCTGATGGATTGCAGTGTCTGCAGCTCAGCCTCCAGCTCATTAACTCTGAGACGCAGCTCCTCAAGCTGCAGACACTTACTGGAGACGTGTTTGCCCTGGTTCACTCCACCATCCAGGAACTCCCACATTCTGCAGTCGCAAAACATCGCCCATCCCTTTCATTTTTATTATCTGTCAATTAATTCATTTTTAATTAATTTATAATTAGTAAACACTACTACTCCCAATAACCTTTACTACTGCTAGTAAACCTTACTACAACTAATAACACCATACAATTATTAATAAATTACACGAGTTTTAAAGGGTAAACAAGCAAAATATTCAGCAACCAAGCACTTACTTATCTGGTTTCCTGTGATGTCACACTTTGATTTCTCTCAGAATGTGGCCTCTGCACTCTGGTGTCACAGACTGGACCGGATTGGATCGCTCTTCTGGGTGGTGGTTCCTGCTTCCAGGAACTCTTTTCGCCCGCTCTTCAGAACCATCCAAAGTCTCTGACTTTTTCTCAGAGTTTTGGAGCGTTCCAGGCGGAGGGCAATTGTTCAGTGTAAATTGAAACTTTCCAGGCAATTTCCACAAAACCTTTGCATTGGGACTTCCAAGGGATCCCCCAGGGCATATTCTGGGGTACCTTTGGGAATGACATCCGGACACCAGAAGATCTGGGCCAAAATTTTTGATGGGTGAAAATGGGAAATGTTGCCCTTTAATCTGGGAAGCTAAGAAAATAAAAAGTGTTGATAAAAGTTCTTTAAGTGCAGCAACATTGACTTTTGTGGAAGCAGTGGATATGGGAAACTATTTGTCAAATATTTTGGGGGAAATTTTATACAAGGGGTGTACGGAACACAGTTTTCTCATTGAAAGTTACATAGATAATCATTCCTTGTAGGATAATATTCTCGCAACAAAAGTGGAGGTGAAAATAGATTAAGGATTGACCTTTTTAGCATGAAATACATGTTAGAAAGAAAGGAAATCTCCAAGATCTAATGGGTTGATGCAAGTCATCGGTTATCTAATTGTTTCATGAAACTGAGTGCTCATACCAAAAGATTATAGGGGTTCCTAGAAGAGGCATGTATTGTAATGTATTGCTTTATAGTGAATATTGAAAATAGCTTTTCGTTTTTGATTTGTTTTAAATATTGTTTGTGAATATAAGTTATTTTTTTATTTAAAGAAAGAACAAAAGGGAATCTACTGATTGTAAAAGTTAAGGTTAAGTATCTTGCAGGTGGAGGCACTCTTTTTTATTCTTTCACTGGATATGGACGTCGCTGGCTGGGCCAGCTTTTATTGTCCATCCCTAATTGCCCTTGACAAGGTGGTAATGAGCCGCCTTCTTGAACTGCTGCAGTCCATGTGGTGTGGGTGTACCCACAGTGCTGTTAGGAAGGGAGTTCCAGGATTTGACCCCAGCAACAGTGAAGGAACGGAGATATAGATCCAAGTCACAATGGTGTGTGGCTTGGAGGGAAACTTTCAGGCGGTGGTGTTCCTATGCTTCTACTGCCCTTGTCCTTCTAGGTGGTAGAGGTCGTGGGTTTGGGAGGTGCTGTAGAAGGAGAAATTGGATAATGACTCATTGGATAATGACTTGTGCACATATAAAGAGACATTTATTGACACTGGTGGTGGCTTACACTGTTAAGATTATGTATTTTTAATGTCTCATTTGGTGAATAAACCTAAAATTGAGTAAAGATTGTCTTCTGGGCTCCTCCTTCACAAACTGGCTGCAAGGCATTTAACAGTCATAACTTCATTGCTTTTGCACTCAATACCTATATTTATGATCCCAAGATCCCATATTCTTTGCTAACTGCTGTCTCAATCTGTCCTGCCATTTTCAAAGATTGATACATGTAATCCCAGATCCTTCTGTTCCTGCATACTCTTTAGAGCTGTGCCATTGAATCTGAAAAGCATCATCTCACACTTTTTAATATTAAATTCCATCCATAACTCGTCTCCCCAAAGCGATAGCCAACCTGTGTGCAGTTGCAGTCGATTAGCATAATGTTCAAAGTTTGCCATTCCAAAGTTTTGCAGCATCGACAAATTTTTATACCTTACTCTGTATTTTAATATCCAAGCCATTATACATAGGCAAAAGAGCAATAGCCTGAGCACTGATCCTTGGGGAACATCACTGTCCTCCAGTCTGAAAAATAACCATTTGCCACCATTCACTGTTTTCTGCCCTTAAACCAGATTTTTTTAGCCAATTTGACATTGACCCTCCTATTCCATGAACCTCAATTTTATTAGGCAGCTTTTTATGTGGTGCATTGTCGAACACTTTCTTAAAATCCATCCAGACAACATTGCATTCCCTTCATCAACCTGCTCTGTTACTTCATTAAAATATCAATTAGATTAGTCAAGCGTGATCTTCCTTTTACAAATCTGTGGTGGCTCTCCTTAATTAACTCAAACCTCTCCAAGTATCTGTTGATTTTTTTTCCCTGATTATTGTTTCTAAAACCTTATCGACATTGATATCAAACAAACTGGCCTGTAGCTGCTAAGACTGTCCACACACTTTCTTGAATCAAGGGCCAGGATTTTACGGCCCCAGCGGATGCAGCAAGTCATTTAAATCTCCATTCAGTTCGGCGGGACAGTAATATCCCACTATAAAATTCTGACAAGGTGTCACATCTGCCACTCTCCAATCCTCTAGCACCCCCACCTGTATCTAGGGAAGATTGGAAGATTACGGCAAACCCTTTCATGAACTCCACACCCACTCCCTTTAGCAACCTGGGATGTAAGCCACCTGAACCAGACAGCTTATCCACTCTAAACACAGCCAGCCTATTCAGTTCTCCCCTGGTTTAAATCTTCTCCTCATCCATTGCATCTACTATCCCTGCTTCTACCAATACTTTGTCAGATTCCTCATCCTTAGTAAACACTTATGCAAAGTACTGATTACGTATTCTAGCCTTCCTCTGTACCCCTAAGCATATTTCAGCCTCTTTGTCCCAAATAGGAACCATCCAACTTCTTACTACCCACTTACATATTTATGCCTGTGGAAGATTTTTGAATTTTCTTTTATGCTACCTGCCTTTCTATTCTCATATTCTCTCTTTGTCAGTCTGATATTCCTCTTCACTTCGCTTCTCAGCCTATTGTATTTGACATGGTTCTCACTTCAAGAATTCATCTGACATGAATCAAACCCTCTTTTCTTTTTCATCATATTGTCTAATCTCCCTATTCATCTAAAGAGTCCTGGTTTTAGTTCCCTTTACCTTTCATCTTTGTCGAAATATACCTCATCGTTAGTTGTCCCGCGATTCTAAGATGTCTACTCAGAATCACAGAATCTTAATGGCACAGAAGGAGGCCATTCAGTCCATCATGTCTGCATCAGCTCTCCAAATGAGCATTATGACCAAGTGCCATTGCCTTGCCTTTTCCCCGTACTCTTGCACACTGTTTCTATTCAAATAAACATCTAATGTCCTCTTGACTGCCTCGATTGAACCTGCCTCCACCACACTTCCAGGCAATGCATTCCAAACCCAAACCACTCATTGTGCTCAGGGTTGCGAATTTCTGCTATGGGTCTTTATGTGACTGAACACGCTGATTCTTGACCCGCAGATCTTTGAGCACATGAGGCAGGATTTTGGGTAGTGGGATCCAGAGTACAGGATTTGCTTCCTTTTCTTTCCTTCCCTGCATTCCGGATCAACGTGTGATGCAGCCTGATGGACAAGTTGTCACCATTTTGAATGCTTGGTAGCAAACTCCTCCTAGCCATTAATGTCAGTGCTGCCACATTTCAAGGAGAGTGTCTTTGAAGCATTTTCTTTGCCCTCCCTGTTACGTATTTGCTGGTTTGCCACATATCTTACTTATTCCAGAACAATGCATGGATGACTCTAATTCTAAATTCAAATAGTTCATTTACAGAACTTTAAAACATCTCAGAACTGACAGGATTTTGGTAGGCACACATGTTCATAGCTCAAAGCCCAGGTTCTTTTTTGGAACATACCCTTTAATGGAACATTCATTCACTAGCTCTACCCAGAGTCTTAAGCAATCAAGCAAGTGTAGAAGGATCAGTTACCAGAATAGTATAATCAAGCACAGATCAAACCATTTAACACCACGCTCATCTGGAAAATTGGCCATTGGGAGTTGAGAAAACAGGACCTGGTAGGGGAGATGCTTTTTAGCCATCCCAACACAGGGAGGTGAAATGGAATGTGCCTAGCTAGTACCTGAGGGCCTATTTTCCTGTTACAGTTTTTTCCTGTCAATCTCTGGTTCCATCTTACCTTACCCAGAAGGAAGTACCAGTACCAGCTGGAACCAGTTCTGAACAGGCAAATAAGAACAGTTCAGAACTGGTGCTGCAGTAAAACTTGTCAGTTAATTCTGGTAATGGCACCAATAAGCCAGTAATACTGGTGATATAACTACTACTAGACTGAACTGGTTATTTTTCCAGTTTATCCACTGTGCTTTATATTACACTTATATTATTGTTTATATACATTTATTTCTCTCATTTATTGCTGGTGAACATCAACTGATGTCAATAACTCCCCCTTCCAATATGTGTTTTTTTGGATGGAAAAGCTTAAGATTCTACAGATTTGCAGGTCAGACAAAACACTCAATAAAAAGTACCTGTAAATGCTGTGAAAATTTTATTGTGAAAAATGTCAAGCATACAAAATTAAAATTCCTCGTTGATCACAATCAAAAAAACTCAGAATGAAAGTTTCAGTAAATGGTCAACAACTTTACTTCTGGAAAAGAAGTGAGAGAACACAAATAACTTATGCACGGTGTCAAAATGCTGATTGATTTCAGGCCGAATTTGCTCACGGTTCAGATCCATTATTTTCTCTGTTATATAACTGATCAGCTTGTTTTGCTCCTTTGAGACCTCATCCTCGCTCTATCCCTTCTTTTTCAAATGATGAGTGAAACATGCTGCAGATGGAGAAGGAAGAGGGAAAAGATAAACATTGATTCATTGAAACAATCAAAGTTAAACAACTAGCAAAAAACAATTAAACAAAGAAACAAATGGAAAAATAACTGCCGCTCACTGAGTTCCAGACCTCCCTGTAATTGAACCTGAAGGGGGAAAAAAGGAACATTATCGGCACTGGTGTCACTCTACAGCAGTGTCCCAAACCTTTGGGATCTGCATGCATGTTGATTTCTTCTGCTCCTTGAGGCCTTCGTGGGACTCTGCAAATGAAGAAAGAAAACCTCAACATGTCTCAAAGACACACTTAATTTGCCACAGCCATGTGCACAAAGTTTCAGCTTTTTCATTGAGATTTACCACTAAGTAAAAGGATCTGTGCCTTATAAAAGACATCATCCTGCAACCTGTTCTTCTTCCCCAAATTTTAGTCAATCGAGCGGCCGACGCTTGCCTGGACCCAGCTTACCTTGCACATCCCAGTCATAGTGGGTCTGGGGATCAAAATTGTTGATGTCCTCTGTAATTGACACAATCCTGCAGACTTGCACCCAGCAATCGGACGTCAGCGAACTTTGCTGCACCAGCCATTCTTAGTTCCTTGAGATATGGACTGTATTGATTTAAGAAATCAGTGTCAAAAACAAGCTCTTTTCTCCTGAGTTGCGAAAAGCAGGCCTTCATTACTCCCACTCTATATCTCACCTCAGCTAACCAATCCCACCCCCTTTTTCAGAGGGCTCTCTGCCTACTCTCTCTCTCCAGCATCAACTATCCCCCCTCTCCCTCCAAACTCTCTCCCTCCCTCCAGCCTCCAAACTCACCCCCTCTACCTCCCTCCAATCTCCAGGCCTTGGGTCCCACTGGTGCTGTCGAATTCCGGGGCCTCTCCCCGATGTTCTGGGGGTGTGGGGTGGGAGTGGGGGAGGGAGGTGGGAAGGGGGGAGAGTAGTGGGGTGGGAGTAGGGGGTGAGAGGGTGTGGAGAGTGGGAGGGAGTGGGCCTATAGGGGGGTCGGGGGGAGGGCATGTTTGTTGGGGGTGGTAGGGGATTATAGTAGGAGGTGGGGGGGTGGGAAGGGTTGGTGGGGATAAAGAGGAATGAGGGAGAGGCATATGTTCAGTTTAGTAAAATTCACAATGGGTGTAATACCAGCTTAAGCCGGCTCAGAGTATTCGAGCCTATACTGGTCACCAATCGAAAACTGGAAGCCCCTACTGGATTTCCAAAGAGTCCTGTTGAATTGCCAGTTTATTAGTCACTTCCATTAAATCCAGTTGAGCACCAGTTAGTGCCAGTTCAGTGCAGTTCAGGCTTCGACTGGTTTGAACTATTTGTTCCTTCTGAGGAGCTAGGATCCTATTCATCACATTGAAATGAACCCTCTGCTAATTTTGATCATTTATCACGCTCTCACTATTTGGAGGCCTGTACAATATCTCCAGTAACATGATCATGCCCTTTTTGTTTCTCAATTCTAACCAAATGGAGTCTGTCCTTGTCCCCTCAAGGACATCCTTCTTCCAATGACTTCCTGAATTAGTACTGCCACCCTACCTCCCCCTTTTCCTTCTTTATCTTTTCTGAACACTGCATATCCTTGAATATTAAGTGCCAATCCTCACCATTTCTCAGCTACGTTTCCCTTATTTCTACTACATCATATTCCAGCACAGGGATTTGTACATGTAGCTCATCAACTTTATTACCACACTTCGTGTGTTTGCAAACATGCATTGTCTTTGCATTGTCCCTAGTCTTTCTTATCTAATATAGAAATACTCCCCTCTCCAGTACTATCCAACTCAAGTTTTCATCAATTATGTCATTTATAACAATGCAATTTGGGAGGATTGCAACAGCACACCCTATGAGAAGAGTCGAATCACCGACAGCAATTTCTGGATTTCTGCATTGGACTACATATGTGTGGACTCCAGAAGTTGCTATTGGTTTGAGAGGACTCAATTGCAAAATTCTATAATTAATACTGCAAAATCCAGGCCAAGTTGTTTTATAGAGTCAGGAGCCAATGTAGGCCGGCAAGTACTGGTATGATGGGTGAACGGGACTTTGAATTTAAAAATGGACATCTGAGTTTTAAAGGAACTAAATATTGTGGAAAATGGCAGACAGAAGGCCAGCCAGGAAACCCTGTAGGTGCAAAGGTATGAAGGAGGATTTCAGCAATCAAACAGGCTGAGTCAGGTATGTAGACTGCAATATTTAAGAGGTGGAACTTGGGGCCTTGGTCTCAGAGAGGACATAGGATCAGAAGCTGAGCTTATCTGCTTGGGTCTTAGTCACTCTCTTTGCTTGGCAGGATTTGACTGGGAGAGGAACGTGTACCTGGGTGGGAAGAGGGGGTCAGGTTGGGAGAAGGGGGGACAAAGGTTTCAGGGGGATGAGGTTGGGAGGGGGGAATAAAGGTGTCGTGGGATGAGGTTGGGAGGGGGGAATAAAGTTGTCAGGTGGGGTTGAGGTTGGGACGGGGGATTGAGTACAGGGGGAGGAGGCTGTAACAGGAAGAATGTGGCAACTAGGGAGGTAAGTGTAAGGGAAGGAGTTTGGAGGGGGAAGAACTTCAGGGGAAGGAAGGAGTTCAGAGGGGGCAGAACTTCATGGGGTAGAAGGAGTTCGGATGGGGGGAAGGAGTCCAGGGGGAGGAGGGAGAAAGGATGGAGGAAGTAATTTGGGGGGAGAAGGGAATAAATGTGGAAGAGGGAATAAGGAGAGGGGGGGCAATGTCCAGGCGCAAGGGAGGGGTCTGTGGAGTTAACGATTGCTTCCTGGGAAGCAAACTGAGGGTGGGTGTGGTAGGAGAGGAAGGTGTAAAGGGGAGAGGGGGGGGGTGAGGTTGGGCGGGGGAACAAAGATTTCAGGGAGGTGAGGTTGGGAGAGGAGAATGAAGTTGTCAGGGGGGGTGAGGTTGGGAGGGGGGAGGGAGCACGAGGGAGGAGGCTGTAAAGGGGGAGAATGTGGCAACTGGGAAGGTAGATGTAAGGGGGGAGGAGTGTGAGAGGGGGCAGAGTGAGCTGGAAAGGTGGGAGGTTGAGGGTGCGATGGTAGCAGTAGAAGGGACAGCAAGGGTGGTTGGGGGGGGACTTGGAGGCAGACACGGACCCTGTGGGTGGGAAGGAGGAGGCTGTGGACATCAATGTGGATGGGGATGGGATTCTCGAGAAGGTAGGGAACGTGCACATTCACCTGGAAACAAGAGAGTTCTGGTTGGCAGGTGATGGTGGGAATGTGGAAGGTGATTCCGGGGGGGTTAACTGTGATGGGGGAAAGGATATGGGTGACTAGGGAAGGGTAAAGGACGGGGGAGCCAAGAAGAAACTTTATCTCGACCATATTTTACATATCAAATGTGAGTGGAGCCTCGTATTGGACGGGAACAGGTGCTGCATGAGAGTGCGATCAGTGGTTGGGCGGAGATGCAGGTCAGCTCAGATGGACAATTGAAAGAAAACCTGAGCAGGCAGCAATGAAAATGCTCAGGACATTGAGATGAGTGTGATAGAGGAAGGCTCTGTGTGCGTGGGACAAGGCTCCAAAAGGCCCTGCCACACACATTTCTCCCTCCAGAATGGGCCAACTGCATGCAGCTCAACTGCTAGTCGGGGGTGAGGGGGGATTCAGGGGGAGGACTCGCAAAGCCTGTAAATGAAGCTGAAAGACACCATTACACATTATTCAGTGAAAGTGAATATATTTTCAGATTATAAAGTGACAAAATGTGTTCAACCATGCAACCATTTTGTGATCAGAAATTCTTAGCTTTTCTAGGCCTACTACTTCTAGGTGCTTCCCTGACATCCTCAGAAGTGGTGGAGACAGCCTGTGTAATGATTTGCCCTGTTGCCTCTGATGACTTCGGCATAGGTCCTCTGGAGAGCCGAGGCCTTAAAAGCCCCGTCTTGCTTTGGCTGCCCTCCTGTGGACCAACTGCTCCCTCTGTGGTGACAGAGGACGAAGTTGAGGGGATCACAGGCAAAGCAACTCAGAGGGAGCAGACAGCCTTTTAGATTCCTGAGTGGATGACCCAGCTGCTGCTCCTCCTCCTTTCAGGTGCCCGAGGGTCCCGGCCTGACTCCTTGAGGGGAAGGAGCACCTTGAGAAACGCCAAGGAGCCCCGTTTCCCTCTTGCATTGCCACTTGCTACCATGATGGAGTCCAGGTCTGCGCACATCGTCACGTTCTGCTGGACAAGGGTTTCCCTGGCGTCCGCCATCCTTCCCATGAAGTCCTATATACGCAGACGTGTGGGCACCACTTTATCAGAGAGCTGGTGGACACACTCCTCCAACTTGCATGCCACTCTGTTGAGGGCTTCTAACAACTCTTTGTACTTTTCCCCCACCTCCTGCTGATTCTCCATAATGAGCTGGAAGGCCGATTCCAGAGGTTCATCATCTGACTTGGACCTCACAGGTGCCCCTTCCCCAGCAGCCCTCTGAGTTTCAAGGAGCTCGGCTGAACCTGCCTCCTCCTGCTGCAGACACGTGCCTGTGCAGTGACCATCAGATTGTGAACCCATGCCTGCTCTAGATCTAGATCTCACCGAGGTGTGTGTCTCTGCACTGGTGGAGGGTGTGGGTAAGCGCTGTGCTGGATCTTCCAGGCTGCTTATTTCCAGCTCTTCAATGGAGGAGGTGTCCTTTTGGCTGGAAGTGAGGATGTGGATGGAGCTGAGGGACTGACTGGTTGCAGTTGCCGTTCGCTTGGCTGAGCTCCCTGTGATCCAAAGTAGAGATAATTAGTCCATTGCAGCAGAGTCAAGAGCAGGAGAGAGAGCACTCACAGTTCTGTTGAGAGAGGGATGGTGTGGTGCGAATCCTCACGTGGGTGTTCGCAACCAACCTCACCATTGCCGCAAGCACGGTCCACATCCTCACCAGTCAGCGCAATGGCCTGCTCCTCAAAGCGAGTGAGGACTCTACTATAGGCCACTCCACCCTCGATCTGCGACCTTTCCTGCTGTTGTAAGCCAGCTTCTCCTGCATGGAAACAGATGGAGACAGTGTGAGCAGGGTGCATGGCACTGCGTGAAATGTTTGTGTGCTGAGCGGAGCCATGGGATGAGGACGCGAGCTCCAGAGATATGAGCCTGATGGAGATGTGAGGATGTATATGAGAGTTAGTGGTATTGTCCTTTGAAGTGTGAGACTCCTGTGGATGTGTGATGGGTTTGTAAGCGTGTGAGTTGAGAATGATCAGAAGAGTGACTTACCCTGGCAGAACAGATGGGGTCATTCATCCTCTTCCTGCACTGGATGGCTGACCTCCTCTGTACACCGGTAGCACTGACCGCTGCTGCCACTGCTTCGCGGGCCAGATTGGTCACTCTGGTGGACCTCCTGTGGCCAGAGTGGAGGTAGAGGACATTGAGGCGACCTTCCAAAGTGTCCAACAGGTACCCCAGAAAGGCGTTACTAAATTTGGGGGCTGCCACCTTCTTTGATTTCGGGGTCATCTGTTGTCTAGAGCAGTCCTGGTCTAAAGACATGAAGTAGGTATGCATTCTGATGTGCTTTAAATGTGACGCCCAGAGTGAGGAAGCGCTGAAGTAATGGCATAGCGGGCAAATCCTAGCCCACCCACCAGCAAGCCAGCGTGCTCCCCATTAATGCATAATTAATTCATAATTAAAGGGGATAAAAGGCCACAAAAAGCTGCCACTGCAGCCAGCAGGCAAAACATTCTTTTTCCCACCTGTAACCACACAAGGTGCAAATCTGGGGCGATTCCGCCCAACATCTTAATAGGTTGTTGAATTTCTGAATATGCCACATCCATTAAGTAGGACACAAGCAATCTACATGCTTATTGATTATGCACACTGTGGAATTTCCATTAGTAACTAACATCGCTTTGAGTTTGCATATTGTTTTCTTCTGCAACTATTCATGTTTTCTCTGCTAGAGTTTTTGATCAAGTGGTTAATTCAAAGTTTTGTCTTGTGTGTTCTAGCCCCAAGTGACTCCATTATGTTTACAATCTTTTGAACTGAATGAAAAGGATGAAGATGTTCAGCAAAAATTTGTCACACTGAACAAGACTTACAACTGTACCATTATGAATAAGAGTCATTCCTCTGAAAGTTCAGTTACAGCAAGGTCATCAAGTAACTTTTCAATAAGAACTATATCTAGTAAAAGAACAGCTGGTGAGGTATGCACAATAAAATCATCCCCTATTTGCCTCCTTTTTCTGCCAGTTTTCTCTTTGGGGTGCGGGTTCTTTGTTGGTTCCTGTTTCAGAGGCAGTATGCACCTCGTGGTGCCAAGTAACTATTATGGCCTGTAGAATCTGAGTGATGACAGTGTCTGATTCCTGGTGACACAGTGTGCTTCACTCTTCAGTGTATGAAGCACTGAGAGTTACGGGGGAGAACTGGGAGACAAAAGAAGTACTTATCAACTCACAATTATAGAAGGAATGATGTTACTTAAGTCTTATTTTTTTATTTCGAAGATACTTCCCTCAACAAGACTTCTCTGTGATCAGGAATACTTTGAAGACCAGTTTCACTGACAATTGATCACCCTGAACAACCCTCGATACCATAGTTAGTTGATCTCCCAGCTAATTTTTATTACACTAATCATTAAACTTATACATTAATTATGCATGGTTGATATTCTCCTAGTCATTTATTCCATTGCCCAGTCACCCTGCTATTTTCTTGACTATCTTAATAAACCTTAAACGCTGTGCCCCGTTATAGTCCTGAAGGTCAGTTTGGTTATTAACTCTCATCTTGGAACATATGCCCCAGTTTTTATTCCTTCTAAAACATTTGTGTACAGCGAAGTGGACTGCATACACAGTATACTTTTATTTCTTGAGTGTTGACCTATGTTTCAAACTCTCCCACCATTCATAATTTCCAAGGGTTGATGTCCCTTTAGAACATCAGCTTATGTTCACAGAATCACATAATTGCTTCAGCACTGAGGGAGGCCACTTGGCCCATCGTGTCTGCGCTGGCTCTCTGTAGGAGCAACTTATCGAGTGCCACTCCCCCACCTTCTCCCTATAACCCTGCATGTTCTTCCTTTTCAGATAACAATCCAATTCCCTATTCAATGTCTAGCCTCAACCTGCCTCCACCACACTTAGGAACATAGGACTTAGGAGCAGGAGTAGGCCATTCAGTTCTTCAAGCCTGCTTCACCATTTGATAAGATCATGGCTGGCCTGATTGTGGTCACAACTTCACTTTGCTGTCTGCCCCAGTAACCCTTGACTCCCTTGTCTATCAAAAACCTGTCTAACTCAGCCTTGAACAAATTCAATAACCCAGCCTCCACTGCTCTCTGGGGAAGAGAATCCCACTGACTAATGATCCTCTGAGAGAAAAAAGATTCTCCTCATCATTTTAAAAGAGACCTCTTATTTTTAAATTGTGTACCCTAGTTCTAGTCTCCCTCACAAGAGGAAACATCCTCCTGACATCTACCCTATCAAGTCCCCACAGGAGCTTATATGTTTCCATAAGATCATCTCCTATTCTTCTAAATTCCAGTGGGTAAAGGCCCAATCTGTTCAACCTTTCTTTGTAAGATAAGCCCTTCATCCCAGAAATGAGTCGAGTGAACCTTCTCTGAACTGCTTCTAACAGGATAATACCCTTTTTTTTTCAAATAAGGAGACCAAAACTATACACAGTATTCCAGATAGGTCTCACCAAGGCCCTGTGTGGCCACAGTATAACTTTCCTACTTTTATATTACGTTCGCCTTGCAATAAACAGCAACATTCCAAATGCCTTCCGAATCACTTGCTGTACCTGCATACCCTTGTGATTCATGTACCAGGACACCCAGATTTCTCTGCACCTCTGAGTTCTACAATCTCTCTCCATTTAAATAGTATACTGCTTTTCTATTCTTCCTGCCAACATGGACAAATTCACATTTTCCCACAATTTTCTGCCCACTCACTTAACCTATCTATATCTCTTTGTAGACTCTTCACCTCCTCTTGACAACTTACTTTCCTACCTATCTTGGTGTCATTGGCAAATTTAGCTACCATGCATTCGATCCCTTCACCAAAGTCATTGATATAGATTGTAAATAGTTGAAGCCCCAGCACTGATCCCTGTGGTACTCCACTGGTTACAGTTTGCCAACCCAAAAAAGACCTATTTGTCCCTACTCTCTGATTCCTGTTAGCTAACCAATCTTTTATCCATGTTAATATGTTACCCCCTACGCCTTGTGGAGTAAACTTTGATGTAGCACCTTATCAGGCATTGCATTTCAGATCCATGAAAAAGTTTTTCCTCGTGTCTCCATTGCTTCTTTTGCCAATTGCCTTAAATCTGTGCCCTCTTGATCTTGATCCTTCCACCAGTGGGATCAGTTTTTCCCTATCTACTCTGTCCAGATCCATCATGATTTTGAATACCTCTATCAAATCTCCTATCAAGCTTCTTTTCTCCAAGGAGAACAGCCCCAACTTCTCCAATATCTACGTAATTAAAGTTGCTCAACCCTGGAAGCATTCTCATGAATCTTTTCTGCACTCTCTCCAATACCTTCTCATCCTCCCTAAAGTGTGGCACCCAGAATGAGACGTAATACTCCAATTGAAGCCAAAGTTTTGTTCAAGTTTACCACTGCTTCCTTGTATTTGTATTTTATGCCACTATTTATAAAGCCCAGGGTCCCATATGCTTTTTTAATTGGTCTCTCAACATGCACTACAATGATTGTGTACATATACCCCCATATCTCTCTGATCCTGCACCCCCTTTAGAACTTCCCCTTTATTTTATACTACCTTCATCCTACCAAAATGAATCACTTCACACTTCTCTGCATTAAATTTAATCTGCCACTTGTCCGCCCATTCCACGAACTTGTCTGTGTTCTTTTGAAGTTCTACTCCTCACAGTTCACAATGTTTCCATGTTTTATATCATCACAAACCCTGAAATTGTGTCCCGTACACATGTGTATCATTAATAAATATCAGGAAGAGCAAGGGTCCCAATGTCAAACTCCATTACAGGCCTTCTGCCAGTCTGAAAAACATCCTTTAACGATTACTCTCTGTTTCCTGTCACTCAGCCACTTTTGTATCCATATCACTACTGTTCCTTTTATTTCACAAGCTATATCATTGCTCACAAGTCTACTGTGCAGAATTTTATCAAATGCCTTTTGCATGTTCAGCAAATTTGCCAACAATATACTCAGTCTCTTCATCCAAGTCATTAATATAGCCCACATGTAGACCAGACCATGTAGACAGTCTGTCCTTCCCTAAAAGACATTAGTGAACCAGATGGGTCTTTATGACAATTGATGATAGTTTCATGGTCACAAGTACTGAGACTATCTTATATTCCAAATTTATTAATTGAATTCAAATTCCACCAACTGCCATGGTAGGATTTCCACCCATGTCACCAGAACATTAGCTTAGGCTTCTGGATTACTACCCCAATAACATTACCACTGTACCGCCATCTCCCCTGCTATTCTTGGGATGCTTTTTATGTCTGTTACTGTGAAGAGAAATACAAAATTCTTGTTCAAAACCTTTTGTTATGACCCCTGTAGAAACAAATAACTTGTAAAAAGATACTTGAATTTCCAGTGACTGACTGAAAGAATCACAGAAGATTTCAAATTTTATGACTTTTACAGTAGTCGCTTGGCAGTATAGAACTGAGTATTGCTGAAAAAAGAGGCAAGCTGTCGAAACTTTTCAACTTGCGGACAGGACAGATCGCAAGAATACCAAATCTCAAAGGGAATAACAATTTATACTGCATGAGAAGAGGGTGCTAATTGGTTGGCAAGTGTACTCTAACTGGTAGAGGTGTTGCTATGGACAATGCAATGGGAAACTGTTAATTGCCAAGCTTTTATTTAAATTCAAGCCAGGCAGATTGACTCTGCTCAAGGCATTGCTATGGGGAAAGAACCAGAGAAAGGCTGTCCCCAAGCTTTTGTTTAGTTTAAAGAGGTGCAATGCATGGGCATGTTCTTTCTGTTTGCAAAGAACAAGGCCCTGTATGTGAATATATGTAGCTTCTAGCACGCATAAGTGAGCTACACTGTGAGCCCAACTGATAATCTTAAATTGATTTTCAGTGTAATTCTTAGCACAACCAGGATTGTTTAGCAAATGTTGTCCAATCACGAAAGCACATCTAATGTTGGACACTATGTTCTGCGTTTTGTAAGCATGGGCTGGTTGAGTACTGTCAGTACCTTGCCCGTTGCGAACAGCCGAAGGGACGCGCTGTTTGATATCATCCAGCAGGGATGTATGGCCTATATACTTGACATCACACCGACACTGAAATTCACACACCACATTACTCATATGTGTGGTAAACAGGACATTTTTTTGGCTTGACAGAAGCATCCTGTTAGTGGAGAATACTACTCTTGTTGCTACTGCATAGCAGTAGCATGAAACAGCCAGATTCACCTGTTGCTCAAATTTTTGAGACACCTTACCCTTCCAAGGTAATCTGAGGTAGACTGGGTGCTTTTCAGGACTGAAAGTGGTGGCCTAGGCACATTCATGAGTTTGCGTAATATACAGCAAGCAATGATCTGATTAAAAATCAAAAACAGAATTACCTGGAAAAACTCAGCAGGTCTGGCAGCATCGGCGGAGAAGAAAAGAGTTGACGTTTCGAGTCCTCATGACCCTTCAACAGAACTGAGTAATATTAGGAGAGGGGTGAACTATAAGCTGGTTTAAGGTGGGCGTGTGGGGGGAGAGAAGTTGGGGGGGGGCGGTGGTTGTAGGGACAAGCAAGCAGTGATAGGAGCAGATAATCAAAAGATGTCACAGACAAAGGAACAAAGAGGTGTTGAAGGTGGTGATATTATCTAAGAGAATGTGCTAATTAAGAATGGATGGCAGGACACTCAAGGTACAGCTCTAGTGGGGGTGGAGTGGAAAGACTGACAGGGCATTAAAGGTATAGATTTAGAAATAATGGAAATAGGTGGGAAAAGAAAAATCTATATAAATTATTGGAAAAAACAAAAGGGAGGGGGAAGAAATGGAAAGGGGGTGGGGATGGAGGAGGGAGTTCAAGATCTAAAGTTGTTGAATTCAATATTCAGTCCGGAAGGCTGTAAAGTGCCTAGTTGGAAGATGAGGTGCTGTTCCTCCAGTTTGCGTTGGACTTCACTGGAACAATGCAGCAAGCCAAGGACAGACATGTGGGCAAGAGAGCAGGGTGGAGTGTTAAAATGGTAAGCGACAGGGAGGTTTGGGTCTTTCTTGGGTTTATCCAGGTAATTCTGTTTTTGTTTTGGATTTCCAGCATCCGCAGTAGTTTTTGTTTTTATCATTGTAATGATCTGATCAAGGTAGCCATTATCCCACAGGATAGCATCAAGCTTGTATGGTGAGCAAATGGCTAGGCCCCTACTTATGAGGTTGCTGATAAGGCCAATCTTATAGTTTGTGGAACTGCAGAAATCCCGAAGCGTATATTGACCACTGCAGTGAGCTTGCAGTAGCCAGTAATAGGGAATCTATTGGCAGATTTCTCAACTGGTACATTGAGGAAAGGGAGCTCATTTAATTGCTCCATTTGAAAGGTGAATTTGAAGGATGGAGCTCATTAAGGTGTGCAAGGAATGCTTACATGCAGCTGTGGATTCAAATATAACAAATGTATCATCTACATGTCAAAAATATTCAAAGGGTAGGTGGTTACAGGCCATTCCATCAAAGACTCATTTCTCGTGGAAACTAATGAAAATATTGGCAAGAGCTGGGCCTAGAGGGAATCCCATGGCAACACCATCTATTTGGGCAAACACATTGTCGTTAAAACTGAACTCAACTGCACAAATTCATAAATTCAATGAACACTGTTTCAGACGATGGTGGCATGTCTAGTTTGGCATGATATCGTGATGTGCAAATGTAAATGGCTTATTTGAGCTGTACATTACTGAATAGGCTAGCCATGTCAAACAAGCACATGGACACAACATTGCTACTGATATGCAAGTCTTATGTGGTCTTCACAAAGGTGAAGGAATTCTTCACAGTGTATGTGGAAAACTTGCTCAGAACTGGTTGTAGCAACTATCTCAACCATTTAGCCAATTCATGTTCTGCAGAGCCAGTCATAGGTAAGAAAGGGTTTAAGGGACATCACTTTTGTGTGCCTTGGGCAGCCAATGCAGATCTGGCTTCAGTGAACCGTGAGGACAAATGCTACCATATACACCACTAGGCAGCTCATTACTCTTATGCAAGACGAACAACCGTTTTTGTGACTTGCTTTTGAGCAGGTCTGTGTGGTCATGCTTAGCAGCAGGTTCAATGGATACGAATTTGGGCCTGTCATTAAGAACGGTGTGCATGTTGTCGATATAGTCAGCTTGTTAAGGATGACTATTCCCGCCCCTTTGTCGGGCTTACAGAAATGTATGTCTGAGTTGGCCATGAGGCCTTACAATACTACCAGACATTTGTGCTGCATGTGAAAATCGGTCGTGTCGCTGGGTATGCTGCAGTAGGGATGAGCCAGATGCATTTTCAAGGACTCAGCATGTTCATTGGATGCTGTTTTGTGGTGGGATAACTGAGAATAGAGGAGTTCGAATTCAGCAAATCCTCTTCCCATTTGATGTGGGATGAAGGCACACCAAAACTGAAGCCATGTGTGAGAACAAACTCCTTGCTTTCGGAGGGCACATCGTCAGAGAGATTTACTATATGTTCAGTGACATCATCAATTGCACTGCGAAGCAGCTTCTCCAAAAGTAAGTTTACAGTGTGGGCATGTTTCAAGCAGATATTGTTTATGGTGCGGTCATCTATTGAGGCAACGTAGTGGCACAAACAGATCAAATCAAAAAATGAAAGAAATTTGTGCATATTAGACTACATACAGCATTGGACATGCAGCATAATTTAGTAACTGTACTATCAATCTGTTCAATCTCATCCTGCATAAATGCTCACTCAATCGTGGACTGTATCTCACTTAGCTTTATCAATGCACTTGACACCACATTGTGTCTAATACACTCTCAGAGATTTTCGATTGATAGCTCTTAACTTCACTATGAGTGGAACTATGTTTTTTTTTATTCATTCGTGGACTGGCTAGACCAGCATTTATTGCCCATCCCTAATTGCCCTTGTTCAGAGGGCATTTAAGAGCCAACTACATTGTTGTGGCCCTGGAGTCACATGTAGGCCAGACTAGTTAAGGGCAGCAGATTTCCCTAAAGGGCATTAATGAACCAACAATTTTACAACAATCGACATTTCTTGACCTTAAATTACAGATCTTTTATTGAATTCAAATTTGAACCCAGGTCCCCAGAGCATTAACCTAAGTCTCAGGATTATTAGTCCAGTGACAGTACCACTACACCATCGAGGTGCAATGCATGGACATGTTCTTTCTGTTTGAAAAGAACAGGACCCTGTATGTGAATATATGTAGCTTCTAGCACGTGTAAGTGAGCTACACTATGAGTCCAGCTGATAATCTTAAATTGGTTGTCAGTGTAATTATTAGCACACTCAGAATTGTTTACTAAGTGTTGTCCAATCGCAGAATCACATCTAATGTTTAATACTATGTTCTGAGTTTTGCAAACAAGGGTTGGTTGAGTATGGTCAGTACTTTGTCTGTTGTGAACAGCTGAAGGGACTTGCTGTTTGATAGATACCTCTAGTTGTTGGGATATACAGCCTCCATACCTGGCATCATGTCGGCACTGAAATTCAAATACCACATTATTCATTTGTGTGTAGGCAGAACGTCTTTTTAGCTTGATAGCAGCATCCTGTTAGTGGAGAATACTACTCTTGTTGCTCTTGCATAGTAGTAGCATGAAAGGGCTAGCTTCACATGTTGCTCAAAGTTAATTGTCCCCTGTTGCATTCTTTATGGCAATGCCTCTACCAATCAGAGTCCACTTGCCAACCAACCTTTTCTCATACAATATAAATTGTTGTTCCCTTTGGTATTCTTGCAAATCTGAATCTGAGAGTAAGATGAAAAGCTTCAGCAGCGGGCAGAATCGTCTTTTCCTGTTGGCAGCGGGCGTGAGCGGACAATATGGCAGGAAAGCCAAAAATCGGTTTCATGCTGTTGCAAAACATGTTTGCAACTATCTGCTCCACCCATCAATGGCGGGCCACGTTTTCTACTGCTGGACATCAGGAACTTCATTGTAATACACCTGCATGTCATTATAAGCCCAGCTCACCAGAATCTTCCCCTGACACTGGATCATCCGAGCATATTGGCGTGATTGCGCGCTGATGTGTTGCACAGCAGCATTTATAAGGCCTGCATCTGGCGATTTGCACTTCGAGGGGAACTCGGTGGTGAGTGCACAGTAATGTTCCGCACCCCTTGCGAGGGTCACCTGTTGGACCTCAAGGTTGAGGTGCCACGCATTAAGGCAAGGGCACAGGCAAATCGACTTTTCCCAACTGGCTGACAATGTGGTGCCGGGGCAAGGCCTGCCCTGCGGTTGAGGCGAGTTTTGATTGGGGTGGGGGTGTGCAAGGGCAGCATTCTGGTTGAGGTGAGTTAGAGGGGGCAAAGGCTGCACTCCAATTGAGGTGAGTTGGGGAGGAGGGGGGCAAGGTCAGCACCTTCGGCTGAGGCAATTCAGAAAGGGGGGGTCAAGGGCAGCACTCCGGTTGATAGTAGTGCATAAGCATGTGCGGGGTGGGAGGGAGGGAAGTGGCCACACGTTAGGGAAACCTTGCATAAAGTTGCCATTCTTCTGCAGCTAAGAGAGTTCAGGTGCAGCCACATTGACATGCTTGGAGTCGGGCCTCCATCTGCTCATTCAACCAATATAGAGGCCTGAAAGTGCTACCAAGTGCTCCAAAGTTTTTCACCCCCCGGGCACAGACTGCAAGCTAATGAGCGTTTTAGTGGACTGCAGAACAATTGGACGACTGCGCGCGTTATACAAACTCCTTGCGAAAGCTGACCATGGAGCAGACACTGGTGGAGGCGCTCACAGCCCCTTGCAAAGTCAACATTCTAGTTTGGACCAGTCTCCCCCATGGTTCAGTGCAGCCTTGCAGTGTGTGGGTTAGGAGAACACCTGCACATGAGCTGAGAGCACAGTATGCAGCCTGGTGGGCAAAGCTGCTGCCAATCAGTCAGGTGAAGTGGGGCAGAGGTAGGTGGAGTTTCCAGCAGCACTAAACTCTGGCCATCCAAGTGGTTGCCAGCACTCTCTGCGCTGTGTTATGGAGCCTTCATATTTAAACAAGAGAGGTTCTTAGAACACCCAAGCTAACCCACATGTCCCTCTCTTTCATCCTGCAAGCATGCAGCCTGGTTACCTAGCTGCCTCGTGGCTTACAAAGCGGAGGTGAAGGAGAAGAGAGCGAGAGAGATGCCCAGCTCCGCGAGAGGGAGGAGCAGCACCCTCAGGAAGAATGGGCATTTGGGCTCCCGCACACACTGCTGAAGAGCCACAGCGAGCCGTCGCTGGCTAACGCCTAGCTATGCCAGGGTCTATAGGCGGTGCTTGTCATTTCTGCAGATGACCAAAAATCAGTGTCACCAAAGACTGCACATGTCTAGGAAACTGGCCAGTCACATCCGCCACCTGCTGCAGCATTTCGCACCACGGGGACATGGAGGGCATCCACAGTGGCTGTGAAAGTGACCACAGCACTCAGTTTTTACACCAGGGGCTCCTTTTAGGTCTGTACAGGTGACCTCTGTGGGATATCACAAACCTCCACAGACAAATACACCCATGAGGCCATGGATGCCATCTTCGCAAAGGCACATAATTTGCGGATTTGGCCCAAGACCAGGAAAGCCAGAATGCAAGAGTGCTGGGATTTCCCCAGACCTGATGTTTCCCACAGGTGCAGGGTGCCATTGACTCCACTCACATGGTGCTCAGATCTACGTGGCAACAAGTGGTCAACTATGTCAACCACAAGAGGCCCTGGGCTGAGACGTCTGCCTTTATCTTGTGCAGGAAGCAAGGTTTCACATCTGAGTGACATGAACACTGCTGATCAGAACAAGGAGCCATAGGCAGGGAGACATTCTTGGGAGTTCAATTACAATAGTGAACATTGTGCATATGCGATTAACACCCATGCCCAGGCTGTGCAACTATGTTTTCTTAACCTTCCTAACCCTGCTGAAACCACAATAGAAGATCCATTACTGTGCTCACCCACACACTTCACCAGCACAGAGGCACACACCTCGGTGGGAACTAGTTCTAGAGTAGCCTCGGGGTCACAATCTGGTGAGCACATTGCACTCTCTGATCCACAGCTAAGTCTTGGTTTTCCCCTGACATCCACAGCAGAGGTGGAGGCAGCCTGCATCCACAGAGGGCCGAGTCCTGGAAGGCCCCAGCCTGGTTTTGGGGTAGTGCTGTGTAGCAGTGGCACCCTCCTCGGTCTGTGGAACTAGCGCTACTGGCGTCACAAGAAGAGGGGATTTGGATGGGCAGGGCACTTCCAGAAACACCTGGGTGGATGGCCCCAGGGTGTGCACCTGATGATCCTCATACCTATCGGTGCCCAAGGGTCCCTGGCTGACTCCTTGAGGAGAAGGAGAAGTTGGAGTGAGATCGAGCTTCCCTGCAACCCTCTTGAATGCACACTGTTGGAAGCCAATTATACCGTCAGTGATGGAGTTCAGCCCACACAGCAATGCAGGATTGATGTCCTGGACCAAGGTCTCCAAGGCAGCTGTCATCCTACCAGTGTTGACCCCGATGTGTTGGCATGCGTGCACTATCACCTCAGCCTGAATGTTTTTCAGCCCATTGTGGAGTTTTTACTTGGAGCTGGCGTACTTGGTCCCTTCCGACACGGCGTGTTTGGCCATTCCCCAGGCAGCAGCAGGTGCATGGCGGTCTGGATCTCCCTGGAGCTAAAATTAATGTAGCCTGAAGGCAGACGGACTCCTCCATCATGCCTTGCAATCTGAGAAGTGCAGCGGACATCCCTCCCTGATGTCCCTGAGCTTGCCTTTGCAGCTTCAGCAGCTGAGGTCTCACCGAATCCAGAGGCTCATCATCTGACTTAGACACAGCAAATTTCTGGCCTCCAGCAGTTCCCCGAGTGCTGGAAACCTGGAAGACCCTGTTGCGTCTCCTGTGGATCGGACAGTGTGATATGTTCACCAGGTTGTGACCCCGAGGCTACTCTAGAACTAAGTCCCTATGAGGTGTCTGTCTCTGCGATGGTGAAGGGTTTGGGTGAGCGCTGAGCCAGGTCTTCTATTGGGGCTTCAGAAGATTCCTCTTCTGAGGCATCTTCAGGGCTTGAGTTGAGGACCTGGGTCATGGACTTCCTCAGCTGTTTCCCAGATGTCCCTGTGAAAGCAAGGAGAGATAATTAGTCGTCTGTGAGAAAGGACACATCACTCATGGTGTCTGATGGATGTTGCACTGCTGGATCCTCACTTGGTAGAGCTCTGCAGGCCTCACCATCAGCACAGGAATGGTCCAGATCCTCACTGGCCAGCTGGATGTGTCTGTTTTCAAAGTCCATGAGGACCTTGATTTTGGGCATTCCGCCACCAGCCTGCGACCTCTCCCTCTTATTGTGTGCCAACTTGTCCTGCATGGATAGAGATGAAGAAAGCGTAAGCAGGACGCCTGTCAGGCCAGATAATAAGGATGCCAGGCATGGGTGAGTGGTGAGTGGTGCCATGGATGGGATGAGGACAATGAAGGTGTGTGTGAGAGAGTGAATGGTGATGTCCCTTGAACTGGCAGTGAGTGAGATCCTATGAATGTGTGATGGGTTTTTGAGAGTGATGAGAAGAGTGACTTACCCTGGGGCAACTGAGGAGATCATTCATCCTCTTTCGACTCTGGGTGGCTATCTTCTTTTCCAGGGCGTTGGCACTGACCATTGCTGCCACTGCCTCCTAAGCTGGATTGGTGATGTTGCTGCCCCTCCTGCGGCCTAAGTCGGGGTAGAGGACATCACAGTGGGCCCCCACGGTACCCAAAAGATATTCCAGGCGCGCGTCACTAAATCGAGATCTGCAATCTTCTTGCCTTTCAGAGCCATGTCTTCTGTGCAGCAGTCCTGGGCTGGAAGCATTGAGAGATGTGCGCACAACTGCACTTTAAATATGATGCCTGACTTGAGGAAGCAGCGAGGTGACGGCGTGGGGGGCAAATGACATCCCGCCCGCCATCGAAATGGCGTGTTTCACGTGATTTCATCATTAATGAGGCGGGATTGGGACAATATGGCATAAAAAGCCGCCATTGCGGCCAACGGGTAAAATGTTGTTTTCTCCGCCCACTACCTTACTTAGTGCAAATTTGGGACAATTCTGCCCAGCATGTCTCTTTTCTCAGAAATACATTTATAGTAATAAACAAAGTAAAAGCAGCATTGACTAAACATTACTTTTGAAAGTAACCTATTTTCTAAGCTAATGGAAAGTTTCCCCAGCTAACTATTAGAATGACAGAAAATCCTCTGAGACAGCTATACTTTACACAGTTCCTTAAGTGTACATTTCATTTTTCCAGAACCAGTCCAAAATATTCACAGTTCCTGTTGGCTTGTTTCCTTTTCCCTTTCCCAGCAAGGTAACTTCTAATCCCAGAATTGACTTTCACTGTGAGGATTACACTGGAGATTCCTCCCCTCTCGCCTAAGCTAGGCAAATATTTCGGTCTCCTTTAAATCTTCATGAACTCACTCTCTCCAGTCTGAGTGCAAGCCCCCACCCACGTTCTGCATGGTGAACAATAGAGTCAGCATTTTCTCTGCTCCATGTGCAGGACTATCTGCTTCCATCTGCCCTCTGCCTCTCAGATGGGTGCAAATTGACTTGTCACTGTGAGCTTCAGGCATATCTTAGAAACCCTGTAATCTGATATTACAGTTAGTTGCTATGGACTCTTCCCTTCCCAAAGCCCATCTCTATGACAGTGTGAATCACATGGATCTTGTATCCAGGTAGACATGCTAATTGGAAATCCTCCAGACACCCAATTCCATTCTATCTTGGAATTTGTCACCAAAAGGCACACTAATTATGTCGCAGCAGAAGTTTGCACCTGTGGGGCCCACAAGTGAACAGCACAGCAATGTTGGAAAAGGATGAATGATCTGCCATTCCACCAGGGTAGGTGGCACCATCTACTCACTGCAAACTGACACTCATAAGGGCATTAGGCAATGTAAGTGTGCAAGTGCACAGGGAGGTCAGGCAGGAGTTTGGGTTGGGACTCAGCAGCAGAAGAGACTTTTTTTATTCTTTCATGGAAGAAATGGGGTCACTGGCAAGGCCAGCTTTTGTTGCCCATCCACAATTACCCTTGAACTGAGTGGCTTGCTAGGCCATTTCAAAGAACAGTTAAGAGTCAGCCAAATTACTCTGGAATTAAAGTCACAAGTAGTCCAGACTGGGTAAGGATGACAGATTTCCTTCCCTAAAGGGGCATTAGTGAACTCCATCCCCACTAGGGATGTTTGCTTCTAAACTGCTCGTTTACCCATTGGGATGACACTCAATCCTTCTGCCTTTCTGCAAGACAAGAACACCACAACAAGAGAGAGTGGGCCAAGACTGGCAGTGGTATGCCGAATATTAGAATTCTAACCATCTTCAAAGACAAGGCCACCGTTATAGCCAAAGAGGAACAGGACCGTGCCTGTGCTGAAGATGAGATGTGACTCCCCCAGGAAGCCTGTAAGGCTGCCTGTAGTCTGCAGTTGTCAGATGCGCCCACAGAGTGAAACATATATGTTGCCTGCTTCGGCAACCACTAAATCTTTCTTTTTACCACTCCAGGCACAAGCAAGAAAAGGGGAGGCAAAGAAGGGAGACCAACCACAGACCCATCTCTAACCCCACCTCTGAGGATGATGGCTCAGAGGATGCACCATCACTGTGTTCACCTGCACCCTCCACCAGCGCAGATACATTCACCTCAGTGGGTGCACGTTCTAGACTAGGCTCGGGGTCACAATCTGGGGAGCACATCACTGACACAAGTCTACAACTGGCTGAAGAAGTGTCAGCCAAGGTCTCTGACACTCAGCAGACTTCTGGACACCAGGCCCCTGCTCAATCCCATGCAGGTGACGAGCCTTTGGACTCGGCCCTAAGAGATCTGTTTGAAATGCAGAGAAAGCCAGGGGAACGTTAGGCCAAGTTTCCAGAGGCCATGCGCAGATTGGACTGAAGGCTGGAGGAGGCTGTCCACATTCTATCTACTGTTGTAGTTCCAGCATGCGAACGCTTGGCTGCCTCCAGGGAAAGGGTGGCGGCTGCCTTGGAGACCCAGGTCTAGCAGAGTGCACAGTGCCTGCAGGTTTTGCACTCGGACCTGCACTCCATTATTCTAGCCATGGGTGCAGTACAGCAGTGGCTAGGAGAGAGGGGAGCAGGGCACCTCAACCTCCCTCCTGGTGCCCCACCTACTCAAGGTGTCAAGACGGTGCCACCACACACCGACAGGGAGAAGGAGGGCCAGCAAAGCACTGTAGGAGCTTCAGCCCAGGACATGCCTCTCAGTGTCCCCTCTGCCAGGGATGACATCCCCTCCAGCAGGTCAGGCCGAGGAGGGTGCACCTGCACCTGTGCAGGAGACCTGTAGCAGGCCAGAGCCCTCTAGGCCTTGGGCCACCAGAGGATGCCTGCCAAAATCATCACAGTCAACAGGGCACAGCTGTCATCAGGCTGCCTCACCTCAATTGTGGATGTCAGGACTGCACCTAGGCATAGTAATAGGAAAAGAAAATAAAGAAGTTTTGAAGGTACATAGGTAGCACGGGCGTACAACCATTGTATATACTTTTGGCACTTGTAAATATGTGTTCACTTGCACTGTTTAGAAGTGTCCTGGATTCTTGTCTTGCTGCTAGTTGCTTCAATGGTCGTGGGCATTTAAGGAAGTGAAATCTGGTCCCCCATCAGAGTCTTATAGAGCCACTTCTTTCACATTATCAACATTGTGATTACTGAATAATGCAACATGTGGATGTTTAAGAAGTAGCCATCGTTTGTGAGTGTGCTGCCTGGGCATGCATCACGCAATCCATTACTTGCAGCTCACCGAGCTGGGAGCTCTGAGAATGATGTCTGCGCAGAGTATGCACTGAGGTCATTGCATCTCCTGCTGCTGCCCTGATGTGAGATGTGGGTGGATGCAAGAAATCCTCAAGTGGAGTTAAACAGGCTATGAGTGGCAAGGAACACTATAGTTGCAGGGTCCATGCAGGAAAGATGTTTAACTTGGCTGAAGTGTCCAGAGTGACGGATCACAGTCTTGCAGTAATACAAAGGGATTTAGGAATAAGATTTTTAGGAGTCTCTGCAATTGGAGGGTTCTGAGTGGTTGCTACTCAATACTCCATAGTGCAGTTAAGACACTGTCATTGAGTGGACTCCAAAGTAACCTCAAAACCTTTCGGGATGATTTAGATGTTGAGGGATATGAGGTTAATCTGGGCAATCAGGTACGAGTAACACAAACTTCCCTAATCAATTTGCATGGAGGAGCGATCTCAAGGGGCTAAATGATGCACTCATACTGTTTTTCCCTGAGCACCCATATGTCTGGTTCTGCCTGAAAGAATCCTCTGCAAGGCCTGCCCCCATTGAGAGTAGGTGTGAGGGTGACATGAGTGCATCCCTGCTTAGGTAAGAAATCATGTTGCTTTCAATGTGCCATATGCATATGGACAGGTGCCCGAGATCACGGGAGAACGGAGTGCTGTGCAGGTTCAAACGAACGTATTTGGTGCCAGGGCTCTGTATATCAGCACAGTTTGACACATGCAAAGGATCATATGACCAACAGAGCCGATGTTAATTGGTGCAATTTAATTCAGCTTTCATAAATCAACGTACGTGAAAGCAAAGTACAATGTGTGTTACAAAAAGGAGTTGTGGCCTACCAGCTTTCAGAGGATAGAAAGCCATAAAATAAAGGAACTATATCATCAGCTTACTCTGAGTGAAATCTGTTAGCTATTAGATTGTCACAGGTCTGTCTGCCATGTTGTACCCTTGTAAGGGCCTCTGCATGTGCCTCCATGACATCCTGGCTCTTGTCAGCACTATCCCCTTCTCCTCATCGTCAGAGGAGGCACTTCAGTCCTCCATGTCTTCCTCAGCCAAGACAACCACCCTTTGTTGTGCAAGGTTGTGCAGGGTGCAACAGACAATGATGATCCAGGACACTCTCTGTAGTGAGCATTGGAGTGCCCCACCTGAGCGGCCCAAATATCTGAACCTCATCTTTAAGAAGCCTATCGCCTGTTCTATCATGGACCATGTGGAGGCACGTGCAGCATTGTAGCTCTCCTCAGTGGCACTCTGTGGATGGTGAGCTGACATCACTAGCCAGGTCTTCTGGGAGTATCCCTTGTCCCCAAGGATCCAGCCCTGCAATCGCCAAGGTCCTTCAAAAACTTGCAACATCTGGGAGTGGTTCAGAATGTAGGCATCATGAGAGCTCCCTGTGAACCGAGCACAAACATCCAGGATTTGTCTTGTGTGATCACATATCAGCTGCATGTTCAAAGAGTAGAAACCTTTGCTATTGATGAGTGTGATTGGCTGATGCCAGGGACCTCACAACCCCAAAACCCAATGCCCTGGAAGCCTAGCTTTTGGGATCCAGGCAGAATTCGATAAATTGGTGCACTGTCCTGAGGAGGGCATATGTATCTCCCAGATGCGCTTATGCGTTGCTGGCTGGGAGATGCCACATAGGTTCCCAGTGGAGCCCTACAAGGAGCCACTGGCAAAGAAGGTTAGGGCGGCACTATGGGATTGCCTCCCTGTCCTTACTGTCGCAGGCATTCACAGAGAAGCTTGCAGATGCGAGCAACCACATCCCTGGACATTTTTAGGCACCTCCAGCATTGATTTTGCAAAGCTGTAGGCAGCTGCGCAGACTGCGCTTTGCCTGAGTTCGGGCCAATTCTCGCTGTCGCACTGGCACCTGGCCACCAACATTCTGACCTTTTTGAGGTCATGCTGCCTCTTGCTGCTCAAGCTGTGTCTTATCCTGGCCCTGGACTAACCTGTGCCGGTTCCTCCTCATCTGCACAAGACCCAGTAGAAAGGCAAGGTTGTCTGGAGTCTGCATCATCTGTGCCTCAGTGGATCTGTGAATGAATTGTAGTAATCTATCTAGTGAGCATATTCTTTGTGGATTAGCCTCCATCTCTGAGGCACAAAGTCAATGCTAAGCCCTGTGCCTGGCTTCCATCTAGACATGGCATCACCACCCCAGCCCTTCCATGTGAAGGACACACTGGATGACCACACTTTTGTGTTCCTTCCTGTTCACACATGACTGTGTTTGGAGACATTGCGCATTGACTGGGGTGATAAGAGCCATGTGTGAGACCCCCTCCCTCAGGCACTATTCAGCTTGCCTGCATTACCCTCGAGACTCTATAGAGAGACCATTACCTGGACATCATAGAAAGACTTTATCAGCCATGACCATTTACACTGGAGGATGGAGGTTTGGAGTCAGGATTTTGCTGCTGCCCACCACCTGTGCTCCTTGGAGGCATCCACCCTCCCTCCCTTCATCCCTGCCTCTGACAGCAGCAGATGCCAATTCACACAGAATGTATGTCAGCTCCAAATTATGATGGGTTCTCACTAAATGTGACCCATTAGTCATAGAGCATCGCTGGTTTATTGGGCTTTGCAACCTCAAGACCAGGCTCAGCTGAGTCTGGAGTGGACTGATAATTAACAGTGTGCCCCTTTACTCAGCCCAGAAAATAAAGCATTGGCTTCTTCCACCTGAAAAGAAACCCTTTCCATGCCCAATACTTCCCATAACTGTTGCGTGCCCATGCCCCTGTTGACCCTGATCCCTTGCATTCTCTAGGCCAGCTGTACCCTGACTTTCTATAGCCCCCCACCATGACACCATTTAGTGAAACCCCCCATGAGCCTAACACTAGCACCCTAACTGATCCAACTCCCCTTTCTGACTGTGACTGTACCCTCTGAGTCTCAGTACCCTCATTCAAACCCTTTGGACTAACTTCAGAACTCATGGACCATGCCCTTTTGATCCATCTTTCTATAACATTCACTGATCAGAAAGGCCTTCCGCTTCCCTACAACAGGACCAAGGCACAAGTGACATGCTTACCCTTCAAAATATGCCCCTGTACAGCCTGGCTTCCTTCCCCAGACACCCCGCTAAACATGTCGCGAACTGTCATGCTTTCTTCCCGGGCCATCCTCCTAAAAGTGCCCCTGACAGCCTGACTTTCTTCCACAGACAGTTCACTTCTTTCGCCATTGGTCCTCGCTCCCCTGCCTCACCTCCACTCCACCCTTCCCCACTGGTCCTCCCTCCATTGTCGAGCTTCCGTCCCGCCCTTCCCCCCACCTTCACCTGCCTCCTCTGTCCAACCTCCACTCCACCCCTCCCCCATCCCACCTTCGCACAGCTTGGCCTACAGTCACCCAATTTCGATCAAGAATCTGACATTTACAAGCGGTTCCCAAGAAGGTCAAAGCATGGCTACCCACTTCGAAGTCATGGAACGAGTCAACCTCACCAAGCACACCACTTATAAGCAGTCGTAAATATGAACATTCTAATTTCTGACTGGTGGATAATTTAATTTGGAGGGGGCATTTAATCCTGGAAAGCTGGCCTTTTAATGGAGTATGCACGATATGCAAATACATACAAAATGGCTTCCTGAAACTTATCATTGGAAAGCTTGACCTGCTTATGCAGTCCTAAGAACATTACTGCAAAAATTCATCCCGCCGTTGGAAAACTGAATCCAACCTAATTAAGTTCCCCCACCCACCCCACTTCCCACTGTAGGCAGGACCATTAGGTTCCATCTATTATTCCTGAATGAGTTGCGTTGCGTTTTTGTGCATTCTTTATTGAATGTCCATGCGGGTTGTTACTACTGTGATAATTATTCTGTGGAACATGGCTTAAAATGCAGGCACAGTTGGCCCCGCCCATCTATGTGTATATACATATATATACATATATAGCTATCCTCATGGCTATTTCTAAAAAATTTTAAAACTGAACAAAAATCCTTTAAATGGCTTAAACTGTGTCTATCTATGACTCCAGAACAAAAGAAGCCAATTTGCAATTTTGGAATTCCCATTCATTGTTATCTCTGAGGAGCTACTAATGATCACCTGAGGACTGCACAGCCCAACTTCAAAGAGATCTACCTTGAAGGCTGTTTGTATTTGATACCAGGCTGGCCTGTGGAGATGGAATGTCTGCTAAAGCAATGGCCTCTCAAATATTCCTTTTGACCTATAATGGCTGAGATGTTATCAAGCTGGAACACAAAGCCAGTTTCTAGACATTGGATAAACATCCTTTGTTGAAGACATGGTGGAGAGCTAAAGTCATCTCTCCTGGGTCTCTGGCTTGTGGAAAAAATAATATTCCCTTGCAGCACTGCTTAGTTCAGTCTGCTGTTTAACATCTGACTAGCAAGCCACGCCAAAGGAATTCTGACCCAGGTTGGACACCTGACCCTATCTACCCAGATTCGCCTACAAGACTGATACAATTCTGCATACCTATCTCATCATGTGAAGTCAACACCATTGGAAAAATAAATTATTCAGCATTGGTTTTCAACCCACCCAGGAATAACTGATTGGACTTTGATTCAGAACTCTGGAACCCACATGAAACAATATTTTTTTCCTCTGTGGTCACTGCACTGTAAGTATTTGATTCACTCGCGGGATTTGGGTTTCGCTGGCTGGGACAGCATTTATTGCCCATCCCTAGTTGCCCTTGAGAAGGTGGTGGCGAGCTGCCTTCTTGAACCGCTGCAGTCCATGTGGTGTAGGTTCACCCACAATGCTGTTAGGAAGGGAGCTTCAGGATTTTGACCCAGCGACAGTGAAGGAACGGTGATATATTTCCAACTCTGGATGGTGGTGTTCCCATCTATCTGCTGCCCTTGCCCTTCTAGGTGGCATTGGTCATGGGTTTTGAAGGTGCTGTCTAAGGAGCCTTGGCGAGTTCCTGCAGTGCATCTTGTAGATGGCACACACTATTGCTACTGTGCGTCGGTGGTGGAGGGAGTGAATGTTTGTGGATGTGGTGCCAATCAAGCAGATTGCTTTGTCCTGGACATGTCCAGCTTCTTGAGTGTTGTGGGAGCTGCACTCATCCAGGCAGGTGGAGAGTATTCCATCACACTCCTGACTTGTGACTTGTAAATGGTGGACAGGCTTTGGGGAGTCAGGAGGTAGTTGCTCGTCGCACGATTCCTAGCCTCTAACCTGCTCTTGCAGCAACAGTATTTATATGGCTAGTCCAGTTCAGTTTCTGGTCAATGGTAACCCCCCATGATGTTGATAGTGGGGGATTCAGTGATGATAATATCTCCGAACATCAAGGGGCGATGGTTAAATCCTCTCTTGTTGGAGATGGTCATTGCCTGACACTTGTGTGGCACGAATGTTACTTGCCACTCGGCACTTCTGGCTGAAGATTGTTGTGAATGCTTCAGCCTTATCTTTTGCTCTGCTGCGCTGGACTCCCCAATCACTGAGGATTGGGATATTTGTGGAGAATCTCCTCCATTGAGTTGTTTAATTGTCCACCGCCATTCATGACTGGATGTGGCAGGACTGCAGACTGTAAATGTTTATTTTCTCTATCCTTGTTTTTACTATAGGAATACAAGGGGGACATTGCGAATCACAGAATCACAATGCAGAAGAGGCCTTTCAGCCCATCGAGTCTGTACCGACACATAAGAAACACCTGACCTACTTACCTAATCCCATTCACCAGCACTTGGCCCATAGCCTTGAATGTTATGACGTGCCAAGTGCTCATCCAGGTACTTTTTAAAGGATGTGAGGCAACCTGCCTCCACCACTCTCCCAGGCAGTGCGTTCCAGACCGTCACCACCCTCTGGGTAAAAAATTTTTCCTCAGATCCCCCCTAAACCTCCTGCCCCTCACCTTGAACGTATGTCCCCTTGTGACTGACCCTTCAACTAAGGGGAACAGCTGCTCCCTATCCACCCTGCCCATGCCCCTCATAATCTTGTACACCTCGATCAGGTAGCCCCTCAGTCTTCTCTGCTCCAAAGAAAACAACCCAAGTCTATCCAACCTCTCTTCATAACTTAAATGTTTCATCAAAGGCAACATCCTGGTGAATCTCCTCTGCACCCCCTCCAGTGCAATCACATCCTTCCTATAATGTGGTGACCAGAACTGCACACAGTACTCCAGCTGTGGCCTCACCAAGGTTCTATACAACTCCAACATGACCTCCCTACTTTTGTAATCTATGCCTCAATTGATAAAGGCAAGTGTCCCATATGCCTTTTTCACCACCCCACTAATGTGCCCCTCTGCCTTCAGAGATCTATGGACACACACGCCAAGGTCCCTTTGTTTCTCAGAACTTCCTACTGCCATGCCGTTCATTGAATACTTCCTTGTCAAATTAGCCCTTCCAAAGTGTCTCACCTCACATTTTTCAGGGTTAAATTGCATCTGCCACTTATCTGCCCATTTGACCATCCCATCTATATCTTCCTGTAGCCCAAGACACTCAACCTCATTGTTAACCACGAGGCCAACTTTTGTGTAATCCGCAAATTTACTAATCCTAGCCCCCACATAGTCATCTATGTCGTTTATATAAATGACGAATAATAAGGGACCAAGCACAGATCCCTGTGGTACACCACTGGACACTGGCTTCCAGTCACTAAAGTATCCTTCTGCCATCACCCTCTGCCTCCTACAAATAAGCCAATTTTGAATCCACCTTATCAAATTACCCTGTATCCCATGTGCATTTGCCTTCTTTATAAGTCTCCCATGTGGGACTTTGTCAAAGGCTTTGCTGAAATCCATATAAACTACATCAACTGCACTACCCTCATCTACACACCTGGTCACCTCCTCAAAAAATTCAATCAAATTTGTTAGGCATGACCTCCCTCTGACAAAGCCATGCTAACTATCCCTGATCAAACCTTGCCTCTCCAAGTGGAAATAGATACTCTCCTTCAGAACTTTCTCCAATAGTTTCCCTACCACTGACGTGAGACTCACTGGCCTGTAGTTCCCTGGCTTATCTCTACAACCCTTCTCAAATAGCAGAAACATATTAGCTGTTCTCCAGTCCTCTGGCACTTCTCCCGTGGCCAGAGAGGAACTACAAATTCAGGTCAGAGCCCCTGCGATCTCCTCCCTTGCCTTCCTCAGCAGCCTGGGACACAAATCATCCGGACCTGGAGATTTGTCCACTTTTAATCTTGCCAACACCTCCAATACCTTGTCACCCCCTATATCAATTTGTTTAAGAACCTCGCAGCCTCTCTCCCCGAGTTGGATACCTTCATCCTCATTCTCTTGGGTGAAGACGGACGTGAAGTATCCAATCAACACTCCAGCGATGTCCTCTGGCTCCACCCATAGATTGCCCCCTTGGTCCCTACTCTTTCCCTGGTTATCCTCTTCCCATTGATATACTAATAGAATATCTTAGGACTTTCTCTACTTTTACCAGCCAGAGCTTTCTCATATCCCCTCTTTGCTCTCCTAATTGCTTTCTTAAGCTCCACCCTGCACTGTCTGTACTCCACTAATGCCTCTGCTGATTTGCTTCCCTTGTGCCTGCTAAAAGCCTCTTTTTTCCTTCTCATCGTAACCTGAATATCTCTGGACTTCCATGGTTGGGCTTGTTACTCCTTCCTATCACCCTAGAGGGAACATGTTGAGCCTGTACCCTCCCCATTTCCTTTTTGAACGCCCCCCACTGCTCCTCTGTGGATTTGCCCACAAGTAACTGTTCCTACTCTACCTTGGCCAGATCCTGCCTTATTTTACTAAAATCCACACTTCCCAATCCAAAACATTTTTTTGCAACTTGTCGATTTCTTTGTCCATAACAAACTTAAACTGTACCACGTTGTGGTCGCTATCGCTAAAATGCTCGCCCACCACCACCTCCGCCACCTGTCTGGCTTCATTCCCCAGAATTAGGTCCAGCAATGCACCGTCCCTTGTTGGACCCTCTACATATTGACCTAAAAAGTTCTCCTGTACACATTTCAAGAAATCCACTCCATCCAAGCCCTTAACACTATGTCTATCCCAATTAATGTTGGGAAAGTTGAAATCACCTATTGTTATTGTTTTTACACACCTCCACAAATTGTGCACATATTTGCTCCTCAATTTCCCACTGACTATCTGGGGATCCTTAATACACACCTAATAATGTGGTTTCCCCTTTTTTATGCCTAAGCTCAACCCACAAAGCTTGATTCGATGCCCCCTCCTAGATATTATCTCTCCTTACTGCAGTAACTGACTCCTTAACTAATAATGCAATGCCTCCTCCTCTTTTACCCCTTCCCCTGTCTCGCCTGAAGATTCTATATCCCAGAATGTTGAGCTACCAATCCTGCCATTCCCTCAACCACGTCTCAGTGATGGCTACTATATCACAATTTCACGTGTCAATCCTCACCCTTAACTCATCCGTTTTACCTGTAATACTCCTGGCATTAAAGTAGAGGCCATCCAGCCTTGCCTTACTCCCTTGAAGCTTATTGCAGCTGTACTCCCTCTGACTTGATTGCTTTACTGTATTATGATGCGTCCCTATTCTGCTAACTTTCTGTGTCCCCTCCACCTGCCGAATTAGTTTAACCTCCTTCCAAAAGCACTAGCAAACCCGCCCGCAAGGATGTTAGTCCTGCTCTGGTTCAGATGTAGACCATCCTGCTTGTACAGGTCCCACCTTCCTCAGAAGCAGTCCCAGTGACCCAGGAATCTAAAACCCTCCCTCCTGCACCAACTCTTAAGCCACGTATTCATCTGCGCTATTGACCTATTTCTGAGCTCGCTAGCACGTGGCACTGGGAGTAATCCAGAGATTACAACCTGAGAGGTCTTGATTTTTAGTCTACTGCCTAACTCCCTGAATTCTTGATGCAAGTTGTCATCCCTCTTTCTACCTATGTCATTGGTACCAACATGTATCATGACCTCTGCCTTATCATCCTCCCCCTTCAGGATGCCCTGCAGCCGTTCAGTCACATCCCGGACCCCGGCACCAGGGAGGCAACATACCATCCTGGAGTCACGTTGACGGCCACAGTAGCGCCTATCTGTTCCACTGACTATAGAATCCCCTATTATTATTGCTCTTCCTCCCTTCCTCCCCTCCTGTTCAGACAGGCTGCTTATGGTGCCAGAAGCTTGCTCTGTCCGCACTCCCTAGAGGAACCAGCGCCCTCATCAACCTCCAAAAAGGAATACCGATTTGCAAGCAGGACCCCAGGGGACTCCTGAACTGCCTGTTTCTCTTGGACTGCCTGGACACCCATTCCCTTCCTTCCTCAAGTCCCTTCATCTGCGGTGTGACCACCTCCCTAAACGTGCTATCCACGATACTCTCAGACTCGTGGATGCTCCATTGTCCCCAGCCACTGTTCCACCTCTGAAACCCGAGCTTCCAGGAGCTGCAGCTGGGCACAGTTCCTGCATACATGCTGGTCCTGGGCACTGGAAATGTCCCCAGCTTCCCACATGGAGCACGAGAAGCGTACCACACCTTTGAGCGCTCCTGTTATGACTTATCCCTTTATATTAAACCTTTTACGTCAATTACTCTCGGGCCCTTCTTTCCTGACCTTCGTTACTGTAGAATATATAAACTGTAAACCACAAAAAGACCTTAAACTATAAGCGATTAAAGTAGTAAATATTTTACCCACTACTTACCAGAATCGTCTTTCACGTTTTGAGTGCGTGCAAATAAACTAACTCTTTGAGTTCATCCTATTTCAAGTTTGCTGTGGGGTTACTAATCGAAAATTGGGTCACACCAAAACCAAGGGCTTGCGAAATGTGCCACCACTTATACAGAGGGAAGCAAATTAAAACACCTTTCTGTCTAGAGATGGATGGTGAGAGGAGAAAATAGTGCTGTTTAAATTAACTCCCCCAGGCCCCCACTCCTCCACCATACATAACAAGCTTTAAATGAAACAGCTGCAGTTGCGTTCAATGTCCTTGAAAGGTGGTGCTGGATCAGAATAGTTAGGCAAGGTGGGCTGTTACATTACAGCCTTGGTTCAAACATGGACGAAAGAGCAGAACTCCAGAGGCGAGGCAAGAGTGACTGCTCTTGGCATCAAGGCCACATTTGACAGAGTTCTGCATCAAGGAGCCCTAATAAAACTGGAGCCAATAGGAATCAGGGGGGAAACTCCCTGCTGGCTGGAGTCATACCTAGCACAAAGGGGCGTGACCTCAGACCAACCATCTTCAACTGCTTCATCAATGAGCTTCCTTCCATCATAAGGTTAAAAGTGGGGACATCCACTGATGATTGCATAATATTCAGCACCATTTGTGACTCCTCAGATATTGAAGCAGTTCATGTCCAAATGCAGCAAAACCTGGACAATATCCAGGCTTGGGCTGACAAGTGACAAGTAACATTTGTGCCACACAAGTGCCAGGCAATGACCATTTCCAACAAGAGAGAATCTATCCAGAGCTCCTTGAAATTCAGTAGTTTTACCATTGCTGAATCCCCCCTAGGGAATTACCATTGACCAGAACCTGCTCTTGTAGCCATATAAATACTGTGGCTACAAGAGCAGGTCAGAGGCTAGGAATTCTGTGGTGAGTAACTCACCTCCTGACTCTCTAAAGCCTGTCCACCATCTACAAGGCACAAGTCAGGAATTTGATGGAATACTCTTCAATTGCCTGGATGAGTGCTGCTCCAAAAACACTCAGGAAGCTCGACACCATCCAGGACAAAGGAGCCCATTTGATTGGCACCCCATCCACAAACATTAACTTGTTCCACCACCAACGAATAGAGGCAGCAATATGAACCATCTACAAGATGCACTGCAGCAACTCACCAAGCCTCCTTAAACAGCACCTTCCAAACCCATGACCACTACCACCTAGAACGACAATGGCAGCAGACAGATGGGAACACTGCCACCTGCAAGTTCCCCTCCATCACGCAATTTTGAGTTGGAAATATATTGTCATCCCTTCTCTGTTGCTGATTTCAAAATCCTGGAACTCCCTCCCTAACAGCACTGTGGATGTGCCTGCACCACATGGACTGCAGCGGTTCAAGAAGACAGCTCACCACCACCTTCTCAAGAGCAATTAGGGATGGACAAGAAATGCTGGCCTCACCAACGATGCCCACATCCCATGAACGAATAAAAAAATAAATATGCATGTTCATGTACCTCTAAGATGTCTTTGGTACCAGCGAGTGTGTGTGACAGCTCCTCATTCTTCTCCAGGTGGTAAAAGATGCAAGCTTATAGTTAATTCGACAGGGCTATGTCGAAACCCCAAAAAGGCGATGGAGGTCTGACGATGGAACAATGGCCATTCAGAGGCCTTATTATGTGAATCTTGTGTACATCAGGTTGTCCCTGGCACCCTTTGCATGTCTCCCCATGGCCCTGGCATCCATGAAAGGCTCATTTGGATTTATGGCCTGCTTCTCATGCTCTGACAAATCCTTGTCATTTGAGAAGAGCTGATCTTCCTCATGCCAGTTGTATGTTCAAGGAGTGAAACCCTTCATGATTTACAATTGCAGCTGGCTGTGCCCAGGGAGCTTTTATAGACACATGAGTGCGGTCGATGACACCTTGCACTCAAGGAAACCTAGCGATGACACCGAATGCAACTGACCTTGTGGCCTGGCTGTCTTCATAGGTGGTGAAGTGAATAAAATCATTGGCATAGCTAAATAGCGCATTGGTCACCTCGTTTATGAGGCTGTATGTGGCAACCTGCAAGATGCCACATCTTGCCTGTTGCCCTGGAAGACCTGGCATAGAAATTGAGTGCCACTGTAACCTTAAGGGTTAGTGGCCTGTGGCTCCCACCAAATCTACATGGCTGCATGCCTTGATGAACAATGTGACATCTTTCGGTGAACATTACACAGGACATTCTCAGACTTCTCTGGCATCGTCTCTCTGACATCTGGATGTAGTTTGTTCTTGTTTGTTCTTGACACACCAGTGCACATCTTTGTTGTTGCCTTGCCTGAATTCTGTGCCTGGACCAGCCTCCCCAGGGTATGGGGAGAAAGCAGGAGCAGGCCATTGAGTTGGATGATCAGCCACGATCGTAATGAATGGCGGAACATGCTCGAAGGGCCAAATGGCCTACTCCTGCTCCTAGTTTCTATGTTTCCCCTCAGGTGCTGCCTTGTGGCCTCTGTTGTTGGACAGCAAGATCACTCCTTCACTTTTTCTACTCCTGCTCCCTAGGTTGCCGGAATATCGGGTGAATGAGACCCATGGTTATGACAGTAATTGGACTGTGTGAAGAGAGCAGACATACATGTGAGAGCATGCTCGTCCTTGGTTCTCATCTACTTAACTAACTATTAGGGAATCCCTTTAATCAAATAGTTGTACATAACATTAACTCCAACCACCAAAACGACCCTCCTCCCGCTTCAGTAGAGCTTATATTCAGAAAATGTGCACTTGAAAAGAGACATTAAAATTATGGGTATGTGACTTTTGAAACCCAATCCTGTAATTCCTACCCTTCTCCTGTCACCCTCACATTTTCCCCCATCACCCTTGACCCACTGAACATTACCTTTCCTACTTTTTTTTTACTCTTGAACCACCCCCCCATTACCCCCTTCATTCCATTTCTCCTCCCTGTGCCTACATCCACGACTATCCAATACCCGCTCTGACTCTGACCCTGCCCCTTATCCTCCTCCATGCTTTTCTCCACTTCCTCAACCCATTCCATGTGAACTTCCAATACCCAATCCTGACTCTGGACCTGCACCCATTCTGAATACAACTCCCCTCAGTCACTGTAGCTGTTCCCTTCACCACCCAGTGCCCATAATTCGAACCTTAGGAACCCTACACTCTTAGCGCCAGCTCTGCACTTTACATCCATCATCCACCTTTCAATCCCTGCCTTTACCCACACATCCAACCTCCCCTTTATAGGACCACCACACCCAGGAGACGAGGCCTTGTCCTCCACTGCAACTCTGTATCCAAACACCACCCCATGTCCACCCTGCCTCCCCTGCACCCGAACACCACCCTCTGTCCACCCTCCCTTCCCTGTACCCGAACACCATCCTCTGTCCGCCCTCCCCTGTACACAAACACTACCCTCTGCCCACCCTCCCCTGCACCTGAATACCACACTCTGTCCGCCGTCCCCTGTACCCAAATAACACCCTCTGTCCACCCTCCCTTACCTGTACCCGAACACCACCCTCTGTCCACCCTTCCCTGTATCCGAACACCACCCTCTGTCCACCCTCCCCTGTTCCCAAACACCAGCCTCTGTCCGCCCTCCCTTCCCTGCACCTGAACACCACCTCTGTCCACCCTCCCCTGTACCCAAACACCACCCTCTGTCCGCCCTCCCTTCCCTGTACTCGAACACCACCCTCTGCCCACCCTCCCTTCCCTGCACCCGAACACCACCCTCTGTCCGCCCTCCCCTGTACCCAAACATCACCCTCTGTCCACCCTCCCCTGTACCCAAACACCACCCTCTGTCCACCCTCCCTTCCCTGTACCCGAATACCACCCTCTGTCCACCCTCCCCTGTTCCCAAACACCACCCTCTGTCCACCCTCCCCTGTACCCGAACACCACACTCTATCTGCCCTCCCCTGTACCCAAACACCACCCTCTGTTCCCCCTCCCTCCCCTGTACCCGAACACCACCCTCTGTCCACCCTCCCTTCCCTCCACCGCACCTCGCTGTACCCGAGCACCACCTTTCAACACCTGCTGCCTTGTATCACAGAGTTCAACATGGTTAACCACATGCCATCGTCACAAGTGCAAATAGCCAACTGATGCATGCCACTTTTAAATGATCATGAACTGGATGCTACATGTTTCTCGTTGAGCTGTTAATTTAAACTAAGGTCAAGACTTTACTGAAAACTATTCAGGTTAATGTTCCACATTACATTGGCTTCACTTTATTTATGAGTGCATCATCATTATTTGTTGATACCAGCTTAGTCATAGAGCTAAATGTACTGCCACAGTTCATGATTGGTATGCATTGATGATTACAGGGGAATTAGGGACATTTTCTTTATTGTGGAAGAAATAGTAATTTTTTTGTTCACTTTTTATTGAATGTTCATTTTAGTGTCCAGTGATGTATTTGCCACTCTGGGACTTGGCTGAACTTTCAGGCTCAGATGGCCCTCCCTTTATGCATTGTAAAGGAAATTGTCCGAAGTTACTCTCAGCAGGGATAATTGAAATGTTGTAGGTGAACTCACAACCCTGTAATGACTCTGCCAACCAGCACCCTGAGATGGAAGCACGTTTGAACAGTATTGACATTGCCCTTTAGCCCCCTCATTTTCTTACCTTGACTTTCTTACCCTGCAACCAGCAGCTGCCCCCAACACCACACTCAGGGTGCCAGGCCCTTCCCACTTCACTCCTCCATGTCCACAACCCTATCCTCTGTCTTCTCCTGGATCTCTCTTCCGTTCCACCCATGCCCAGACACCATACTCTGACCTCCCCAATCCCTTTTCCACTCCTCCATGTCCCCAACTCCACCCACAATCCCCCTCACCACTGACTGACCTTTGCCAGCCCTGAGGCTCCATCCAAAAGTCCATTCTCCTGCTGCCCTCCCTTGTGTATGTAGTTAAACAAGGAAAACCACTGACCTTACACTTGAGCTTGTTTTCATTGAAATGATTGGACTCTGCCTCAGAAGGTGGATCTTATATTTTTAAGGCAGGCTAGATAGATTCTGTTCGGCAAGGTTAGATTACAAAGCAGAGATGGTCATGTTGAGTTGTATAGAACCTTGGTGAGGCCACAGCTGGAGTACAGTGTGCATTTCTGGTTGCCACATTATAGGTAGGATGTGATTGCACTGGAGGGGGTGCAGAGGAGATTCACCAGGATGTTGCCTGGGATGAAACATTTAAAGTTATGAAGAGAGTTGATAGACTTGGGTTGTTTTCGTTGGAGCAGAGAAGACTGAGGGGCGACCTGATGGAGGTGTACAAAATTATGAGGGGCACAGACAGGGTGGATAGGGAGCAGCTGTTCCCCTTAGTTGAAAGGTCAGTCAGGAGGGGACACAAGTTCAAGGTGAGGGGCAGGAGGTTTAGGGGGGAAAAACCTTTTTACCCAAAGGGTGGTGACGGTCTGGAATGCACTGCCTGGGAGGGTGGTGGAGGCGGGTTGCCTCACACCCTTTAAAAAGCACCTGGATGAGCACTTGGCACGTCATAACATTCAAGGCTACGGGCCAAGTGCTGGTAAATGGGATTGGGTAGGTAGGTCAGGTGTTTCTCACTTGTTGGTGTAGACTCGATGGGCCGAAGGGCCTCTCTGCACTGTGTAATTCAGTGATTCTGTGAAGGGAATCAAAGGTTATCGGGGGTAGATGGGAATGTGGAATTCAAAACACAAACAGATCAGCCATGATCTTATTGAATAGTGGAGCAGGCTCGAGGGGCTGAATGGCCTACTCCTGCTCCTATTTTGTATGTTTGTAACTGCATAAAGCCGATTGGTACACACCACCAGTCACCATCGTGAATCAAGTGCCACAAGATTCTCGTGCACTGCTGACTTTATATTTAAGGGAGGACTTTATTAAAAGCTGTTTCATATTAATGAGCCTTACAAGTATGAATCCTGGTCTGGCATAATGCTTGACATGCTGCAAACATGCTGCTGATTTTCTCTCTGAAGCTCAACCCATTACCATGAAACCAATATTTCACATCCTGCATGCTACATTTTGTGGGCTCTGTAAAATTCACCCCCATGCATCCCCCCACCCTGCCCCAACTAAACATCTCGAATAGTAGCCAAGTTATCAAATGATTTTTGTTTTCTCATTGTTCAGTACTAGCAAAGACACAAACCTCTCCAATAGGAAGCAATCATTTAATTATTGTAGCCTACAATTTCCCGACTTTTCACTAGAATCTACGTTGATACCAAATTGATGTGAATCATGCCCATGTTATTTCTGTTACTCTGGATTGTCATCACACATCTTCTCCTAAATCCTGTTCAATTTCCTGTAATTTTCCCATAATCACATGGAGTGATGACCATCTTTTCTCAGTTAAAATTAATTTTCTCATATTGTTACTATTTTTAAAAATTAATTTTCTCATGTTTGCCATTTAACCCTATTCTCTGTTGATAAAAAGCGTGATGCTCACAGTCTGTGTTCTCACCCAAACCTACATAATTCTGTGTGATGATGGGTGTAATGACAGAATAAAAAACAAAGGAAACAATGAAGATCCAGCTGACAGTTCCAGTCATTTCTCAGTTTGCCCTTTGGAACTGCTATAACCACCTCTCTGGCTGCTGGTTTCAATTCAGACTCCACAATCCTTTAAACCATACTTACGATGCTCTTCCAGATTTTAGCATTCCATTGAACATCTCATCAATTTTGAGACTGCCCATTCCTACAGAAACTTTACATGCTTCTGAGCAAGCTGCTCTTGTTGCCTTGATCTCTAACGTTCTGGCCTCAGTTTCTCATCCTCTGCTTCTGCTGAATTCATTATGAACGCCTCAGGCTATTCAGTACTAGTTCCATGGCCTTTATTTCCACTAAGCATCAGTAGTTGCTAATTTCAAATCTTTATCAATGGAACAAAAGAGTAGACAATCCACTGATAATTAGAACAAAGAGTATCATCATCTGGTTGAAATTCTACTGAATGATATTTTATCAAAGATGTTAAGTAAATACGTTTAAATAAATTAGGTTAGGGATCCCATTAAAGCAGTGCTCAGTAGAATTTTAACAGGTGTACAAGCAATATTGTGTAGTGGAACTTTATTCCCAGGTGGCTTTAAGATTTGACAGCATAGAAAGTTAAATTCCTTCAATCCAAAATTTATTGTGCTCTCAAGATTGCAAACATGACTAATTTCTTAGTATGTTTTAATGTGCTGATTAGTTCTGATGTCTGTTTATTCAATTTATGTTGTTCCTGACTTCTAGTGTGTTTATCATGTCAGGAAACTCTATCAACATCAGCCATTCTTGAAATGAATAGAAGAGGAGAGACAGACAGAGTTCATGAGAATGAAGTACATATATCAGGTGAGCATTTCAACATTGCAGGTCAACTTTAAATGGAAGTGTCACACTTCAATTCCTTATTAGTTATGCGTACAATTTCCATCACTCATAAATTGGTGTCTCTGTTGCACATTTGGAAGTAAATACTTTTCATAGGCCCTTGACATTCAATGGCATTATCATCGCTGAATCACCACTATCAACATCCTGGGAGTTACCATTGGCCAGAAACTGAACTGGACTAGCCAAATAAATACTGTGGCTACAAGAGCAGGTCAGAGGCTAGGGATGCTGTGGCAAGTAACCCACCTCCTCAGAATGACAGAATTTTAACGGCACAGAAGGAGGCCATACGGCCAATCGTGTCTGCACTGGTTCTCCAAATGAGCATTATGACCTAGTGTCATTGTCCTGCCTTTTCCCCGTACGCCTGCACATTGTTTCTATTCAAATAATCATCGAATGTCCTCTTGAATGCCTCAGTTGAACTTGCCTCCACCACATTTCCAGGCAGTGCATTTCAGATCCGAGCCACTTGTTGTGTTAAAAGGTTTTTTCTCAGGTAGCATCTGCTTCTTCTGAAAATCACTTTATCTCTGTGCCTTCTCATTCTTGATCCTTTTACGAGCAGGAGCAGCTTCTCCATATCTGCTCTGGCCAGCCCCCTCATGATTTTGAACCTCTCTGTCAAATCTCCTCTTAGCCTTCTTCTCTCCGAGGAGAACAGTCCCAACCTCTCCAATCTATCCTCGTAGCTGAAGTTTCTCATCCCTGGAACCATTCTTGTAAGCCTCTTCTGCACTCTCTCTAATGTGTTCACATCCTTCCGATAATGTGGCGCCCAGAACTGTACACAATACTCCAGCTGGGGTCTGACGAGTGCCTTATGTAAATTCAGCATAACGTCCCTGCTCTTGTACTCTATGCCCCTATTAATAAAGCCCAGGGTATTATATGCTTTATTAACTGCTCTCCATCTGTACTGCCACCTTCAACGATCTATGCACATATACACCCAGGTCTTTCTGCTCCTGCACCCCTTTCAAAATTTCACCCCTCATTTTATATTGCCTATCCATGTTCTTTGTACCAAAATACATCATCTCACACTTCTCCGCATTGAACTTTGTCTGCCACCTATTTGCCCACTGTATCAACTTGTCTTGAAGTTCTACACTGTCCTCCTCGCAGTTTACAACACTTTGTATCATCCGCAAACTTTGAAATTGTCCCCTGCACACCAAGATCTAGATCATTAATATATATCAGGAAAAGCAAGGGCCCCAATACCAACCCCTGGGGAACTCCACTACAAACCTTCCTCCAGCCCTAAAAATATCCATTGATCATTACTCTCTGCTTCCTATTTTTCAGCCAATTTTGCATCCGCGTTGCTACTTTACCTTTTATTCCATTTTCTCACAAGTCTGTTGTGTGGCACTGTATCAAATGCCTTTTGAAAGTTCACATCAACAGCATTACCCTCATTGACCTATTCTGTTACTTCTTCAAAAAACTCCAGAAAGTTAGTTAAACAAAATTTCCCCTTTAGAAATCCATGCTGGCTCTCCCTTATCAACCCATATTTTTCCATGTGACTACTAATTCTATCCCAAATAATTGTTTCTATAATCTTGCCCACCACTGAAGTTAAACTGACTGGTCTGTAATTGCTGGGCTTATCCTTAAAACCTCTTTTTGAACAAGGGCATAATGTTTGCAATTCTCCAGTCGTCTGGCACCTCCCCTGAGTCTAGAGAAGACTGAAAAATTATGGCCAGTGCCCCTGGAATTTCTACTCTCACTTCCTTCAATATCCTTGGATGCATCTCATCCAGTCGCGATGCCTCATCAACTTTAAGTACCAACAGTCTATTCAACACTTACTCCTTATCAATTTTGAACCCTTCTAGTGACAGAGATTCCTCGCCTGTCACCATGGCCTGGGTAGCATCTACCTCCTTGGTAAAGACAGGTGCAAAGTATTCATTTAATACCTCAGCCATGGCCCCTTTGTCCATGTGTAAATCCCTCTCTCATTATGCTTATTGTATCCAATATTTCACACTCCTCCTCTTTAACTAGAATGTCTGCATTATCCCTCTCCTTTGTGAAGACAGAGACAAAGTACTCATGAAGAAACCTGCCCAGATCTTCTGCATCAACGCATCAGTTACCTTGTACATCCCTGACAGGCCATACCCTTTCCTTAGTTATCCTCTTGCTCTTAGTGTGCTGATAAAACCTTTGGGTTTTCCTTGATTTTACTTGCCTATATTTTTTTTGCATCTTCCCTTTGCTTTCCTAATTTCCTTTTTTACTTCACCCCTGTACTTTCTATACTCCTCTAGGTTTTCTACAGTATTAACTTTTTTGTGACTGTCATAAGCTTCCTTTTTCTGCTTTATCTTACCCTGTATGCTTCTGGATAACCAGGGGGCTCGAGATTTGACAGTACCACCCTTTTTCTTTGTGGGGACATGTCTACGCTGTGCCCTTTGAATCTCACTTTTGACTGCTTCCCACTGCACTGATTTCCCTTCAAGTAACCAGGCCACTTTCGCCAGATCACCTCTCAGCTTCGTGAAATTTATCTTTCCCCAGTTTAGAACTCTTAATCCTGTTCTATCTTTATCCTTTTCCATAATTATGCTAAATCTAACTGTATTATGGTCACTATTTCTAAAATGGTCCCCACTGCTACTTCATCTGCATGGCTAGCTTCATTTCCTAAGACTAAATCTAGAATTGTGCCCCCTCTCGTTGGGCTTGTCATGTGCTGGCTAAAAGTTCTCTTGAGTGCAGTTCAAGAATTTTGTGCCCTTTGTGCCTATTAGATTGTTTATATATCCCAGTTGATATTAGGGTAGTTGAAGTCCCCAACTACAACTTCCTTATTGTTTTTGCACTCAGAAATTTGCTTTCATATTTGCATTTTTTTCTCCCTCTCCCCAGTTGGGAGTCTATAGTACACATTTAGGAGTGTGGCTGCCCCCTTTTTATTTCAGAGCTCAACCCATATGGCCCCGTTTGATGCTTCATTGAGTATATCATCCCTCCTCACAGTTGTAATTGATTCTTTAACCAATAATGCTACACCTCCATCTGTTTTAGCCCCCTCTCTAACTGCCTGAAAATCCTATATCCAGGGATGTTGAGTTGCCATTTTTGCCCCTCTTTAAGCCCAGTTTCTGTTTTAGCAATGATACCATGCTGCCATTTGTCTATCTGTGCCCTCAGCTCATCGGCTTTGTTTGCTATGCTCCTTGCATTTAAATAAATACCTTGTAACATTGCCAAATTCCTGTGCTGTAAACCTTTTAATATTTCTCCTGTCTTTCAGACTCACTCACTAATTTTCTGTCTCCCGCTCCCTGCTCTGAATTTGTGCTACCTGAATCTGCCCTCAGGTTCCCATCCCCCTGCCAATCTAGTTTAAATCTTCTCCAACAACATTGGCAAATCTCCCTGCAAGGACATGTACAGGTATGGATCATCTGACTTGTACAGATCCCACCTTCCCCAGAAGCCCCAATGGCCCAAAAATCTGTAGCCACCACCCCACCCCCCCACCTCCTGCGCCATCTCTCCAGCCACACATTCATCTGGTGTATTCTCCTATTTCTATGCTCACCAGCACCTTGCCTTGGAAGTAATACAGAGAATACTACCTTTGAGGCCGTGCTTGCTAATATCTTTCTTAACTCCCTGAACTCAACCTACAGGACCTTAGCCCTTTTTCTACTTATACCATTGGCACTAATGTGACCAACAACCTCTGGCTGTGCACCCTCACCCTCCAGAATGCTCTGTAACTGCTTGGTGATATCCATGACTCTTGCACCAGGGAGGCAACATACCATCCTGGAATCACACCACAACCACACAGGCGCCTGCCTGTTCCTCTAACTATAGGACGCCCTACCACTATTGCTCTCCTGTCTTTTCTCTTCCCTCCCTGCACAGCTGAGCCCCTTCGTCCCTGTGTAAATTCCCTTTTAGGTCACTAATCGACCCTACTCTTCCTTTTACCATCCTTTTATTGTTTATATGCCTATAGAAGACGTTGGGATTTCCCTTTATGTTAGCTGCCAGTCTTTTTTTATAATCCCTCTGCGCTTCTCCAATATGTTTTTTCACCTCCCCTCTGACCCTTCTGTATTCCTCTTGGTTCTCTTTTGCCTGACAGCTGTAATAAGCACACTTTTTCTTCTTTATGGGCAGGATTTTGAGCTCGGCGCGTGGGCGTGGTCGGCAGACCTGGGAGTGGCCGGTAAACGGGCTGCCGCCCACGATCGGCCCCCCACCGCAATTTCACGCTGGTGGGCCAATTGATGGCCAGCCAGTGTGAAAGACATGCTGAAATGTTCAGCGCTGCCAGGGTGGGTGTGGGAGGAGGATGAACGCATGAAGCCAGTGCGGACGTGGGGAAGTGCTCACAGAAAACTCCTTGACAGCAGAGGGCTGCCTCAGGGAGGTGAAGAATTCAAAAACCATAAATAAAGATTTTCAAATGCCAAAAAAAGCCCATACCTCAGGATCAGTCACCTGAACATATGGCTGATGTAAATTCTGTCCAAGCATTTTTTCTTTAATTAATATCGGTAACCTCATCCAACCCTTGGACAGGCAATGTTGATTACTATGTTAATGGCCTTTAATAGACGTCTTAATTGTCGGCGGGTGCGCTGCTGACTCTCACGCGCGCTCACCAACTGAAATATGGAGCGAGTGTGCGATGACGTTGGGATGCTCACCCGACGTCATCACACACAATTTCACGATCGATTGGGTCGGTCGTGTGCATGCACACCGAGTGAAAAATTCTGCCCTATCTTAATTTCTATCTTCTTTCTCATCCAGGGAGCTCTGGATTTGTTTGCTCTACTTTTCACTTTGGATGGAATATACCTTGACTGTGCCCGAACTAATTCTTTTTTGAAGGTTGTAACATTGTTGTGTTACAGCTTTTCCTGTCAACTCTTCGTTCCAGTCTATCTGGTCCAGCTCCGTTCTTGCCCCATCGGTCAGTTCTCGCCCAGTTAATTATTCTAACTCTTAGTTGCCTATCATCCTTTTCTATCATCATCCTAAAATGTACAATGCAATGATCAATGTTCCCCCACTGACACTTGATCTATTTGACCCAGCTCATTTCCAAGAACCAGGTCCAACACTGCGTCTTTTCTTGTTGGATTGGGCACATAATGCTGTAGAAAATTCTCCTGAACACAATATAGGAACTTCTGCCCCTCTCCGCCCTTTACACTACCACTGCCCCAGTCTACGTTCGGGTAATTAAAGTCACCCATTATAATTACTCTATAATATTTGCACTTCTCTGTAATTTCCCTGCAGATTTGTTCTTCTACGTCCTCCTCAGTATTTGGTGGCCTTTGAACTACAGTGAGCAATGTAATTGCATCCTTTTTGTTCCTTAGCTCTAGCCAAATTGATTCTGTCCTTGAACCCTCTGGGATATCCTCTTTCTCCAGTACTGCAATGCTCTCCTTAACCAATACCCCACCCCTCCTCCTTTCCTTCTTCCCTATCTTCTCTGAACACCTTGTACCCGGGAATATTTAACACACAGTTCTGCCCTTCCTTGAGCCAGGTCTTCGTTATCGCCATAATATCATATTTTCACATGGGAACCTGCACCTGTAACTCCCCAATCTTATTTACTATACTTCATGCATTCACATACATGCACAGTAACCCTGATTTAGATCTTGTTACTTTCTCCCTCACCCCGACTTCACCTATTAATTTACTATTCTCTATACTAGTGCTATCTGTCTCTCCCAGTATTTTGTGCACCCTGGTATTCCTCTCTAATTTTCTCTCCTGTTTCCCACATCCCTCCCAACTTAGATTAAAGCCCTCACAACAGAACTAGCAAAATGCCGTGCAAGGAACTCAGTCCCAGCTCTGTTCAGATGCAACTCGTCTGGTTTGTACAGGTGCCATCTCCCCCAGAGTCGGTCCCAGTGTCCCAGGAATCTAAAGCCCTCCCTCCTGCACCATCTTTCCAGCCACACATTCATATGTCTTATCCTCTTATTCCTGTACTCACTGGGAGTAATCTGGAGATTACCACATTTGAGGTCCTGCTTGCTAATTTTCTACATAGCTCCCTAAATTCTGATTGCAGGACCACATCACCCTTCCTACCTAAGTCCCTGGTACCAACATGGGACCACGCCCTCTGGCTGTTCACCCTCCCCCAGAAAAATGTACTGCAGCCGCTCTGTGACATCCTTGACCCTGGCACCAGGGAGGCAACATATCATCCTGGAGTCACGTCTACAGGCACAGGAACGCCTGTTTACTCCCCTAACCAATGAATCCCCAATCACTGTTGCTCTTCCTTTCTTCTTCCTCCCTCTTGTATAGCTGGGTTGCTCGTGGTACAATAAACTTGGCTCTGACTGCACTCCTCTGAAGAACAACCACCCTCACCAGCTTCCAAAACAGAAAACTAATTTGTGAGTGGGAACCCAAGGGACCCTGCACTGTCTGCCTACTTCTCTTGGACTGCCTGGTGGTCACCCATTCCCTCTCTGTCTCCAGGCCCTTAAGCAGCAGTGTGACTACCTCTCTGAATGTGCTATCCATGTAGCTCTCAGCCTCACTGATGCACCACAGTGATTCCAGCTGCCGCTCGAAACCTGGAGCTCAACTTTCTGCAGCTGACAGCACTTCCTGCACATGTGGCCATCTAGGACACTGGTAGCGTCCATGACTTCGCACATATTACAGGACACGCATTCCACTTGACTGAGCTGCCCTGCCATGTCTTAACTCTACTTTCCTTACATTAACTTTATTCTACTTTGGATTATTTATATTACTTTATTATATTGACCCCAAATTTCCCTCATTCCTGGCGCTTCTCAGTTAAATTAAAGTATAGCTACTTTAAAAAAAAATTATGCTTTTCTAATTTACTCACCAAATCCTACTTACCAAGGCCGCCTCTCTCCTTTCTGACTCCCAAAAGCTTCTCCACCGTCTACAAGGCACAAGTCAGGAATGTGATGGAACACTCTCCACCTGCCTGGATGAGTGCAGTTCCAAAAACACTCAATAAGTTTGACACCGTCCGGGACAAAGCAGCCTGCTTGATTGGCACCACATCCAAAAACATTCACTCCCTCCACTACCGATGCACAGTAGCAGCAGTGTGTACCATCTACAAGATGCACTGAAGAAACTCACCAAGTCTCCTTAGAGAGCACCTTCCAAACCCACGACTGCTACCATCTAGAAGGACAAGGGCAGCAGACACATAGGAACACTCCACCTGGAAGTTCCCCTCCAAGTCACTCACCACCCTGACTTTGAAATATATCACCGTTCCTTCACTATCGCTGGGTCAAAATCCTGGAACTCCCTCCCTAACAGCACTGTGTGTGTACCTACATGGACTGCAGCGGTTCAAGAAGGCAGCTCACCACCACCTTCTCAAGGGCAATTAGGGATGGGCAATAAATGCTGGCCTAGCCAGTGATGTAATCATGTAAATGAATATTAAAAAGGTAGAGGAGGTTGATGAAGGGAATGTGTTGGACGTTGTCTCTATGGATTTTAAGAAAGCATTCAACTAAGCATCACATAAAAGGCTGGTTAACAGAATAGAAGGGTTATTGTCAATTGGATAAAAAAATTTGGCTGAAGGACAGTAAATAGTGACATATGGCAAAATTTCAAAATTTGCTGATGATATCAAACTTGGAGGAGTGGTAAACAGTGAGGATGATATAAATCAGCTGCAACATAACACAGATAGACTAGCGGAGTGGGAAGACACGTGGCAGATGGAAACTAATATAGACAAGTGTGAAATGATGTGTTTTGGCAAAAAGAATAGGGAGAGGCAATCTAGACTTAATGGCAAAATTCTAAAGGGTGTTCAGAACAGAGGATGCATGCACATCAATCTTTGAAGGTGGCAGGACATATGAGAAAAGTTAGAAAAGCATTTGAGCTCCAAAGCATTTGAGGTCTTGGGTTTCATAAATAGAGGTATTGAGTAAAAGCGCAGCTGTGCTGAGCCTTTATAAAGCTTTATAAAGCTCTGGTTAGGCCCAACTAGAATATTTTGTCAAGTGCTAGTCACTGCACTTTTGGAAGGTTGGAAGGCCCTTGCAAGGGTGCAGAAGAGATTTACCAGAATGGTTCCATGGAAGGGGGATTTTAGCTACAAGGTTAGGTTGAACAAGCTGAGGTTGTTTTCCTTGGAACAAAGCAGATTGAGGGCAGATTTGATAGAGGTGTGCAAGATTATGACAGGTATGGATAAAGTAAACAATGTTCCCATTACCTGATGGTACAAGAACTAGGGGACAGAGATTTAAGGTTTTGGGCAAGAAATGCAGCAGGGCTGTAAGGAAGAACTTTTTTGCGCAGTGAGTGGTAATGATCAGGAAATCGCTGCCTCAAGGCTGGTGAAAGCAAAAATGATTAATGATTTCAAAAGGAAATTGGATGGAGACCTGAAGTAAATTAATCTGCAAGGCCATAGGGATCGAGCGGAGAAGTGAGACTGACTGAATTGTTCCAAGGAGAGCCGGCATGGACTCGATGGGCTGAATGGCTTATTTTTCTGCCTTATATAACTCTATGACTCTTCCATGCCCTGCCAAACTAAAGCTGCACCTTGGTACATTTCTGCATAAAAATGTTACTTGCATTCCATGGAGAGGTTCTGCTTTTACACTTTTAACGGGAATCCTCAATTATTGATAACATATAAGGGAAATTTAGTTATGCACAGAATCACAGAATTATTACAGCTCAGAAGGAGGTCATTCGGCCTGATGTGTCCATGCTGGGTCTCTGTAACAGCAAATGAACTAGTTCCACTCCCCTACTCTTTTCCCTTAGCTCTGCATTTTTTTTCACTTCAGATGCTTAATCAATTACCCTTTGAAGGCATAATTGAATCTACCTCCGCCACACTCTTAGGTGCATTCCAGATCCTAAAGTTTTTCCTCATACAGCATTGGTTCATCTCCCCTTCACCCATAGTTCTTGACCTTCCGCCGATGGAAATGGTTTTGCTCTATCCACTATGCCTTGATCCCTCTTAACTTAGAAGACCTCTATCAAACCTCCTCTCAACATCTTCTCTAAGGGGAAGAGCCCCAGCTTCTCCAATTTATCCTCATAACTCAAGCTCGTCCTCCATGGGAAAATTCTATAAAATATTTTCTGCACACTCTCAAGTATTCATATCCTTCTGAAAGCACCATCTTGGACACAATACTCTAGTTGAGGATGAACCAATGCTTTGTAAATGTTATTATTTCTTAATTCTTTCATGTGAGCATCGCTGGAAGGCCGAGCATTTGTCGCCATTCAATAATTGCCCTGGAGAAGGTAGTTATGAACCTGCTTGAACCGCTGTGGCCCATCTGCTTGCGACCAGATGGAGTTCCAGGTTTTTGCCCCAGTGACAGGGAACAATTCAGGATGGTATGGCTTGGAGGTGAAATTGCAGGTGGTGATGTTCCGATGGGTTTTTTGCCCTTGGCCTTCTAGGTGGTAGAAGTCGCAACCAGAACTTGATGAGCAGCCCCCTCAAATAGTTAAAAAAGGGGTTGCAACCTCACACATTCTACATAAGTATGGAACACAGACTCCTCAAGGCCGCAGAAAATATAAGTGGCCTGAGAGTCTGTGAACCATCTTAATCTATGGGTGGAATCGTCCCAGTTTTGCACTAAGTCCCAAACCCACCACATTACTTATGCATTCCCAGGAAACACGCCATCTCTATGGTGGGTGGATTCCGATTCTCCTGCCATGCCATCACCTCGCCGCTTCATCACGTCAGGCACCACATTTAAAGTACAGCCACGCTCAGCGTTTTCAGCCCAGGACTGCAGTAAAGAAGACATGGCCCCCAAAGGCAAGATGACTGCAGCCCTCGAGAGCCTTTTGGATGCCACGGAGGCTCACTGTGATGTCCTCTACCCCAACTCTGGCCACTGGAGGGGCAGCTACGTTACCACTCCGGCTTGGTGGACGATGGCAGTGGTGGTCAGTGCCAGTGTTGCACAGAAGAGGTTGGCCACCCAATGCAGATAGAGGATGAATGATCTCATCCATGTAGTCAGGGTATGACAATCATCTCATCCACTCTAAACTCATTCACACAAGCCCATCACACATTCACTGGCATCTCACTCACTGCCAGCTCAAGGGACATCACCACCCATTCTCACACACATAACCTCACATCTCCATCTGGCCTCATCTCATCTGGAGACTGCCTCCTCAGCCTTTGAGGCCACTTGCACAGATCAACATGTGCCCCCACACACACCCTGAGGCACTCTCCTTCCCTAGTACAGCTCTCATCCTGCAGTCTCTTCCCTTGCCTGAGGCCACTTCTACCCCTTCCCCAATCAAGACCTTGCCCTGCAGCCATTGCCTACCCATGAATCCCACCCATGAGCTCCCCTAAAAGTGATATGATGCTGTCTGTGAAGACTCGCGCTGATGACTGCGAGTGCTGACAGAGGCAAAGTAGACAAACAAACATTGAAGTCCCGAGTGAAGTGCAGCCCACCAAGTGCATGCCTTATATATGGGGCTGAATTTTGCTGTCGGCGAGCAGGGGGTGGGGCCCACTCGCCGATGCACAAAATGACGTGGGATGATGCTGGGGGGAACACCCGACGTCATCCTGCCCCATTTAAATCTTCAGGAAGGCGGGCCCGCAGCAAAAGCAGCTGTGGGCCCGCCGACCTGTCAATGGCCAATTGAGGCCATTAACAGGATCGTTAAAACAATTAAAGGACCTGCCTGTCCAACCTTAAGGTTGGCGGGCAGGCCAGGAGCCCTGGAGGGGAATAGAAAAAACATGAAACTTCATCCACCGGCAGAATGAGGTTTCATGTAGGGTTTAAAAAAGTTTAATAAAGTTTTAGTGAAATTTATTAACATGTCCCATCTCATGTGACATGAGGGGGACATGTTAAGGATTTTTTTTTCTATTTTTAATGTTTATACAACTGTCAGCGATCTCCCTGAGGCAGCACTTTGCCTGAGGGAGATGTGTGCTCTTTTGTGTGCATGTGCGAAAGTGCGCACTCTCGCTTTTGAGGAATCCCCCCCCCACCCCCGCCACCCCCGCATAGCGCTTCCCATCGGACGTCACGCTGGGTGGGCCTTAATTGGCCCACCCATTTAAAACGGCGGCGGGGCCCACTTCTCTGGCGGGGATCGGCTCCCCACCCGCCGGAAATTGGGTTGGGCCTGCCCACCTGGTGGGCAGAAAATTCTGCCCATGCTTTGTGAAACACATCGGCGCGTTTTCCTGCCGACGTGGGTGAACGACCCTACTGAGGGGGAAAGAGTCCAGCAGGCTGGCCTTATAATGATATGCTGATGTATGACAATGAGACACCCGACGTCTGATGGAGGGGATCGTGGCTTGCCATCTGCAGGTGGAGTGGACAATCGCAAACTGTTTTCACAATATCTTGAAAACAACTTTTGGCCTTCTCGCCATATTGCCCGCTCATGGCACCGAGCATGCCCGACGCCAGCGGGCATGGAAAATCCCAGCTTATGGTTGTACTGCAATACTCTCCACACCAAATCCCCGATGGAAAAAGGAAGAACTGCCACGTAGAGAGCCCTCCACTGGGGTCCCATGCTACCTCTGGATGGCAGAACAGAATGCCACACCATGTCCGGATGGTTGATCAGGGCAAAGAAGTGAACGGTGTGCAGGAGCAGCCCGTACAGGAAAGCCCTCCATGTGGAATGAAAAGGCATGGAGGAAATTTTTGCGAGATGAATCAAATTGTGGGGTCAGTGTTCCCGAGGGAGATTTCGGGACCTGAGACCAATGTGAAATTCCAACCAAACGGCGTTCAGTTCAGATAGGAATCCACTACATGCTTGAGCTGCCTCGATACCGTGGGTGCAGTTGAGGCTGATACACAGTGGTTTTGAGGCATTGGCCACAAACTGGATGTCAACTGACGCATGATGTGTCAGTTTGTGTGACATCATCCAGCCCGCTCCTCTGCTATCCAACACGTCCCTGACCCTGGTCTCCCCAGCAGCCCAAGCCCTCCATTCCGCCAGCAACATGAACCCGTATTGGTGGAGGTGTGGATTCCTGAGCAGCGGCTCTCTGATGATAGCTGCCATTCCTGATGGAAGAGAATTCCAGTGCGAGGGAACCATGTTCCTGACTATCATCAGGTCCAGGAAAAGACAGGCAACTCCAGGAAAGAGGATTGGAGATGCCTCAGGTCTATGGACAGGAGTTGCAAGTCATAATTGAGGCCATGCACCTGGCAGAAGAAATACATTGCCAGAGCACACCATTGGGGAGGGGGCTCGACATAAAGGCGCTGGGTCTACGTTGCAGGGTCTGGAGATGGAACTTGGCCACTTGGGTGCAAAGGCACACTGACGCCTGACTGCCCTCCTTCAGTGGGAGATACCATACCTCAGCAGGGACTCAGTTTATCCTTTTGTCCCAGAAGAAGTTGATGAGCTTCTTCTGTAATTTTGTGACAAACTCTGGGGGCGGGCCAAAATGACGAACTGGTACCACAGCATTGTGATGCTCAGTTGGTTTATGAAAAGCGCTCAACCCCTGTAGGGTAACACTCAGCAGTCTCTCTTTATACTCTTTTGATAGGCTGGTTAAACAAACAGTGCAAATTAACAAATTCACAAATTAAATTAAAGTGATAGCCCCTTAAAGGGGCAGTGTAATAAAAGGCAACATTTTTAAAGGAAACTTATCTAATTAAATTAAAATGTTGTTTTGGATGCTGATGAAGCACTCCAGCCTCCCTGAGTTTGGATTTCTCTCCTGAGTGAATCACATACCACCCCCTTTCTCCTACAAGCAAATATAGGATCTGTCAGAAATGGGGGCTGGACTTCCACATCTGGGTCACACCCACCATTTTTAAAGGTCTGAAGAATTGGGAAGACTCTGCGAAAATTCTACCCAGGGTGTAGGGATAATGGGAAGATCTCTAACTGTCAGGATGTGACTCGGATGGTGTCCTGCAAGGATCTGTATTGGAACCTCAACTATTCACTGTATTCATTACATCTTAGTTGATGGCACAGAAAGCCACATGTACAATTTGCTGATGACACAAAGAGAGACATTATTCCAAAAATCGATTGGTCGTACAGAACTTGAGTTTTGCTGAGCAAAGACACCTGCTGTTGAAACCTTTCTCCTTGCATTCATCAGGGCAGGCACAATCATTCGAAATTTCAAAGGGAACAGAAGTTTATACTGCATGAGAAAAGGGCGATGATTGCTTGGCAAGTTGAACAAGGCATTGCCATGGAGACTGCGCCAGAGAGCTATTGTCCCCTATCCTTTTGTTTCATTCAAAAAAGCCACAATGCCTGGACATGTTCCATTTGCCTGCAGAGGGTAGGTGCAGGAGCAACCCGTACAAGATATGATATATTTAAGACAAAAAGCTTCGACAGCATGTCTCTTCTTTCAGCAATTCATAGGCAGTATTGTAAGCAGTGTGGATGGAAGAATAAAGTTACAAAAAGATACTAATTGATAAATTGAATGGGTAAAACTGGATCTTAATCTAGGCAATTGTGAAGCCATCTGCCTTGAACCTTATAAGTGTAATTCCTAAATGGTGAAAAGCTAGAGATGGTGGAGGTCTAAAGAGAGTTGAGGGTCCAGGTACACAGATCAATAAAATGTCATATATGGATACATAAAATAATCAAAAAGGCCAATGGAATGCTGGAATGAATAAATAAATAAATAAATTCTGGAGGACCAGAATACAAGATATAAAAGTCATGTTTCAGCTGTACAAAGCCCTGGTTAGACTACACCTGTATTTACCTTGGAGGGAGGGGAGAGTAGATTTACTAGAATGATAACTGGACTCCAAGGGTTAAGCTACAAGGAGAGAGTAGCAAAGATTGTATTCCTGGATTTTAAAAGGTTTATAAGTGATGATTTGAACACAGTTTTCAAGATATTAAAGGAAACGGATAAGGTACACAGATTGGAAAAATCTATTTTTGCTAATAAACCAGTGCTGGAAAAGCACAGCAGGTCTGGCAATAACTACGGAGGGAGAAACAGAGTTAATGTTTGAGTCCAATATGACTTCTTCAGAACTGAAGCGAGGTACAAATGTGGTGGGTTTTATGCTGTTGAAAAGGTGGGGAGGGGGGAGGGGGCAATCAGGTGGAACAAAAGGGAAGGCCAGGGATGGATTAGAGGGAAGGGGAGATTAAATACCAAAGATGCCATGGAACAAAATGCAAAGAGAGTGGTAATGGCTGCAGTAAAAAGAAACAAAGCACAAAGCATAGGTCCAGAGTAGGTGATAACAGCAGAATAAAGATTAGCTCAGCCTGAAAGCAGAAACAAGATGCAGACTGGCATTTGGCAAAAATAAATTCAAAATGGAGGACAGAGCTCATGGTCTGAAGTTGTTTAACTCAATGTTGAGCCCAGAAGGCTGTAAAGTGTCTAATGGGAAGATGTGGCGCTGATCCTCCACCTTACTTGAGGGTTCACTAGGACATTGCAGCAGGGTGAGGACAGAAACATGAGCATGATAGCAAGATAGTGAATTGAAATGGCAAGTGACTGGAAGATCAGGATCATGCTTACAGACTGAGCCATGTTTCACAAAATGGTCGCCCAGGTCCCCGGACATAGCAACCCCATTTTCATGGGGGCAGGGCACGTTTCTTGGATGTGTGTTTTACTGAGGTAGCTGGCCATTTAGATCAACAGCCACCTCCACTCTGGTCAAACTTTGGTAGCCTAAGAGTGTGGAACCCAACATGTACAAAGTAGATCTGGTAAGACCAAGTCCAATCTTGGCCTATTTCTTTAGATAGCCAGGGACTCATTTGGAGAGGTAGGTACCCCTGTAGAACTTACTTCAAAAATTTAATCACAGCCCTGGAAATGGCACAAACAAATTCCAACTATCTCCCCTTAATCCAAGAGAGTAGGAGGGTGGTGCTCCTGGTCTCTCAGAGCAATTATTTTTGCCCCTGCTGACTTGTGCATCCAGATACCAGGAAGGACTGTGTGCTGGAGAAGGGCATATGTGAAGGAGCATAAAAGATGGTCATGGCATCCTCGCATACAGAAGCCAGTCACTGTGAGTAGTCAAAAGGGAGGGCAGAGAAGAGAAAAAGCAGGACAACCAGGTACTTCCCTGTGGGAAGGTTGTACAGATCTAGGACATCTTGCCTCAATATGATGGAGAACCAAGTGCCGAAGGCGACTGAGGTTAAGTCATGAGATGGTGACACACATAAGTTGGTCCAGCACCAACTCAAGCCACAATCCATCAATCCCCATGCCCTGCCAGTGGCTGTGAAGACTGCTCTCAACCTCTATGCCTCAGGATCTTTCCAGGGATTATCAGGAAACCTGTTTTATATATCCTAGTCAACTGCACACATCTGCATTAAGGCTGTAACCAATGCCATGTTTGCACATGTGGGGGAGTACGTTAATGTCCCAATAGATTTAATGTCTCAGACGGAGAGAGCTATGACCTTTGCCAAATTAGCAGGCTTCCTTCCGGCGCAAGGTATTGTTGATTGCACCCATGTTGTCATAAAGGCCTCAACCCAACATGTGGACACCTTTGCAAACTGGAAATCTGATCATTCAATCAACATATGGGTGGTTTTCGTACAAGTCCTCACTAGCCACTGCCATGAGTCCTTCGTCCTAAGTAGTTCCCAACTCCCTCAGCTATTTTAGCAACCAACCTAAATCCGTGGTTGGCTCCTAGGAGACAAGGGCTACTCCTTAAGAACTTGGATAACGACCCCCTTTAGGAGTCCACAAATGGAGGCAGAGCGCACAACAACAGCAGCCATGTCATCACCAAAAGTACCATCGATCAGGCAGTTGGCATTTTAAGGATGCACCTGAGGTGCTTCAATCGCTCAGGTGGAGCTCTGCAATATGCACCAGCAAGGATATTAAGAATAGTGGTCGTGTGCTGCACGCTGCACAACATTGCGCAGCAGAGGGGCATACAAGTCAAAGACAGTGACATCATGGGGCAGAATTTTCCATTCTGGAGACTAAGTGTGGTGGCAGATGGGAAAGTTGGCATGATTCCTGCTGAGCGGCAGGTCGGATTGATCTGCCCAATTTTCAACTTTCCAGTTCATTAATTATGCATTAGTCAGGGGCTCAGTGAAACTCGTGATGGGGCGGGCAGGGATACGCCCGCTCCGCCTATACCTCATGGAGCCGAAGGTGCTGGTGCCATTTTTAAACGTTACCCACATGGACATTCAAGCTGCATGCCAAGTGTGTTGTGTTCTGTTTCACCATGGTGCCCAAAAGGATAAAGCCTTTCGCTCCATGGTTCAGCAAGGCCTCCCTGGGGATTGTCCCCCAGGCCGTGCAGGAAAGGCAGGAGGCCCTCTTTCCTTGGAATGGGAGCAGGAGGACCTCCCACCTAACCACACCGGCATGAGAAGCGGTTGCCAGGGAGGTCAGCGCCAGTGGCCAACAAAAATGACCGCCCTGCAGTACAAGAAAAGAATGAATGATCTGATGGACTCTGCTTGGGTAAGTGAATCTTCTACTCACTCCAACCTCACACTCTCATAAGGGCATCAGGCAGTCTAAGGGTGAGAGTCCACAGGGATGTCAAACACGACCAGCAGATTGGACATCAGCACTGCATCTCTGTCAGCCACTTTAAGCTCACCATCATCTCATGTAAGATCCTGCACAAATGGCATTTTAATCCCTCACCATGGAGGGCTCAGCAGACACAAGTATGTATGCTTCTGAACTGCTCTTTCATCCATAGGGCCCACAGCCAATCCATCTGTCTTAATGCAGGACAAGGACTCCCATAACAGAAAGGAGAGAGCGAAGGCCAGAGGAGCTGAAGACCATTTGTGTCCATAGACCTCTTAAGGCAGAGGGGCATGTTAATGGGGTGGTGAAAAAGGCATATGCCTTTATCAATCGAGGCATAGACTACAAAAGCAGGGAGGTCATGTTGGAGTAGTATAGAACCTTGGTGAGTCCACAGCTGGAGTACTGTGTGCAGTTCTGGTCTCCTCCCACAAGGAGCAGGCAGCAGAGCTCGTTGGAAAGGATAGAGATCGTTCCTGTGTGGGAGGTGAGATAAGCCTCCTGCAACAAACCAGTGAGGACCCATTCAGTATACATCAGCCACACGCAGACAATGACCGTGAGTGACCGATAATGTCAGAGCCTGCCTAGTCAATCATTAATTATCTCTTCTCTCTATTCCAGCTACCAGTAAGAAAAGGAGGAGGAAGAACTCCAGCAAGTACCTTAGCCCCAGTCCCCAGAACACAGAATCACACAGAATCACACTGCAAAAGAGGCCCAACGACACTGCACCGACACGTGAGAAACACCTGACCTACCTACCTAATCCCATTTACCAGCACTTGGCCCATAGCCTTGAATGTTATGACGTGCCAAGTGCTCATCCAGGTACTTTTTAAAGGATGTGAGGCAACCCACCTCCAACACCCTACCAGGCAGTACATTCCAGACCGTCACGACCCTCTGGGTAAAAACGTTTTTCCTCACATCCCCCTAAACAGTCTACCCTTCACCTTGAACTTATGCCCTCTTGTGACTGACCCTTCAACTAAGGGGAGCAGCTGCTTCCTATCCGCCCTGTCCATGCCCTTCATAATCTTGTACACCTTGATCAGGTTGCCCCTCAGTCTTCACTGCTCCAACGAAAAAAACCCAAGTCTATCCAGCCTATTTTCATAACTTAAATGTTTCATCACAGGCAACATCCTGGTGAATCTCTTCTGCACCCCCTCTAGTGCAATCACATCCTTCCTATAATGTGGCAATCAGAACTGCACACAGTACTCCAGCTGTGGCCTCACCAAGGTTCTATACTATTCCAACATGACCTCCCTGCTTTTGTAATCTATGTCTCGATTGATAAAGGCAAGTGTCCCATATGCCTTTTTCACCACCCCACTAACGTGCCCCTCTGCCTTCAGAGGTCTATGGACACACACGCCAAGGTCCCTTTGTTCCTCAGAACTTCCTAGTGCCATGCCATTCATTGAATACTTCCTTGTCAAATTACTCCTTCCAAAGTGTATCACCTCACACTTTTCAGGATTAAATTCCATCTGCCACTTATCTGCCCATTTGACCATCCCATCTATATCTTCCTGTAGCCCAAGACACTCAACCACACTGTTAACCATCCGGCCAATCTTTCTGTCATCTGCAAACATACTCATCCTACATAGTCATCTATGTCGTTTATATAAATGACAATAGGGGACGAGCACAGATCCCTGTGGTACATTACTGGACACTGGCTTCCAGTCACTAAAGCATCCTTCTGTCATCACAATCTGCCTCCTATAACTAAGCCGATTTTGAATCCACCTTATCAAATTACCCTATATCCCATGTGCATTTGCCTTCTTTATAAGTCTCCCATGTGGGACTTTGTCAAAGGCTTTGCTGAAATCCATATAAACTACATCAACTGCACTACCCTCATCTACACACCTGGTCACCTCCTCAAAAAATTCAATCAAATTTGTTAGGCATGACCTCCCTCTGACAAAGCCATGCTAACTATCCCTGATCAAACCTTGCCTCTCCAAGTGGAAATAGATACTCTCCTTCAGAACTTTCTCCAATAGTTTCCCTACCACTGACGTGAGACTCACTGGCCTGTAGTTCCCTGGCTTATCTCTACAACCCTTCTCAAATAGCGGAACCACATTAGCTGTTCTCCAGTCCTCTGGCACCTCTCCCGTGGCCAGAGAGGAACTACAAATTTGGGTCAGAGCCCCTGGGATCTCCTCCCTTGCCTCCCTCAGCAGTCAGGGACACAAGTCATCCGGACCTAGAGATTTGTCCACTTTTAATCCTGCCAACACCTCCAATACCTTGTGATCCCGTATATCAATTTGCTTAAGAACCTCGCAGTCTCTCTCCCCGAGTTGGATACCTTCATCCTCATTCTCTTGGGTAAAGACGGACGTGAAGTATCCATTCAACACTCTAGCGATGTCCTCTGGCTCCACCCGTAGATTGCCCCCTTGGTCCCTTATGGGCCCTACTGTTTCCCTGTTTATCCTCTTCCCATTGAAATACTTATAGAATATCTTAGGATTTTCCCTACTTTTACCAGCCAGAGCTTTCTCATATCCCCTCTTTGCTCTCCTAATTGCTTTCTTAAGCTTCACCCTGCACTGTCTGTACTCCACTAACGCCTCTGCTGATTTGCTTCCCTTGTGCCTGCTAAAAGCCTCTTTTTTCCTTCTCATCGTAACCTGAATATCATTGGTCATCCATGGTTCTCTGGGCTTGTTACTCCTTCCTATCACCCTAGAGGGAACATGTTGAGCCTGTACCCTCCCCATTTCCTTTTTGAACGCCCCCCCACTGCTCCTCTGTGGATTTCCCCACAAGTAACTGTTCCTACTCTATCTTGGCCAGATCCTGCCTTATTTTACTAAAATCCACTCTCCCCCAATCCAAAACAGTTTTTTGCAACTTGTCTATTTCTTTATCCATAACAAACTTAAACTGTACCATGTTGTGGTCACTATCGCTAAAATGCTTGCCCACCACCACCTCCGCCACCTGTCCGGCTTCATTCCCCAGAATTAAGTCCAGCACTGCGCCATCCCTTGTTGGACAGTGTAAATATTGACCTAAAAAGTTCTTCTGTACACATTTCAAGAAATCCACTCCATCCAAGCCCTTAACACTATGTCTATCCCAATTAATGTTGGGAAAGTTGAAATCACCTAATACAATTACCCTATTGTTATTGTTTTTACACACCTCCACAAATTGTGCACATATTTGCTCCTCAATTTCCCGCTGACTATCTGGGGGTCTATAATAAACACCTAATAATGTGGTTGCCCCTTTTTTATTCCTAAGCTCGACCCACAAAGCTTGATTCGATGCCCCCTCCAAGATATCATGTCTTCAGTAACGGACTCCTTAACTAATAATGCAACACCTCCTCCTCTTTTACCCCCTCCCCTGTCTCGCCTGAAGATTCTATATCCCGGAATGTTGAGCTGCCAATCCTGCCATTCCCTCAACCACGTCTCTGCGATGGCTACTATATCACAATTCCAAGTGTCCATCCTCACCCTTAACTCATCTGTTTTACCTGCAATACTCCTGGCATTAAAGTAGAGTCCATCCAGCCTTGCCTTACTCCCTTAAAGCTTATTGCAGGTGTACTCCCTCTGACTTGATTGTTTTACTGTATTATGATGTGTCCCTATTTTGCTAACATTCTTTGACCCCTCCCCCTGCCGAATTATTTTAAACTCCTCCTAACAGCACTAGCAAACCCGCCCGCAAGGATGTTAGCCCTGCTCTGGTTCAGATGTAGACTGTTCCACTTGTACAGATCCCACCTTCCCCAGAAAAAGTCCCAGTGATCCAGGAATCTAAAACCCTCCCTCCTGCACCAACTCTTAAGCCACGTATTCATCTGCGCTGTTCTCCTATTTCTGAGCTCGCTAGCACGTGGCACTGGGAGTAATCCAGAGATTACAACCCGAGAGGTCTTGCTTTTTAGACTACTGCCTAACTCCCTGAATTCTTGATGCAGGACCTCATCCCTCTTTCTACCTATGTCATTGGTACCAACATGTACCATGACCTCTGCCTTATCACCCTCCCCCTTCAGGATGCCCTGCAGCCGTTCGGTGACATCCCAGGCTCTGGCACCAGGGAGGCAACATACCATCCTGGAGTCACGTTGACAGCCACAGTTGCGCCTATCTGTTCCCCTGACTATAGAATCCCCTATTACTATTGCTCTTCCTCCTTTCCTCCCCTCCTGTTCCGACAGGCTGCTTATGGTGCCAGAAGCTAGGCTCTGTCCGCACTCCCTGGATCAACCTCCAAAAAGGAATATCGATTTGCAAGCGGGACCCCAGGGAACTCCTGAACTGCCTGTTTCTCTTGGACTGCCTGGTGGTCACCCATTCCCTTCCTTCCTCAAGTCCCTTTATTTGCGGTGTGACCACCTCTCTAAACATGCTATCCACGATGCTCTCAGACTCGCTGATGCTCCACAGTGTCCCCAGCCACCGTTCCAGCTCTGAAACCCGAGCTTCCAGCAGCTGCAGTTGGACACACTTCCTGCACACGTGCTGGTTCCGGGCACTGGAAATGTCCCTGGCTTTCCACATGGAGCATGAGGAGCGCACCACGGCTTTGAGCACACCTACCATGACTTATCCCTTTTAAATTAAACCTTTTACGTCAATTACTCTCAGGCCCTTCTTTCCTGATCTTCGTTACTGTAGAATATACAAACTGTAATCCAAAAGACCTTAAACTATAAGCGATTAAAGTACTAAATACCTTACCCACCACTTACCAGTGGTTTCTTTACCTAGTAGCCTCTCCTGCTGCAGCACGCTCTGAAGATTCAAGAAGCTGGATAACATGGAAAAATGCAAAGAGCACCTCGTCCCCTATGCAACAAATTCCCGCTTTGCTCCAAATTCTGAATACCCACTCTGGCTGTGTCCCACTCAGGATGTGGTCTCTCTCCTGTTCTTGTGCAAGCAACACCTCTGATGGGAGGTGGAGGAATCATCTGATGAAAAACTATACAGGCTTTGGGCCATCAGAGATGAAGAAACATAACTGCACCATCCACTAAAGCAGGCACACGCACGTTAACCATATGAATTAGGAACAGGAATGGTTCACTCGGCCCCTTGAGCCATTCAATAACATCACGATTGATCTGATTTTAATCTCAATGCCACATTCCTGTCTACCCCCATAACCTTTCACCCTCTTGCTTATCAAGAATATATCTACCTAGATGTGGATTCTAGCTCTAGAATAGGATTGGGTTCACAATTTGGCGATCACCTCATCGACATGTGCCCACAGCAGGAAGGTGCAGTGACAGCCAAGGTCTCTAACACTAGGAGGACTGCTGAAGACCAAGCCCCTGCAGTGTTTGAGTCTGATGGTCAGCCTCTGCAATCGACTTTGAGGGAAATGTTGGAGATGCAGAGGCAGGTAGGGGAACATCAGGCAGAGTTGTCAAAGGCTGGCAAGAGACTGGAACGAAGGATGGAGGAGACTGTCTATGTCCTGCCTGACGTTGTGGCTTTGGCATCTGAGCACATCAAAGTTTCCATTGTAAGGGTGGCGGCTGCCTTGGAGACCCAAGTCCAGTAGTTTCTGCCTGATTTGCACTTGGACCAGCACACCATCGCTCTAGCCATCGTTGCAGAAGTGGCTAGATGATAGGGGGATGGGGCACCTCGGCCTCCCTTCAGGTGCCCCTTCTCCTCAAGCAGTCAAAGAGGGGCCCTCAGGCCCCAAAGGGAGGAGGACCGCCAGCCAGACACCCTGAGGCATCTTCCCAGGATGCTCCAAGGGAGTCCTGCTGCTCGAAATCCCCTCTGCTGGTGACCCCATGAACTCCAACAGGTCAGGTAGAGGAGGGTGCACCTGCCCCAGAGCAGGCCTCAGACCATCAGAGGATGCCCACCAAAGTCATCTCAGACAACAGGGCATTGTAGTCAGCTGGCTACCTCCAACTCTGCTGCAGATGTCAGGGCAGCACCTAGACTTGGCAGTAGGGTTAGAAAAATTGAGAAGCTTTGAATGCACGATGGTGGCACTCTTGTCATTCACTGTATATAATCTGCACAATGTAAGTATAGTTCGCATTTATCCCTCTCCAAGCCTCAGGTACTGAAGGGCTGATCGTTATGATGCCATGTCCCGTGTTCATTCAAGGGTACAAAATGAACCCCACACCCAAATTATTTTCCATCTGGTTCCTCAATTCCATTAAGACTCACTCAATCTCACTAAAGGTGAATCACCTTTAGTTCCACATCTGCGACAAGAGTAAAGGCACTTCGTATATGAAAATGATGGCTGGAAAATATACATGCACTTCTTGTATCTCAGGCAGACATTATTTGGCTTCATGAGAATTGGTCATCAAGATTAGTGATTATCCTGATGCTGTCGCATTGAAGTCTGTAGTTTGTGGATATAACAAGTATTTGCCATGACTAACGTCAGAGTCTTTTTCCCAAATGTACTTTGCAATGGTATCTATTTTAGGATTCTGAGTTTTTGGGAAAAGTAGTAGTCATAACTGAGCACCATAGCCTTTTATGGTCCCCGCCGTGTGTTTTCACCTCTGTATTTAAGGTTAAACATTATTCCTTTCTTAGTTCTCGCTTAACTCATGCATGACACTGAACGATTGAAGTTGGTTCCACTCAGTGACATTGGAAATGACTGTTGAGAGGAATAAGTGTGATGTCAGAGGTTTGTGCTTATCTTGATGAAGCCACCTATTTACCTGCTAGGCTCGTACTTCGCTCCTGAATGGCTGCTAGCGGTGCTTTACAGAATCCTTCTGCAAAGGAACAGCATGCAAATCAATATGGAATTCATTGCATGACTCTGCCTCATTGACAAAGGGTAGATAGAAAGGATTGGCCTTGTGAGATGGACAATGTCGAGGACTGTAATGCTATGAAAGCGATGCTTGAGCACCTCTCCTGAGTGCACAGCAGGATTTATGAAGGGAAGAAGTTGCCATTCACTGCCGTGTCAATAATGACTGAGCCACCCAAATGAAATGCAGGACGTAGACTTGGCAAGCTTCTGACAAATATAGGGTCATGAGTGTTTGCCAATAATCAAATGATGGTCCTGCTGAGCAACTCTCTGTGAGGACAATGCGAACATAACACGTGGCTTTGGGTGCATGCTGTCGAACAGCACTGTGTCCAGATGGCATCTTGGGGCTCAGTAGCAAGATGAAGCTTCTGCATTATTCATGCATGAGAGCTGGTGTTTAGAGAGATGCTGCTGTCTGGATGTAGCTTCCTCATGAGATGGTCAAGCGCTGATCATTAACAAATGCTGCCTTGCTAAGCTACTGTCATATTGGCATGAGTGCATCCATGAGTGTGATGGCATTTCAGCCTCATGAAGGATGCCATGCCCACTGACTTGTTGATACCATGATTGAAAGGACTGCACTAGTTAAAGAAATGTGCCAGTGAAGTGCTGATCACATTCCACAGCAGCCACATGTTCCCTAGCCCACTGCGCCTTCCAAGGATGACACTATCATTGAGGTTCAAGATGACTTATGCTGCTTCCTTGATCATTGTGAGATTGATGACCTTTCCTGATATGATGACGCTGACAATGAAGGTTTTGTTGTGTCCCCTGCATCGAAGAACTTTGATCATGAAAATTTGTCTTCATCTTATTCTTCTTGAATTCTTGTAGCTATGAGGTTGTCATGGTCATGCCTGTTGCGTCGTGCCCATGCAATGGCATCCTCATGTGTCTCGTCTGAATCGTAGCCCTCTTCAGTTTCATCCCCTTCTATGTCCTCCTCACCTGAGATGTCTAACCTCTCCATGTCTCCCTCTGGCAACACATCCTCCCTTTGCAGTGCTAGGTTGTGCAGGGCACAGTAAACAACAATGATGCAGGACACTCTCTGCAGTGAGCACTGGAGAGACCCACCTGACCAGTCCAAACAATCAGAAACCAGCATTTTATACAGTTCCAGCATAACATCCATGCTCTTGTATTCTATGCCTCAATTAGCCGAGACAAAGAATACAAGAAGGTCAATCATTTGTTCTATTAAGGACTTTGTGGCAGAATGTGCAGCATAGTATCTCTCCTGAGATGCAGTCTGTGGCCGATGAACAGGTGTCATTAGCAATATCTTCTGGAGGTACCACTTATCAACAAGGAGCCAACCATCTAAGCACTGAGCTCCCTCAAATATCTCAGGCATCTGGGAGTGACTCAAAATGTATGAGTCATGTGTGCTCACCAGGTGCATAGAACAAGCATGCTGGATTTTCTTTCTGTGATTACAAATTAGCTGAACTTAGCTGAGAGTGAAATCTTTTTCTATTAATGAATCTCACAGGCTGCTGCCAGGGAGCTCCCAAGGCTATAAGTGTGCAGTCGATGATGCCCTGCAATTGTGGGAAGCCCAAGGTTGCAGCGAATCCCACAGATCTGGCAACCTGGCTTGCTTCATCTATGCGGAACTGTACATAATGGTGAGTTTTACTGGGCCTCTCTCACCTCCCCAATATCACCAATTGTGAGATTCTACAAAGGTCCCCAGTTGGAGCCCTTGAAGGATCCGCTTGCAAAGAAGTTCAATGTGACGGTAACCTTCAGAGCAACCGGCATTGGATGCCCTCCAAGTCTGTGCGGCGTGTGTTCCTCACGGAGAATGTGGCAAATATGAGTTAGCACATCCCTAGACAAGCGGAGGCATATCCAGCACTGTCTTTCACTCATCTCCACATATGAACTGTGCCTTCTGTAGATCCTTGATCATGTCAAATGTCTTTGTAGATTTGGCCCCTCCTCGTTAGCATCTGGGACTTTCTGGGGAACTGTTTCCTGTTCCTTAGAGCAATGGTCTTCCCTGAGCCATGCCAATTGGTTATGGGCCCTTCTTCTCCCCATTCTAATCAAAGCTATCAAGAAGGAAGCGTTACTTGCAGCCAACATTCTCCACTCCTCCTTTGAACTGAACAGATGCAATTGAGCAATCAATGGTAGATCACATTGAATGGTCTCCCTCCATATACAAGGCAGGAATGCAGTCTCTAGCCATTGACTTGCCCTCAGTCTGTATATGGCATAGCAAGGCCACCCTTTGCAGGATGATATCATCCTGGAGGATGACCCTTTCCCCTCAAACTGCTCATTCACAATGAGGGTCTTAATTAGGGTAAAAGACTCAAGTCCTAGGATCCAACATTAGGCTCCTGGTATTTGTCCTCCAGTGGCCTTGCCAATAACTATCAATACCCAATCCTTACACTTATGTCATGACTGCAAGCATGGTGCCTTGAATGCCATGACCAGTGCACTGGGAACATGGAGGCTTGTAGGGTCAATGTTGCCTCAGCACAGCAGATGTGTTCCTTGATTGTTTGACTCTACATCCATTCTGACATGCCTCTGGAAGGATCAGATGCCAATTAAAACCATATGCACCACAGCACCTAAACTGAAAAGATTCTCACCTGAATCCCTGAATTAGTAAAGGAGTAAAGTAAATCTTGCTCATTGTGCATCAGACCCTCGAGTCCAGCACTCAGCTGAGCCATCCTCTCCATGGTTTGAGCAGGTCATTTATAGGATGGCTCTTCAGTTGGCCAAAAATTGCCGTGTTGAACTCCCCCCACATGCCCAGAGACCCATCCCCGAACATTTTTTTCCCAGCTTGTTTTCCAAGCTGCTCTATCCTTGGGTGAGATCAAAATGGTGCTGCTGACTTTCATCCGTGAGACCAGCTTCCAGCCTCCCCCGAACACCAACCAAGATCATCCCACCCTCCTCCATACTCATCACCTCGTAATTTCCCTTCCTTCTGTCACTATCCAGCCTCCCCTGTTACCTTTGACTCCATCATTGTCCATGTGCATTGTCCAGAGCTCTGAAGAAGGGTCATATGGACTCGAAACATTAACTTTGGCTTTCTCTCTCCACAGATGCTGTCAGACCTGCTGAGTTTTTCCAGCTTTTCTGTTTTTGTATCATGTATGTGATATTGGTCATCTGCTATACTAAATACCCTCTGAAATGGCCTAGCAAGCCATGAGGTATCAAACTGCTACAAAGTCTCAAAAAAAAGGGATGAAGCCGGACAGACCACCTGGCACTGACCTAGGCACCGGAAATGACAACAGCAAACTCAGCCCTGTCGACACTGCAAAGTCCTCCTTACTAACATCTAATGCCAAAATTGGGACAGCTGCCTCACAGACTAGTCAAGCAACAGCCTGACATAGTCATACTCACAGAATCATAGCTTGCAGATAATGTCCTAGACACCACCATCACCATCCCTGGGTATGTCCTGTCCCACCGGCAGGACAGACCCAGCAGAGGTGGTGGCACAATGGTATGCAGTTGGGAGGGAGTTTCCCTGGGAGTCCTCAGCATCGACTCCAGACCCCATGAAGCCTCATGGCATCAGGTCAAACATGGGCAAGGAAACCTCCTGCTGATTACCAGGCTCCCTCAGCTGATGAATCAGTGCTCCTCCATGTTGAACACCACTTGGAGGAAGCACTGAGGGTGGCAAGGGCACAGAATATACTCTGGGTGGGGGACTTCAATGTCCATCATCAAGAGTGACTCGGTAGCACCACTACTGACTGAGCTGGCCGAGTCCTAAATGACATAGCTTCTAGACTGGGTCTACGGCAGGTGGTGAGGGAACCAACAAGAGGGAAAATCATACTTGACCTCATCCTCACCAACCTACCTGCTGCAGATGCATCTGTCCATGACAGTATTGGTAGGAATGGCCACGGCACAGTTGTTGTGGAGATTAAGTCCCGCCTTCACATTGAGGATACCCTCCATGTGCTAAATGGGATAGATTTCAAACAGATCTAGTAACTCAAGACTGGGCATGCATGAGGTGCTGTGGGCCATCAGCAGCGGCAGAATTGTACTCAAACACAATCTGTAACCTCATGGCCTGGCATACTCCCCACTTTACCATTACCAACAAGCCAGGGGATCAGCCCTGGTTTAATGAATAGTGCAGGAGGCCATGCCAGGAGCAGCATCAAGCATATCTAAAAATGAGGTGTCACTCTGGTGAAGCTATAACACAAGACTACTTGTGTACCAAACGGCATAAGCAGCAAGTGATAGACTAAGCGATTCCACAGCCAATGGATCAGATCTAAGCTCTGCAGTCCTGCCACATGTGTTGTGAATGGGGGTGGACAATTAAACAATTCACTGGAGGAGGATCCTCCACAAATATCCCCATCCTCAATGATGGAGGAGCCCAGCCCATCAGTGCAAAAGATAAGGTTGAAGCATTTGCTACAAACTTCAGCCAGAACCGCCGGGTGGATGGTTCACCTTGGCCTCCCCTGGAGGTCCCCAGCATCACAGATGCCAGTCTTCAGCTAATTCAGTTCGCTTCATGTGATATCAAGAAATAGCTGAAAATACTACAAAGGCTATGGGCCCTGACAATATTCCGGCACTTGTGCTCCGGCACTTGTTGTGCTCCCTAGCCAAGTTGTTATAGTACAGCTACAACACTGTCATCTACCCGGATATGTGGAAAATTGTCCAGGTATGTCCTGTACACAAAAAGCAGGATAAATCCAACTGGCTAATTATTGCCCCATCAGTCTACTCTCCATCATCAGTAAAGTAATGGGATGGGTCATCAACAGTGCTATCAAGCAGAACTTGCTTAGCAATAACCTACTGATTGACGTCCAGCTTGGATTCCCCCAAGGCCACTCAGCTCCTGACCTCATTACAGCCTTGCTTCAAACATGGACAGAAGAGCTGAACTCCTGAGGTGAGGTGAGAGTGACTGCCCTTGACCTCAAGGCTGCATTTGACCGAGTGTGGTATCAAGGAGCTCTAGCAAAACTGGAGTCAATGGGAATCAAGGAGAATGCTCTCCATTGGTTGGAATCACACCTAGCACAAAGGAAGATAATTGCGGTTGTTGGAGGTCAGTCATCTCAGCTCCAGGACATCACTGCATGAGTTCCTCAGGGTAGTGTCCTCGGCCCAATCATCTTCAGCTGCTTCACCAATGTCCTTTCTTCCATCATAAGGTCAGAAGTGGGGATGTTCACTGATGATTGCACAATATTCAAAACCATTCATGACTCCTCAGATACTGAAGCAGTCCATGTCCAAATGCAGCAAAACCTGGACAATATCCAGCCTTGGGCTGACAAGTGGCAAGTAACATTCATGCCACACAAGTGCCAGATAATGATCATCTCCAACAAGAAAGAACCTAACATTGACATTCAGTGGCATTGACTATCAACATCCTGAGTGTTACCATTGCCCAGAAAGTGAACTGGACTAGCATTTAATACTGTGGCTACAAGAACAGGTCAAGGCTAAGAATCATGTGACGAGTAACTCACCTCCTGACTCCCAAAAGCCTGTCCACCATCTACAAGGTACAAGTCAGGAATGTGGTGCAATACTCCCCACTTGCCTGGATGAGTGCAGCTCCCACAACACTCAAGAAGCTTGACACCAGCCAGACAAAGCAGCCTGCTTGATTGGCACCCCATCCACAAACATTCACTCCCTCCACCACCGCCGTACAGTAGCAGCAGTGTGTACCATCTATAAGATGCACTGTAGGAGTTCACCAAGGCTCCTTAGGCAGCACCTTCCAAACGCATGACCACTACCATCCAGAAGGACAAGGGCAGCAGCTAGATAGGAACACCAGCACCTGGAAGTTCCCCTCCAAGTCACTCACCATCCTGACTTGGAAATATTTCGCCGTTCCTTCACTGTTGCTGGGTTTAAATCCTGGAACTCCCTTCTTAAGGGTATTACGGGTGTACCTACGGACTGCACCGGTTCAAGAAGGCAGCTCACCACCACCTTCTCAAGGACAATTAGGGATGGGCAATAAATGCTGCCCTAGCCAGCGAAGCCCACATCCCGTAAATGAATTTAAAAAAAACATTCTTTTGGATCTCGCGTGGATAAACACACATCGAGTCATGTACAAGCGTAAGTAAATATATTAAAGAAGTGCTCAAATGTGTTATATGCATTGTGAAAGGTGTAATGGTGAACCCATTAGTGATCTCGTTGAGATGGCTCCCTTCGCTCTCGCACACTCCTATGAAGTTCCACCCCCCCCACCGCCCAAACACATCTTCCCTCCCTGCCCCTGTCAGTATTCCGAAGGGACTGTTCCCTCTGTAACACCCTGTGTAACACCCTGGTCCACTTCTCTATCACTCCCAACACTTTATCCCCTTCCCAGGGCACCTTCCCACACAATTATAGGAGATGTAACTCTGCCCCTTTACCTCCTCTCACCTCATTGTTAAAGTCCCCAAACAGTCTTTCCAGGTGGAACAGCGATTTATTTATATTTCTTTCAATTTAGCCTATTGCATTTGATGCTTACAGTGCTATATCCTCTACACTGGGGAGCCCAAATGCAGACTTGGTGACTGCTTTCCGGAACACCTTGCTCAGTCCACAAGCATGACCCTGACCTTCCTGTCAACAGCTTGTTCTCATGCTCACATATATGTCCTTGGCCTGTTACAATGTTCCAGTGAACTTCAAAGCAAGCTGTAGGATCGGCGCCTCATCTTCTGATTCGGCCTCCTGGACTCAACATTGAGTTCAAAAACTTCAGACCATGTCCTCCATTTTGAAGTTTCTTTTGCAATGCGCCAATCTATCTTTCTTTGCTTTCAGAATGAGCTGATCTTTATTCTTCTATTAGCACATACTCTGGACCTATGCTTTGTTTCTTTACTACAACCATTATCACTGCCTTGGTCTTGTGTTCCATGGCATCTTTGGTATATAATCTCCCCCGACCTCTAACCCATTCCTGACCTTCCATTTTATTCCATCCTACCTGCCCCAATTTTTCAACTGTGTAGAACTCATCACATTTCTCCCTCTCTTCAGTTCCAAGGAGAGTCACATTGGACTCAAAACTCTTTCTCCCACCATAGATGCTACCAGACCTGCTGAGTTGATCCAGCACTTTCTGTTTTCATTTCAGATCTCCAGCATCCACAGTATTTTGCTTTTGCAACACTTCTATGTACAAAGGGTGGTGGGTGTTTGGAACTGTCTTCTGCAAATGGCAATTGATGTTAGTTCATTTGTTAACATGAAAACTGAGATTGTGCCTTGGGACATTTTATTAAGTTAAATGCTATGTAAATACAAGTTGTCGTTGACATTTTTTTTTATTAGCCAAAGGTATTAAGGTATATGGGATAAATGTGAGTATATGGAGTTAGGTTGCAGATCAGCCATGATCTCGTTAAATTGTGGAACAGGCTTGAGAGGTTAAATGTTCAACTCCTGTTCCTAGATTCCTATAAATGGAACAGTAATTCTTTTTCTGCCTTTAATTTTCTTATTTTCATAGGGGAAATTCTTCTTCGCTATTTGAACAATTTGATTAAGTCATTTAGAATAAATGGGTTAGCAATTTTAATGCACAGGGCATTTTTCCTCCTTCTGAGGGGAAATAGTTTTTGAAGGTTCAGCTACAATATACTACTTCTTAAGTGATTTCCTTTATTGCATGCACAGGTCCATCTAGCCATGCCTCTGTTCTCAAACGCATTTATGGGAAGGATCATCAAAGCAACTTTTATGACTTTGGAGCAGATGAGAGAACAAAAGAACAAGGAACAGGGCTAAGGCCCAGAAAACTATTTAAATATGATTTTGGAAACCAGAACATTAACAGAGGTATTTTTTTTAACCTTTATTCTTGTTCACTCCCAGTTCTCTTCAGCCTCCCATAATGGTATACTTGTTTTCCTAAAAATGCTGTATGGAACATTCTTGGCTACAGGTGCCTAAACTAAGTTTGGACTCTGAGTTTGGAAGAACAGTAATTTGTGTGAATTGAACAGGAAGCTATAAAGGGACTTAAACTAAGTGAATGGGTAAGATTATCGCAGATGGAGATCAGTGTGGGGAAGAGTGAGATCGTCTGTTTTTAATCCAAGGAACACAACTCAGAGTTTCTTCTGAATTACAAGAGACATGGGGCAGAATTTTACGGCAGCAGGATTTTACGTTCCCACTGAAGTCAATGGGGTTTATAATGTCTCGCCGCATTTTATGGCCCCGTCCCCGCCGAAACGGGGCCGTAAAATTCTGCCCAATGGTGATATGGAGGATAACCTATACAGAACTTTAGTCAAGGCCCACTGTGTTTAGTTTGCACTTTAGGAAAGATAATGCCTTGGGGATGATGCAAACTACAGTCACCAAAATAATTCCATGCCCAAAGGATTAAATTATGTGGCCATTTGCAAGAACATGGTTTACATTCCCTTGATTTTAGAAGGTTGAGGGCTGTATTAATCAAGGAATTTATGATTAAGTTATTCAATAGAATAAATACAGCGAAACTACTTTCCCTGTTGAGGGATCGCAGACAAGGGCATAGCCTCAAAATTAGATGTACAAGAGTTAGGAGTGAAATCAGGAAAAAGTTTTTTTCACACAAAGCACAGTGGAATTAAATATTGGGAAGCCATTGTTTTCTGTCCCCAATCCAAACTCCGTTCCCTAGCTGCTGATTCCAACCTTCTCCCTGGCAACAGTATGTGATAAGCCAGTCTGTTCGCAATTTTGGTGTCATATTTGATCCCAAGATCAGCTCTGACCCCATATTTGTGTCAACACAAAGGCCGCTTATTTCCACCTCTGTCACTGTTCATCTGAGACTGAAACCCCTATTTGTTCCTTTGCTGCTTCTAGGCTTAACTATTCCAGCACCCTTCTTCCTGGTCTCCCACTGTAAATTTGATGTCTTCCAAATTTGATGTTATGACCACAGCCGGTATTAATTGCTGCTCAAACCAAATCCCAGAGGGAAACTTGCCTTACAGACCTCAACTTTTTTTTTGTATTCTGATAACAAGAAGAAGACATTCTAATCCTAACAGTAAGAGGTCCATTAACAATTTTGGGATTTAAAAAAGGTGTAAGTTTTATTATCAAAAAATAAAAGAAAACTTAAGCACACAGGATTACAGTTACACAATTGAGGTTAGTCTGACAAAACGTCCCCCCAAAAGCTCTCTACTTGGTCAAACCCACAAATAAACACCTCCTAGGCAACACTCCCTTATAGATGTCTAATATGAAATCTAATAATATTACACAAGGCAAACTTCTGTCGCTTCAGTAAAGGTGTACCACAGGACCTTTACCCTCTTCAATTCTGCGGTAGAATCCACTTCAGAATAAAACTGCTTGCTGCAGCCCAAGACTTTTCTGGCTTGACTGGATAGGTGATTCAAAAAGCATCCTCCCCCTGTCCAGAACTGCAACTGTCTCAACAGCTTAAACAGCTCCAGCTATTTCCAGCCATCTCCAGTTCAGCAGCTATACCAGCTATCCACAGTAACTCTAGCATACCCTTTTTCCCTTTCACCTTCATTCCATTGTTTTCACAGCCCTGTGAAGCTCAAACGCTTCCAAATATAAAATTATTCATGTTTCCATCTTGTCTTTGCTTTTGGGTCAATAAAATATCATATCCCCACTACTTGTTTACCTATAAACTCCTGCAAGATGCAAACATTTTCTCGTCACCTCTGACTCCCCTTTGATATTCAAACACCTCTCAACTTATCTATAAATGCAAATATTAGATGTAACCTTTTTACTTAGACCTCAACTTAACACCTCTATCATTTTCATGTTTCCAAACCCCCAGACAACCTTGGTCCCATCAAACTCTTGCCCAGCTTAATTAAATCACACACACACACACACACACACAGTCACCCAGCCTTCTTTACAGAATAACACAATATTCCCCAAATATTTTTTAAAACATCCATTCTCACACCATGTCTTAACTCATGCCAAGCCCCATTCCCCTATCACCCCTGTGCTGATTGGCTCCTGGTCTAGCAATGCCTTGACTTTAAAATTCTCATCCTTGTTTTCAAATCCCTCCATGGCCTTACCCTTCCCTCCGTCTGTAATCTCCTCAACCCTCTACACTACTCTTATTCTGGCATCTTGTACATCCCTGATGTTAATTGCTCCGCCTTTGCTGTCAATGCCTTCAGTTGCCTAGGCCCTATGTTCTAGAATATCCTCTTTAGACCTCTCTACCTCACTTTCCTCCTATAAGACACTCCTTAAAACCTCTTTGTTGAAGCTCCTGATGTTGCTCGGTGTCATATTTTGTTCCATAATGCCCCTGTGAATCACCTTGGGGCATTTTATTTTAAAGGCACTATTTAAACATAACTTTTAAAAATTCTTTCACAGGATGTGGGCATCATTGGTTAGGTCAACATTTAGAGACATAGAAACTAGGAGCAGGAGTAGGCCATTCAGCCCTTCAAGCCTGCTCCGCCATTCATTATGATCAGGGCTGATCATCCAACTCAATAGCCTGCTTCGCTTTCTCCCCATATCCTTTGATCCCTTTCGCCCCAAGAGCTATATCTAACTCCTTCTTGAAAACATACAATGTTTTGGTCTCAACTACTTTCTGTGGTAACAAATTCCACAGGCTGACCACTCTCTGGGTGAAGAAATTTCTCCTCATCTCAGTCCTAAATGGTCTACCCCATATCCTCAGACTGTGACCCCTGGTTCTGGACTCCCCTATCATCGGGAACATCCTTCCTGCATCTACCCTGTCTAGTCCTGTTAGAATTTTATAGGTTTCTATGAGAACCCCCTCATTCTTCTGAACTCCAGCGAATATAATCCTAATCGACTCAATCTCTCCTCATATGTCAGTCCGCCAACCCAGGAACCAGTCAGATAAACCTTCGCTGCACTCCTTCTATAGCAAGTACATTGTGCATCCTAATTGCTCTTGAGAAGGTGGTGGTGAGCTGCCTTCTTGAACTGTTGCAGAGGTGTAGGTACACCCACAGTGCTTTTAGGAAGGAAGTTCCAGGATTTTGACCCAGCGACAATGAAGGAACTGCAGTATATTTCCAAGTCAGGATGCCGTGTGGCTTGGAGGGGAGCTTGCAATGGTGGCATTCCCATGCATTCACTGCCCTTGTTCTTCTAAGTTGTTTTTTGTTGTTGTTATTTAAGATGAAATGGAAAAGCTTCTTTGATTGATGAGAGTAATTACACCTTTGAGCAAAATAAACAACCTAGAGTGTGGGAAAAGATTTTTAGATTTGCAGGCAGTCAGTATAGGCCAGTTTATATTGCTCTCCTCATTCTTCTTACTTCATAATCACCTTCCCCACCTGCCCCCTTGAGTTCCTGGCCTCCCCGACCCCAAGTCCCAAGCCACAGGCTCCAGCAGCTAAGCACATGCGCAGCTGCAAATGAGGTGAACATACTCTGTGGTTCTGATGGGGGTAGTGGGTAGCACGATGGCCTTTGGGCTTGTCCCCCATATCGGTATAAAAATGCAGAGGGCAGCCGATTTGACTTACAGGTAATCACTCCAAATTTTTATTTCTTCCTTTCAATTTTTCCTTACTCGTCTTTTCTTGGTTCTATTATTAATAGGCTCTTGTAATTTCTAACAGTTCCCTCTCTGCATATTATTGATTTTAAGCCTCATTTCCTTTCAGCTTGGTCCCAGACTGCTTCAGTTGTAGCCCATCAAAACAGTATAGCTTCTTCCTGTCCCAGTGCTGGTACCAGTGCCCCACAAAATGGAGCCCTCCTTCCCACACTACGCCTTTAGCCACATGTTGATCTATTTCAACACCTCTGCATTGTTCCTCTTACCTCTGGTTCGTGACTGTGCTGTGGAATAAATTATTCAGCAATTCCTCCTTTTCACTTATCTGTCTCTAGTGTGGATTTCAGCTCAATGACTGAGCCAGAGTGTCTCAAGGCAGAAACATTTCTTGCAAACTTGGCAGTCTGAGATAGTCTCATTATCCACAAACCCCCACGTGCTACACTGGACACACTACTTTACATTTATTACTCAATTAATTTATTTATTTGTGAGTTAATCTATAGTTTCTGTACTGTGAGAGGCATCTGTAGTGAGTACTGACTCAGCGGGTAGCACTTTCATGTCTGAGTCAAAAGGCTGTTGGTTCAATTTCCAGTCTAAAGATCTAAGCACAATGACCTTGGCTAACACGTCAATACTCTGGGAATACTGCACTGTACTGAGGTGCATTCTTTCAGATGAGACATTAAACTGAGTCTCCAAATGTGGTCTCAGGTGGATGTAAAAAGTTCCATGGCAGTACTTTGGAGAAGAGTAAGGGGATTATTCTCGGTTTTCTGACCAATATTTAATCCTCAATCAACTTCACTAAAACTGGTAATTCGGTCGTGCTGTTTTTGGAAGCTTGTTGTGTGCAAATTGGCTGCTGTGGCTCTTACATTAATGATGGCAGACTCTTCGCAGAAGAATATCATGGGAAGTCTTGTCATTGTGGTCGTTTGCATGATTGTTGGTGACTGAAGAGGCCAATTCCTGATCTGCAGGCTCTTGAGCAGTTGTGGCATGGGAATTCCTGGTTTGGAGGGGCTCTGATATTAGCGACCACCTTCCGTCATCTGTGCCTTTCTTCAGCAGCCTAACATTTGTTTGTTTTGAAATTGTAGGTTGCTTTGCTGGTGCTGTACACCAGCTGTCTCTGTCAACATGCTCCTGACCACACCCCCATTGGTCAATGTCAGCCAGAGGGTGCTGTCTTTTCAGCTGGTCTTTGAAACATTTGCAAAGTGCACTTCAGTTGCACTTACCAGACCATAGTTCACCATAAAGCACTGGTTTTGGAATTCTAGGACCCTCCATGTTCTACAATGGTGTAGCAAGAGAATTAATTCAACGTTGAGTAGATTTGCTCTGTTGAGGACTTAAATGATGAAGTCCTGCCATCTGATGTTCGTGATGGATTGAAGACAGTGTCTCTGGAAACGGTCCAGCAATTGCATTTGTTTTCTGTACAGAATCCAGGATTCTAACCCATATAAGAGGGTGGTGATGACAACTACTCTGTCGACTTGAGTTTTGATAGAGATGCATAATGAATGGTTTTGCCAGACACGCTTTGAGGGACGGCCAAAGGAGCTGTTAGTCTTGGACAATCAATTTTCGATTGCTTTGTTAACTGTAGTATCATATGAGATAATGCTACCTAGATAGATAAACTGTCTTGAGGTTGCTGCTGTCAATGCTGATCTGTTGTGGATTGTAATTTCCTCAAGGCCATGGTTGGTACAGCACTTTTGTTTTCTTCAAGCTATAGTAAGGCCAAAGGTATTTGCTGCCTCAGAAAATCGGTTTACAATGAACTGCATTGCCTCCTCTGTGTGTGTGAGAAGATTGCAATCGTCAGCAAACAGATGCTCCATCATAAGCTGTTCTGTGGTTTTGGTATTTGCCAGTAGTCACCGCATTTGTTTGGAAGTTGAGGTATTTGAACTTCTGTCAAGCCTGCCTTTGCCTCTTGAAATATTATGCTGAAGAAAATAAAGAGGGTTGATGCTAAGAATGCAGCGTTACTTCACATCTTTAGGGATAGGGAAGCTGTCTCAAAGGGCTCCGTTCTGCTTGACCTAACCTTTCTGGCCTTTGTGCAGTTGAAGAAGAATGGCGAGGAACTTTGGAGGGCACCCCAATTTTCCGTGCCCGCGGGCAGTGGGCATGATAGGTGGCATGCGCAAACAATATGGCACGATCGGTTTCATGACGGCGGTAAGGCAGATCACAATCATCTGCTCAGCCCGCCAATGGCGGGCCGCATTTCCTGCCAACAGTTGTCGGGGAGCTCATTGTAATACATCAGCATATCATTATCAGGCCATCCCACCAGACTCTTGCATCCCCACCAGATCATCCATCCATGTCAGTGGGAAAGCTCGTGTTTCTCAACAGCACACAAGGCGATGTGCACCTGGCGGCCTTCACTTTGTGGTAACTGGAGATGAGTGAACATAGGGTCGCCTGATGCTTTGCAGGCTTTGGGGAACCGGGGTGAAGTGCTGCCCTGCCACGGAGGTGACTCGGGGAGGGTGTTGTCAGGGTGCAACTGCTGCCCAGCCTCGCAGGCGATTGTTGTTGGTGGGGGTGTTCAGGGGCAACTGCTGCCTAGCTGCAGAGGTGACTGTTGTCGGGGGGTGTCCGGGGCAACTGCTGCTCAGTTGCAGAGGCGACAGTTGCCGGCGGGGGGTGTCTGGGAGCAACTGCTGCCCAACCTCGGAGGCAACTGTCGGGACGGGCGGTGGGGGAGAGTGCAACTGCTGCCCTGGCATTGGCTCCCGTGCACAAGAAATCGAGGCAGGGGGCAGGGTAGGCGAGGGAAGTGGCCACGCAGCAGAGACACCTGTATAAACTGACCATTCCTCTGCAACTGAGACAGCTCAGGCGCAGCCACAGTGATATGATTGGGGGTCGGGCTCCTAGACTGCCCATTCACGCAAGCAACACGGAGGGACTAAAGTGCCACCAAGTGCACCAGACCTTAGTCTCTCTGCCCCCGGCCCCCCCAACCCACCTTCTCCCCAGCGCAGACTGCGAGTCCGCGACCATTTCACTGGACCACAGGGCAGTAGGACTGCACAAGTTGTACAGTCTCCTGGCCAACGCTGGCCATGTAGCAGTCACTGCTGGATGCACCCACAGCCCTTTGCAATCTCAGCATCCCGGTTAGGAGCAGTCTCCCCCGTGTCGCAGGTTGACAGGGCAGCCATGCAGCTCACTCACCTGTGGCCACCTGAGGGGTGGCCAGCACTCTCCAGGAAGCGTTAAGGGGCCAAGAAAGGTGCCAAGTAAACTCATGCTAACTACATCTCTCTCTCTCTTTCATGCTGCAGGAGGACCACATCAGGAGCATGGAGCCCGGTGACCTAACAGTATGCCTGATGGCCTGCAGAGAACGGAGAAGACGGAGGAGAGAGTGACTGAGGCTCCCGACTGCGCAAAGGCAGGAGCAGCAACCTCAGGAGGAAGGGGCTATTGGGGCTCCCACACACGTTGCCCAGGAGTGACAGCGAGCCACGGCTGGTCCGTGCCTAGCGACACCCAGGGTCTAGAGATGCCGCCTGTCATTCCTGCAGATGACTGAGAACCAGTGTCGCCAACGACAGAGACCTGGTGGCTCACATCTGCCACTTACTGCAGGACTTGGCGCCAAGGGAACATGGAGGGCATCCACTGCCAGTGGCTGTGTAAGTGGCCGCAGCACTCAATTTTTATGCCAGTGGCTCCTTTCAGGGCTCCACAGGTGACCTCTGTGGGATATCACAAGCCACCACCCAAAAATGCATTCATGAGGTCATGGATGCCATCTTCTCAAGGGCACACAACTCTGTGCATTTTGCCAGGGACCGGGTCTGCAACCACCAGAAATGCATCCTATGCACGGTTTTCAGGGACTGTGCATGACGCCTACAACCTCAGTCAGTCACAGATCCCTGGAGTCTTCCAGGGTCCACAGAAGCTGCACGGATGGCTCCTCGGTGACAAGGGCTACCTGCAGAGGCCGTGGCTGATGACACCCGTGCGGCGGCCTCAGACTGCAGCAGAGTGATGATATAATGAGGCTCATGCTGCAGCTCACAATTTGGTGGAGTAGACCATCGGGATGCTGAAGATGAGGTTCCGGTGCCTGGACCAGTCTGGTGGAGCCCTGCAATACAGTCCGCAGAGGGTGGCTCGCATCGTCGTCATCTGCTGCTCTCTTTACAACCTGGCACTGTAATGGGGAGAGGAGCTAGCTGCACATCACCTCCGATGATGAGGCTGCTGACATGGATGAGGCTGAGGAGGTCCTCGAAGGTGATGGTAACGAGGATGAGACCCTCACATGGGTTAGCCGAGGCAGGTGCGTTCAGGAGGCCCTCAAAACTGCTAGATTTGAGGAGTATGATTACAACATGCAGTGAGCTGACCCTGTAGATCCTCACATCGCATTTGTGAACATTTGACTCTAGTCTGGCTTATGGCAGCGCGAATACCCTCTGTGAGAATGCTCCTGTCATGCAATGGAGACCCTAATAGTTGCTCACTTGCAGCAATGATGACGACATGCAGTGAGGACACTCCATAGATATTTACGTAGCCTCTGAGAATGTCTGACTCCAGTCTGGCTGAGGGCCGCTTGCTTGTGCTCCATGATCAGGGTTGTATCATAGAGATGCAGCCATGAAACTTTAGACGTTCTGATGCTTTGTCCACCTTCAGTACCTGAGCCCTTCAGGAGCTGGAGCACAGCATCAGTGGTCACAGATGCTGGTGTGATGGGGGACAGCCCCTCCTTAAAGGTGCTGGTAGCACACAGAGAGTATGAGAGTACACTGTGGCGCCTGCCCACTGCATTCTGGCAGCAATGACAAGCACTGCCAAGGTGTAAGCGTCAGTAATTTCTCCAGGAAGTGAGAGGCCGGGCCATCACTTTGGTCTGAAGGTTGCACAGAGGACAGGGAATAGGCCCTGGACTGAGACACCTGCCTTTTATCTTGTGCATAAAGGTTTCACATCTGAGTGACAAGAACACTGCTCATCAGAATAAGGAGCCATAGGCAGGGTGACACTCTTGGGAGTTTATTGACAATAGTGAACAGTATGTACAAGTGATTAACACCCGTGCCCAGGCTGTGCAACTAATTCTCCTTAACTTTCCTAATCCTGCAGCTACATCTTGGTGCTCCCCGGACATCCACAGCAGAGGTGGAGCCAGCCAGCTGACTGCATCGCCCTGTCTGTGATTACTTTGGTGGGCGTCCTCTGGAGGGCTGAGACTTGATTCCTCTGAAGAGGAATCTGGAGGCACCCTCCCTGAAGTCCCGTCACAGCGCTCACCCACGCCCTCCACCAGCGCAGACACACACCTCAGTGGGACCTAGCTTTAGAGTATCCCAGGATCACAATCTGGTGAGCGCATCGCGCTGTCTGATCCACAGCAGGCGGCAGCAGGGACTTCCCAGGTCCTCGGCACTCAGAGGACTGCTGGAGGCCAGAACGTAGCTGAATCCGAGTCAGATGATGAGCCTCTGGACTCGACCATGTCACTGTTGCTGGAGCTGCAAAGGCAAGCTAGAGAAGGGGTGACTGCTGCAATCCTCAGATTGCAAGGCACGATGGAGGAGTCCGTCCGCCTTCAGGCTGAGGTGATAGCATCGGCATTGCAACACACCAAGATCAACACTGGAAGGGTGGCGGCCATAATGGAGACCAATCTACATGTTGCAGATGCATCTATCCATGACTATTGGTAGGAGTGACCATTGTAGAGTCCTTGTGCAGACAAAGTCCCACCCTCCTAACTATTGTGCCAGAAATTGCAAAGTAACCATCCTGAGATAAGAAATCTACAGCAACCCAATACATTTTGGGAATAAAATGTGGAAATCTTCTGCATACAACTACACCCAGGAAGATAACTGAACAAAATGGTTGCAATGTGGAATCACCATATAAGAACCAGTCAAAGGACAGCTTACCGTATATTCCTATGTTTGTTTATCTTCTTCACGAACTGTTAAAAATCTTTAAGCCTATCTTCTTATTCTACAATCTGTACTAGAGTGTGTGGGCCCAGGGAATGTGTGACATATGGTGGTTGTGATTTACCTATTTTTTTTTAAATTTGGGAATTTTGTATCTATAAACTTATCTTGTTCTTTGTTTAAACTCAGAAAATCTGTCTGACTAATTCTTTATAATCTGAAAGTGGGTCTCCCTCAGTATTGGCAAAGCACATCCTGTGTAAATTCACAAGAAACCCTGCTATGGTCAGAGATAGAATGGCAAGATAGGGGAGTCATTATTTTTTTACCCCTCCTCACATGGCCATAATTTAAATTTGAGGACTCAGCCGGATAGGCCCCACAGACAATGAGTGAATTCGAATGGGGAAAGTAAATTGTTCCTTAGAAAGAATTAACAAAAAACTGCTACAGGCTTTCTTGGGTTTACAATACTAAAGTGCAAAAATTTCCACATTCAAAGCCAATGCCTTTCTAGAACAGATGAAAATTACTTCCGGTAATTTAAGGCTCTGTCCCTTGAGGACTGGAAAGTGTAGCTAAGGAGTTGGAGTTTCACCCAAAAGCCAGGAAATTTGAAATGTTCAAACTGGTGGCCAGAGAATTGGATTGCGAACGGAAAAAAATTGAAAAAGAAAAGATAGCTTTAGCAAAAATACAATTAGAATTTTTACATCAAAGTAAAAAAGAGAAGGAATTCCAAGCCAAAGAAAAAGAGAGAGAGGAAAGAGAAAAGGAGAAGGAGGAAGCTTTCCAAAGAAGACAGCAAGAAAGGGAGATAAGACTGCATGAATTGCCTACGGAGATAGGGGCGGCTGAGGCAGGCTAGAGGGTAATGCCCCAGAAAGTCCAAGACAGTCCAGAGAGGCTGAAAAAGCTGGAGAAAGCAGCAGGGATTTGCTGAGGTGAGGTTCGGAAGCCTTACAATGGGCAATAGAACCTGTGAGGGTTGAAGTGGCTAGGGAGGAGCCACTTGAATTTAACAAGCCATAGCCGGGCCAATAGAAATAAAATAGGACCCGAAGGAGTTAGAAAGCCCAGGCAGGCAGCAAGTCTGGCTGATGATTAGGAACTTGCCCACAAGCCCTCATCCCAAAGGAAAGCACTCTCTAATCACTCCCAGCAACCTGAAAAGGATATAAGGTGGGAGAGTAATAGGAATCTGAGCACCCATGGGAGAGAAGGGATGGCTGGAAACACCAGGACCACTCTTCAGATCAGAAAGGATGATGCTGAGAAAAGGAATGAGACTTGGAAGCATGTGTGTTTCAATTGCCATAAAACTGGACACCTTCGTGCTGATTGTTGGAGGTTACAGAGAAAACCCGTAGGGTTTATTGGGGTACATAGGCCCTGTGCAGGTAATGAGAGTCAGGCAGAAAACATAGCAGACCAGGTTGTGGCTTTGATCGCAGCAGAAAGTCGCTGTAAGTGTAACCCTCTGAGTGTGGGTGAGATTTGCATAGCCCCTGAGAGTTACATGGATTTTGTGTCAGAAGGAAACCTATCCCCTTTTCCCTAGAGTGAGGCAAGTAAGCTGAAAGTTATTCTGAGGGATACTGGGGCCAGCCAACCTCTACTGCTGGGAGGAGGCATGACCTTTCCCACAGAGAGAGCAGTACAGGCCAAAGTGCTGGTAAAGGTTATCAAGGGAGAGCACATGCCCATATCTTTATGCAAGGTGCAGTTGGAGTGCAATCTTATTTCAGGACTGGTGATGGTGGGAGTGTCCCCAGATTTCCTATGGATGGGATCGATCTGCTCCTCAGCAATGACTTGGAGGGATCAAAGGTGGTAACATTCCCAGTAGTTATAGAGAAGCCGAGCGAAGTCAGGGAGACAGAGCAGCTGCAGGAGAAAGTCCCTGGCATTTTTCCTGACTGCATGGTAACCTAGTCTATGGCCAAACCCCATTAGAGGAGGTCAAACTAGCACTATAGATGGATGACCCTGCCGTCTGGTTATCCAAAACCTTTTTCAGAAGTTTAGAAGACCCTAAGGATGTAATGAGTAGGCCTTCCACGGTTGCAGCTTAATAAGCCTACACGGTGCTAAAAAAAAGTCAGTACAGACTGCCCAGATTGAAGCTGAAGTGGGAGAAGTCATGAAGTGCAATTATTTTAAAAATGAAGTACTGATAAAGAAGTGGAGATTCCTTCGCAGACCTGCAGATGAGGAATGGACAGTGATCCAACAGTACTGGTGCTGCCAAGGTACCAAATATTGAGATTAGCCCATGAACTCCCTATGGCTGGACATGGTATATGAAAAGCCCAAGCCTGCATATGCCAGTATTTTTACTGGCCACACTTCACAAAGATGAGATGAGGTTCTGCAAAACATGCCACACCTGTCAGGTAATGGGGAAACTGCAGCCTGTAATTAAACCTACACCTATGATTCCCATACCAACCTTTGGGGAACCCTTCAGCAAAGTGCTAACGGATTGTATGGGACCCCTATATATTCTTATATTATTATTATGGATGTGGCTACCCGACTCCCAGAGGTCATTCCTCTGAGAACTATCTCTGCCAAGTGGTGGAGGGATTAACACAATTCTTTTCCCAATATGGGCTGCCCATTTCAATCCAGTTGCATCAGGGCTCAAATTTCATGACCAGAATATTCCAGGAAGTCATGGTAACCTGGGTGTAACCCAGCTAAACACCGCCCACAGTCACAAGGAGCTTTAGGACTGTACCACCAGACCCTAGAAACAATGTTCAGGGCATACTGTCTTGAATACCCTATGACTGGGATAAAGGAATGGGTTTTCTTCTGTTCACCACAAGGGACTCATCCAATGAATTTATATTAGTTTACATACACCAAGTGAGGGGCCCCCTGAAACTAATCAAGGAGAATTTTTTAGAACAGAAGAAAGAGACCTTAATGTTAGACTATGGCAGGGATTTTCCGGCCCCATCGCGGGCGACGCCCAGCCAGAAGTCCATTGACTCGCAGCGGGATCGGAAGATCGCGGCGGCGGGCAGGTGCGGAAAATCCCCGCCCTATATATTTGTGTTCCATCAGCGGCTCATGAGAGTCTGTGATGTGGCTCAGGACAATTTAAAAACTTCCTAAACAGCTATGAGAAAAAGAGCAGAAAAACATGCCAAGGCCCAAACCCTTCAGCCAGAAGACTCTGTGCTAGTGCTCCTACCAATACAGGGTGAGCCCCTGAAAGCCTGGTGCAGGGTAGCAAAGAGAATTTTAGAGGTGAACTATCTAATTGACATCCCAGACTGTAGGAAAAAAAGCAGCAGCTGTGTCATGTCAACATGTTAAAGCAGTACCACAGCTAGGAAAGGGACAAGCAGGTCGCGGTCTGTCAGATAGCAAAAGATCTGGAGGACGAAACAGACAATGAGCATGAATTAGAGGCAAGCCTGGGTGAGGCCTACATTGAACTCCCTGCCGTCCAGTTATCAAACACTGAAATTTTAGAGAAATTAGATACCATATTCACTCATTTAAATGCGAAGAAAAGAAGTGACCTGAAAAAGCTGCTCACTGCATTTAATAGCACCTGTAGGGACGAGCCAGGCTGCACCACTCTACATAACTCTACATGATGTGGATGTGAGAGAGACCCCTCCCATTAAACAGAATCCCTACTGTCTAGGCCCAGAGAAACGAATCCAAGTCCAGGAAGAGATCAAAAAATGCTGGAGCACAGTAATAGCGGCTGGAGTTCCCCAGTTGTGCTTGTGCCTAAGCCAGATGGCTTCACAAGGCTCTGCATTGATTGCTGAAAGATTAATGCAGTAACCAAAGCTGACTCCTACCTGAACCTCCGCCTGGAAGATTGCATTGACAGGGTAGGAAACAGGACCTACATCACTAAGATAGGTTTATTTAAGGGATTCTGATAAGTGCCTTTGACCACCAGAGTGAAGGAGATATCTACCCTCGTAACTCCAGACATACCAGTGTCAAGTCATACTTTTTGGACTCCAAAATGCCCCAGCCAGTTTTAAAAGTCTGATAAACCAGGTAGTGACCTGCCTACAACAAAAACAAAAATTGTGAGGAAATCTCAGCAACTTCATTTCAGAATTCTGAAGAAGAGTCATATGGACTCGAAACGTTTACAGCAATTTTTGTTTATGTTTCAGATTTCCAGCACCCGCAGTATTTTGCTTTTTTTTTAGTGACTTGCCTACCCCAATGTATAGTGTACCTGGAACACTGACCAGTGATATCTGGGTCCGGAGCTGCAAAGGTACAGGCAGTAGCGGATTTTCTGATCCCAAAAAATAAAATGGGAAAAAACGAGATTCCTGGGTATGTGTGGTTTCTACCGCAACTTTGTTCCTAATTTCAGTACTATTGCTGTCCACTAACAGACCTATTACAGATGTTAGGGACAGAGGAGGGATGCAAAACTGAGCTCCTTTATTTTTCTCACCATCTGTCTGAAAGCAGAGGTGTTTTAATTTTTGAAAAAGGCTGTGGTGTGTTTCCCCAAACCCTCTGTTTTGTGAGGTCAATTTTTTAAGTTACTCGCAGCAAACTCTCTTAAGGGTTAAATCAAATATAGATTATTCACACATTCAAGACCAGGGAATGGTCACATGAATAACTTAAAAGAAAAAGCGCCACAGATATGGATATCAGTCCACGTGATTGCCAGAGTCCAGAAAGTCAGACTTTATTGAGGGTTTCTGCATGGAGGAGCTACAATTCAGACGAGTTCAGCTAGCTGAAGTAGGTGTTGCAGAACTTCTTTAAAGTTGATGGTGATGCAATGAGATGAGGTTTGTATACAGAGAATTGGTCTACACAGCAATTGATGGCAGGAATCTTCCAGAGAAACAGGCTCTGAGGTGGCTTACACTTGATGCAGGCTGTTGGTCAGCCTGGAGCCCTGCTTTGATGTTCCAAGTTGGACTTCAAACAGCACACTGAGATGCAAGTCTGGAAATGTAATACTAAAACTTTCCAAAAGTCAGAAACATGCAGTGTTGCCTATTAATGAGTCAGTTGCATGCTAAGAAGCAGTTTGTATGTCTTGGTCAAAATCCATTGTTCACCTTAGGAGATGAATGGTGGCTTTTAACACCTCTGCAGGTATAATGAGTTTTGATAGCTTTCTATTATTATAAGACAGGCTGGGGAGACAAGTTGTCTGCTGGCCCCTGATTTTGTTGAACGTAATGTATCCTCACAGTGAGAGGTGTGAGATTCTATAAGGTTGAGTATTAAGCTTTGGCCCTTTAACTGCTATTGGAAGTTTCCAGAAACTGTAGCCAACTTGTGAATCATGTGACATATAACAGCCATCTTATGGTTCAGCAAGGTCCATTTTTTAAATAAGCAAAATGGTAAGTGTAGTAACTGAATGTACAGTCACTCCCTCCTGCCAATCACGGGTCCTGATATGTACTGTGTCACAGAATCACACAGTGCAGAAGAGGCCCTTCGGCCCATCAAGTCTGCACCGACACGTGATAAACACCTGACCTACCTACCTAATCCCATTTACCAGCACTTGGCCCATAGCCTTGAATGTTATGACGTGCCAAGTGCTCATCCAGGTACTTTTTAAAGAATGCGAGGCAACCCACCTCCACCACCCTCCCTTTCAGTTCTTGTCGATGACACAAGGTGGTCTTCCAGCATTTTCAGTATTTGGTTTGCTGGTTGAGAACTTGCTTTTCAATGTCTCTAACAGTGGTTTTCCCCTTTTCCTTTTTACAGTGGTTTCCTCAGAGAGAGAGCAGGTTATAGAGATATGAGGAAGAGAGATTTTAGATCTTCTCTCTTTGCAGGCCAGGAGCTTTTTCCACTTCTCTCACACAAAACCCTGGTAACCTGGCCAGGGGCCAATTAAAATGCTGTTGTCAGGCAGCTCCCTTGGTCCAGGACTCCTTTCTGGCACCATCTTGTCTTTCATGGCACACACTATTCCAGAATTACAACATTGTATATATCTCTTATCCTGTTCCAGTGGACATGTCTTTCAACCTGCAGCTACTGTAATTTTAATTCACAGTCCAACAGAAAATAAAAAGATATGTTCTTTACAACAGTCCAACAGAAATAAAAAGATATGTTCCTTACAGGGCTGACTGGCCCATCTCCATATCCATGTTTGAATGTTAGTCATTATAGACGAATTTGACCCTGTCATCACCCGATACACACACAAATTCTTGAGGAGTTGTTGAATAGAAACATGGAGCAGAATCTCTAAGGTACAAGAATTAGGAGACTTGTGGCTCATCTGATGGTTGCCTCAAAGACTTGCACAGTTGAATCTTTATTAAAATAAACTGTGGTAGTCACCAGCTTCACTGCTCTCTGAAACCCTGAAGCATTGCCCAAAACTTCCTGGTGTGCAGTCTGCTCTGACTGCTGGGAAATAATTTTTTCTGATGAGAGACCTGGTCGAGCGTGCAAGCACTAAAAATGTCTCTGTAATAAAGTTTAACTGTTCCTTCTTGAAACCAGTCTACCCCATAGAATCATCACAGTAAGGTTTGATTTAAACAGTTTATGATCTTTTTTATGTTTTAGGGACATGACCCAGAAAAAAACAAAGGTAGTTTGGACAGAGATATGCCAAACAGCTTTTGAGAATCTGAAAGCCATTCTGGGAAATGAACCAGTGTCAGCCGTTCCAGATATTAACAAAGCATTTAAAGTAGCCATCAATGCTAGTGACCTCAGGCTAGGGTTTGTCCTAATCAAGTAGGGTGAATCAAGCATTGAAAGACCAATCATGTATTCCTCCAACAAATTGAACAAACAACCAGAAATGCTTTTCCACTGTGGAGAAAGAAACCTTAGGATTATTATCAACTCTAAAACACTTTGAGATATATGTATGAAATGAGTACACAGAGACCACAATCTGTATGGACTGCAATCCCTTAACCTGTAAAAATTTAAAACCAAAAATCTGAGATAATTTCTTTAGAACTTGTTCCTCCAACCATATTACCTGTTCTAAAAGACAATAGCTATAGTAGACATATTTCTCTGGAATATACAGCCAGCAGGACTTTGAGAACTGTTTGCCAAGCCAGAGATATTGGAGATGAGAATGCTATAGTAAAAGGCTGCAAAGGAGCAGTTTTTTTTCTCTCTCACTCTCTTTCTAAAGAATTGTGCCAGGATTTGCAAACTAACCATCCTGAGAAGAAAAGTCTACTGCAAACCGAGATCGCTTAAGAGTAAAATCTGCTCCATACAACAATACCCAGGAAGACAACTGAACAAAGCGGCCACAATGTAGAATCACCGCATCACGACCAGCCAAAAGACAGTTAACTGTATATTCCTTTGTTTGTATTGACAAAGCACACCTTCTCTAAATTCAGAATAAAACCTGTTACAATCAGACCTGGAGTGGTAGCATAGGGGAGTCATTTTTTAACCCCTTTTCATGTGGTCATAACAGTGGCAGTCAAGAATAATGCACGCAACAATACTAACTGCTGTATAAGGCCTTTTTCAACCTCACGAAAGCCTTTGACTTTGTCAACCTCCTCAAATTTGGCTGCCCTCAAAAATTCTCCACCTACTTCAAGGTGACTTGCATGAAGCCATGAATCACAGGGTAAAGATATCTATCCCAAAGGACAACTACCCAAAGTTGGCACTAGAGTAACTTATATACCAGTAGGGGCCAATCTGTGGAGCAATGCCACCATTATAGGGAGAGCAGGAAAAGCCATTGGCAAATGCCAACATTGGCTGAATGTGCAAGATGAGGGACAAGAGGTAAGACACATGGGTTGACAAAATGAAGTAAAGGTGTAGATAACCAGAAAACACGGTATGAGTTCTGCAAGTGGACAGGAAAGTGGTCACAGCCCTAGGAAAAGATCACTGGCTTGTGAAAGAGACTCTGATCATAGGAGTGAGAGCTTGCATGGCAGTAGTCCAGAAGGAAAGAGGAGGGCGAGTAGAGGTCGTAGTTTGACAAGAACAAGGACCATAGAACAGGCTACGAATGCCACTAGAAGTGGCAAGTGAAAAGTTTTAATGGCTACTAACAAAGTAGAAAATAAGTTGATAAAAGATGTCAAACAAGAAGAGTTGGAACAAATTTGGTGTATACACTGAAATACAAGACAGTGGACAGCCAGCCTTATTACACAGGTGGATATGCACAGAAAATGTACTTCCTGAAGGCACATATAAGGTTAATGATAGCTTGGTTGCTCAGGGTTTCAAAGAAAGACTTGATGATCAAGGTGACAGGGTGGACTCCCTGACTGCAGGAAAAGTGAGCTTGAAGATTTCCTTAGCTCTTTTAGCAACATATTCCTTTGAATGTAAACCAATTGAAGAAAAAAACTGCATTTTTGCAGGGTGAGGAATTTCAATGAGAAGTATTTTTGAAACCATCTAAAGACGTTGATGATATAGGGAAACTGTGGAAATTGAACAAGTACATTCCCAGGCTGAATGTTGCATCAAGGGTATGGTATTTCTCAGTTAGGTCTGTCCTGTTGAAAATTGGTTGTATTCAGCTAAAGGCAGACCCAGCAATGTTACTTTGGCATCACAAGGAGAAACTAGCAGACGTCTATATATTGCATGTTGATGATTTTCCCTGAGGAGGTTCTGCAGAATTTGAGCAATGGGTGGTAGATAAAATAAAGAAGGAATTTAAGGTTGGAAGTGAGACTTTGGGGGCCTTTAAATATAAAGAGTTAGATATTAAGCAGAATTAGACAGGCTTGAATCAACAACCTTACTTAGAAAAATGCCAATTGCATCCCAATAAATCGGACCAGGTCCCCAGAAAAGAGGATCCTGTCCAAGGAAGAAACCGACCAATTAAGAAGTTTGATTGGACAGTTGAACTGGTTGTGCACTGACACCATACTTGATGCCATACTATGACCTATTGGAACTGAGTACTATGATGAAACATGCCATAGTTGTGGAAGTTCTGAGAGTAAATAAAACAGTAAAGAAATTAAATTCAGAGAAATGTGCACTCAAGTTTCAAATGGCATTGTCGTACATTGTGGATTCAAGGTTCAGAAGATTGTTACAGTTCTCTACCCAACAAGAGAGGATCTCATGCCTGTTGGTTGGGAACTGATTGCTGTCTGCTGAGAGAACAGGTGTCATACCATTGGGCTTGGACCCATAGACAGATCAGAAACCTTCATGGAGAGACTTCAGATTATGCTTACCAGCAGCTTCTTGAAGCTCTGCAGCCTTGTTCTACCACCATTCAACTCTCTTATTTTGTCCTGCAGCATGTGCTTTCCTTGCTGGTGATTTTTTTTGTCAGATCTGTGTGTTCTGTGAACATTTGTATGCATCTTCTATAAGCTTGGCTATTTCTTAGTTATTCTTGTCAAACCAATCTTGGTTCTTCCATTTTATGAATCCAAGGACCTCAGATATTAATGTTAAGAGTGGCATCCCTTAACTTATTCCAAGAATCTTGAATGCCTATGTTATGTTCTTGGACACGAGCAAGCTCTTTGGCTAATTTTTGTTCCAGTTCCTGCTTCCTGGCTGAGTCCTTTACGATAGTTTTGTGGTTTGACTATGTGCCGTAGTCCTTTAGGTGTTACCTTCAAGGACATGATTGTCCTGACAAGCCGATGGTTTGACCTGCATGCAACACCTCCAAGGCAGCAAGTAGAATGAGGCTTATCTGCCGTACAATAATGTAATCTGACATATGCCAATGTTTATATTTGGGAGTATCCATGTTCTTTTCAGTTTATTAGCTTGTTGAAAGTATATATTTGAATGGTGATGGTCACTGTACTAAGAGAGAAGAAGCTGGCCATTGCAGTCTGCACCAAAGCAGGCATTGAAATAACCAAGGGTGATGAGTTTGTCCAGGCGTGGTACTCCTGCTAAGGTTGTCAAGGAATGCTTACCTGACCTCGTCTCTGCATGTCAGTGTTGGTGCATAAAATACTCTTCATCTTGTGCTAATACAGAATATTTACGGAATCTGAGGTAAGGAAAACATTAACATTATTGGAACATCTCTTGCTGAAGGCTACATCTTACCATGAATTTATACTACAGAAAGCAAGATCATGAATCATTACATCACTTCCTGTACTTCCCATACTGTATCTCATTAGCATATAGCACGAATATAGAATTAACCCCATATACTACATCTCCCCCCCTGTCTCTGATTCCCCCCATTAAGCTACATCCCCCCAATTCCCTGACTTCAATTTATTTTGTATAGAGACAGCTGCTATGACAATTTCACTAGTCATTGCTCAGGTTACTTTTTTCCTGCCAACATTTGATTCTAATTCATCTGGCCCAGATCTATTCTTGCCCCATTGAAGTTCACTTTACCCCATTAATTATTCTTACTTTGCATTGTTCCTTGCCCTTTTCCATGGCCAACCTAAACTTTATGATACAATGATCACTGTCCCCTAATTGTTCTTCAACTGACACTTGATCCACTTGGTCCACCTAATGCCCAATAGCCAGTCCAGCAGCTCCCCCTTTCTCATTGGACTAGTAACATTCGGCTGAAGAAAGTTTTCCTGAACATACTGTAGGAAGTCTTGCCTCTTTATTATATATTATATATGAACACCAAGATGTCACTGGTCATCTGCACTTCTGAAAATTGTGCCATTTAGAGTATAGTGTCTTTCCACATCAGTCTGCCCAAAGTGCATCACTTCACACTTCTCTGTATTGTAATTTAATTTAATTTACACTACGGCTAACCCAGTTTATATTCGGATAATTAAAATTAAAGTCCCCCATTATAACTACTCTATAATTCTGCATCTGTCTGTAATTTCCTTGCAGATTTGTTCCTCTACATCTTTCCCACTAGTTGGTGGCCTATAGACTACACTGAGCAATGTAATTGCAACTTTTTTGTACCTTAGCTCTCGCCAAATAGATCATCTTCTCTGGACATCCTCTTTTTCCAGCACTGCAATAATCTCCTTAATCAATATAGCCACTCCTCCCTGTTTTCTTCCTTTCCTATCTTTCCTGAACACCTTGTATCTTAGAATATCTAACACCCAGTCCTGCCCTTCTTTGAGCCAGGTCCCTATTATTGCCACAGCATCATATTTCCACATGGCAACCTGCATCTGTAACTTACCAAGCTTATTTACCACACTCTGTGCATTCACATACATGCACAGTAACCCTGATTTAGACTTTACTACTTTCTCCCTTACTCTGACCCCACCTAATTACTTCCTATCCCCTATTCTAGTGCTACTTATCTTTCCCAGTATCCTGTGTACATTGATATTCCTGTTTGATATTACCTCCTGGTTCCAACACCCCTGCCAATTTATTTTATATCCTCCCCAATAGCACGAGCAAATTGCCCCACAAGGAACTCAGTCCTGGCTCTATTTAGGTGCAACAGGTCTAGCCTGTACAGGTCCACAAGAACTGGTCCCAATGCCCTAAAGCGCTCCCACCTGCACCATCTTTCTGGCCACGCATTAATCTGCTTTACCCTCCTATTTGCATACTCACTTGTGCATGATACTGGGAGGAATCTGGAGATTATTATTTTTGCATTCCTGCTTGCTAATTTCCTACCTACCTACCTGACTGCAGGATCACATCTCTCTTTCTGCCTATGTCATTCGGACCAAAGCGGACCATGACTGCTGGCTGTTCACCCTCTGCCCTCAGGGTGCTCTGCAGCTGTTCAGTGACATCCTTGGCCCTGGCACCAGGGAGGCAACACACAATCCTGGATTCACGTCTGCGGCCACAGAACTGCCTGTATATTCCCCTATCTAATCTCCGATCACTATTGCTCATGTCTGTGCCCCCCTGTGCAGCTGGGCTACCTGTGGTACATTGAACTTAGCTCTGGCTGCACTCCTCAGATGAACCATCACTCTCATCAGTATTCAGAACTGAACACTGGTTGGAGAATGGGATGCTGTCAGGGCACTCCTACAAACCACTGCTGGTCACCCATTCCCTATCTCCCTGCATATTCTTAAGCTGCAGAATGACTACATTTATAAATGCAAAGACTCGCTCCCTACAGCGTTCTTTTGTACTCCATTTTACACTCTTTCCTGCCGTGCACAAAGTGTTTCTTAATTTCACCCCTGAAAGCTGTCTTTAAGTTTTAGACTATGCCCCCAGTTTTAGATGCCCCAACTAGCAGAAATAGTTTCTCTCTATCGACCCTATGTTAGATATCTTTTAATATCTTGAAAACGTTGATATTACCTCCTGGTTCCAACACCCCTGCCAATTTATTTATACCCTCCCCAATTGCACGAGCAAATTGCCCTACAAGGATCTCAGTCCCGGATCTATTTAGGTGCAACCTACTAAATTACAGGAAATATGGCCCTGAGCTTGTATAATCTTTCCTCATAATTTAACCAGAGGGAGATAGAGGCATAGTAGTAATGTCACTGAATTAGTAATCCTGAGGCCCAGACTAATGTACGACATAGGTTCAAATCCCACCAACTGGTGGAATTTACATAAAGTCAATAAAACCTGGAATTGAAAGCCAGCCTCAGTAATAATGACCATGAAATTACCATCAATAGTCATTTAAAAAACATCTGGTTCATTAATGTCCTTTAGGGAAGGAAATCTGCCTGGCCTACATGTGACTCCTGATTCACAGTAATGTGGTTGACTCTTAACTCTTGCCAGTGACACCCACATAAGAATTAAAAAAGAGTATAATTCTGGTGTCCCTCCATAGCCAATATGTCCTTCCCAAGGTGCCCAGAACTGCTCACAGTATCTTTGGTGTAGAGTAAGGCAGCTAATTAAGAATATGGCAGTCCATATAAGGGGAAAGTGGTAGCACAGTGACAGGAAACATAAGGTATTGGTGGGTGGATGTTTTTCACACTGGGAGGCGGTTTGCAGTGGTGTTCTCCAAGGGTCAGTTTGGGACCCAATACTCTTTTGGATGACAACCAAGGCTGTGGGGAGCATATTCAAGTTTACAGAAGGTACAAAATTTGCTGAAGTGGTAGATATTTATGAGGTTGTTATCGACTTTAGGATGATATAGACAGGATGGTGCAATGGTAGATGGAGCTCAATACGGAGAAGTGTGAAGTGATGCACTTTGGGAAGACTAATTTGGAAAGATAGAATACTCTAAATGGCGCAATTTTTAGATGCGCAGATGACCAGTGACACCTTGATGTTCATACATACAAATCCTTAAAGGTAATAGGGCAAGTTAATAAGGTGGGTTACAAACAGAAACCAGGATGTGGGACTAAGCATGACTGCTCTTTCAAAGTGGAAGCGCAGGTACTATGGTCCAGATGGCTTCCATTTGTGCTGTATGTTTCTATGATTCTAAAAAGTTATTATACAAGATTAGGGATCAAGATGAGTTGAGATAATGCATTTGCTTGGTTTGAAGATTGGTTAATGGACAAGGAACAGAATAGGAGTAAAAGGATAATTTTTGAGTTGTCAGTGGAGTGTCACAAGGATCAGTACTGGTGCTATAGCCATTTACAATCTATTATTGCAGGCAGGAACAAGGATGAAACTTTTCTTTTCCCATCCTTCCTGATTTCCTAACTGCATACACTGTTATTTATGTCCCAAACTGGTTTGCAAGCAATTTGAGAACAGTGAAAGTGCAGATATGAAGTGCTTGGAAACTTCTACTGTGTGAGATTATCAAACTAGTGAGACAGGAATCTGACTGAGATAAACCATTTCAATTGATGAATAAAATTCACAAAGAGAAACTCAATAATTATTCCAATAGCAGCAAAATAAGATGTATATCTGCTTCGCCAGTTAGACCTATTTATAATAATCGATTGATAACTTGTGTCCCTTGTGCAGATGCAGAGTTTCTGTCTCCTATCAATAGTGATCATTCTTCTGCCATACAAATGGACAACCGGGAGCTGAACCAGCCAAACATGGGAATTGTTTGTCAGCAGTTTAGTAATGAACTCAAGATTAAATTCCAGGTAATGTTAAACACAACAATAATGCAGAAAACTTTCTGTCTAGCCTTAAATCTAATAATTTAATTTATTGCTCAGTCAATCTAAAATTGCAGCTCAAATGGACAATAATTAATGACCTGGAATAATTACAAAATAATCTGATTGTAAAAAGTGAAAGGAATGCTTAATTGAAAGGTGTGTTAGCAATTGAGGCCTTCTGTCAGAATCTTTATTTGGGTGATAGAGGCATTTTAATTAAATTGGAATTTATGATGATTTTCAGGGGTGGAAAAGGGTGGAAAACAGCACAATATTACATTATATAGTTCAGCTAAAACTAGTAGGCAGAATTTTTATAAAGGTTTATGGTCACCTGGATTAAAAAAGGATGCAGATATAATTTGTAATACAATACTTGACATATACAACACTTGATACTGTTCCAAAAATAATAAAAAATGTAAGATCTTCGTGTGATTTTCAGAATCTTTTGATGAAAAAATGTGGGTGCTTCAGTTGTATGGATTCCCTGTCACTGATCATTACTGTCAGTAGGGGCTAACTCAGGTCCTTGAAATTTTTGCCAGTATAAATACAGAAGGTTTTTGCTTTTTTGCTTATTAACCAAGAGTTAATAGCACAGAGTCCAGCTCCGGGGGTCCTTTTTCCACTAAACTTTGGGAATTTGGTGAGTGAGGGAATTTTTTACTCTTTCATGGGATGTGAGCATTTTGCTGGCAAGTCCATCTGGTGTAGGTGCTGATAGGAAGGGAGTTCCAGGATTCTGATCTTGTGACATTTAAGGAACAGCAATATAATTCCAAGTCAGATGGTGTGGATCTTAGAATGAAACTTGCGGATAATGGTTTTCTCATGCATCTGCTGACCTTGTGTGATAGAGGTGTCAGGTTTGGAAGGTGTTGTCAAAGGAGTCTTGGCGAGTTGCTGCAGTGCATCTTGTAGATGGTACACACTGCAACCACTGTACATCGGTGGTAGAGGGCGTGAATGTTTAAGGTGATGGATGGATGCCGTTTAAGCGGGCTGCCTGTATTACCAGGTGAGGACAGCAGATTTCGTACCCTAAAGAGCATTAGTGTACCAGGTGGGTTTTTATGACATTCAGCAATGGTTTTATGGTCATCACCAGGCTTTTAATTCCAGATTTTTATTGAATTGAAATTTCACCATTTGCCATGGTGGAATTCAAACCCCGGTCCCCAGGACATTACCCAGGGCCACTAGAATATTAGTCCAGTCACAACACCATTATGCCGCTATGAGCTTTGTTAGGACCTCACTTATCTACGCAAGTAGAGGGCATTCCATCATACTCCCAACTTGTGTCTTGTAGATGGTGAACACACTTCGGGGAAACAGGAATGAGTTACTCACTGCACAATTCCCAGCCTCTCGCCTGCTCTTGTAGCTGCAGTATTTATGTGGCTGGTCTAGTTCAGTTGTTGATAGAGGGAAATTTAGCGATTGTAATGTCATTGAATGTCAAGGAGAGATGGTTAGATTCCCTCTTGTTGGAGATGGTGATTTCCTGGCACTTTTGTGGCGCGAATGTTGCTTGCCACTTATCAGCCCAAGCCTGGATATTGTCCAGGTCTTGCTGTCTATGGACATAGGCTGCTTCAGTATCTGAGGCATCATGGATGGTGCTGAACCTTGTGCAATCATCAGCAAACATCCCCATTTCTGACCTTATGTGGATGGGTCATTGATGAAGCAGCTGACAATGGTTGGACACTAGCCTGAGGGACTCATGCAGCAATGTCCTGGGACTGAGATGATTAGCCTCCAACAACCTTCCTTTGTGCTAGGTATGACTCCAACAGTGGAGATTTTCCCCGATCACCAGTGACTTCAGTTTTTCTAGAGCTCCTTCACACTTGGTCAAATGCTGCCTTGATGTCAAGGGCAGTCACTCTCACCTCAGCTCTTGAGTTTAGCTCTTATGTTCATGTTTGGGCCAAGGCTGTAATGAGGTCAGAAGTTGAGTGGCCCTAGCAGAACCCAACAGAGCATTAGTGAGTAGAACATTGTTATATAAGTGCCGCTTGATAACACTGCAGACCACAGCTTTCACCACTTAGGTGATGATCGAGGGAAGACTAATGGGTAGTAATTAGCCAGCTTGGATTTGCCCTAGAGTAATATGTGGAGAAATGTGAGGTTAATAATGCTGGTAATTAGAATAGGAAAGCAGAATATTTTTCAGAAGGCGTGAAACTATTGAGTGTTGTTTTAGGCATAAAAGGGAATCCAAAAATCTTCTACTGGCATGTGAAAAGTCCACATTTAGTAAGAGGTGAGGGGGGGGGCCTTCTAGGGACAAAGGGGTGATATATGCTTAGAGGTACAGGGCAAGACTAGAATACCTAATGAGTACTTTGTATCAGTATTTATTAAGGAAAAGGATGCTGACAACATATTGGTAGAAATGGAGATGCTAGAGGTAATGGATCAGGTGAAAATTGAGAGGCAGGCAGTATATGTTGTGAATCCAACTAGGGATCAAACTATTTTGGATCTGGTAATATGTAATGAGGCAGGTTTAGTAAATGATCTCAGAGTAAAGGATCCCCTAGGAAACAATGACCATAATATGGTCAAATTTAGTATTCAGTTTGAGAGTGAGAAACTTGGGTTGGAAACAACTGCTAAACTTAAATAAGGGTAATTACAATGGAATAAGGGCAGAGTTGGCTGGAGTGGATTGGGAAAGCAGTTTAGCAGAAAAGATGGTTGATGAACAATGGCAGACATTTAAGAAAATAGTTCATGCTGCTCAACAAAGATGTATCCTAGTGAGAAAGAAGGATTCAAGGAAGGGGATAAACCAACCATGGTTAACCAAGGAAGTTAAGGACAGTATCAAATTGAAAGAAAAAAACATACATTGTGGCAAAGGTTTGTGGTAAGCCAGAGGATTGGGAAAGTTTTATATACCAACAAAGGGTGGCTGAAAAATAATAGAGGGGAAAATAAACTTTGAGGGTAAACTAGCAAGTAATATAAAAATGGACAGTAAGAGCTCCTTTAAACATATAAAAAGGAAGACAGAGGCCAAAGTGAACATAGGCCCCTTAGAGAATGAGGCTGGGGAAATAAAAATGGGGAACTAGGAAATGGCAGAAGACTTTGCTTAAGTCTTCATGGTAGAAGATACTAATAGCATTCCAAAAATATTAAATAATCAGAGGGCAAAAGTGCGGAGGAAATAAATACAATAACTCTCACCAGAGAAAAAGTACTAAGGAAACTAATGGTGCTAAAGGCCAAAAAGTCCCATGGACCTGATGGGTTGCATCCTAGGATATTAAAAGAAGTAGATAGTGGATGCACTGCTAGTAATCTTGCAAAAACCATAACTACAGGCCAGTTAGCTTAACATCTGTCATCGGGAAAATGTTGGAGTCTATTATAAAGGATGTAATAGCAGAGCATTTAGAAATACAGAATCTAAGCAAGTTTCATCAGCATGGCTTCATGAAGGGGAAATCATGCCTAACAAATTTATTAGAATTCTATGAGGAGGTTACAAGCAGGATAGATAAATGGGAACCAGTAGATGTAATATATTTAGATTTTTCATGGTACAATTTAAGCTTGTTATGGACATAGAAATAGACAAGTTGCAAAAAAATGTCTTGGATTGGAGGAGAGCGGATTTTAGTAAAATAAGGCAGGATCTGGCCAAGGTAGACTGGGAACAGCTACTTTGGGGAAATCTATATAGGAGCAGTGGGGGGCGTTCAAAAAGTAAATGGGGAGGGTACAGGCTCAACATGTTCCCTCTAGGGTGATAGGAAGGAGTAACAAGCCCAGAGAACCATGGGTGACCAGAGATATTCAGGATACGATGAGAAGGAAAAGAGAGACTTTAAGCAGGTACAAGGGAAGCAAATCAGCGGAGGCATTAGTGGAGTACAGAAGTGCAGGGTGCAGCTTAAGAAAGCAATTAGGAGACCAAAGAGGGAATATGAGAAAGCTCTGGCTGGTAAAAGTAGGGAAAATCCCAAGATATTCTATAAGTATATCAATGGGAAGCGGATAACCAGGGAAAGAGTAGGGCCCATTAGGGACCAAGGGGGAAATCTATGGGTGGAGCCAGAGGACATCGTTAGAGTGTTGAATGAATACTTCACGTCCGTCTTCACCCAAGAGAATGAGGACGAAGGTATCGAACTTGGGGAGAGAGACTATGAGGTTCTTGAGCAAATTGATATAAGGAGTAACAAGGTATTGGAGGTGTTGGCAGGATTAAAAGTGGACAAATCTCCAGATCCAGACGATTTGTGTCCCTGACTGCTGAGGGAGGCAAGGGAGGAGATTGCAGGGGCTCTGACCCAAATTTTTAATTCCTCTCTGGCCAAAGGGGAGGTGCCAGAGGACTGGAGAAGAGCTAATGTGGTTCCGCTACTTAAGAAGGGTTGTAGAGATAAGCCAGGGAACTACAGACCAGTGAGTCTCACGTCAGTGGTAGGGAAACTATTGGAGAAAATTCTGAAGGAGAGAATCTATTTCCACCTGGAGAGGCAAGGTTTGATCAGAGGTATAGCTTTGACAGAGGGAGGTCATGCCTAACAAATTTGTTTGAATTTTTTGAGGAGGTGACCAGGTGTGTAGATGAGGATAGTGCAGTTGATGTAGTTTATATGGATTTCAGCAAAGCCTTTGACAAGGTCCCACATGGGAGACTTATAAAGAAGGCAAATGCACATGGGATACAGGGTAATTTGATAAGGTGGATTCAAAATTGGCTTAGTTGTAGGAGACAGAGGGTGATGACAGACGGCTGCTTTAGTGATTGGATGCCAGTGTCCAGTGGCATACCACAGGGATCTGTGCTGGGTCCCCTATTATTCGTCATTTATATGAACGACATAGATGACAATGTGGGGGGTAGGATTAGTAAGTTTGCGGATGATAGAAAGATTGGCCGGGTGGTTAACAGTGAGGTCGAGTGTCTTGGCCTACAGGAAGATATAGACAGGATGGTCAAATGGGCAGATAAGTGGCAGATGGAATTTAACCCTGAAAAGTGTGAGGTGATACACTTTGGAAAGAGTAATTTGACAAGGAAGTATTCAATGAATGGCATGACACCAGGAAGTTCTGAGGAACAAAGGGAGCTTGGCGTGTGTGTCCATAGATCTCTGAAGGCAGAGGGGCATGTTAGTGGGGTGGTGAAAATGGCATGTGGGACAGTTGCCTTTATCAATCGGGGCATAAATTACAAAAGTAGGGAGGTCATGTTGTCGTTGTATAGAACCTTGATGAGGCCACAGCTGGAGTACTGTGTGCAGTTCTGGTCGCCCCATTATAGGAAGGATGTGATTGCACTGGAGGGGGTACAGAGGAGATTCACCAGGATGTTGCCTGTGTTGAAACATTTAAGTTATGAAGAGAGGTAGGATAGACTTGGGTTATTTTCGTTGGAGCAGAGAAGACTGAGGGGCGACCTGATTGAGGTGCACAAGATTATGAGGGGCATGGACAGGGTGGATAGCGAGCAGCTGTTCCCATTTGTTGAAAGGTCAGTCACGAGGGGGAATAAGTTCAAGGTGAAGGGCAGGAGGTTAAGTGGGGATGTGGGGAAAAACCTTTTTACCCAGAGGGTGGTGACAGTCTGGAATATGCTGCCTGGGAGGGTGGTGGAGGCTGGTTGCCTCACATCCTTTAAAAAGTACTTGGATGAGCACTTGGCATGTCATAATATTAAAGGCTATAGGCCAGGTGCTGGTAAATGGGATTAGGTAGGTAGGTCAGGTTTTTCTCACAAGTCGATGCAGGCTCAATGGGCTGAAGTGCATCTTCTGCACTCTATGATTCTGTGATTTTGTTTCTGTGATTTCCAAAAGGTGTTCGATAAGTAACCGCACATCAGGCTACTTAATAAGAGCCCATGGTGTTGGAGGTCATATATTAGCATGGATAGAGGATTGGCTAACTAATAGAAGACAGAGAGTTGGGATAAGGGGGGCATTTTCTCTATGGCAACCTGTAACTACAGGGATCAGTGCTGGGGCCTCATTTATTTACCATATATATTAATGACTTAGATGAGGGAAGTGAATGTACTATCGCCAAGTTTGCGGATGACACAAAAAAAGGTGGGAAGGCAAGTGTTGAGGATGACACAAGGAGTCCATAGAGGGATATAGACAGGTTAAGTGAATGGGCAAAAACTTGGCAGATGGAATAAAGGCAGCTTTTTCCGGTCAGTGAGCTGGGGCGGGGCCCGCTCGCCGACGCGTAAAATGACACAGGGTGATGTCGGGCATGCGTCCTCAAGTATCTGCCATCATGTCCCTCAGTCTGTGTTGTCTCACTTAATCTCAACGCGGTCAATCGCCTTTAGTTCCACACAAACAGCATTAACAAAGGCAGTTCCTATATGAACGTGATGGTTGGACGATGTACATGTAAACCTAGTGTCAGAGGATCATATAATGTGGTCTCATGAATATAGTTCTTGGAAGGTTATTGATTATTCTGATGCAGCTGAACTGAAGTCTGTTCTCTGTATATGTTATAGGTATTTATCATGATCCACGTTTGGAGTAATTCCAACCAAGTGCACTTTTCAATAGCCTCCATATAATGATTGTGAGCTTTGGGTTGCAGTTTAATTAATCATAGAGGACCAGAGCTTTTCATGCCTGCCTGCCTGCAATGTTATCTCGTTATCATGTTTACAGCTGAACATTACTCTAGTTCCCACTCTATACATGCATGATGCAGAGCAATGGAAATTGTTTGCACATTTGAAACGTCTGCTGGACAGCAATGTGTCTGTCATGTTGTAGGTGTTGTCTAGCCTGATGATGCTAGCCTATTACATGTGTGGATGCTAGTTTGCACCTGAAGGTCTGGCTAGTGTGACTTGACAGAATCCCTATGTTAGGTCTCATAAGCATAATCGACACGGATCTCTCAATGTGACAGTGCAATAGTGTCTTAGGCTTCCTCATACATATCGCACTATGGTGGATTTAAAAAGTAGAGGAGTGTAATGGGATGAGAGCAATGCCCCTGCACATCTCCTGAGTAATCCTCAGTGCTTACGAGGGTGCTAAATTATCATTAAATGCTGCGTCAATACTGACTCGATCACATCTCTCCCAGATACCAAGGCAATGCTGGGCATTAACTTGGGACGCTTCCAACGAAGGCAGGGTCATGAGTGCATCTCAATGATCACATGATGGTCCTGCGGAAGCACTCTCTGTGCTTACAAAGATAACCTAACTTACAGGTTCGCTTCCATGCTGTACAGTGACAGATCACATCATCCTGAAGAGTGATGTCATCCTGGGGCCAGTGTCAAGATGCGACCTCACCATTAATCATGCTTGAGCGATAGCATTTGGAAAGATCCTGCTGCCCGGATTTAGATCCATTTTCAGACGGTCAAGCGATAACCAGTGACTGATGATTTTCCTCCTTCTGCCACCTTTGCTAAGCTCCTTGTATCTGTGGACAAATATAATAGACATGATTGAACCTTACCCTGGAATGCTCTCCCTCCATTGCCAAGCCAGGAAGCTGGTGTGACACCCTAGGCCTGCCCTCATTTCAGACATGGCACCCCTTGTAACTGAAGCAAATCCCGAAGGTTCACAGGTGGCTAAGCTTCCCCTTCCTACATGACTCCGCATTCACAAAGAGGCTTTGATCAGCCACGTGCCCTTACCCTCAGTCAGCCTGCCTCCTTTAGTCTAGACATTAGCGCAGCGTCACACCAATTTCATGACCTCGAGCATTGTAGCCTAAAGCCGTGACCATTCAAAAGATAATGTGGAGTCTTGTCTTGAGCTTATTGCTTATGTGCAGCAGGCTTATTTGTTTGATCCTCCTTCCTCCTTTACATGCCTCCGTGATGGACATGTAACCAATCAGACCAAATCAAAGCCCTAACGGATTCTCGCATGAATGTGCTCCATTAAAGCGCCAAACTCCTTCAGTCGCCATTTGACACATGCTAACAGTTCTCAGCTGAGCTACGATCTGCATGATTTGAGCCAATAATTATTAGGGTGCCTTTCAATCAGCCCAAAGTTGCAATTGATGACTCCTCCCACACACCCTCAGATCCTATTCCGGGCAATTTTTTTGAAACGTTATTTTTCAACTATGTCATTTCTAGTTGTTAGTCAGCATGGTGATGCTGTGTTTTCTGTGGGTGACCAGGTTTCAACCTCCACCCTTACCCTCCAAGTCTCTCCTGTCCTCCTGCATCCTCACTGCATCCACATTCTCCTTCCTCTGATTGCTCTCCTGCCCGCCCCCACTGTTTCCCTAGAGCTAATTTTGTACCATCTACAAGATGCACTACCGGAATTCATCAAGGCTCCATAGACAGCACCTTCCAAGCCTACAACCACTACCATCTAGAAGGACAAGGGCAGCAGATAGATGGGAACACCACCACCTGGAAGTTCCCCTCCAAGTCACTCACCATTCTGACTTGGAAATATATCGCTGTTCCTTCACTGGCACTGGATGCACCTACACCACGTGGACTGCAGTGGTTCAAGAAGGCAGCTCACCACCACCTGTTCAAGGGAAACTAGGGATGGGCAATAAACGCTGGCCCAGTCAGCAAAGCCCACATCGCCTGAATGAATTTAAAATACCAAGCGTGCCATGCAGAGCCCTCTAGCATGGCCCGTTTGGGCCCAGGACTGTCTTCTCAATTTTCCCTCTACAGTGTGGTTTCTATTATGACTTGGCAAATGATGTGTGCCATGAGGGAAACTTGATTCTGCTATCACAATGATTTTGCAATTTGTATTTATTTTGAGATGCGTGCACTGAATTCAGAAGTAATAAGTCCACCAAGACTTTTAGAGATTTTTTAAAAAACTAAATTAAAATATTTATTAACAGAAGAAAAGATTTCAAGCACATACATAGGACTACAAATTACTACTATAGTAACTCATAAAATTCCAAATTAACCTGACACCCAGTTACATGCCTTTTAAGTCAATGGTCCAAACATAGGTTTTAGATTTTAAACAGATCCAGCAAATTAACACAATACCCTGGATAGTGGAATTCCAGATGACTTTTCCCCAGCTTCAGTTTTGGTAGACAGCAGACTTCTGCACAAATACTGGAGGCTTCATGAAGGCTATTTCACACACCTCTGTTAATCTCTCAATGTCTTCTTCTGACACATAGCCTCATTCTTCTTTATATATGTTTATCTCTTCTAATATGTAAATTTTATTGTTTTATACGTCTTTGAAACTGTATCCTCCTCACAATATAAAAACTCTCATGTTGCTACTATTTATTGTCTGTAACCTTTGGGAAAAATAAACACATCCCTTGCTTATATGGCTATTTGTAAACAGACTGAGATCCCTTTGTCTATCTAAAAATGCAGATTCCCTTCATAGCTTACATGCTAAGCCAACATCCATGTCAACCATTAGCATATCAAACACCTAGCTTCTTCTGATGAGTCAAATCCTGCAATCTACTTGATTCCAAATGTAATTACATCAGACACAGACATACCTAACTATACTTACAGACACACCTAACTATAAACCTACTTCACAATAAATCAGAAAAATATTATGAAAATTATTATACCTCCATGACAGTCTCAGTCCCAGGACTGTCTTCTGAATCTGTCCCCTACAGTGTGGCCTCAGCACCAGGACAGTCTCACATTACCCTCTGTACCTTTGACAACACCAGCCCCCACACCCCACAGTCATGCCTCTGTCTTCCCCCCTACCGTGCTCCACTCACTCCCCTTCCCAGGCATGCCTCTGTCTTCTCCCTCCCTGCTGTAATTGTTTCCCATGCAGCTTCTGACAAGCACCTAGATTTTGCAACGGTGCTGTTAAAGGGGAGCGAAAGAAGCATCAACATACTTCAAAGTTACTGGTGAAGTGACGGTCGCCAGGTGCACGCCACTTATATATGGAAACAGACCATTCTTATTATCCGCTAGCAGGGCATTTAAATTTGAAAGTAGAACATGATTCTGGTGAGGTGCATTTTTAATGAGCATTCATGAGTTGTAAAGAGATGCAAACATGGTTCCTGACATGGATCAGTGAAAAGTCTTTAGCCCACCATGGAGGTCAGGAGAACAAAATTGCAAACTGCAGTTCCCTGCCGGTGGGAATCTGATTTTTGTCATCCTTACAAATTTTGTGCCCCCGCCCACCAGGAGTTTCCCCGCTACCAGGAGCAGAAAATTTCACCCAATGGATGAAAAAGCATAGGAGTTATACTCAACCAAAATAAAGATCTGGTTAGGCCACAACTGGTTAAGTCTTGCGTCCAGTCTGATCACCACGCTTTGGGAAGGATGTGACAGTCCTTGAGGGGATGCAGAGGAGATTTACCGAATGGTTCCAGGGATGAGGAATTTTAGCTACAAGGATATATTGGAGAAACTTTGAGTCATTAACTTTCAAGCAAAGGAGATTCAGGGAAGATTTAATGGAGGTTTGTACGATTATGGCAGGTTTAAACTAGGTAAAGTAAAGCTGGTCCCATCTGCTGATTGTGGAATGTCTGGAGGACACAGATTTGTGGTTTTTGACAATAGATCCAGGGGGAATATGAGGAAGAACTTTTTTATGCAGCAAGTGGTATTGACCAGGAACTCACTGTCCACAAGGGGTGGCGGAAGCAGAGTTGTTGAATGATTTCAAAAGGAAATTGGATAGGCTCTTGAAGGAAATAAACTTGCAGGGTAACAGGGGTAGAATGGGATAATGGGGCTGGCTGGATTGCTCTATAAAGTGTCGGTACGGGTTAAATTGGCCGAACTGCCCTCTATACCATTCGGAAAGTGTGCCACACAAGGAACTCAGAAATGTAGCAGGTACATATAGCAAGCAATTAAAAAGGCAAATTGTGTGTTGGCAGTTATTGCTACAGATTTTTGGTGAGACCACATCTGGATAACTGCGCAGTTTTGGTCTCCATATCAAAGGAAGGATATACCTGCACTGGAGGTCATACAGCAGAGTTTGCTAGATTGCTTTCTGGGATCAGAGGATTGTCCTGTGGTGAGAAGCTGAGTAAATTGGTCCTATACTCTTTGGAGCTTAGGAGAGTGAGAGGTGATCACATTGAAATATACAAGATTTGAAATGGTTTGAATGGGTAGAGAGTGGGCATTTGTTCCTCTGACAGGGGAATCTAGAATTGAATTATTTAGGACTGACATGAGGAGAAATTTCTTCACTTAGAGATTTGCGAATCTTTGGAATTTGCTACCCTTGAGGGTTACGTATGCTCCATTGTTGAGTCTTTTCAAGGCTGAGATAGATAGATTTTTGGTCTCACATGGAATTAAGGGATATGGGGAGGGGGCAGGAAAGTGGAGTTGAGGCAGAAGATCTGCCATGACTGGTGGAGCAGGCTCGAGGTGGCATATGGTTTACTTCTGTTCCTCATTCTTATGTCGTCCAGTCCCTCTACACCTCCATCCCCACTAGAGCATAAAGTCCCTTTACACCTACATCCAAAGCAGGATGTACAGACCCTCTAAACTTCCATCCTTCATAAGTACATACAGTCTCCATTGAATGCCACCTGTCTGCACCTGGTTGTACATGTTTTTTTAATTGAACAATTCTACTTCCTCCAAATGCAAGGTGTGAAACTTTGTGAACATGCATGTCTCCTACCTATAACTGTGGGCAGGATTAGCGGCGAGACCATAGATTCCCGCCCAAAGTCAATGGATTTTTGGCTGCTCTCCAAATTTTCCGGTCACACCTGTGCCCATTCCTGCCACAGAAGGGACCAGAAGATCTCAGCCTGTATTTTTGTAGGATACAGTGAACATCGTTTTTCCAGTCCTACTCAGGCAGAAACATAATAAGGCCTTGTTCTGATGCATACATGACCGTTTTGGTACTGCTTCCTGTTCTTACTCTCAACTGGAGAATTTTTGTTAATTTAACTTTAAATTTCCACCCCCCACCCCCACTTCATGTCATAGAATTACATAGTCATCATGGTGCAGTGAGCTACCCTTTGGCTATAGTGGTCCATATTTGACTTTTCCTTCCCTTCCTTGATTCTTTTTTAACACCACAGCTACCTTGATTGGATACATCTTCCCACCCCACTTAGAACATAAGAACATATGAAATAGGAGCAGGAGTAGGCCATGTGGCCCGTTGAGTCTGCCCCACCCTTCAATATGGCTGATCTTTGGCTTCAACTCCACTTTCTTGCCTACTCCCATTATTATTTGATTCCCTGAGAGACTAAAAGCTGGCTGTCTCAGTCTGAAATATATTCAGTGATGAAGTATTCACAATCCTCTGCGATAGAGAATTCCAAAGATTCACAACCATTTGAGTGAAGAAATTTCTCCTCATCTCAGTCCTAAATGACCGCCCCTTGTCCTGAGACTGTGCCCCCATGTTCTATATTCCCCAGCCCCTTCAAAACCTTAAGATAAAAGCAAAATACTGTAGATGCTGGAAATCTGAAACAAAAGCAAAAAATGCTGGGAAAATTCAGCAGTTCTGGCACCATCTGTGGAGAGAGAAAAAAACAAAGTTAACGTTTTGAGTTCATATGACCCTTCTTTAGGGTCTGAAGAAGGGTCATATGGACTTGAAATGTTAAATTGTTGTTTTGTCTCTCCACAGATGCTGTCAGACCTGCTGAGTTTTTCCAGCATTTTTTGTTTCTTTTTTCCTCCAAAATCTTGTATGCTTCAGTGAGATCACCTCTCATTCTTCTAAACTCCATAGAACATAGATCCAGTTTGCTCATTCTGTCATCACAGGACAACCCTCTCAAGCTAGGAACCAAACTGATGAACCTTTGCTGTACTGTCTTCAATGCAAGTATATCATTTCTTAAATATGGAGAGCAAAACTGCACACAGTATTCTAGAAGTGCCCTCACCAAAGCTCTGTACAATTGTAGCAAAACATTTTTTATTATTGTGCTTCAATCCCCTAGCAATAAAGGCCAACATGTCATTTTCCTTCCTAATTAATTGCCACAGCTGCAAGCTAACTTTTTGTATTTCTTAGATGAGTACATCCAAGTCTCTCTGAACATTAACATTTATAAGTTTTATGCCTTTCAAAAATATTCTGCTTTTCTATTCTTACAAAGAAAATAACCTCACTCTTTCCACATTATACTCCATCCATTACCTTGTTGCCCATGCATTTAGCCTATTTAGTGTCCTCACAGCTTGCATTCACACCTAGCTTTGTATCGCCAACAAACTTAGATACGTTACTCTCTGACCCTTTTATCTAAGTCATGAATTGTTATGATCTCAGCTGATGTTAATACTGGACAAGTCAGCTCACAGGGTGAAACCTGGCTTGGTAGATACTAACTTTGTTTTTTTTTTAGAAACCGTGGAGATCAGTTACTGAACATATTCACAAGAGTTTGCCGGCATACCATTAACACAAAGAATTCATTTATTAAACAAGAGAAAATACACAATATTACGCTAGACAAAAATGTTGGAAAAATTTCAATACAAGCACCAGAAAATGATTTAAATTCACACTATTCCTTTTATCACAGAAACCCTTCCAGACATAGGATAAACTGTCACTATAAAGGAGTGAATTAATCAGGAAAAGTCAGAATGATTTTGTTGGGGAAGGTTGTGTCTTACTAATTTAATCAAAATTTTTGAGGAAGTAACAAGGAAGATGGATGAGGATAGTGCAGTGGATGTTGTCTACACGGATTTTATTAAGGCATTTGACAAGGCAGACTGGTCAGGATGAAAAGCTTCGACAAAATGTAATTTTTCATTAATACTCAATTTCTGTACTACAAAACGATTATTGGAGTTCTTTGAGGAAGTAACAAGCAATATGGATAAAGGGGAAACTGTGGATGTGCTGTATTTAGATTTCCAGAAGGCATTTTACAAGGTGCCACATTAAAGGTTACTACAAAAAAAGGGCTCATGGTTTGGAGGATAACATATTAGCATGGAGTGGGATTGGTTAGCTAACAGGAAACAGAGAATAGGCATAAATGGGTCATTCCCAGATTGTCAAGATGTGATGAGTGGAGTGCAACAGGGACAGAGCTGGGGCCTCAACTATTTACAATTTATATCAATGACTTGGATGAAGGAACCAAATGTATGGTTGCTAAATTTGCTAATGACCTAAAGATAGGTAGGAAATTAAATTGTGAAGAGGGCATAAGAAGCCTGCAAAGGGACGTTGATAGGTTAAGTTAGTGGGAAAAAATTTGGCAAATGAAGTATAATATGGGAAAATGTGAACTTGTCCCCTTTGGCAGGAAGAGCAGAAAAGCAGCATATTATTTAAATGGAGAAAGACTGTAGAACTTTGGGGTACATAGGGATCTGGGTGTCCAGGCACATGAATCACAAAAAGTTAGTATGCAAGTACAGCAAGTGATTAGGCAGGCAAATAGAATATTGTCATTTATTGCAAGGGAAATGGAATACAAAATTAGGAAAGTTTTGCTACAGTTATACAGGGTGTTGGTGGGACCACATCTGGAGTACTGTGTACAGTTTTGGTCTCCTTATTTAAGAATGGATCTTTGGAACTCCCTTCCTTGAAGTGTGGTGGAGGCAGGGTCATTGAATGTTGTTAAGGCAGAGGTAAATTCTTGACTAACAAGGGAGTCAAAGGTTATCAGGGGCATGCGGGAATGTGGGGTTGATGCCACAATCAGTTCAGCTGTGATTTTATTGAATGGTAGAGCAGGCTGAAGGACCTGAATAGCCTACTGCTGCTCCTAATCCATATGCTCATATGTTGCATGATCACTTTCCCTAATACATTCTTGTTATCACTACAGCCACTGAGATTTGAGATTGTTGACATAACATTTATTTCCTCTGCAGAAGCATTCTCAAAGGATTGACACTTTTACCAAGTTTTCCCTGAAATCTGTTCAGCAAAGGATGTCATCAACAAGCCTTCAGATCCATGGTTACAGGTTAGTTATATTTAGTGTTACCAAAATAAAACAACACAATGCTCAGAGCTGATTCAGACCTTTCTGCAATGCTCGAAGAATTGGAATCGGCTTTGTACCATAGGACTGAATTTTCTGCGCCAGCCGCCGTCCAGCGTATTCGGTGGTATGAGTAGACAATATGGTGCGATCGGTTTCACAACGGCATGAAACCAGTTCCCAATTGTCCGCTCATCCCACTGATGGTGGGCTTCGTTCCCCGCCATCGGATGTCAGGAACCTCATTGTAACACATCAGAAATCATTATTAGGCCTGCCTGTCAGACCATCCACGTCAACAGAAAAACATGCCGATGTGTTTCACAACAGCACATAAGTGACGGGCACTTGGCGGGCTGAAATTCGCTCAGGACTTGAGCTTTTTTTGCCTACCTTGCTTCGGTCAGCACTCGCAGTCATAATGCCAGGCTTCACAGATAGCACCACATCACTTTTAGGGGGGCTTACAGCAGGTCTCTACTTATCAGACCAGGGTGACTTTTCAATGGCTGCAGGGCTAGGGCTTACTTGGCGAAGGGGGAGACGTGGCCTCAGGCAAGGGAAGAGGCTGCAAGATGAGGGATGTACTTGGGAAGGAGGGTAATCCAGGGTGTGTGTGGGGGGGCACATGTTGATCTGTGCAAGTAGCCTCAAGATGGTAAGGGCTAAGGAGGCAGTCTCCAGAAGAGATGAAGTCAGATAGAGATGTGAGGGCGTGTGTGTGAGAATGGGTGGTGATGTCCCTTGAGTTGGCAGTGAGTGAGATGCCAGTGAATGTGTGATGGGCTTGTGAGTGTGTGAGTTTAGAGTGATGAGATGGTTGCCATGGCTGCACAGATGAGATAATTCATCCTCTATCTGCATTGGATGGCCACCCTCTTCTGTGCAACATTGGCTCTGACCACCACTGCCATCGCCCACCAAGCCGGAGTGGTAATGTAGCTACCCCTCCTGTGGCCAGAGTGGGGATAGAGGTCACCACAGCAGGCCTCCACGGTGTCCAAAGGTCACTTGAGGGCTGCTGTCTTCTTGCCTTTCAGGGCCATGCCTTCTTTGCTGCAGTCCTGGGCTGGAATCACTGCGCGCAGCTGCACTTTAAGTGTGGTGCCTGGCATGATGAAGTAGCGAGGTGATGGCATAGCAGGCAAATCGGAGCCTGCCTGCCATAAAAACAGCGTGTTTCCCGGGAATGCATAAGTAATGTGGTGGGTTTGGGATGATATGGTGTGAAAACCCGCCATCACGGCCGGAGGGTAAAACGGGGCAGGTAAAATGTAGTTTACGCATTTAGTGCAAATCTGGGACGATTCTGCCCATAATGTCTTACATCTCAACTTTTCACACCTCTTTCCTCTTTTTCTATTTGATTGATAATTGCCTACTCATCTCACCACCCAATGCCCCTTTTATAGATTAATCCTTTTTCACTACTTTGAATTTGGTCATCTATCATCTACAGTTGTCATGTCAGCCATTCGTCACAGAGCTGCAGCTTCACCACTGCAGCACCTGACCCTTTTCTCCTGCTCCCCGTCCTATCATTATAAAACTTATTAGTGTCCATGTATCAGAAATAACTTTAATGCCCCACAGCTGCCATGTGCCCTCATATTCTTCTTTCATTGCTCTGTGGGTTAGTTTACAGTTACACATGTTTGCTAAGTTAACAAGACACCATTGAAAGCTGAATAAATTTTATGTATTTAATAATTTGACTTAATGTAGTTAACAAATAATCACACCTTTGTCTTTGATTAACAACTAGCTTCTCCACAATAGCCTGGAGTCAGCACTGCTGTCAGATCAGTTGCGAAGGATACGGATATAACAAATTATTTACCTTCCTATTATTTACATTTTGATGTTAATAAAGGTAAAAGATGTCAGTACTGAGGAATGGAAGGCTTCTAAGTTAAAGCACTCACAGGTCAGCTTAGTACAGCAAAATGTTGGAACACAGATTTAAGGTTATGGGCAAGAGATACAGGGGGGTTGTGAGTAAGAACTTTTTTACACAGTGAGTGGTAATGACCTAGAATTCGCTGCCTATGAGGGTGGTGGAAATGGAGATAGTGAAAGGTTTCAAAAGGAAATTGGATAGGTGCTTCGTGAAAATAAACTTGTGAGAGAATGGCACTGGCTGCACTGCTCTACTTCAGTGCTATCATGACTTGAGAGCAGCTTCCTACAATCTGCTTGAGAGATTATACCTCTGCCCTTCCTCAGAAGAATGCCTCCACTACACTGGTATGGTATTTCACTATTACCCACAACAGTCCTTCAGCTTATCTGAGTTAGATAGTGAGTTAGCGCTAAATTAGGAGTAGCTTTGTGCTGTAAACCCATTTCCAATAGGAACTGGATCAAAGGTTTCACAAGCTCGTTTCAAGCAGCCAGCAAATGTTCATATAGAAACTGACCTATCCACAGATGATGATGTGGCAGCGGTAGCATTTAGAAATAGAGAGGGCCAAGAATATATGTGAACACACAAATTAGGAGAAGGAGTGGGCCATTCAGTGCCTTAAGCTTGCTCCACCATTTGATATGATCATGGCTGATCTGATGCGGCCTCAACTCTGCTGGACAATTGGAAGGGCTATGGACATGTACATGATGAGGAATACTGGTATGAGGCGATCTTGGTTGTGATTGAGACTAAGTGAGTTGGCAAGTTGGAGAAGTGGCTGTGAATATGGGTCAGAGAGTTTATATGGAGAAAAATATTGAGGGAGGACCAGAGGATAGTGAATGCAGAGTAAGATTGATATCACTGAGGATGAGGAGTTCATCAGTGCAGAGGCTGAAGGAGTGAGAAACTGGGTGAGTGTGGTAAAGTGGAGTGTAATGTACCTTTAAGAGCAGGTAGTTAATTGACCATGGGATTGTATTGACCAATCGCTACTTGGGTAACAGGAAACATAGAACTGGAGGTGATTGAAAAAGCACACATGGACCCCTGTTCCAATAAGCCACCAGTGTTTGTTCAGGTAATCTGTCTCTCTCTGCCTATATTGTTTCAAGCACCAACTAACGTGTTAATGTCAAGGGCGCAGCTAACGTTCGCCAGACAAAGCGAACCTGATAACCAAAAACATAAAACTGGCGACGAGGATAAACTGGATCCATTGATGGCAATCAAGAAAGCCTTGGTAAGTCAGTTACGTTACTTTGCCACTACCTTGAAATCTGTTTGAAAGCTCAGTCTCCTTAGTTATCAAATATGCCGCTGTTTGGGCAACTTGAACCATTCGATCCCGTTTCTGATGACTGGTCTCATTACGTTGAACACTGAGCGTTCTTCTTTACTGCTAACAACATTGCGGGGGAGGACAAGAAGAGGGCAATTCTTTTGTCCACATGTGGGAGCAAAATGTATGGGCTGATATGCAACCTCACATCACTTAACACCCCTGATACAAAGACTTTCGATGAATTAGTAAACATTGTAAAAAAAACACTTGAAGCCGAAACCCTCAGAAACTATGCAGCGTTTTAAATTCAATTCGAGGAATAGGCTTCCAGGAGAGACAATCACAGAATCACAGTGCAGAAGAGGCCCTTCGGCCCATCGAGTCTGCACCGATACATGAGAAAAACCTGACCTACCTACATAATTCCATTTACCAGCACTTGGCCTTAAATGTTATGACGTGCCAAGTGCTCATCCAGATACTTTTTAAAGGATGTGAGGCAACCCGCCTCCACCTCCCTCCCAGGCAGTGCATTCCAGACCGTCACCACCCTCTGGGTAAAAAAGTTTTTCCTCACATCCCCCCTAAACCTCCTGCCCCTCACCTTGAACTTATGCCCCCTTGTGACTGACCCTTCAACTAAGGGGAACAGCTGCTCCCTATCCACCCTGTCCATGCTCCTCATAATCTTGTATACCTCGATCAGGTCGCCCCTCAGTCTTCTCTGCTCCAACGAAAACAACCCAAGTCTATCCAACCTCTCCTCATAACTGAAATGTTTCATCCCAGGCAACATCCTGGTGAATCTCCTCTGCACCCCCTCCAGTGCAATCAAATCCTTCCTATAATGTGGCGACCAGAACTGCACACAGTACTCCAGCTGTGGCCTCACCAAGGTTCTATAATACTCCAACATGACCTCCCTGCTTTTGTAATCTATGCCTCGATTGATAAAGGCAAGTGCCCCATATGCCTTTTTCACCACCCCACTAACATGCCCCTCCGCCTTCAGAGATCTATGGACACACACGCCAAGCTCCCTTTGTTCCTCAGAACTTCCTGGTGCCATGCCGTTCATTGAATACTACCTTGTCAAATTACTCCTTCCAAAGTATATCACCTCACACTTTTCAGGGTTAAATTCCATCTGCCACTTATCTGCCCATTTGACCATCCCGTCAAAATCTTCCTGTAGCCCAGGACACTCAACCTCACTGTTAACCACCCGGCCAATCTTTGTGTCATCCGCAAACTCACTAATCCTACCCCCAACATTGTCATCTATGTCGTTTATATAAATGACAAATAATAGGGGAGCCAGCACAGATCCCTGTGGTACGCCACTGGCCACAGGCTTCCAGTCACTAAAGCATCCTTCTGTCATCACCCTCTGCCTCCTACAAATAAGCCAATTTTGAATCCACCTTATCAAATTACCCTGTATCCCATGTGCCTTTGCCTTCTTTATAAGTCTCCCATGTGGGACCTTGTCAAAGGCTTTGCTGAAATCCATATAAACTACATCAACTGCACTATCCTCATCTACACACTTGGTCACCTCCTCAAAAAATTCAATCAAATTTGTTAGGCATGACCTCCCTCTGACAAAGCCATGCTGACTATCCCTGATCAAACCTTGCCTCTCCAAGTGGAGATAGATACTCTCCGTCAGAATTTTCTCCAACAGTTTCCCTACCACTGACGTGAGACTCACTGGCCTGTAGTTCCCTGGCTTATCTCTACAACCCTTCTTAAATAGCGGAACTACATTAGCTGTTCTCCAGTCCTCTGGCACCTCCCCCATGGCCAGAGAGAAATTAAAAATTTGGGTCAGAGCCCCTGTGATCTCCTCCCTTGCCTCCCTCAGCAGCCTGGGACACAAATCATCCAGACCTGGAGATTTGTCCACTTTTAATCCTGCCAACACCTCCAATACCTTGTGACCCCCTATATCCATTTGCTTAAGAACCTCGCAGTCTCTCTCCCCGAGTTGGATACCTTCATCCTCATTCTCTTGGGTGAAGACGGACGTAAAATATTCATTCAACACTCTAGCGATGTCCTCTGGTTCCACCCTTAGATTGCCCCCTTGGTCCCTTATGGGCCCTACTCTTTCCCTGGTTATCCTCTTCCCATTGATATACTTATAGAATATCTTGGGATTTTCCCTACTTTTACCAGCCAGAGCTTTCTCATATCCCCTCTTTGTTCTACTAATTGCTTTCTTAAGCTCCACGCTGCACTGTCTGTACTCCACTAATGCCTCTGCTGATTTGCTTCCCTTGTACCTGCTAATAGCCTCTCTTTTCCTTCTCATTGTAACCTGAATATCTCTGGTCATCCATGGTTCTCTGGGCTTGTTACTCCTTCCTATCACCCTAGAGGGAACATGTTGAGCCTGTACCCTCCCCATTTCCTTTTTGAACACCCCCCACTGTTCCTCTGTTGATTTCCCCACAAGTAACTGTTCGCAGTCTACCTTGGCTAGATCCTGCCTTATTTTACTAAAATCCACTCTCCCCCAGTCCAAAACATTTTTTTGCAACTTGTCGATTTCTTTGTCCATAACAAACTTGAACTGTACCATGTTGTGGTCGCTATCAATAAATACACGCCCACGACCACCTCAGCCACCTGTCCGGCTTCATTCCCCAGAATTAGGTCTAGCAATGCACCGTCCCTTGTTGGACCCTCTACATATTGACCTAAAAAGTTCTCCTGTACACATTTCATGAAATCCACTCCATCCAAGCCCTTAACACTATGTCTATCCCAATTAATGTTGGGAAAGTTGAAATCACCTAATATAATTACCCTATTGTTATTGTTTTTACACACCTCCACAAATTGTGCACATATTTGCTCCTCAATTTCCCGCTGACTATCTGGGGGTCAAAAATAAACACCTAATAATGTGGTTGCCCTTTCTTATTCCTAAGCTCTACCCACAAAGCTTCATTCGATGCCCTCTCCAAGATATCATCTCTTCTTACTGCAGTAACGGACTCCTTAACTAATAATGCAACGCCTCGTCCTCTTTTACCCCCTCCCCTGTCTTGCCTGAAGATTCTATATCCCGGAATGTTGAGTTACCAATCCTGCCCTTCCCTCAACCACGTCTCAGTGATGGCTACTATATCACAATTCCACGTGTCAATCCTCACCCTTAACTCATCCGTTTTACCTGTAATACTCCTGGCATTAAAGTAGAGGCCATCCAGCCTTGCCTTACTCCCTTGAAGCTTATTGCAGCTGTACTCCCTCTGACTTGATTGTTTTACTGCACTATGATCCCTATTCTGCTAATATTCTGTGTACCCTCCCCCTGCCGAATTAGTTTAAACGCCTCCCAACAGCATTAGCAAACCTGCCCGCAAGGATGTTAGTCCGGCTCTGGTTCAGATGTAGACTGTCCCACTTGTACAGGTCCCACCTTCCCCAGAAAAAGTCCCAGTGATCCAGGAATCTAAAACCCTCCCTCCTGCACCAACTCTTAAGCCACGTATTCATCTGCGCTGTTCTCCTATTTCTGAGCTCGCTAGCACGTGGCACTGGGAGTAATCCAGAGATTACAACCCGAGAGGTCTTGCTTTTTAGTCTACTGCCTAACTCCCTGAATTCTTGATGCAAGACCTCATCCCTCTTTCTACTTATGTCATTGGTACTAACATGTACCATGACCTCTGCCTTATCACCCTCCCCCTTCAGGATGCCCTGCAGCCGTTCAGTGACATCCTGGACCCTGGCATCAGGGAGGCAACATACCATCCTGGAGTCACGTTGATGGTCACAGTAGCATCTATCTGTTCCCCTGACTATAGAATCCCCTATCACTATTGCTCTTCCTCCCTCCCTCCCCTGCTGTTCCGACAGGCTGCTTATGGTGCCAGAAGCTTGGCTCTGTCCGTACTCCCTGGAGGAACCAGCGCCCTCATCAGCCACCAAAACGGAATACCGATTTGCGAGCGGGACCCCAGAGGACTACCTGCCTGTTTCTCTTGGACTGCCTGGTGGTCACCCATTCCCTTCCTTCCTCAAGTCCCTTCACCTGCGGTGTGACCACCTCTCTAAACGTGCTATCCACGATGCTCTCAGACTTGCAGATGCTCCACAGTGTCCCCAGCCGCCGTTCCAGCTCTGAAGCCCAAGCTTCCAGGAGCTGCAGCTGGACACACTTCCTGCACACATGCTGGTCCCGGGCACTGGAAATGTCCTCGGCTTCCCACATGGAGCACGAGGAGCGCACCAGGGCTTTGAGCACTCCTGCCATGACTTATCCCTTTAAATTAAACCTTTTAAGTCAATTACTCTGGGGCCCTTCTTTCCTGATCCTTGTTACTGCAGAGTATACAAACTGTAAACCACAAAAAAACCTTAAACTATAAGCGATTAAAGTAATAAATACCTTACCCACTACTTACCAGTGATTCCTTTCCATTGTAGCCTCTACTGCTGCAGCACGCTCTGAAGGTTTAAGAAGTTGGATAGCAAGGAAAAACTGCAAAGAGCACCTTATCCCCTATGCACCGAATTCGCGCTTTGCACCAAATTCCGAATACCCACTTTGGCTGTGCCCCACTCAGAATGTGCTTGCTCTCAGAATGTGCTCGCTGGTTATGTAGCTGCTTTAAAGGAATTAATGGAATATTGATAGTTCGGAACTTCAATTAATGGCATGTTAAGAGGCCAATTGATAAATGATCGCTTGCAGCAATTGGACTCATGTTCTCGGCATCCTTCTCTGTTGCTTCCGTCAGAACTACCCCGTGCGGAATTTGGAATGTTGCTATTAAAAAGCGATTGCTGTCTGAAACTAATCTAGACTTCAGTATGGCGTTAGAATTCGCAACAGCCATGGAGAGCGCTGTTAGAGACTTGGAGGTAATAAAAGCTACACAAAAGGGCGTCATCCATCTAACAAAAGTAACAAAAGATGCAAAAATGTCGGACTCCACAGAAAAGCAGGGAATGCCCACTATGTACAGACTATTGAAGAACAACAGTACTAACAGTGAAAACCCACAACATTAGTGAAAGAAATGCATCCAGGCAGCCTGAAGGCGATCGACTGTTCAGAAATATTGAAATCTTATTCTGCCACCGCAATGGTCACATAATGTGGCACTGCCAAGATAGGCTGAGACAACATTTTAAAAACAAAGGTAGAAATCATGAAATCTGTCTCGTTGGAGAACCAGAGGAAGCAGAATATTCTGGAGACAAAGTGCAGTGGCGAGTGGGATAGTCAGCATGATTCCCACTGGGTAGTGTGGCAATTTGTCGCGCCAGATTGTCAGCTTTTCAGCTCATCATTTATGCATAAACGAGCAGCTCGTTGAATCTCGTGGCAGGGCGGGCTGAAATTTGTCCACCCCACCATTACCTCATGGGGTTGAAGATACGACCACCATATTTAAACAGCACCCACACACACATTCATTCTCTGCAGCCCAGTACTTGTGGCAAAGACAAAAATAGCCTCCAGGAGAAACAAGCCCAGGTTCAGTGGCAAGTGCCTGCAGAGACTTCTCCAGGCAGTGGGAGGTCCTCTATCTAGAGGTGGCAGCCTCCACCAACAGGTCCACCAACCTCATCATACTGGCTTGGAAGGAGGTCACCAGGGAGGTCAGCACTTATGGGGCACAGAAGAGGACCACCCTGCACTGCCGAAAAAGGATGAATGATCTCATCCGCTTTGCCCTGCAGGCTAAGTCAACCTTTTCCTCACTCCCAACTCAAATTCTCATAAAGCTATCAGGCATTCGCTAGGTTGCAATCCACAGGGATCTCACACACTACCAGCAGAAGGGTCATCACCACTGATTGTCTCACACATACTTTAACAACATCATCTTCTGCGATATCCTGCTCAAGTCCCCAGCCCTTAATCGGGTCAACTCAGCATACACAGCCCGAAGTATGCTTATGATCTGCTCTTGCATCCAGCTCACAGTTTATCCATCTATCTATATGCAGGACAAGATCACCCACAACAAGAGGCTGAGATCCCAGACCAGAGGGGGTATGCCAGAGTTGAAGGCATCCTCTTTGAGAAGCAGGCGGTAGAGCTGGCTGGCAAGGACAGGGATCATTCCTGCACCAAAGGTGAGATCAGTGTCTCCCAACTAGCCAGCGAGGGTCCATGTAGTAGTTAAGTCCCACCAACGGACACTGTGAGTGCTCTTTAAGGTAGGTGACTGTCTAGTCGATCACTAATTATCTCTTCTCTCTATTACACCCACCTGCAAGAAAAGGAGGAGACACATTGACAGCCAGCCCATCAGCCCCAGCCCCCAGAACACCTTGGATAAGGATCCTGAAGAAACATCCGAGGAAGACCTGTCATGATGAGCCTCTGGAAACGGTCCACAGAAATGTTGGAGCTTGAAAAACAGGCAGGGGAACAGCAGGCAGGGTTGTCAGAGACCATCACTAGATTAGTACTAAGAATTGAGGAGTCCGTCCACGTTCTGTCTGCTGTCATGGCTCTAGCATGCGAGTGCATCGAGATCACCATTGGGAAGGTGGCGCCTGACATGGAGATCCTGGTCCAGCAGTTTCTGCCGGATATGCACTCGGACCTGCACACCATCACTGTCGCCATGAGTGGGATCCATCAGTGGCAAGTCAAGGGGGGCAGGGCACCTCAACCTCCTTCCAGGTGCCCCTTCTTCTCCAGGAGTAAGGGAGGGGCCCTCGAGGACCCACAGGGAGGAGGAATGTCAGCTGGACAACCCAGGGACCTCCACACAGGACTCTCCAAGGGTATCCAGCCGCTCCAAATTCCCTCTGCTCATGACTCCATCAACTCTAGCTGATCAGGCCGAGGGAGGTGCACCTGTCCCTGAGCAGATGTCCTTTTTCATGCCGGGGCCCTCCAGGCCTTGGGCCTCCAGTGGATGCTTACCGAAGCCATCTCAGCTAACAGAGCATAGCGGTCAGCAGGCTGCCTCCACCTCTGCTGCAAACGTAGGGGATGCACCTAGACATAGTGGTCGGGTTAGAAAAATTAAGCACTGAAAGCACAACGGTGGCACTGGTGTTTACTCATTGTATGTACTTTGCACATGTGTAAATATATTTTGCTTTTCTGTCTCAAAGTCTAAGCTAGTGAATGGCTCTTCATGTGATGCCATGTTCTGAAGTCATGCAAGTGTAACAGATGCCCCTCCCTCCTCAAGTATCTCCATCGTGTCCTTCAGGTCTATGGTATCTCACACAATCTCAGCTGAGTCAGTCGCCTTTATGTCCACAGAAGTGACATGAACAAAGCCAGTTGCTATATGAACATGGTGGTTCGACAATGCATATGTAAGACTTGTGTCAGAGGATCATATAATGTGACGTCATGAGGATAGATTTGGAAAGTTTTTTTATTGTCCTGATGCTGCTATAGGTTGGAGTCATTCCAATCAAATTAACTTTTCAATGGCCTCCACATAATGATCCGCAAAATGCGGTTGCTGGAAATCTGAAACAAAAACAAAAATAGCTGGAAAAACTCAGGTCTGACAGCATCTGCGGAGAGGAACACAATTAACGTTTTGAGTCCGTATGACTCTTCATCAGAACTAAGGAAATATAGAAATGTGGTGAAATATAAGCTGGTTGAGGGGGGTGGGACAGGTAGAGCTGGATAGAGGGCCAATAATAGGTGGAGGCAAAGAAGAGATTGCCAAAGATGTCATAGACAAAAGGACAAAGGGGTGTTGACAGTGGTGATATTATCTAAGGAATGTGCTAATGGTGACATTAAGGGTAGAAAGCAGGACAAGCAAGTGACAGATGGCCCTAGTGGGGGTGGGGTGGGGGGAAGGGATCGAAATGGGCTTAAAGGTGGAGATAAAATGATAGATCAAAATAAATTTTAAAATAGGTGGGAAAAGAAAAATATATTTTATAAATTATTGGAAAAAGGGGGATTGGAAAGGGGGTGGGGATGGAGGAGAGAGTTCATGATCTGAAGTTGTTGAACTCAATGTTAAGTCCGGAAGGCGTTAGAGTGCCTAGTCGGAAGATGAGGTGCTGTTCCTCCAGTTTGCGTTGAGCTTCACTGGAACAGTGCAGCAGGCCAGGTGGGAGAGCAGGGTGGCGTGTTGAAATGGCAAGCGGCAGGGAGGTCTGGGTCATGCTTGCGGACAGACTGAAGGTGTTCTGCAAAGTGGTCACCCAGTCTGCCTTTGGTCTCTCCAATGTAGAGGTGGTTCTGGGAGGGAGAGGAAGGAGTGAGGGCGGATGTGTGGGAGATGGGCTGGACACGTTTGAGGGCCCTGTCAACCACTGTGGGTGGAAAACCTTGGTTAAGGAAGAAGGAAGACATGTCAGAGGAACTGTTTTGGAAAGTGGCATCATCAGAACAGATGCGATGGAGGTGAAGGAACTGAGAGAATGGGATGGAGTCCTTACAGGAAGCGGGGTGTGAGGAGCTGTAGTTGATTTAACTGTGGGAGTCGGTAGGCTTGTAATGAATATTGATGGACAGTCTATCACCAGAAATTGAGACAGAGAGGTCAAGGAAGGGGAGGGAAGTGTCAGTGATGGACCATGTGAAAATGATGGAGGGGTGGAAATTGGAAGCAAAGTTAATACATTTTTCCAGATCCAGATGAAAGCATGAAGTGGCACCAAAGCAGTCATCGATGTACCGGAGAAAGAGTTGTGGGAGGGGGCCTGAGGGATACAATTGTCTATGTGCACGACAGGAGATTGGATACCTGCTTCATCAGCCTGGTCCAGGAAATGACCTTTGACAGAATATTGCATTCAAAGTACAAAGAACAAAGAAAAGTACAGCACAGGAACAGGCCCTCCAAGCCTGCGCCGATCATATTGCCTGTCAAATAAAACATTTTGTACATCTGGGGTCCGTATCCCTCTATTCCCATCCTATTCATGTATTTGTCAAGCTGCCTCTTAAACACCACCATCTGCTTCCACCACCTTCTCTGAAAGCGAACTCCAGTCACTCACTACCCTCTGCGTAAAAAACTTGCCCTGCACGTCTCCTCTAAAGTTTTCTCCTCTCACCTTAAATCTATGTCCCCTAGTAATTGACTCTTCCACCCTGGGAAAAGCTTCTGACTATCTACTTCGCATATGCCACTCATAATTTTGTAAACTTCTATCAAGTCGTCCCTCAATCTCCGTCACTCTAGTGAGAACAATCTGAGTTTCTCCAACCTCTCCTCATAGCTAATAACCTCCAGACCAGGCAGCATCCTGGTAAACCTCCTCTGCACCCTCTCCAATGCCTCCATATCCTTCTGGTAATGTGGCGACCAGAATTGCACGCAATATTCCAAGTGTGGCCTAACCAAGGTTCTATACATCTGCAGCATGACTTCCCAGCTTTTATACTCAATACCCCTGCCAATGAAGGCAAGCATGCCATATACCTTCCTGACTACCTCATCCACCTGCGTTGCTACTTTCAGTGACCTGTGGACCTGTACACCCAGATCCCTCTGCCCGTCGATGCACTTAAGAGTTCTGCCATTTACTGTATAATTCCTACCTGTATTAGACCTTCCAAAATGCATTACCTCGCATTTGTCCGGATTAAACTCCATCTGCCACTTAGTATAGAAATTGCATTCAGGTACCTCAGTGGAACCTGAAAAGTTGAATTCTCTTGAACTTTCTGTAATATTCAATTTGAAATATTTTGGAATATACTTTTACAAATTATGTAAATAAAGTTTTTGGAAAAGAAATGTTCAGCAGTGCAGTAGCAGAGGAATCAAGAAGGAACAAGTGTTACAGCCGGGGGAGGTGTGGGCCTCAAAAAAGACAGCAGGTTAGGTGGCTTGTTCGTAGAAGGCCACACCCACCTTACAGGGTGGTCCGACAAAGGATTACCTTCCTGTATTGTGAGAAGCAGTGCATCAGGAAACTGAAATTGTCCAGACAAGTAGTCATTAACTGCTGAAACTTCCTGGAAGAACATCTGCTGCATGATGGACCACTGCTCTAAGCTTATGTGACTTGGAACCTTTCAGGCTATTGCAGAGGACATTCAACAGTGTCTCATTCAACCAATCACAAGCGCACCAAACAGGTTATGGCTGCTCTATTTGCCTTTGACTTTGCTATCATAATTGAGTTTCCCCAAGTGCACAGTATAATTAGAAACACTTGCATCCATCAGTGCACCTCATAAGCTGCCAAGAACTTTAATCAATCAGAAAGCTTTTCATTCAATAGTTTTAAACTTATATGTTGTCACAATAAGAGGCTCTTGCAAGCTCTTGTCCTGTACATAGGAAGCTGCCATGATGCTACCATTTTATGCCACTCTAATAGCTCTCTGATTTGATTGGTTGATCAACAAATTTCCAAAGTGAAAATTTTTCAATTGTAACACGTAATTATTACAGATGGGGTTTTCTTATAACCTTTGCCACTGAAGGTGGGCAGAAGTAATGTTTTTCCCCTATTTGTTGGCCTGTTTGTAAACAAAATTTCTCAGAAACTAATGGATGGATTTCAATGAAACTTGGTACACAGATAGAGTATGGCCCAAAGAAGAAATGATTATTTTTTGGCGAAGTTGTGAATCCGGTTCCTGTAAGTTTTTAAGGGATCTGTGAACATTGGGAGATAGGGTGAACAGACTTTTGAAAGAATGTTGTGGGTTGTTTATTTAGAATATTGTTGATTGTTGTGGATTGTCTCAGCTGCTGTGGTGGAATTTGTCAAGGCTGTCAAAATGTGAGCAGAGTTTTCAGAGCAGGTTATAGAATGTGGATTGACCTGAAGTCTCCTCAGTGAGATGAAAGCTATGAATAAAAAGATTTCTTTTTTCAGCTTTGTAGTTACAAAACATGAACCAGGCAGGGGAAAGCCTCATGGAAGGGCTGTGTAATTGTGATAACATTGGGCAGAATTTTCAGTTTGGCGGGCGGGTGCGATCGGCAGGTCCGGGATTGACCAGAGAATGGACTGCCGACTGAAATCGGCCCCTGACCGTGATTTCAAACACGCGCTGAAAGGCTCTGTGCTGTTGGGGTGGGGGCAGGAGTAGGGTAGGCACTGATGTAAGTGCGGGCACGGGGGAGTGCGGAATGAAAGCTCCCTAAAGGCAAAGAGCTGCTTCAAGGAGCTGAGGAATTTAAAAGCAGTAAAGAAAGATTTTAAAATCTAGAAAAAAATGTCCATGCATCAGAATCAGTCACCTGAACATATAAATGATGAAAATTCTGTCCATACATTTTTATTTTTTTAATTTAATAACGGAAACCTCATCCTGCCCTTGGATGAGGTTTCATCAAAAATGCTAAGTCCACCTGGCAGATTCGCCCATCCGCCAACCTTAAGGTTGGATGGACTATGAAAAATCTGGGACAACTGGAATTTTAATGGGCTTAATTGCCCTCTTAATTGTTGGAGGGAGAGCTTCCAACTTTTGCGCGCGCCCGCTAACCGAAATATCGTGCAAGCGTGGGATGACGTCAGGACGCTCATTGATGTTATAAAATGTTATTTTATGCTTGAGCGGGTCAGGCGCATGCCCGCATGCCGAGCTATAAATTCTGCCCATAGAGTTAAGAGAATCTGGCGGAAGTATATGCTCTATTGAGTGCCCTCTTTGCTTGTTATAAATGTTTACATAAGCAGTGTCAATTCTGCATGTACATATAAAAATTATTTCAGGAAGTAACACTGGTAGACAGTAAATTTATGTTATATGCAAGATTTTTAATATATGATTTTGTGCTGTTTTTGCAGGTTACAGAGGCTGAACAAATTTCAAACAATTGTCACCCAGGAACTGGAACATTTTGAAAAGGACTCCCAGTCCCTGAAGACAATGGAAAAAGAACTAACAGTACGTATGGTAGAAAATAGTCTTACAAAGCAAATTTGAACATGAGTACATGCCACAAAGAATTGTAATCAAACTAACAGTCTATTTCTTTTGTCATTCTCCATTTTGTTGTTTACAATAGTTGGCTTTTAATGGAGATTAGAAATGTATGTTGGCACTCGGTTTTTATGACATCAGAGGATAGAGCGGGATTGTCATTTTACACTTGTGACTTTTAATCCACAAAATATTATGAACAATGATTTTGTTTCCAATGCAAGTGACCAGGAATAAATCTACCAGAGTTATTGCATGTCAATTACCATGCAACACTTTCAGTGATTCAGTTTATGATGGACAGAATGCCACCTACATCAGTGGCTCTTCAATGGAAACTTTACTAACCTCACGCTCTGGCCAGAGGCATAGTAGTATTGTCGCTGGACTAGTGATCCAGAGACCCAGAGTAATGCTCTGGGAACCTGGGTTCAAATCCCACCATGGCAGATGATAGAATTTGAATTCAATAAAAATATCTGGAATTAAAAGTCTAATCATGATGGGGAAGCTATTACTGATTGTTATAAAAACCCATCTGGTTCACTAATGCCCCTTTGGGGAACGAAATTGGCCAACATGTAACTCCAAACTCACAGCAATTGTCCTCTGAAATGACCTAGCAAACCATTCAGTTGTATCAAACCACTAAAAGCAACTCAAAAAGGAATGAAACCAGATGGACACCACCTGGCATCAACCTAGGAAATGATAATGGCAAACTCTGCAAAGTCCTCCTTACTAACATCTGAAGGCTTGTGCCAAAATTTGGAGAGCTGTCTCACAGACTAGTCAAGCAACAACCTGACATACTCATACTCATGGAAACATACCTTACAGACAATGTCCCAGACACAACCATCACCATCCCTGGGTATGTCCTGTCCCACCGGCAGGATAGACCCAGTAGAGGTGGCTGCACAGTAGTATGCGGGAGGGAGTTGCCCTGGGAGTCCATAAAATTGACTCCAGACCCCATGAAAGTCTCATGGCATCAGGTCAAACATGGACAGGGAAACCTGCTGCTGGTTACCATGTACCGCCCTCCCTCAGCTGATGAATCAGTGCTCCTCCATGTTGAACATCACTTGGAGGAAGCACTGAGGATGGAAAGGGCACAGAATGTATTCTGGGTGGGGGACTTCAATGTCCATCACCAAGAATGGCGCCATAGCACCGGTACAGAGCCAGCTGGCTGAGTGCTAAAGGACATAGTTGCTAGTCTGGGCCTGCTGCAGGTGGTGAGGGAACCAACGAGAGGGAAAAACATGCTTGACCTCATCCTCACCAACCTGCCTGCCGCATAAGCATCTGTCTACGACATTATCTATAGGAGTGACTACCGCACAGTTCTTGTGGAGATCAAATCCAGGCTTCACATTAAGGATACCATCCATCGTGTTGTGTGGCGCTACCATGGTGTTAAATGGGATAGATTTCAAACAGATCTAGCAACGCAAGACAAGGCAACCATGAGGCGCTGTGGGCCATCAGCAGCAGCAGCAGGTTTGGACTCGAACACAATCTGTAACCTCATGGCCTGACACTCGTGAGCCTGTCAACAACAAATGTAGGAGAGAAGCATTCTGTGATTGCTGAACTGGGTCGGGGAGCAGGCTGGCTATCAGGCCGGGCTGGGCTGGGTCAGGAAGCAGGCTAGCTGCTGGGCCAGGTTGGGCAGCAGGCTGGCTGCTGGGCTGGGCTGGGCAGCATCGGGGAGGAGGCTAGACGCGATGGTGCGGAGGTGGGGGTGTCATGAAGCTATTAATATATATAATGTTATTGGTTTTTTTTAAAATAGAGGTTTAGTCTGTGGTTCTATCTGTGTGTGTCTTAATTGGATTAAAGCCAACCAGTCTGGGTGCTTTGATGTATACTAGTTTTGAGATGTAAACAGAGGTAGCGGTACATTTGCATTTTGTTGAATAGAGCATTCAAGAGTGGGAATGAAATCTTGCACCTAGCTAGGAGACACCAAGCAATATGTTTATATTACTAATAAAATTGATGCTATGAAAGACGTTTTATTGTTAGAAGAGGTGTTGATTACTATTTGAAGCTTAACTATCTCAGCTCATCTCAGCTCTATTTAAGAAAGGGACCATTAGAAGCACACTATCAGTGTGCTTGCACACGAGCAGGGGAGAGACCTCATCCTGAGTGAGATACAGCCAGAGTGAATGTGGGTATTGGCAATTTGATGCACAGTGGGAATTTGGTGCAGAGGGGAAGGAGGTGCTTTTTGCATTTTTTTCTTTGCTATCCAACTTCTTAAATCTTCAGAGAGTGTCCTTGCCCTGCTGCAGCAGTACAGGCTACAAGGGAAAGGAATGACTGGCAAGTAGTGGGTAAGGTCGGGTAAGTATTTGCTACTTTTATCGCTTATAGTTTAAGGTCTTTTTGTGGTTTGTAGTTTGTATATTCTGTAGTAATGAGGATCAGGAAAGAAGGGCCCTAGAGTAATTGATTTAAAAGGTTTAATTTAAAGGGATAAGTCACAGCAGGAGAGCTCAAAGCTGTGGTGCTCTCATTGTACTCCATGTGGGAAGCCGGGAACATTTCCAGTGCCCGGGACCAGCATGTGTGCAGGAAGTGTGTCCAGCTGCCGCTCCTGGAAGCTTGGGTTTCAGAGTTGGAACGGCAGCTGGGGACACTGTGGAGCATCCGCGGGCCTTAGAGCATCGTGGATAGCACGTTTAGAGACCTGGTGACACAACAGCTGAAGGGGCTTGAGGAAGGAAGGGAATAGATCACCACCAGGCAATCCAAGAGAAACAGGCAGGTCGTTCAGGAGTCCCCTGGGATCCCACTCGCAAATCGATATTCCATTTTGGAGGCTGATGAGGGCGCTGGTTTCTCCAGGGAGTGCAGACAGAGCCAAGCTTCTGGCATCACAAGCAGCCTATCTGTACAGGAGGGGAGGAAGGGAGGAAGAGCAATAGTAAAAGGGGATTCTATAGTCAGGGGAACAGATAGGCGGCACTGTGACCGTCAACGTGACTCCAGGATGGTATGTTGCCTCCCTGGTGCCAAGGTCCAGGGTGTTACTGAACGGCTGCAGGGCAACCTGAATGGGAGGGTGATAAGGCAGAGGTCATGGTACATGTTGGTACCAATGACATAGGTAGAAAGAGGGATGAGGTCTTGCATCATGAATTCAGGGAGTTAGGCAGTAGACTAAAAAGCAGGACCTCTCAGGTTGTAATCTCTGGATTACTCCCAGTGCCATGTGCTAGCGAGCTCAGAAATAGGAGAATAGCGCAGATGAATACGTGGCTTAAGAGTTGGTGCAGGAGGGAGGGTTTTAGATTCCTGGATCACTGGGACCATTTCTGGGGAAGGTGGGACCTGTACAAGTGGGACGGTCTACATCTGAACCAGAGCGGGATTAACATCCTTGCGGGTGGGTTTGCTAGTGCTGTTGTGAGGAGTTTAAACTAATTTGGCAGGGGGAGGGGACACAGAATGTTAGCAGAATAGGGACACATCATAATACAGTAAAACAATCAAGTCAGAGGGAGTACAGCTGCATTAGGTTTCAAGGGAGTGAGACAAGGCTGGATGGCCTCTACTTTAATGCCAGAAGTATTACAGGTAAAGCGGATGAGTTAAGGGTGAGGATTGACACGTGAAGTTGTGATATAGTAGCCGTCACAGAGACATAGTTGAGGGAGGAGCAGGATTGGCAGCTCAACATTCCGGGATATAGAACCTTCAGGTGAGACAGGGGAGGGGGTAAAAGAGGAGGAGGCATTGCATTATTAGTTAAGGAGTCAGTTACTGCAGTAAGGAGAGATGATATGTTGGAGGGGGCATCGAATGAAGCTTTGTGGGTAGAGCTTAGGAATAAAAAAGGGGCAGCCACATTGTTAGGTGTTTATTATAGACCCCCAGATGGTCAGCGGGAAATTGAGGAACAGATATGTACACAATTTGTGGAGGTATGTAAAAACAATAACAATTAGGTGATTTCAACTTTCCCAACATTAATTGGGATAGACTTAGTGTTAAAGGCTTGGATGGAGTGGATTTCTTGAAATATGTACAGGCGAACGTTTTAGGTCAATATGTACAGGATCCAACAAGGGGTGGCGCTGTGCTGGACCTAATTAGAAACATAGAACCATAGAAAGGTTACTGCACAGAAGGAGGCCATTTGGCCCATCTTGTCCATGCCAGCCCGAGGACACCCAAGTGCCCTTTCTAATCCTTCCTGCACCCGGCCCATAGCCCTGCAGTGTATAGCACTTAAGGTGCAGATCCAGGTACTTTTTAAAAGAGTTTAGAGTTTCTGCCTCTACCAACAACTTGGGCAGCGAATTCCAGACACTCACTACCCTCTGCGTAAAAAAGTTCTTCCTCATGTCCCCCCTACACCTTCTGCCACTTATCTTGAATCTGTGTGCCCTGATTCTAGAATTCTCCACCAAGGGAAACAATTTTGTCCTGTCCACTCTATCTATTCCCCTCATAATTTTGTACACCTCATTCAAGTCATCTCTCAGCCTTCTTTGTTCTAAGGAAAATAACCCCAACCTATCCAATCTCTCCTCGTAGCTACACTTTTCTAAACCTGGCAACATTCTTGTAAACCTCCTCTGCACTCTCTCCAGAGCTATTACGTCCTTCCTGTAATGTGGTGACCAGAACTGCACACAATACTCCAGTTGTGGCCTCACCAGTGTTTTATACAATTCCAACATTATATCCTTATTTTTATATTCTATACCTTTGCCAATGAAGGAGAGCATTCCATATGCCTTCTTTACAACCTTGTCTACTTGAACTGCTGCCTTCAGGGACCTGTGTACTTGAACGCCAAGCTCTCTCACTTCATCTACCCCTCTTAGTATATTCCCATTTATTTTGTAATCCCTGTAACTGTTTTTCTGGGGAATGAACCCGGACTGGCGGCTAAGGTGGTGGTGGGGGATCATTTTAGTGATAGTGACCACAACATGGTACAATTTAAGCTTGTTATGGACAAAGAAATAGACAAATTGCAAAAAATTGTTTTGGATTGGAGGAGAGCGGATTTTAGCAAAATAAGGCAGGATCTGGCCAAGGTAGACTGAGAACAGCTACTTGTGGGGAAATCTACAGTAGAGCAGTGGGGGGGCATTCAAAAAGGAAATGGGGGCGGGTACAGGCTCAACATGTTCCCTCTAGAGTGATCAGAAGGAGTAATAAGCCCAGAGAACCATGGATGGACAGAGATATTCAGGATATGCTGAGAAGAAAAAGAGAGGCTTTTAGCAGGTACAAGGGAAGCAAACCAGCAGAGGCATTAGTGGAGTACAGAAAGTGCAGGGTGGAACTTAAGAAAGCAATTAGGAGAGCAAAGAGGGGATATGAGAAAGCTCTGGCTGGTAAAAGTCGGGAAAATCCAAAGATATTCTGTAAGTATATCAATGGGAAGAGGATAACCAGGGAAAGAGTAGGGCCCATTGGGGATCAAGGAGGCAATCTATGGGTGGACCCAGAGGACATCGGTAGAGTGTTGAACGAATACTTCATATCCATCTTCACTCAAGAGAATGAGGATGAAGGTATCAAACTCGGGAAGAGAGACTGCGAGGTTCTTGAGCAAATAGATATAGGGAGTGACAATGCATTGGAAGTGTTGGCAGGCTTAAAAGTGGACAAATCTCTAGGTCCAGAAGATTTGTGTCCCAGACTGCTGAGGGAGGCAAGGGAGGAGATCAAAGGGGCTCTGACCCAAATTTTTAATTCCTCTCTGTCCATGGGGGAGGTGCCAGAGCTAATGTGGTTCCGCTATTTAAGAAGGGTTGTAGAGATAAGCCAGGGAACTACAGACCAGTGAGTCTTACGTCAGTGGTAGGGAAACTATTGGAGAAAGTTCTGAAGGAGAGAATCTATCTCCACTTGAAGAGGCAAGGTTTGATCAGGGATAGTCAGTATGGCTTTGTCAGAGGGAGGTCATGCCTAACAAATTTGATTGAATTTTTTGAGGAGGTGACCAGGTGTGTAGATGAGGGTAGTGCAGTTGATGTAGTTTATATGGATTTCAGCAAAGCCTTTGACAAGGTCCCCTATGGGAGACTTATAAAGAAGGCAAATGCACATGGGATACAGGGTAATTTGATAAGGTGGATTCAAAATTGGCTTAGTTGTAGGAAACAGAGAGTAATGACAGAAGGCTGCTTTAGTGACTGGAAGCTTGTGTCCAGTGGCATACCACAGGGATCTGTGCTGGGTCCCCTATTATTTGTCATTTATATAAATGACATAGATGAGAATGTGGGGGGTAGGATTAGTAAGTTTGCGGATGACACAAAGATTGGCCGGGCGGTTAACAGTGAGGTTGAGTGTCTTGGGCTACAGGAAGATTTCGACGGGATGGTCAAATGGGCAGATAAGTGGCAGATGGAATTTAACCCTGAAAAGTGTGAGGTGATATACTTTGGAAGGAGTAATTTGACAAGGAAGTATTCAATGAATGGCATGACACTAGGAAGTTCTGAGGAACAAAGGGACCTTGGCGTGTGTGTCCATAGCTCTTTGAAGGCAGAGGGGCATGTTAGTGGGGTGGTGAAAAAGGCATATGGGACACTAGCCTTTATCAATCTAGGCATAAATTACAAAAGTAGGGAAGTCATGTTGGAGTTGTATAGAACCTTGGTGAGGCCACAGCTGGTGTTCTGTGTGCAGTTCTGGTCACCACATTATAGGAAGGATGTGATTGCACTGGAGGGGGTACAGAGGAGATTCACCAGGATGTTGCCTGTGATGAAACATTTCGGTTATGAAGAGAGGTTGGTTAGACTTGGGTTGTTTTTGTTGGAGCAGAGAAGACTGAGGGGCAACCTGATGGAGGTGTACAAGATTTTGGGGCACGCACAGGGTGGATAGCGAGCCGCTGTTCCCATTAGTTGAAGAGTCAGTCACGAGGGGACACAAGTTCAAGGTGAGGGGCAGGAGGTTTAGGGGGTTGTGAGGAAAAACATTTTTACCCAGAGGGTGATGAGGGTCTGGAATGTGCTGCCTGGGAGGGTGGTGGAGGCGGGTTGCCTCACATCCTTTAAAAAGTACCTGGATGAGCACTTGGCATGTCATAACGTTCAGGGCTATAGGCCAAGTGCTGGTAAATGGGATTAGGTAGTTAGGTCAGGTGTTTCTCACTTGTCAGTGCAGACTCGACGGGCCAAAGGGCCTCTTCTGCATTGTGTGATTCTGTGATTCTTATTCTGTGATGATACAATGAGAATTTGCATTGAAAGAGAAGTTCTGTGTGTGCAGAGGAGAGGCCTGTGAGATCTCAGCAGCTATAAGCCTAAAGCTGTCAGCAAAAGAATCAAATTGACAGGAACCAAATTTTGAATTTATAAGCAGATGCTGGATCTGAAACAAAAACAGAAAATGCTGGAAAAATTCAGCAGGTCTAACAGCATCTGTGGAGAGAAAAACAGAGTTAATGTTTTGAGTCCGTGCGATTCTTTTCCAGAGCTGAAGAGAAGTAAAAACGTGATGAAATTTATATTGTTTCAAGGGGGTGGAGCAGGTGAAGCTGGATAGAAAGCCAGTGATGGTTGGAGACAGAGGAAAGATTGACAAAGATGTCATGAACAAAAGGACAGAGGGGTGTTAATGATTGTGGCACTGGCTAATGGAGGTGCTGATGGTGGCATTAAGGTCAGAAAGCAGAATGTGATAATAGCAGGACAAGGGTAAGCACTCTGGAAAGAACAACATGAACGAGTGACAGGTGGCCCTAGTGGTGGCGGGGTGGGGGGATGGTGGTGGAAAAAATGATCGAAAATAGGATAAAAGATGGGTATAAAACAATGCATAAAAATGAAAATAAATAAAAATAAAGTAAATGGATAAAAAAAAGTTAAAAAAATAAAAATGAATATTGAAAAAAGGAGATAAAACAAGGGTGAGGATGGAGGAGAGAATTCATGGTCTGAAGTTGTTGAACTTATTGTTATGTCTGGAAGGCTGTACAGTACCTAACCGGAAGACGAGGTGCTGTTCCTCCAGTTTGCATTGGTCTTCACTGGAACATTGCAGCAGGTCAAGGATGGACATGTGGGCATGAGAGCGGGATGGGATGTTGAAATGGCAAGCAACAGGAAGGTCTGGGTCATGCTTGTGGACATTCTGAAGGTGGCCTGCAAAGTGGTCACCCAGTCTGTGTTTGGTCTCTCCAACGTCGAGGAGCAGCGAATGCAGTAGACCAAATTGAAAGAGATGCAAATGAAGCGCTGCTTCACCTGAAAGGAGCTCCTTGGATGGTGAGGAGGGAGGAGGTAAAGGGGCAGGGGTTGCACCTTCTGCGATCGCATGGGAAGGTGCTGTGGGAGGGGGATGAAGATGAGGGGGTGATGGAAGAGTGGATCAGGGTGTCCCGAAGGAAATGGTCCCTACGGAATGCCGTTGGGGGTGTGAAGGGAAGATGTGTTTAGTGGTGGCAACATGCTGGGGTTGGCAGAAATGGCGGAGGATGATCAATTGATTGCGGAGGCTGGTGGGGTGAAAAGTGAGGACAAGGGGGACCCTATCATGGTTCTGGAAGGGAAAGGAAGTTGTGAGAGCAGAGGCATGGGAGATTACATGGTTGAGGGCCCTGTCAACCAAAGTGGGTGGGAAACCTTGGTTAAGGAAGAAGGAAGACCTGTCAGAAACACCGTTTTGGGAAGTGGTGTCATCGGAACAGATACAACAGAGGCGAAGGAACTGAGAGAATGGGATGGAGTCCTTACAGGAAGCAGGGTGTGTGGAGCTGTAGTCGAGGTAGCTGTGGGAGTCGGTGGGCTGGTAATGAATATTGGTGGACAGTCTATCACCAGAAATTGAGACAGAGCGGTCAAGGAAGAGAAGGGAAGTGTCAGAAATAGACCATGTGAAGGTGATGGAGGGGTGGAAATTGGAAGCAAAATTGGTCAATTTTTCCAGGTCCAGATGAGAGCATGAAGTGGCGATCGATGTACTAATAAAAGAGTTATGGGAGGAAGCTTGAGTAGGACTGGAACAAGGAATGTTCCACATGCCTCATAAAGAGATAGGCATGGATTCTGGAGCTGCAAAGGCAAGCTCGGGAACATCAGGAAGGGATGGCCGCTGCGCTCAGATTGCAAGGCACTTGGAGGAGTCTGTCCGTCTTCAGGCTGAGGTGATAGCACCGGCTTGCCAATGCACCAAGGTCAACACTGGCAGGATGGTGGCCTTCAGGAAGACCTTGGTTCAGGACATCACTCCTGCCCTGCTGCGCGGGCTTAACTCCATCGCTGATCCCATAGTTAGCCTCCAATAGTGTGTTCACGAGAGGGGTGCTGGGCAGCTCGGTCTCACTGCAGCTACCCCTTCCGCCCACAGAGTCAACAGGGCCCCTCCGGCACCCATAGGGAGGAGGATCAGCAGGTGCACGCTTGGGGGCCACCCACCCAGGTGATTCTGTGAGTGACTGGCCCATCTGACCCCCCTCTTCCTGTGAACTCCGCAGATCCAGCTCCACAGGCTGAGGAGAGTGCGACAGCCACGCAGCAGGACACTGAAAGCAGGCCGGTGCCCTCCAAGTATGGGTCCTCCAGAGGATGCCCGCCAAAGTCATCAAAGACAGCAGGCTGCCTCCATCTCCGATGTGGATGTTAGGGGAGCACCAAGACATAGCGGCAGGGTTAGGAAAGTTAAGGAGAATTAACTCTTTCGAGTTATCAACAGTCACAGATTGTAACTCTTTCGAGTACATTCACAGTTCTTGGTTTCCGGGAGTGGGACATGAACCCACAACCTTCTGATTCAAAGGCGAGGGTGCTATGAACTGAGCCACAGCTGACACCTCGTTAAGGAGAATTAAAAATGAAGCATCTCACTGTAACTCTTTTGAGTTATCAACAGTCACAGATTGCAACTCTTTCGAGTACATTCACAGTTCTTGGTTTCCGGGAGTGGGACATGAAGCCACAACCTTCTGATTCAAAGGCGAGGGTGCTATGAACTGAGCCACAGCTGACACCTCGTTAAGGAAAATTAGTTGCACAGCCTGGGCATGAGTGCTAATCACTTGTACATAATGTTCACTACTGTCAATTAACTCCCAAGAATGTCTTCCTTCCCACGGCTCCTTGTTTGATATGCAGTGTTCTTGTCACTCAGATGTGAAACCTTTCTGCAGAAGATAAAAGGCAGGTGTCTCAGTCTACGGCCCCTTCCCTGTGCTCTAAGTGTCCTTCAGACCACAGTGATGGTCCAGCCTCACACTACTGGAAACATTACTGGTGTCTACACCTCAGCAGTGCTGGTCATTGCTGCCAGAATGTAGTGGGCAGGTGCCACAGAATTCTCTCATACTCTCTGTGTGCTCTCAGCACCTTTAAGGTGGGGCTGGCCGCCATCAGACCAGTACCTGTGACCAGTGATGCTGTGCACCAACTCCTGAAAGGCTGAGGTGCTGAAGGCAGACACAGCATCAGATGCATCTAAAGTTTCATGGCTGCGTCTCTGAGATGGCCCTGATCATCGAGTGCAAGTGAGCTGCCCTCTGCCAGACAGGAGTCAGACATTCTCAGAGGCTATGTGAAGATATATAGTGTGTCCTCACTGCATGTTGCCATCGTCCTCCTGCGATCGAGCAATTATTAGGGACTCCACTCCATCTCCATAACAGAAGTCTCTCAGAGGGTATTGGCACTGATATAAGCCTGACTGGAGTCAAACGTTCACAACTGTGATGTGAGGATCTATGGGGACACCTCACCGCATGTCCTCATCATCCTCCACAAATCTGGCAGCTATAAGGGCCTCCCAAGTGCGCCTGCCTCATCTAGTACAGTGCGAGAGCCTCATCCCCGTCAACGTCTTCCTCATCGGAGGAGACGTGCAGCTCCTCCATCTCCTCCTCAGCCAGCTCCTCTCCCCGTTCCAATGCCAGGTGGTAAAGGGCGCAGCAGACGATGACAATGTGTGACACCCTCTGTGAACTGTATTGCAGGGCTTCACCAGACTAGTCCAGGCACTGGAACCGCATCTTCAGCATCCCAATGGTCTGCTCCACCAAGTCGCAAGCTGCTGCATGAGCCTCATTATAGCTTCGCTCTGCTGCAGTCTGAGGCTGCTACATGGGTGTCATCAGCCACGGCCTCTGCGGGGAGCCCTTGAGGAGCCAACCCTGCAGCCTCTGTGGGCCCTGGGAGACTGCAGGGATCTGCGAGCAACTCAGCATGTAGATGTCATGCACATTCCCTGGAAATCGTGAGCATACCTGCAGGATGCGTTTCTGGTGGTTGCATACCAGCTGCACGTTCAGTGAGTGGAAGCTCTTGTGGTTGATGAAGCCCACTGAGTGTAGCGACGGAGACCTGAGTGCCACATGAGTGCAGTCAATCTCACTCTGCACCTGTGGGAATCCTGAGATCAGGGCAAATCCAATGACCCTTGTATCCTGGCTGTCCCGGTCCCGAGCGAAATGCATAATCTTGTGTGCCATGGAGAAGATGGCATCCATGACCTCATGGATGCATTTGTGGGTGCAGGCTTGAGAGATCCCACAGAGGTCACCTGTGGAGCCCTGAAAGGAGCCACTGGCATAGAAATTGAGTGCCATGGTCACTTTCACAGCCACTGGCAGTGGATGCCCTCCATGTCCCCTTGGCGCAGTCCTGCAGGAAGTGGCATATGTGAGCCTCCAGGTCCCTAGACATGCGCAGTCGTCGGCGACACTGGTTCCCAGTCATCTGCAGGAATAGCAGGCAGCATCTATAGACCCTGGGTATCGCTAGGCACCGACCAGCCACAGCTCGCTGTCGCTCCTGGGCAGCGTGTGCGGGAGCCTCTGCTGGTCCTGCCTTTGTGCGGCCAGGTGCCTCAGTCGCTCTCTCCTCCGTCTTCTACGGTCTCTGTAGGCCATCAGGCATACAGCTAGGTCACCAGGATCCACGATTCTGACGTGGTCCTCCTGCAGTATGAAAGAGAGAGATACATGGTTATCATGGCTGTACTTAGCACCTTTCCTGGCTCTGTGTGACTGCCCCTTAACACTTCCCAGAGACTGCTGGTCACCCCTAGGATGGCCAGAGATGAGTGCGCTGCATGGCTGCCCTATCAACCTGCGACATGGGGGACACTGGTCCAAACCAGGATGTTGAGATTGCAAGGGCCTGTGAGCACCTTCACCAGGGACTGCAACATGGCCAGCGTTGGTGAGGAGATTCTACAATGTGTGCAGTCCAGCTGCTCTGTGGTCCAATAAAGTGGTGGTGGACTCAAAGCCTGTGCTGTTGGCGGGGGGTGGGGAGGGGGAGCGGGGTGGGAGGCGTTGGTGGGGGGTAAGTTCTGGGGCGCTTGGTGGCCTTTTGGTGCCTCCATGATGCTTGCATGGGCAGGCAGGCTAGGAGCCTGACCCCAATCATATCACTGTGGCTGCACTCAATCTGTCGCAGATGCAGAAGCATGGTCAGTTTATACAGGCGTCCCTAATGCGTGACCATTTCCCTCACTTACCCTGCCCCCACCTCGATTGCCTGTGCAAGGAACGCAGTGCCAGGGCAGCACTTGACCCCCCGCACCTCAGCAGTCGCTTCTGTGGCTGGCCAGCACTTGCACCCAGACCACCCATCAGCAGTCGCCTACGAGGCTGGCCAGCACTTGCTCCAAGACCTGCCACAGCACCCCCCTGTCCCTCTCAGCAGTTGCCTCTGATGCTGGCCAGCACTTGCCCCCAGACACCACCCACAACCCCCTCCCTCACCTCAGCAGTTGCCTCCGAGGTTGGCCAGCACATGCCCCAGATACCCCCCACCACCCCTCAGCAGTCGCCTGCAGGGCAAGGCATCAGTTTCCCCCACCCCCGGCGCCCCTGAGGCCTGTAAACAATGGGCGAGCTGTGGAGAGAACTGCTGCTCACATACCTCAGTTCCCCCACAGTGAAGGCCGCCAAGTGCATGTCGCCTGTGTGCTGTTGTGAAACTTGTTGACGTGCTTTCCCGCCGACGTGAATGGACGATACGGCGGGTTCCAAGATCCTGGCGGGATGTCCTTTTAATTATATGTTAATGTATTACAATTAGCTTCCGCCGACCGATGGCAGGAAACGTGGCCCGCTGTTGGTGGGCTGAGTGGAAGATTGCGACCTGCCTTCACGCCATCGTGAAGCAGGTCCCGCCATATTTTCCGCGCATGCCACCTATCACGCCTGATGCCAGCAGACTCAGAAAATTCCACCCAGTGAGAGGTGAATGTGAGAGTGAGAGATTGTTCATGTGGTAGAGTGAGTGAAGGTGGGAGAGAGTGATTGTGGGAGAGTGAATGAGTGAGAGTGGAAGAGAGAGTGAGTATAAGTGATTGTGGGAGACTGAGTGAGTGTGAGTTAGTGAATGAGTGTGGGAGGGAGAATGAGTGAGTAAATGTGGGAGGGAGAGTGAGTGAGTGTGGGAGAGAGAGTGAATGACTGAGTGTGAGAGGGAGATTGAGTGAGTAAATGTGGGAGGGAGAGTGAGTGTGGAAGAGATCAATAACTACATCAATGCTACATCAATAACACATTCCCTCAATCATTGTGGACTGACAATACAGTTGTTGCATAACAGAAGATCTGATGTGGTTGTAACTGTAAGCTTATTTCAATCATTGCGAAAGGAGTATGTGATCAATTTCATTTGGAGATGCTCTCGATCACGTCTATCCAGTTTGTGATTCCACAGCCATCATACATAGTTGCACTGCCTCATCTTGTTTCTTTGCCACTTTCATGGCAGCTAGTTCTAGCAACTTTGATACTGCATTTAGGCTTATGTAGTTAAGATGTTGTTCAGAACTTTATCCTCGCTACTAGTTGTACTGATTGTCAGCACGGATATCGCAAAAGTTAGTTTACTGGGCTAAGCTTGCCTGACTGATACTCAACATGGTACTCGTACCCTTGTAGTAGAATACTCTATTCCAGTAGGTTGATTGTTGAACAAGTTTACTTGTGGTCTATGATCAATAATGAATTCAAACTCACTTCCATCCAAATAGGAAAGTATAAGATACCCCATGTAATTGAAAGCGTTTTGCTCTCTTTGCATTTTATGTTGCTCTATGGGCATTAGTGATGATCTTGTCACAGCAACAATTGATGGGTTGACTATCTTGTCTTTTTGCACAAGAACCACACCTAAGCCAATCGGTCTTGCATCCATGACGAGCTGGGTGATTTTCTCAGGGTCAAAATCGGCTTTTATGTAACTTGCTGACAACTGTTGTTTAATCTGATGTATAGCCTCTTTGTGTGATGTAGTCCACTTGGTGGTCTCTGTTAAGTTTAATAGCTGCTTGAATACAGAGTCAGAGACCAAGTCTTGTCTTCTCGAAATAGGGCAGGATTTTACGCATCGGTGAGCGGGGGCCGGGCCAACCTTAAGGTTGGTGGGCAGGCCAGGAGCCCCGGCGCGAATTACAAAAAGCATGAAACCTTATCCACGGGCGGGGTGAGGTTTCATGTAGGTTTTTAAAAATTTTAATAAAGTTTTTGTGAAAATTATGGACATGTCCCAATTCATGTGACATTGTCACATCAGGGGACATGTTAGAGACATTTTATTTTCCTATTTTTAGGTTTTTAATATTTACAGCCAATCTCCCTGAAGCTGCTCTTAGCCTCAGGGAGATGAGTGCGCTCTTTCATGCGCATGCACACAAGAGCGCACTCTCAATTTTGGGATCCCCCCCCCACCCGCACAGGAAGCACATAGCCTTAATTGGCTGCCCACGTAAAATGGTGCCGTGCCCCCAATTGGGGGCGCCAGTTGAAAGCGCGCTTGGCGCGCCCGCCCTTCAACTTCCCCCCAATGGGGGAAAATTCAGCACAGAGTTTTTTTCTGATGCATGAAACTCCACAGACCATTTGTCTAACCTGATTCCCCTTTATATACGCAAATACTTAGCTTGTTAACTTACAATTACCCATTTAAATACTCCTTGACAATTAACCATTTCCTTCCCTAACAGATTCCCCTCTTCTTAAAATGTAAGTAACCCTTAAGCACATATATCAAAAAAAATAAAGATGGATCTTCTTTTCCATAACACAAACATCAAAATATTTTCTTAATCAATGAATCAAGTAAAATTGAAGATAATCCAAAGATGTTTTACCAATACATTAATGCTAAAAGGTTAGTGAAGGAAAAAGTGGGACCTATCAGAGATGAAAATGGAAACTTGTGTGTAGATGCAGAGGCTGTGGGAAGGGTTTTGAATGAATATTTTGTCTCCATGTTTACAAAGGAAAGGGAGGATGTAGATATAGTAATCCAGGAGGAACACTGCGCGATATTGGACGGGATAGTCAGAAAGAGAGAGGAAGTACTCGAAGGGTTGAAATCCTTGAAAGTTGATAAGTCACCAGGGCCAGATGGATTGTTTCTGAGGCTGCTGAAGGAAGTCAGGGAGGAGATAGCAGATGCTCTGAGGGTGATTTTCCAATCTTCACTAGATGCAGGGGAGATACCGGAGGACTGGAGAAATGCAAACGTAGTTCCATTGTTTAAAAAGAGATCAAAGGAAATGCCAAACAATTATAGGCCAGTTAGTCTTACATCGGTGGTGAGCAAATTAGTAGAATCAATCCTGAGAGATAAAATTAACTGTCATGTGGAAAGGCATGGACTAGTCAGGGATGGTCAGCATGGATTTGTTAAAGGAAGGTCTTGCCTCACAAATTTGATTGAATTCTTTGAGGAAGTGACAAGAAGGGTTGATGAAGGTAGTGCGGTGGATGTTGTGTACATGGATTCTAGCAAGGCATTTGACAAGATCTCACATGACAGATTGGTCAGGAATGTAAAAGCCCATGGGATTCAGGGTAATGTGGCAACTGGATAAAAGGTTGGATTGTAACAGGAAACAAAGGGTAACGGTCGATGGATGCCCTTGCAAATGGAAAGTTGTTTCAAGTGGTGTTCCACAAGGCTCGGTGTTGGGACCCTTGCTGTTTGTGTTATATATTAACGATTTGGACGTGAACGTGGGGGGCACGAATGGGAAATTTGCAGATGACACAAAGATTGGCCGAGTAGTGGATAGTGTAGAGGATAGCCAAAATCTCCAAAACGATATAGATGGGTTGGTGGAGTGGGCGGTAAAGTGGCAGATGGATTTTAATATAGAGAAGTGCGAGGTCATACATTTAGGGAGGTCAAACAGTTACAGGGATTACAAAATAAATGGGAATATACTAAGAGGGGTAGATGAAGTGAGAGATCTTGGTGTACAAGTACACAGGTCCCTGAAGGCAGCAGTTCAAGTAGACGAGATTGTAAAGAAGGCATATGGAATGCTCTCCTTCATTGGCAGAGGTATAGAATATAAAAGTAAGGATATAATGTTGGAATTGTATAAAACACTGGTGAGGTCACAACTGGAGTATTGTGTGCAGCTCTGGTCACCACATTACAGGAAGGACGCTCTGGAGAGAGTGCAGAGGAGGTTTATAAGAATGTTGCCAGGGTTAGAAAAGTGTAGCTACGGGGAGAGATTGGATAGGTTGGGGTTATTTTCCTTGGAACAAAGAAGACTGAGAGGTGACTTAATTGAGGTGTACAAAATTATGAGGGAATAGATAGAGTGGACAGGATAAAATTGTTTCACTTGGTGGAGAATTCTAGAACCAGGGGACATAGATTCAAGATAAGTGGCAGAAGGTGTAGGGGGGACATGAGGAAGAACTTTTTTACGCAAAGGGTGGTGGGTGTCTGGAATTCGCTGCCCAAGTTGTTGGTAGAGGCAGAAACTTAAAACTCTTTTAAAAAGTACCTGGATCTGCACCTAAAGTGCTGTAAGCTGCAGGGCTATGGGCCGGGTGCAGGAAGGTAGGATTAGAAAGGGCACTTGGGTGTCCTTGGGCTGGCATGGACAAGATGGGCCAAATGGCCTCCTTCTGTGCTGTTATTTTTCTGTGGTTCTATGGCTGTATCCTCCTTATTCCCACTTCTTAGGAAAAAAATGTATAGAAATATCCATACACAAAGAAAAAAATTCATTTTTGTCTTCTCATAGGAAAAGACATCCCTCCCTGAGGATTTCCAATAACTTTTTGGAGCTCGCTCCTCTTTTCGGGAGGCAGTCAGACAATTGGTAGCTGCTGTCAACCCATTTGATCTTGGCAAAAAAATAAAATGATGGGAAAACTCAGCAGGCCTAACAGCATCTGTGGAGTGTTAATGTTTCGAGTCCGTATGACTTTTCTTCAGACCTTGGCACTCTCCTTACCTGTTTTAAGCTTGCAATGTCAAATCACAATCTCTTTTCACTAATACACTTCGTAGAGTGAACAATTTCCCAAAGTGACTTACTGTCTATATAACATTTGATAGGTACCGTTCCCGAATAACCTTTTCCATTTAAAATTCCTGCCAGCATCTTTCACATGAAGAATGCCATATCCATTGCCTCAACAAGAGCAAGAATCTCCGCTGCCAATGTACTTTTGTACGACTTTTTGTATCTTTTTAGCTTCCCATGTACCTTCCCTCCACCATGAGAAATATTATAAATCCTCCCACACCCGAAAACCTATCACATAGATTTACATAAGACGTGAGCATAAGAGTGAACAGTTTCATTTTCCTAACATCACCCAGATTTGAGAATTTCAAAACATGGTGACAAAATTACAAATGGAGCAATGTCTTGTTCACTCAAATAACTTCTTCAACCTTGGGATTGTTATTTTAGTGCTCAATTCTAAAACGTCAAAACTGATGTCGTGTCTTGTTTGTTTGTCTAGCCAATTGAGTTGCCTACTTAGACTTCAGAGTTTCTCTTTTACCGTTTTAGAAGCCGCTGTATCTTTGTGAGGCCCTACCATGGCTAGTTTCAATGGGATTGACATTCTCTAAGTAGGATTGCTCATGTAAGGTGATATGCGATCCACTCTGCCTGATTTCCAATCCGATGTATTTAAATGCACCAGAAGCCTGGACTTCCAATCTTGAACTGTGTTCTGAGCCCATTAATGTTTCAAATTCACTACTACCACCCCACAAAAAATTGTCCACATGCATCATAAAGATGCCTGAAAGTTTCCCTCCATGGTGCCAATAAAACATTACCCTGCCTGTTTTCAACTGAAGGCAGCCCAACTTTAACAAAACTGACCTCACTGAGAAATACCAAACTCTGGAGGCATCGTTTAAACCGTATACACATTTATCTAACTTCCAGAGTGTCCCTTGTACGTTTGGCATCTCTTTTGGTGGATGGAGAAAAACTTCCCTTTGAAGTTGGCGTCTCTGCAAAAAACAAAGCAGCTTTAATATCAATTCACTTGCATTCCCAAGCATTTGTGGCTGGCGGCCTGATGGCCACATGTGTGCAATCGATTGCACCCTGGATGTCGGGGAACCCAGCAATTGCTGCAAAGTCTCTGCCTCGCTCGGTCTGGCTGGCCTCGTCCCAGCAGTAGTGAATGAAAGTCAATGCACGCCTGAACAGAGCGTCTGTCACCTGCTTGGCACGTGTGGACAGCTGACTGGGAAACTCTGCAAAGATCACCCACTGACCCCTGGAAAGAGCCAGAGGCATAGAAGTTGAGGACAGCCATGACCTTCAACGTCACTGGCATGGGGTGCCCACCCATACAGTTGGCGCAGACCTCAGAGCCTATCATTTGACAGATGGAGGTCACTGCCTCCCTTGAGAGACGGAGTCTCCTTCGGCACTGCACCTTAGACATATTGAGGTAGCTGCTTTGTCGCCTGTAAACCCTGGCAGCAGGATAGTGGTGTGTTCTGCGGCCCGTTCCGCCTTGGACTTCCTGTTGGCCCTGCTCCCCTTGTGCCTGCGCCTGTCCTCCCAAAGGTAGCTCCCCTGGAGGCTGAATGTGCACTCCTGGCTTCCTCCCCCTTCTGGCCCTCCCTTCCTCTTCAGAGGAGATGCCTCCAGTGGAGAGCACAACTCCCATTCCCAGGGTAAGGGAAGGCTTCCTGAAATCAGCAAGGCCCCAAAAATGATGTTTACTCCAGAGTCCTGACATGAAGGCTGTTATTGCTGTCCAAGCAGCTGTGAAGAGATTTGAAGATTTCCTGCTCACACAGGCAAGTAGGGGGGGGTGGGTGCGGGGTGGGGAACTCACGGGTTAGGATGGGTTAAGGGGGCCGGGTGGTGAAGTGGGAAGATACGATGGGCCGGGGTGTCAGGTGGTGAGCAGGGGTATGGTGGGCTGGTCAGGGGTGTCAGGTGGTCGGTGGGGTGGGGGGTGCGAGTGAGAGGGTTGTTGAAGGGGTGGGAGGATAGTCAGGGGGATGAGGGATAGTTGGATGGTTGGGAAGGTAGTTGTAAAGGGTTGGGGGTTACTCAGGTGGGTGGGAATGTAGTCAGGGAGTGGGGGTACTCTGGAGGGGTGGAGGGGTGGGGGGCTCTCCGGGGTTTGCAAGGGTAGTCAGGTAGTGGGGGTTAGTAGGAGCAGTGTGGGGGTGAGTCAGGAGAGCAGTCGGTGGGATTGGGGTTAGTCACAAAATCGTCAGGGGTAGTTGGGTGGGTGGGGAGGACTGGGAGTAGTCGAGTGGAGAGATGAAGGGGTTTGGTGTAGTTGTGGGGTCAGGGGGGTAGTCAGGGGATGGGGGGGTAGTAAGAGGATGGAGGGTAGTTGGGAGATTGGGAGGGTAGTCGGGAGGTCAGGTGGGGGGGTCGGTAATCAGGAGATCGGGGTAGTCGGGGGTTCAGTGGGGAGTGGGGGTGTGTTGGGGCTTGGGGTTTCAATACTGTAGTTACCCAGGAGTTAGAATCACAGTGCAGAAGAGGCCCTTCGGCCCATCGAGTCTGCACCGACATGTGAGAAACATCTGACCTATCTACCTAATCCCAGTTACCAGCACTTGGCCCATAGCCTTGAATGTTATGACGTGCCAAGTGCTCATCCAGGTACTTTTTAAAGGATGTGAGGCAATCCGCCTCCACCACACTCCCAGGCAGTGCATTCCAGACCGTCACCACCCTCTGGGTAAAAAGGTTTTTCCTCATATCCCCCCTAAACCTCCTGCCCCTCACCTTGAACTTATGCCCCCTTGTGACTGACCCTTTAACTAAGGGGGACAGCTGCTCCCTATCCACTCTGTCCATGCCCCTCATAATCTTGTACACCTCCATCAGGTCGCCCCTCAGTCTTCTCTGCTCCAACGAAAACAACCCAAGTGTATCCAACCTCTCTTCATAATTTAAATGTTTCATCCCAGGCAACATCCTGGTGAATCTCCTCTGCACCCCCTCCAGTGCAATCAAATCCTTCCTATAATGTGGCGACCAGAACTGCACACAGTACTCCAGCTGTGGCCTCACCAAGGTTCTATACTAATCCAACATGACCTCCCTACTTTTGTAATCTATGCCTCGATTGATAAAGGCGTGTCCCATATGCCTTTTTCACCACCCCACTAACATGCCCCTCTGCCTTCAGAGATCTATGGACACACACGCCAAGGTCCCTTTGTTCCTCAGAACTTCCTAGTGCCATGCCGTTCATTGAATACTTGCTTGTCAAATTGCTCCTTCCAAAGTGTATCACCTCACACTTTTCAGGGTTAAATTCCATCTGCCTCTTATCTGCCCATTTGACCATCCTGCCTATCTCTTCCTGTAGCCCAAGACACTCAACCTCACTGTTAACCACCCGGCCCATCTTTGTGTCATCTGCAAACTTACTAATCCTACCCCCCACATTGTCATCTATGTCGTTTATATAAATGACAAATAGTAGGGGACTGAGCACAGACCCCTGTGGTACGCCACTGGCTTCCAGTCACTAGTGGTTTTAATTCTTGTAACTTTTCCTGGGTAACTATTCTGCTAAGACAGTCGGAGCTACCCAAAATCTCTGATTTAAATTGCAATATTGGATAGCTCCCAGTGCATGGTAATTGCCCATTGGAAGTTTGAACTTCCCAGACAATTCCCATGCAGCCTTTACATGGGGCCTTCTGGGAGGGTCCCCCAACACATTCTTTGGGGTAACCCCTGCCGCCCCCATTCCCAGAGATTGGAAGTTGTGGGTTCATCTGTCTTCCCTGAGTTCTTATTGACATAGTTGAGCAGAGAGACAACCTTTGGTTATTTGTGTTTTGAGTTCCTGTTTAACCTCAACAAAGTCACATTTGGTTGTCCGTTGCCTCAATCACGTGCAATGTTAGTCTGTTGCCTTCTTTGCTTCTTGCTTAGTGCATCAGAAGACAATTACTTTCACAGAATCACAGTGCAGAAGAGGTCCTTCGGCCCATCGAGTCTGCACCTTTGTATATTGTATTTTTCCAGGGGGTGAAATTGGTCGTTAGTACATTGTTTGCTGAGTTGTATTCATTTTGCCCAGTCGCAAGTGTCTCAAAAATATCTTCTGATTCTTCACCTCCATAGTGGAGAAGGTAAGGCCTTTTTACTTTTGTCATCCATGATTGCAAAACCTGACATTGCGCCTTTGAAATGTCACAGGCACTTTTGCCAGTGTGAGGAATGCAGATGATGGTTCCAAATACACACCAAAAGGTGCTAGGTTGGGCATAGACAATATGGGTTCATCAGCAATGAAATCATGAAACTTATCTGTAAAGGTTCAAGATTATTTTTTTGATCGGATGGTTATTTTGGCGAGATCAATATTCAATACCTGAAAGCAATATTTCTTATTTTTCACCAATCTGTTGCCATTGTGAAGTTCTTGGGACAGAAACAGTCAGAGACATTTAGAGTTAGAACTGTGCAAGCTGTTAAATATGGATCCTTTATTATCTATTATTCTCTTCCTAGCAGACTCTTTCTGCTGGTACATATGTTATGGTAGCCTCAAGTGGACAAAATGCACAATGCAATTTTAAATACACTACAGGCTCTCTATTCCTTCATCTAAGTCATTGATAAATATAGCAAAAAGCTATACATATTTTTCCATGTGACGACTAATTCTATCCCGAATAATTGTTTCTAGAATCTTGCCCACCACTGAAGCTCTCTCCCTCTGCACTTTCAGCCCCCAGTATTCCTGCTGACTCTCAGAGTGAACTCGCACTCTCTATCTCACTCTCTCTCTCTGCACTTTCATCCCCCGCTGTTCCCGCGGACTCTCGGAGTGAATTCTCGGTCTCTTTCTCTTTCTCTCGCGCTTTCAGCAGCCGCTGTTCTCACCGATTTTCGGAGTGAACTCCCACTCACACTCTCTCTCCAAGCTTTTAGCCCCCGCTGTTCTCACGGACTCTCGGAGTGAACTCCCATTCTCTCTCTCTCTCTGCGTTTTTAGCCCCCCGCTGTTCTTGCTGACTCTTGGGCTGGGATTTTCCGGCCCTGTTGCGGGCCGGGCCCACCATGAGGGAGGCGGTGCCCCAGCCAGAAGCCCATTGACTTGTGGCGGGACTGGAAGATTGCGGCGGTGGGCGGGTATGAAAAATCCCGCCCTTGGAGTGTGCTCCTCAGCTCTCGACTGTTTTCCACAGGTCCGCTCCCACCTTTAGGAAGTTTATAAATTCATTTATCTCTTCCCAATTCAAGTAGTTTCATTTCTTTTTTTTCCCTTTTCAACCTGCTTCATTTGCAACTGAATTCTAGCTAACTCAAGCTGCATTGTATTTGTGTTAGACTTCTCTTCTTCCAATCCCAGATGCTGTGCTATTGCCTGAAATATTTCTGCTTTTTAAGCCCCTGATTTTAACTCCAACTTTTCTGCTAATGCCATTAACTCTGGCTAATTGGTGCATATATCATACAGGGATAAATCTATGATAAAAGCAAGATACTGCAGATGCTGGAAATCTGAAACAAAAACAAAAATAGCTGGAAAAACTCAGCAGGTCTGACAGCATCTGCAGAGAGGAATACATACGGACTCGAAACGCTAACTGTATTCCTCTCCGCAGTTGCTGTCAGGGATAAATGTATCTTCCCCAGAGAAATCATAGCAACTGACAAAGACATCCTGCTTTTCAATACATATAGTAAAATTCACCTTGAAATTATGTTAGCCCTAACCTTAGCAAGTCCCAGCACCTATGTCTATCTGTGGATTCGAAATCCCACAAAGTGCCCTCAATTTCTTGTAAGAGACCAGTATTTTTTTAAGTAGATGAAATTTGAAATACCAGTTGTTTACTCAAAGAACTAACAAGATTCCTCAGTTTAAAACAGAAGAATTTTTATTATATACGAGTTAACAAAGTAAACACTACTATCTATCCTATGCTCTAATATCCAGAATTATTATGAGTTAAACATGAATTAACAGGCAAATTATGATCAAATGTACACTATATATTGCACAATAAATGGCAGATACAACTAAGACACAGCAGCCCATTCAGATTTTGGTGATCGCATTCAGGCACAAAGTCCTTCAAACTCTGCCTTCCTCATGAGGAATTTCAACTCCTCTCCTTCTAGGAGCAAACCTGATTCCCAGCCTTCAGCAGCACACAACCAAGCCGAATTCCGCTGGCAGGGCCTTCACCACAAATGGCATATGTCTAAGAATCTTCTCAACTCGATCTGGATGGAGTACACCCACCAATATTATCTTCCAGTAACAGAAACAGCCGCAAAAAATCTTATTCTCAGAATCTGGACTCTGCCTTCTGCAACTTGCCTGTACTTAACCACTGGACTCATCAACTGCTACTGCCCAGCTTGGGTTAATCTGGCCGTTCTATATACAAACATATAAACATACAACTTAGGTACGGGAGTAGGTCACTTGGCCCCTTGAGACATGACTGATCTGATTGTAACCTCCCATTTTCCTCTGATAACATTTCACCCCCTTGTTTATCAAGAATCTATCTACCTTTGTCTTATTCAAAGACTCTGCTTCCACTGCCTTTTGAGGAACAGAGTTCTAAAGACTCACGGCCCTCTGAGAGAAAAAAATTCCCCTCATCTCTGTCTTAAATGAGCGACCCCTTATTTTTAAACAGTGGCCAGGGTCAATTTGCCCTAAAGTTTTAATTTCCAAACCTCAGTTTGTTTTTGTTTCCTTAAAAACTGGGAAGGTTAGTTTCCTTTCTATGATTATCTGTTCTGTTTCCCTTTCTGTTTAGTTTCTGTTTTAGTTAGAGTGCGCCCCAAGAAATGCAAATTAAATTAAAAAACACAGATTCCATTACAGTTTTCTGTCCTTAAGTCATTCTTTTTTAATCCTAGTTAACAGTGACCTCCTGTTCCATGAGCCTTAAATTTGTCAACTGGCCTTATTTTTGGTATTTTATCAAAAACTTTCTTAAATTCTATATAGACAACATCAGCTGCCTTCCCCTCATTAACTCCTAATGGCGATGACAACCCTCGGTTTATTTTCTCTTCTGCAAATGTTTTGTTAAATTTGGCTCCCAACTCTCTTCCATCCTCACTCCAACAATAAGTCTGAGAAGCTCATAGATGTCTTTGACACTAAGTTTAAGACCATCCATTCAGCTGCCTCTGCCACTTCTCTCCCTTTCTCCTCATCACTTCTTTCACATATTTTCCTTTCAATGGATGTTACATGGCTAAGACCTCATTGGTCTGTCAGTGATCGCTTTAGATCATGCTAAACAATAATCATATAACCGAGATATATTAGATAGAACAGAAGCAAAAAAGCAAACTCCCATCACATTTGTTGTTAAAATAAGAGACTTTTAACATTGGTGTAATGATTTATTTTTTCTTTGTTGTAGAATTTCTGGAAGAAACATTCAAAAGTTTTTCGTGAAGTGAAGGAAAATGAAGAGCAGAGGTCAGTAAATCATTTCAATTGTACTTTGGATGTATCGACACTTGTGAAACAGTGAGTTCCATTTCTACATCATTGCTGATATACAAAACGTCCCAAAGAACTTTACATGATAATAGCTAATGGAATGGAACACTTGGACCAGGAGAAAGGAAGGTTAAGCAGAAACATTTACAACATATACATGGGGCAGAATTTTCTGCCTGTCAGGTGGGCGGGCCCGACCCAATCTCCAGTGGACAGGGAGCCGATCCCCGCCAGCGAAGCGGGCCGCACCGCCATTTTACGTTGGCGGGCCAATTAAGGTCCAGCCAGCGTGACATCCGGTGGGAAGCGCTATCCCTAAAAGCGAGAGTGCGCTGTTGCGCGCAAGCGCACGGAAGAGCGCACATCTCCCTGAGGCTAAATGCAGCCTCAGGGAGACCGCTTCCACTTTGAAAAATATTAAAAATAGAAAAACAAAAATTCCCTAACATGTCCCCCTCATGTGACATTGTCACATGAGATGGGACATGTTCATAATACAGAAAAACTTAATTAAAATTTTTAAAACCCTGCATGAAACCTCATCCCGCCGCTGGATGAGGTTTCATGTTTTCTCTATTTGCCACCGGGGCTCCTGGTCTGTCCGCCAACCTTAAGGTTGGACGGGCAGGTCCTTTAATTGTTTAAATGATCCTGTCAATGGCCTCAATTGGCCATTGACAGGTCGGCGGGCACGCAGCTGATTTTGCTGCACCCCCGCCTTCCTGAAAATTTAAATGGGGCGGGATAACATCTGGCCGACCTCATCCCACATCATTTTATGCATCGGCGAGTGGGCCCTGCCCCCTACTCGCCGATGGCAAAATTCTGCCCCATGGTCTTTGGCCCAGCAGATTAGAAATATAAGCTTGCCCATGGTTGGATAAACCCCTGTGCATGGATTGTTCTGTCGGAGGGTCCCTTATTGCCTTTGGTCTCATTATAATGGAGCCAGTGGGTGAAAGACAATAGTCCACTGTTGCAAGGATCCTCATTTAAGTAAATAGGGGGTGTCACATCAGGAATGATGGGGGTGGGAAAGACAAATTGGAGCCACTGGTTAGGATCATTTCAGAGGTCTGCAGTTATGGGGAATTCAGGCCTGGATCAATTCTGGGTTGGGGTTGACGGGGATTGGGGTGGGGTCATAGAAACCTAGAAAATAAAAGCAGGAGTAGGTCATTCGGCCCTTTGAATCTGCTCCACCATTCGATATTATCATGGCTGATCCTCTATCTCAACGCCATACTCCTGCTTCCTCCCCACACCCCTTGACACGTTTAGAGTCTAGAAATCTATCTCTTTCTTAAATATATTCAGTGACTTGGCCTGCACAGCCCTCTGTGGTAGAGAATTCCACAGGTTCACCACCCTCTAAATGAAGATGTTTCTCCTCATCTCAGTCCGAAATGGCCTACCCCGTATCCTGAAACTGTGACCCCCCTTGTTCCAGACTTCCCCAGCCAGAGGAATCATCATCCCTGCATCCAGTCTGTCCAGTCCTGTAAGGGTTGTACATGTTTCAATGAGATCCCCTCTCATTCTTCTAAATTCCAGTGAATACAGGCCGAGTCGACCCAATTTCTCCTCATACAACAATCCTGCCACCCCAGGAATCAGCCTGGTGAACCTTCGCTGCACTCCCTCTATGGCAAGTGCATCCTTTCATACGTAAGGTGACCAAAGCTGCATACAATACTCCAGGTGTGGTCTCACTAAGGCCCTGTATAACTGCAGTAAGACACCCTTGCTCCTGTACACAAGTCCTCTCGCAATGAAGGCCAACATACCATATGCTTTCTTAACTGCCTGCTGCAGCTGTATGCTTGATTTTAGTGATATTTCATGTGATTATGTGGTCAGGAATTGCAATGGTCAGGATCAGATGTCAGGACCATGTGGGGTGGATCTGGAATGTCAAGGGTCTGGATCATATTGGGGGTGGGCCTGAAGAACTGGTGGAGGTCATTCTGCCACTCAAACCTGGTATATTCAATTAGTTGATGGCTAACCTTAACTCCATCTACTTGCTTTGGACCTATACTCCTTAACAACGTCACTTAACAGAAATCTATTTCAGTTTTGAAATTTCAATTGCCCCAAGCCCCCACCACCCCCAGCCTTACCAGCTTTATGGGGGAGAGAGTTCCAGATTTTTATAATGCTTTTTCTGAGGAAGTGCTTCCTGGCATCACTCATGAAAGCCTAGCTCGAATTCTAAAGTTATTTCCCCTTGTTCAGGACTCTACTGCTCTTGTAAATAGTTTTCTGTTATCTATCTGATTAACTCCTTTAATCATCTCAAACTTCAATTCGGTAGCCACCTAACCTTCTATACTCAAGCAAGACCAGTCTATTCCCATCCTCATAGCTCTTTTAGACCAGGTATCATTCTGGTGAATCTGCACTTAACCCACTCTAAGGCTATATTTCCTTCATGAAGTGTCCAGAGCTGTACAGAGTACTAGAGATGTGGCTTAAACCACATCTCTGTATAGCTGTAACATAATTTCCGCCCATTTGGATTCAATCCCCAAAATAAAATATAACCCAGTGCAGACATGATGGTCTCCTTTTGTGCTGTTACAGTTCTGTGATATTCTATTAACTTTCTTAATTATTTTTGTACCTGCCCTTTAGCTAATAGTGCTTTCTGTACTTGAACTTCTAAATCTCTCTGTTCCTCCACAGTTCCTAGCTTCTGACCATTTGGAAATATTTGATATGTCTTCCTTAGGTCCAAAGTAGATTATCTCAAACTTCCTCACATTGAACTCCATCTGACACAGTTTTGCCCATTCACTTAATCCCAACCACACAATTTACTATGTCAGCTAATTTGGTCTTGTCAGAAAATTTAAATACCTGGCTCTCTATGCCTTCATCTAAGTCATCGATAAATGTAGTGAAACGCTCAGGCCACAGTCCAGATCCTTGACAAACACAACTAGTCACATCCCTGCAAATTTGTGTATACTCCATTATCTACTATACTGGTTACCTCCTCAAAAAATTCAGCTAGGTTTGTTTGACATGACTTACCCTTTACAAATCCATACAGGATCTATTTATTGGATATTTCTGTTCAGTTCATATTTGTCTAAGTGCTCAGTCACCCCTGTGTTGGGGTCTTCCTCTCACCCTTAATAACAGATTCCAGTAGCATGTCCACAACAGATATAAGGCTGATAGGCCTATTATTACCTGGTTTTTGTCCCACCCTTGATAAATAACAGAATTATGTTGTCAATTTTCCAAACCAAGTGGACAGTTCCTGAATGAAGAAAGTTTTGAAGATTATGACTAAAGCATTAATGATTTCCTTGCCTACTTCTTTTAATAACATGAATTGGAGACCAACAGATCCTGGAGATTTGTCCATCTTCAGTCTTATTATTTTCTTCATTGCTTTTGATTCCTCTTATATTAAATCTATTAAGTTATTCCCCTTGATCTACTTATAGTTTCCCTCATATCTCTTGTACTTTATTTAAACTCTTGAGATTAAAAGGGAAGTTACATAGAGTTCTGAACCTTCTGAGACTCCATTCCAATGTTATAAAAAATTCCACGGACTCGCCGTAACAGAACACAAGTATTTTTTCCTTATGAAAATGTATTTATGCAATTAAACATATACATTTATTCTTATTTTTGTTTTATTTAATGGAACTAGCAGATTAATCGCATAATCTCTGGGGGAGTGCTGCATTGAGGGTGTTTGGGAAATAGAGAGAAGAGGGGAATGATGTGTTTTGCTGACAAGGTGAAAGAGCTCTTAATATATCTTTATAAGCAGTCCCTCGAGATTGATGATGACTTGCTTCCACTCCAGTTTGATGAGTTTTCAGAAAACTGCTAAGGCTAATGAGCAAGCTGGAGACTCTGCTACATGCAGGACAGGTGGTGCTTGGAGGGTCAGGTAGATGAGTGGTTTGGAGGACTATGCACTCAAACACCTTGACCACCTCTGCAGATTTGAATCCAGGGTGATGTGTTGCCTTCCTGGTGCCAGGATCAAGGATGTACTGAATAGCTACAGATCCCCTGAGGTGATGGGTGAACAGCCAAACAACCAACAGTCATGGTCCACATTGGTATGATAAATTGATGTTGGCATTTCAAAAATGGAACTTTCAACTTCACTTCTTCACCCAAGTATTTGTTTACTCACTTAAGAACATAAGAAATAGGAGCAGGAGTAGGCCATTTGGCCCCTCAAGCCTGGCTTGCCATTCACTAAGATCATGGCTGATCTGCCCAGGCCTCAACTCTTCTTTCATGCCAACTCTTCATAGCCCTCAACTCCCCGATATTTCAAAAATCTGTCTACCTCCTCTTTAAATACTTTCAGTGATCTAGCCTCCACAACGCGCTGTGGTAGAGAATTCCAGACATCCACTACCCTCTGAGAGAAGAAATTCCTTTGCATCTCAGTTTTAATTGAGTGTCCCCTTATAATGTAACTATGTCCCCTAGTTTGATTCTTCCACTAGTGGAAACATCTTCTGAAAGTCTTCTGTCAAGCCCCCTCAGAATCTTGTACATTTCAATAAGATCACTCCTCATTCTTCAAACTCTAATGAATAAAGGCCTAAACTGTTTAGCCATTCTTGATAAGTCAACCCTTCATCCCAGGAATCAGCTTAGTGAATCTCTTTTGAGCTGCCTCCAATGCTAGTATTTCCTTTCTTAAATACGGGGACCAAAACAGTACACAGTACTCCAGGTGCGGCCTCACCAACACCCTGTACAGTTGTAACAAGTCTTTCCTATTTTTAAACTCCAACCCCCTAGCAATACAGTCCAAAATTCCATGTCCCTCCTTAGTTACATGCTGCACCTGCATGCTAACTTTTTGTGTTTCATGCACAGGAGCACCCGGATCGCTCTGTGCTGCACTTTTTTGAAGTCTCTCTCCACTCTTCCTACCAAAGTGCATGACCACACACGTTCCAACATTAAACTCCATCTGCCAAGTTTTTGCCCACCCACTGAACCTATCTATATCCCCTTGCAGATTCGTTATGTCCTCATCACAACATGCCCCCCCACCACCTATTTTTGTATCATCAGCAAATTTGAATACATTATACTCTGCCCCCTCCTCCAAGTAATTAATATAGATAGTAAATAATTGAGGGCCTAGGGCTGATCTTTGTGGCACTCCACTAGTTACGTCTTTGCAACCTGAAAAAGACCCGGACTCTCTGTCTTCTGTGTGTTAACCAATCCTCAATCCATGCTTATACATTACCCCCAATACCATCAGCTCCTATCTTGTGCAATAACTTTTTATGTGGCACCTTTTCGAATGCCTTCTGGAAATCCAAATACACTACATCTACTGGTTCCCCCTTATCAACTCTGCTTGTTATATCCTCAAATAACTGTAGCAAATTTGTCAAACATGATTTCCCTTTCACAAAACCATGTTGATTCTGTTTGATTGCGTTAAGCTTTTCTAAATGTCCTGCTATTTTCTCCTTAATAATGGACTCTAGCATTTTCCCAATGACAGATGTTAGGCTGACTGGCCTATAGTTTCCTGCTTTTTGTCTCCATCCCTCCTTGAACAGGGGCGTCACATTAGCGGTTTTCCAATCTGCTGGGGCCTTCCCGGAATCCAGTGAGTTTTGGAATATTTTGACCAATGCCTCCACTATCTCTGCAGCCACTTCCCCTAAAACCCTTGAATGCAGACCATCAGTTCCTGGTGACTTGTCTGCCTTTAGTCCCATTATTTTGTCAAATACTTTGTCCCTCGTGATAGAGACTGTTACAAGATCTTTCCTCCTATTAGCTCCTTGCTTATCTGATATATTTGGGATGTTTATAGTGTCCTCCACCGTGAAGTATGCAAAGTATTGGTTTAAATTATCTGTCATTTCCCTGATCCCCATTATCAATTATCCAGTCACATCCTCCAAGGGTCCCACGCTACTTTAACCACTCTCTTTCTTTTTATATACCCTTGGAAGCTCTTGCTGTTTGTTTTTTATATTTCTTGCCAATTAACTTTCATAATCAATTGTCTCCCTCTTTGTTAGCTTTTTAGTCATCCGCTGCTGGTTTCTAAAAAATTCCCAATCCTCTGGCCTACCACTAGTTTTTGCTGCTTTGTATGCCTTAGTTTTTGATTGGATACTCTCCTTGACCCCCTTTGTTAACCATGGGTGGTTCATCCATCTCATCGAGTCCTTCTTTTTGGTCAGGATAAATTTTTGCTGAGCGTTATGAAATAGCTGCTTAAATGTCTGCAACTGCTCATCCACTCACCTTCCCCTTAGTCTATTTTCCCAGCCCGCTTTAGATACCTCTGTATTTGCCCTTATTTAAGTTGAGGACACTGGTTTGAGACCTGGGTTGCTCGGCCTCAAACTGAATCTGAAATCCTACCATGTTGTGATCGCTATCCCCTAGAGGATCCTTAACTACAAGATCTCTTATTAATCCCACCTCAATACACATTACTAGATCTAAAATAGCCTGTTGCCAGGTAGGTTCTGCAACGTATTGCTCTAAGAAACAATCCCTAATACACTCAACAAATTTGTTTTCCATGTTACCCCTGATTTGTCCAGTCAATATGCAGATTAAAATCACCCATTGTAGCGCCCTTCTTACACGCCTCCATTATTTCCCAATTTATACTTTGTCCTACAGTGAGGCAATCCTTCGGGGGCCCATAGACAACCCCACCCATGACTTCTTCCCCTAGCTTCTCCTTATTTCCACCCAAACTGATTCCACATCACGGTGTATTGCACCTATATCACTACTCACCACTGCACTGATACCCTCCTTTATTAAAAAAGCTATCCCACCTCCTTTTCGTTTTTGCCTATTTTTTTCTGGAACGTCGAATACTCTTGACTATTGAGTCTTGATCACCCTGCAACCGCGCCTCTGCAATAGCTATCAAGTCATATCCATTTATTTCTGTTTGTGCCTTCAATTCTTGTTACAAATGCTGCGTGCATTCAGATAAAGAGCCTTAAGCTTTGACGTTTTACCATTATTACTCGTTCTGGTTCTAATTTCTGCTGCACTCTTCTGCTTATATTTTCTGCCCCTTCCTATCACGCTTTGATTATCATTCGCCCCTTCACTACCCTGCACCTCTGCTCTCTCACTTCTTTTTGATTTTTTGAATTTCCCTTCAATGAACTCTCCCCCTCACTAATTAGTTAAAGTCCTATCTACAACCCTAGTTATATGATTCACCAGGACACTGGTCCCAACATGGTTTAAAAGAAGCCCGTCCCAATGGAAGAGCTCTCTCCTTCCCCAGTCCTGGTGCCAGTGCCCCATGAATCAGAACTCATTTCTCCCTCATCAATCTTTGAGCCAAGCATTTACCTCTCAAATCTTATTTACCCCACGCCAATTTGCACGTGGCTCAGGTGGTAATCTGGAGATTATTACCTCTGCTTTTTAATTTAGCCTTGAGCTACTCTGTATCACAGTGCTGTGGCCAGTTAACTCATGCTCCCTGCAGTCTGTGCCCTCGTCCACGCTGGAAGGAAGAACCTCATACCTACTGGACAAAGGCGCTGGCTGAGGCTCCTCCAAAGCTAAATTTTGGATCCCCATACCTGCCTCACTCAGAATCACACCCTCCTGTCCCTAACCACAGTCCAAATTTGATGTAATTAATCTAAGGGGTGTGACTGTCTCCTGAAACACAGCGTCCAGTTATCTCTCCCCTTCCCTGATGTGTCGCAGTGTCCACAGCTCAGACTCCAGCTCGTCAGCTCGTCTACTCTGAGCCGAAGTTCCTCAAACAGCCAACACTTGCTGCAGATGTGGTCACCGTGGATCACACCGACGCCCACCAGCTCCCACATATTACACTTGCGACACATCACCTTCCCAACCATCTCTATTCGATTTAATTAATTAATTTGGATGTTAAATATTTTATAAGTGAATTTCTTGACTGTAATAATGTCTGCTGATTTAAACCACTTAGCCAATCAAAAAAGACATGGAAGAGATATCCACCAATCACCTACCTGTTTTCCTGTGATGTCACACTTTGGCTCTGACAGGCAGCAACAGGTTGAAGAGCCTCTCTGCCACTGGTTTCTATCTCCCGCCACCGCTGCCCTGTTCACACAGGTCCGCTCTCCGTGTGCTCAAGTCCCAGGGTCTTTTTCTTGCATTGTTCTCTAGGTGCTGCTAACTACCTGTTGCAGGGTCCACCTCTCGCACTCTCCTCACATTGCTGCTGACTGCCTGTTCCAGGGTCCTCCTCTCACACTTTCCTCTGGATGCTGCTGACTGCCTGTCCCAGGGTTCTCCTCTCGCACTTTCCTCTAGGTGCTGCTGACTGCCTCTCCCAGGGTCCTCCTCTCACACTCTCCTCTAGGTGCTGCTGACTCTCAAATTCAAACCTTTTCATTTACATTTCTTTTGCTCTCTTTCCTTCTTTTTCTTTTTTCTACTTTTTTAACTTCTCTCTCTAGAGTTCAAGATCAAGCTTCTGTTTTTATCCATCTCTTTCTAACTCAAGCTGTTTCATCTACAACTGAATTGTAGCTAACTCACTTGAATTATGGATTAACTTTTTCTTCCTCCAATCCCAGACGCTGTGCTATTATGCCAATAATTTCAACTATCTTAGCCCCTGTTTTTAACTCTCATTTCAACTTTCCTGCTAATGTGATTAACCTAGCCTTGGTTAATCATTGCAAATTGCTCAGGAATAAATCTTCCCACTCCAGAACAGATTTAGCAACTGACAAAGCCATTCTGCCTTTCATTCAGAAAAGTAAAATTCACTGGGGAAATCTTATGAACCTTAACCTTAGCAAGTATCAGCATTCATATTTATCTGTGGATTTGAAATCCCAGACAATCCCCCAATTTATGTTACAATCCTTGACCAGACCCCAAGTTGTTGTGAGATCTGGTTAGGGACAAATAACGTTTTGTTTAAAGTAGACAAAGTTTGAGATTCAAGCCACTTATGAAGTGAAGAAAGCCACAAGATTCCATGGGTTTTGAACAAATAAAAATGTACTTTACTATTTGGTTAGAAAGATAAAACAATTTACAAAATTTATCTTATACTCTAACATTTAGGGTAGTATGAAGCACATGTGAATTAGTAGGCAAACTGTAGATGGACACACCACACTACACAATAAATGACATATGTGACCAAAACAGATTCCATGGATTTCTCAACAACCCACCAGTTAATCTCACTGTGAGTCAACTAATTGCACTGAAACTCCGTTTCTCTCGCAAGCATTTCCAATCTTCACCTTCGAAGATCTCACCTTGGAATTCTCTCCAATTCAGACAGTTCCAATGACAACCCACCTCACAGGGTTTCAATCTTGCCTTCAGAGCTTCCATTGCCTTGGATTTCTGAGTACACTCAAGCATCAACTCACAAGCACAATTTCAGATCTTCAGCCATGCCAAGCAGAACACTACTTCTCCAAAGGGTACTTTGCCTCAGTGGCCTGCAGCACGGAGTCACCAATCTTCAACTGCCTTCTTTAATTTCAAGACTTCTCTTGAGCCCTCTTCAATTACCAGGCCTTCTCCTGAGCTCACTTCACTTAAAGTCTGCTCCATGCAGCCTTTTTTCTAATTGGAGCCTGTTTCTCTGCTCCTCTCTTTCTGTTACCAAAACTGAGACCTGTTTCTGTCCCCTATCATTGTCCCTTACCTTGGACTTCCTTTTGGGACCTTGTCCTGTACCCCACCCTTGTTCCTCTCTCTGGGACACTTCTCTTTTGATTAAAACTCACTCACTCAATCTGACTGTTCGCTGACCCTTGAATTGACCTGGTGACCTATCAAAACATTCCAAGAGGGTCCTGCCTTTGTTACTAAGCAAGAACAAATGTAACAAGCATTGGAACATCCTGTACTTTAAATGTTACAATCTCCACAGGCTGCAAGCTTCCATAGCACACATAGACACAGAAAAAATGGATTTCATAACAGAAGGATATAGGGGAACAAATTTGCAAGGAAATTACAGAGAAGTGCAAACATTATAGAATTGTTATAATGAGAGACTTTAATTATCCAAATATAGTTTGGGATAGTAGTAATGTAACGGACAGATTGGGGCAAGTGTTCCTCAAGTATGTTCAGAAAAATTTCCTTCAGCAGTATGTTTGTAGTCCAATAGGAAAGAACCCACGGCTAGACCTGGCTCTTGGGAATGAGGTGGGTCAAGTGGATCAAGTGTCAGTAGAGGAAAATTCAGGAGACAGTGATCATTTTAGGTTGGCTATGGATAAAGATGAAGAACAATCCAGTGTAAGAATAATAAACTGGGGGAAAGCCAACTTCAGTGGGGTAAGAATGGATCTGACCCAGGTAAATTTGAATCAAAGGTTGGCAGGAAAAGTAGTACAGGTACAATGAACTACATTTAAAGAAGAGATAGTCGGGCACAGCCAAGATATTCCCATGAAGGAGAAAGGTAGGACAAACAAATCCAGAGCCCCCTGGATGGCAAAAGAGATAGAGATTAAGATGAAGCAGAAAAGGTGTGCTTATGACAGGTGTCAGGTGGAGAGCCATGCTCAATATAGAAAATTCAGAGAGGAAGCGAAAAAGCAAATAAAAAAAACAAAGGGAGAGTATGAATAGAGAGTAGCAACTGGCATGAAAGGGAATCCCAAAGCCTTCTACAGGTGAGTAAATAGTAACAGTGGTAAAAGGAGGATTGGGGCCAATTGGGGACCAAAAAGAAGATTTATGCATGGAGGCAGGGGACAAAGCTGAGGTATTAAATTAATATTTTGCATCTGTCTTTCCCGAGGAAGATTATGCTAACTAGGTCATTGTGAAAGAGAGGGTAATTAATACACTAGAAGGATTTAAAATTGATGAAGAGAAGGTATTGAACCGGCTGTCTATACTTAAAGGTACTAGTTCCGGGTGAGAGGCATCCAAGGATGCTTAGAGAAGTGAGGGTAGAAATTGCAGAAGCAATGGCCATAGTTTTTCAGTGTTCCTTCAACTCAGGGATGGTGCCAGAAGACTAGAGAATTGCAAAGATTACACCCTTGTTTAAAAAGGTTGTAAACATAAGCCCGGCTATTACAGTCAGTTTAACTTCAGTGATGGGGAAACTTCTAGAAACAGTAACTTAGAATAAGATTAATAGTCACTTGGACAATACAGATTAAGTAGGGAAAACCAGCATGAATTTTTTAAGGGAAAATTGCGCTCTAACTTGCTGGGGTATTTTGATGAGGTAACAGAGAGTGTTGATGAGCGCAATGCTGTTGATGTGATGTAAATGGACTTCCAAAAGGCATTTGATACAGTGCAGCACAATCAACTTGCGAGCAAAGCTATACCTCATGGGATAAAAGGGACAGCAGCAGGATAGATACAGTATTGGTTGAGTGACAGGAAACAGAAAGTAGTTGTGAATGGATGTTTTTCAGACCAGAGGAAGTTTTGTAGTGAAGTTTCTCAGGGGTCAATGTTGGGACCCTCGCTCTTTCTAACCTATATTAATGACTGAGACCTTGGGCACAGTTTAAAAATTTGTGGACGATACAAAACTTGGAAACATTGTGAACTGTGAGAAGAATAGTGTAGAACTTCAAAAGGACAGAGACAAGTTGGTGGGATGGGCGGGCAAATGGCAGATGAAGTTTAATGTGGAGAAGTATGAAATGATTCACTTTGGTAGGAAGAACATGGAGAATGGCCCAAATCTTCTGAGGAGTGGCAATGATCATTGGATTTCCACTCCACTCCTACTTTCTCTGCACCACACCAGAGCTCTGCAGTTCAGGCCGGAGGTCCATCTCAGCTTCTCCAGAAACGAAGAGCATACCTGAAACAGAACAGGGGAGCAGTCAGGGGTTCAATGGGGAAGTCAAAAGTGTCAGTTAGCCAGGAATTTTCTGTCTAACATTTCACAGGTAACTATCCAGGTAAGTAAGTCAGAACTGTCCAAAGTCCCTGACTTGAACTCAGAGGCAGAGACATTTTTGGGGGGTTCTGGGAAGAATTACCCATTGGAAGTTTAAGCTTCCTGGGCAAATCCTATGGAATCCTTGTATTCGGACTTCTGATGAGCCCCATAGCGCTCGTTCCGGAATACATCCGCTCTCTGACTCTCTGGAGACCAGAAGACCTGGGCCATCATAAAATAAAGGGTACAACTCTAAAAGAGGCCCAGGAACAGAGGGACCTGCATATACATGTGCATAAATCATTGAAGGTAGCACAGCAGTTAATAAAGTATACAATATCCTACACTTTATTAATAGGGGTGTAGAGTACAAGAGCAGGAAAGTTATGTTGAACCCATATAAGACACTGGTTCAGCCTCAGCTGGAGTCTTGCCTCCAGTTCTGGATGCAGTAGGGAAGATGAGAAGGCATTAGGGAGAGTGCATAAAAGATTCATGAGAATGTTTCCAGGGATGAGGAACTTCAGGTATGAAGATAGATGGGAGAAGTTGGGATTGTTTTCCTTGAAGAAGAGAAGGCTGAGAGGAAATTTGATAGAGGTGTTCAAAATTATGAAGATTCTGGACAGATAGGGAGAAATTGTTCCCAATGGTGAAAGGATCAAGAATGAAAGAACACAGATTTAAGGTAATTGGCAAAAGAAGCAATGACAATATGAGAAAAAACTTTTTCACACAGCGAGTGTTTAGAATCTGGAATGCACTGCCTGAGGATATCCTGGAAGCAAGTTCAATTGAGTCATTCAAAAGTGAATTAGACTGTTATCTGAAAAAGAAGAGTGTGCGGAGTTATGCGGAGAATGCGGGGGAACGGCACTAGGTTAACTGTTCATTCGGAGAATCAGTGCAGACATGATGGACCAAATGGCCTGCTCCTGCACTGTAATGATTCTGTTATTCTCTTCAGGGATGCTTTGAGGATATCCCCAAAGCATTTTCGCGGTTCTCCTAGGAGTCTTCTGCTGTGACCGAATTATGAGTAGAGCAGTTGCTTCAGGAGTCTGGTGTCAGGCAAACAGAATCACAGTGCAGAAGAGGCCCTTTGGCCCATCGAGTCTGCACCAACATGTGAGAAACACCTGACCTACCTACCTATTCCCATTTACCAGCACTTGGCCCATAGCCTTGAATGTTATGACGTGCCAAGTGCTCATCCAGGTACTTTTTAAAGGATGTGAGGCAACCCGCCTCCACCACCCTCCCAGGCAGTGCATTTCAGACCGTCTGGGTAAAAAGGTTTTTCCTCACATCCCCCCTAAACCTCCTGCCCCTCACCTTGAACTTATGCCCCCTTGTGACTGACCCTTTAACTAAAGGCTCCCTATCCACTCTGTCCATGCCCCTCATAATCTTGTACACCTCCATCAGGTCACCCTTAGTCTTCTCTGCTCCAACAAAAACAGCCCAAGTCTGTCCAACCTCTCTTCATAACTTAAATGTTTCATCCCAGGCAACCTCCTGGTGAATCTCCTCTGCACCCCCTCCAGTACAATCACATCTTTCCTATAATGTGGCGACCAGAACTGCACACAGTACTCCAACTGTGGCCTCACCAAGCTTCTATACAACTCCAAAATGATCTCCCTACTTTTGTAATCTATGCTTCAATTGATAAAGGCAAGTGTCCCATATGCCTTTTTCACCACCCCACTAACATGCCTCTCCACCTTCAGAGATCTATTGACACACATGCCAAGGTCCCTTTGTTCCTCAGAACTTCCTAGTGTCATGCCGTTCATTGAATACTTCCTTGTCAAATTACTCCTTCCAAAGTGTATAACCTCACACTTTTCAGGGTTAAATTCCATCTGCCACTTATCTACCCATTTGACCACCCTGCCTATATCTTCCTGTAGCCCAAGACACTCAACCTCACTGTTAACCACCCGGCCAATCTTTGTGTCATCCGCAAACTTACTAATCCTACCCCCCACATAGTCATCGATGTCGTTTACAAACGAATAAGGTGTCCTACCAAACAGAGCTGGTTTTGAGTGATTAACACCTCAAAGCTAGGCAAGTTGGCTTGGGAGAGGACACTGCTGTTGGACCGCCTTTCTTGTCACTGGGTGTGGAGAATCTTGCAAAGATATTGCTGGTGGTACGTTTCCATTGCTTTGAGGTGCCTGCTGTAGGCTGTCCAAGTCTCCAAAGCATATAGTGGTGTGGGAATCACTGCTGCCTGGCAAACCAGGTCTTCAAATACTCTTTTCGCCAGTCGGCCAAAGGCCGAACTGGCACATTGGAAGCGATGATGAATTTTGTCGTTTGTGCCTGTCTTTGTTGAGAAGACGGTCCCAAGACATAGAAAAGGGTCCACATTTTCCAGGATCTTGCCGTTAATCTTAATTGACAGCTGGAGTTGTTGTGCTGTGGGAGTTGGTTGTAAGGGGACCTTCTGGTGTTTAGTGAAAAGCCCATTTTCTCATATGCTTTAGAGAAGGAGGCAGCAATGACCTGGAGCTTAGTTTCTGAGTGAACGTACATACAAGTGTCATCTGCTTACTGGAGCTCAATGACCAAAGTTGGGGTGATTACAGTTTTGGATTGAAGGCAGCGTATGTTGAAAAGTTTCTTGTCTGTGCTGCAAATTATCTCCATGCCTGTGGGTAATTTTTTGGAGGTGAGGTGCAATATTGCAGCAAAGAAGATGGAGAAGAGGGTTGGTGCAATGACACAGCTTTGTTTGATCCCATACTTCACTGAAATAGGGTCATGCAAAACATGACCCTCACCAATGGAACATTCATATGTACCAAGTGTTATTGAATTAACAGATGTTCGTCTATACAGAGACTTAGTTTGGTGGATTAAATGCACTTTTTAGGGCCTGATTAAGTTATCAGGCAATTCAGGGCATATCTTGAGATAATGCATCTGCGTTAGGGTATTCAATAAATTCTTTCAAGTGTGAAGACTCCCACAATGTTTGTGATATTTAGAGTTATATTTAAGAATGAATAAACTTCTTATGTAGTCAATAGGTCTGTTTATTACACAGATGGTTCAAATGCAAACATATATTAACTCTATCCCCTTTAATTGATAACTAATAACGATATCCAATTTTATTTATCCATTGCCATAAAGCCAGAGACAAACTAACACTGAAATGATCTGCACCCGGTCTAAACCCCAGCTTTATTGGTATCCACTGGTGTCAGTTGGCTTCAAAAGGAAGCTCCCTTTTGGTGACTTTATCATTACTGCAGGTTATTTTTTATTGACTGGCTGCTGTTCCTTCCCAAATTCATTGAAGAAACCCATTATCTTTCTGATGCTGCTGGTGATAAGCTTAATGTATTCCCTGTTGCCCAGTCCTGGTCTATAATGTTGGAATTGCATAAAACATTGGTGAGGCCACACTGGAGTATTGTGTGCAGTTCTGGTCACCACATTACAGGAAGGACGTAATAGCTCCAGAGAGAGTGCAGAGGAGATTTATAAGAATGTTGCCAGAGTTAGAAAAATGTAGCTACGAGGAGAGATTGGATAGGTTGGGGTTATTTTCCTTGGAACAAAGAAGACTGAGAGGTAAGTGGCAGAAGGTGTAGTGGGGACATGAGGAAGAACTTTATTACGCAGAGGGTAGTGGGTGTCTGGAATTCGCTGCCCAAGTTGGTGGTAGAGGCAGAAACTCTTTTAAAAAGATCTGCACCTTAAGTGCTGTAAGCTGCAGGGCTATGGGCCGGGTGCAGGAAGGTGAGATTAGAAAGGTCACCTAGGTATCCTCGAGCTGGCATGGACAAGATGGGCTGAATGGCCTCCTTCTGTGCTGTAACTTTTCTATGGTTCTATCTCTCTGTGCACCAGATTCCCATGCCTTGACATGTCTGAAGCATGTCCCTTCACTGAAACATGACTGTAATCATGGCACTGATTGGCCTCTCATCATCTGTCTTAGTGCTGAAGGACAACCAAATTTGCCATGTCTAGCCCAGAAGTGTGAGTTCGGAAAGGATAATCGATCAGGAGGATGGTGGATTGAGACAATGGATGAGATGAGAGTTTCTATTGCTTATTTTTGGTAGACCCCTTGAAATCTTCTCAGGGACCCCTGGTTTGGAATCCCTGGCATTGTGTACTAGTGAATGGTAATTTTTCAGACAGGAATCAAGTTTATAGTGGTGTCCATCAGTCCGTCATTATTAGGACTACTGTTGTTTGATATATTATTGATCCACACTTCGATGTATAGGGCATAATTTCAAAGTTTAGAAATGACACGAAATTCAGGAATGTTGGAAGCAGTGGGGAGGATAGTAACAGACTTCAGGAGGACAGACGAATGAAATAGACAGGAATGTGTCAGATGAAATGTAATGCAGCAAAGTTTGAAGTGATTCATTTTGGAAGGAAAACAAGGAGAATATAAGCTAACTAGCACAGTTTTAAAGTGGGTACTGGAACAGAGGGACCTCAGGATGCATTGAACACAAATCTTTGAAGGTGGCAGGATAAGTCAATCAAGCTGTTAAAAAAGCAGCCAGGATTTTCAGCTTTATAAGCAAAGGCATAGAGTACATAAAATAAGAACATAAGAAATAGGAACAGAAATAGGCCATTCAGCCCTTTGTGCCCACTCAGCCATTCAATGAGATCATGGCTGATCTTCTACTTCAACGACATTTTCCTGCACTATCCCCGTATCCCTTGATGTTTTTAATATGTAGAAATCTATTGATCTCAGCCTTGACCATACTCAACAACTGAGCCCTCTGGGGCAGAGAATTCCAAAGATTCACCACCCTGAGCGAAGAAATTCCTCCTCATCTCTTCCCAAATGGCCTGCTCCTTATTCTGAGACTGTGTGCCCTGGTTTTAGACAGGAGGCAGGGGAAACATCCTTCCTGCATCTACCTTGTTGAGCCCTGTCAGAATTTTGTATGTTTGAATGCGATCATCTCTCATTCTTCTAAGCTCCAGAGAATAAAGGTCCATTCTATTTAATCTTTCCTCACAGGGCAATCCCTCCATCCTAGGAATTAATTTTGTGATCCTTTATTGCACTTCCTCTGTGACCAGTATATATTTCCTTAGGTAAGGAGACGAAAATTGCACAGAATACTCCAGATGCGGTCCCACTAAGACTCTATGGACAGAATATTGTGCTTGTCAGGTGGGCACGCGCCCGACCTGGACGAGCGTTATAAGATGCACGAAGACGTCGGGCGAGTGTCCGGACATCATCGCACACTTGCGTGATATTTTGGTCGGCGGGAGTTGGCAGCGCACCGGCCGTTATTAAGGCCATTAAAGATCTAATTAAATGAAACTTTTCTGTCTTTTAACCAGTACTCAATCCACGCCAGTGTACGCCCCTCAATCCTATGTGCTTTTTTTTTTTACTAACCTCTTGCGTGGGACCTTATCAGAATCTTTCTGAAAATCTAAATATACCCAACCAACAGTTCCCCCTTTCCCTTATCTATTCTGCTACGTACATCCTCAAAAAACTTCAACAGGTTTGTTAAACATGGTTTCCCTTTCATAAATCCATGTTGACTCTGCCCAATGCTATCATTATTTTCTAAATGCCCTGTTATCTCATACTTTATGATAGATTCTAGCATTTTCCCTACTACTGATGTCAGGCTAACAGGAGTGTAGTTCTCCATTTTCTCTCTCCCTCCTTTCTTTAAATAGTGCGGTTATATTTGCTACCTTCCAATCTGCAGGAACCATTCCAGAGTGTATAGAATTTTGAAAGGTGACCGCCAATCCATCTACTATCTCTACAGCCATCTCTTTTAATGCCCTGGGATGTAGATCATCAGGTCAGGGGATTTATCTGCTAAGTCCCATTAGTTTCTCTAGTACTTTTTTTTAACTGATATTTATATCTTGCAGTTCATCATTTACACTTGATTCTCTATTATTTCTGGGAGGATATTTTAGAACATAAGAAATAGGAACAGGAGCAGGCCATTCAACCGTTCGAGTCTGCTCTACCATTCAATAAGATCATGGCTGATCTGCTTGTTTTTCAAATCCCACATTCCCATCTAACCCTGATAATCTTTGATTCCCTTGCCTAACAAGAATCTATCGACCTCTGCCTTAAAAATATTCAATAACACTGCTTCCACTGCCTTCTGAGGCAGAGAGTTCAAAGTCACACAACCCTCTGAGAGAAATAAAATTCCCATCTCTGTCCTAAAAGGGTGACCCCTAATTTCAAAACAGTGCCCCCTAATTTGGACTCACCCACAAGAGGAAACATCCTTCCCACATCAAATTTTTTTAAGGCCGTTCAGGATCTTGCATACTTCAATAAAATCACTCTTCCAAACTCCATTGGAAACAAATCCAGTCTGTCCAACCTTTCCTCAGAAGACAACCTGCTCATCCCAGGTATCAATCTAGTAAACCTCTTCTGAAGCACTTCCAACACACTTACATCATTCCTTAAATAAGGAGATCAAAACTGCATACAGTATTCGAGATGTGGGGAGGAATTTTCCCAGAATTGCACTAAGTGCGGTCGCGGGCGGGTAAAATGTAGTCCTACCCGCCGACAAAAATGGCGGGTTTTCACGCCATATCTTCCCAAGCCCACCTCATTATTTATGCATTCCCGGGAAATTTCCATGGCGGCCGGGCTCTCATTCGTCTTCTCGCCAACTGGGTTTTGTTCCTTCATGCTGGCTGCCATCTTTAAAAGGCAGCTGCCAGCAAAGTGCTCAACACTACCAGTTCAACACCGCTGTATGGGAGATGTGGCCAGCAAAGGCAAAAAGACTGCAGCCCCCTGCTTCGACGGCCGGTTCCTCGAGTGACTGCTGGATGCCATGGAGGCCCGCCGGGATGAGTTCTGCCCCCACTCTGGCCGCAGGATGGGCAGCAAAGTCACCAACCTGGATTGGGGGGTGGTGGCAGCGGTACTCAGCGCAAATGCCCTGCAGAGGAGGATAACCACCCAGTGCAGCAAAAGGGCGAATGATCTCCTCCGTTCTGCCAGGGTAAGTCACTCTTTTCATCACTTCCCACTCACACACTCACAAACCGATCATACATCCACATGGCCCTCGCTCACTGCCAGTGCAAGGGACACCACCATTCACTCTTTCACACAAACCTACAATGTCCTCATCCTGTCCATGGGACCACTCACCACCTACACAGGCCAGGCATGCTTATCCTCTGGCCCGGCAGACCTCCTGATATGCTCTCCCCATCTCTATCCTTGCTGGATAAACTGGCTCCCAACAGGAGGGAAAGGCCGCAGACAGGTGGAGGGATGCCGGAAATCAAGTTCTGACAGAATTCGAAAACAGAGCCATCCAGCTGGCCGGCAATGACTGGGACCGGTCCTGTGCTAACAGTGAGGTCAACGTTGCTCAACCAAGTGAGGGTCCAGCAGTGTAACATCCATCAGACAACCATGCCATGAGTGATGTGTCCTCTTTCACAGGCCACTGCCATGCACTAATTATCTCTCCTTGCTTTCACAGGCACATCTGCCAAACAGCCGACATGACCCAGGGCCTCAAATCAAGCTCCAAAGAAACCTCTCAAGAGGAATCTGGAGGCACCCTCCCTGAAGCCCTGTCACAGCACTCACCACACCCTCCACCAGCGCAGAGACACACACTTCGGTGGGACCTAGCTTTAGAGTAGCCTCGGGATCACAATCTGGTGAGCACATCACATGTTCTGATCCACAGCAGGTGGAGGTAGGGGCTTCCCAGGTCCCTGGCACTCGGAGGACTGCTGGAGGCCAGAATGTTGCTGACTCCGAGTCAGATGATGAGCCTCTGGACTCATGTCACAGTTGCTAGAGCTGCAAAGGCAAGTTCGGGAACATCAGGAAGGGATGTCCGCTGCACTCCTCAGATTGCAAGGCACGATGGAGGAGTCCGTTCGTCTTCAGGCTGAGATGATAGTGCCGGCATTGCAATGCACTGAGGTCAACACGGGCAGGATGGTGGCTGCCATGGAGACCTTGGTCAAGGATGTCACTCCTGCACTGCTGCGTGGGCTTAACTCCATTGCTGATGCCATAGTTAGCCTCCAATAGTATGAACACGAGAGGGGTGCTGGGCAGCTCGATCTCACTCCAGCTACCCCTTCTGCTCAAGGAGTCAGCCAGGGGCCCTCAGGCACCCATTGGAAGGAGGATCAGCAGGTGCATGCTCCGGGGCCATCCACCCAGGTGATTCTGGGAGTGAATGGCCCATCCGAATCCTATCTTCCTGTGACCTCCACAGACCCAGCTTCACAGACCGAGGAGGGTGCAACTGCCACACAGCAAGATCCCAAAAGCAGGCCGGGGCCCTCCAAGTCTTGGCCCTCCAGAGGGCTAAGGAGTCCGTCCGTCTTCAAGCTGAGATGATAGCGCTGGCAATGTAACGCACTGAGGTCAACATGGGCATGTCATCACAGACAGGGCATCACAGTCAGCAGACTGCCTCCACCTCTGCTGTGGATGTCCGAGGAGCACCAAGGCGTAGTGGCGGGATTAAGAAAGTTAGGTAAAAGTAGTTGCACAGCCTGGCCATGGGTGTTGATCGCTGGTACATACTGTTCACTATTGTCAATAAACTCCTAAGAATGTCATAAAAGCAAAATACTGCCAATGCTGGAAATCTGAAACAAAAACAGAAAATGCTGGAAAAACTCAGTAGGTCTGACAGCATCTGTGGGAATAGAAAAACAAGGTTAATGTTTCGAGTCCATATGAGTTTCCTTTGGAGCTGAAGAGAAGTGCAAATGTGATGAAATTTATACTGTTTAAGAGGGGTGGGCAGGTGGAGCTGGTTAGAAGACCAATGAGAGGTGGGGACAAAGGAGGGATTGACAAAGATGTCATGAACTAAAGGGCAAAGGGATTGTTAATGGTAGTGGTTAGTGCTAAAAAGGTGCTAATAGTGGCATAAAGGTAAGAGAGCAGAATGTGATTATAGCAGAACAAGAGTGTGAAAGAACAAGATGGAACAAGTGACAGATGGCCCTGTAGGGGAAAGGGTGGAGGGTGAAAAAAAGGATAGAAAATGAGATAAAAAAGGGGATAACACTATGGATAAATGAATAAAAATGAAAATAAAATTAAATGGATAAAAATAAAAATGAATGTAGAAAAAAGGGGATTAAGAATGGGGATTAAAAGATGGGGGTGAGGATGGAGGAGAGAGCTCATGGTCTGAAATTATAGAAACATAGAAAATAGGAGCAGGAGTAGGCCATTCAGCCCTTCGAGCCTGCTCCGCCATTCATTATGATCATGGCTGATCACTCAACTCAATAGCCTGCTCCCGCTTTCTCCCCATATTCTTTGATCCCTTTCGCCCCAGGAGCTATATCTAACTCTATCTAACTCCTTCTTGAAAAGTTGTTGAACTCAATGCTAAGTCCAGAAGTCTGTAAAGTGCCTAATCGGAAGATGAGGTGCTATTCCTCCAGTTTGTGTTGGGCTTCACTGGAGCGTTGCAGCAGGCCAAGGACGGACATGTGGGCATGAGAGCAGGATGGTGTGTTGAAATGGCAAGCGGCCGGAAGGTCTGGGTCAAGCTTGTAGACAGACCAGAGGTGTTCTGCAGAGCAGTCACCCAGTCTGCATTTGGCCTCCCCAATGTAGAGGAGACCACATTGGGAGCAGCGGATGCAGTAGACCAAATTGAAGGCGGTGCAAGTGAAATGCTGCTTTACTTGAAAGGAGTGTTTGGGCCACTGGACGGTGAGGAGGTAAAGGGGCAGGTGTTGCATCTTCTGCGATCGCATGGGAAGGTGTCATGGGAAGGAGATGAGGTGTTGGGGGAGGTGAAGGAGTGGACCAGGGTGTCCCGGAGGGAACGGTCCCTATGGAATGCTAACAGGGGGTGTGAGGGAAAGATGTGTTTCATGGTGGCATCATGCTGGAGTTGGCGGAAATGGAGGAGGATGATCCTTTTACTGCAGAGGCTGGTGGGGTGAAAAGTGAGGACAAGGGGGACCCTGTAGCGTTCTGGGAGGGAGGGAATGTGTGAGGGCAGAGGTGCGTGAGATGGGTTAGACACGGCTGAGGGCCCTGTCAACCACAGTGGGAGGGACACCTCAGTTAAGGAAGAAGGAAGACATGCCAGAAGTGACGTTTTGGAACGTGTCATCACCAGAACAGATGCGACGGAGGTGAAGGAACTGAGAGAATGGGATGGAGTCCTTACAGGAAGCAGGGTGTGAGGAGCTGTAGTCGAGGTAACTGTGAGTGTCGGTGGGTTTGTAATGAATATTGGTGTACAGTCTATCGCCATAAATGGAGACAGAGAGATCAAGGAAGGGAAGGGAAGTGTCGGAGATGGACCATGTGAAGGTGATGCGGGGTTGGAAATTGAAAGCAACATCGATAAAATTTTTCCAGGTCCAGACAAGAGCATGAAGCGGCACCGAAACAGTCATCAATGTACCGAAAAAAGAGTTGTGGGAGGGGGCCTGAGTAGGGCTGGAACAAGGAATGTTCCACATATCCCATAAAGAGACAGGCATAACTGAGACCCATGCGGGTTCCCATAGCCACGCCTTTTATTTGGAGGAAGTGAGACAAGTTTAAGGAGAAATTGTTCAGTGAGAGAACAAGTTCAGCCAGGCGGAGGAGAGTGGTGGTGGATGGGGATTGTTCAGGCCTCTGGTCAAGGAAGAAGCGGAGAGCCCTCAGACCATCCTGGTGGGGGTTGGACGTCCATGTTGAAGAGGAGGTGGTTAGGGCCAGGGAACTGGAAATTGCTGATATGACGTAGGGCATCAGAGGAATTGCGGATGTATGTTTGAAGAGACTGGACAAGGGGAGAGAGAACTGAGTCAAGATAGGAAGAAATGAGTTCCATGGGGCAGGAACAGGCTGACACGATCGGTCTACAAGGACAGTCCTGTTTGTGGATTTTGGAAAGGAGGTAGAAGCGGGCTGTCCAGGGATGCGAGACTATGAGGTTGGAAGCTGTGGAGAGAAGATCTTCAGAGGAGACGAGGTCAGTGGCAGTCCTGGAAACAATGGCTTGATGTTCGGTGGTGGGGTCATGGTCCAGGAGGAAGTGCAAAGAAGTGTCTGAGAGTTGGTGCTTAGCCTCTGCGAGGTAGAGGTCGGTATGCCAGAAAACAACAGCACCACCCTTGTCGACAAGTTTGATAACAAAGTCAGGGTTGGACCTAAGGGAATGGAATGCAGCAAGTTCAGAAGGAGACAGGTTAGAGTGGGTGAGGTGAGCAGAGACATTGAGACGGCCAATGTCACGTCGACAGTTCTCAATGAAAAGATCGAGAGCCTGTAAGAGGCCAGGGGGAGGGGCCCAGGTGGAGGGAGAATACTGGAAGTGGGTGAAAGGATCTGTGGAACGGGGGCAGGACTCCTGCCCAAAGAAGTGAGCACAGGGACAAAGGTGGCAGAAGAAGAATTCAGCATTGTGCTGAGCCTGAAATTTATTGAGATGAGGGCATAAGTGTATGAAGGTTACAGTCACTTATCACCCCACCAGCCTCCGCATTCAAAGGATCATCCTCCGCCATTTTCACCAACTCCAGCATGATGCCACCCCAAACACATCTTCCCCTCATCCCCCTTCAGCATTCTGTAGGGACCGTTCCCTCCGGGACACCCTGGTCCACTCCTCCATCACCCGCAACACCTCTTCACCTTCCCACGACACCTTCCCATGCAATCGCAGAAGGTGCAACACCTGCCCCATTACCTCCTCCCTCCTCAGTGTCCAAGGGCCCAAAAACTCCTTTCAGGTGAAGCAGTGCTTCACTTGCACCTCCTTCAATTTGGTCTACTGCATTCTCTGCTTTGCAGAACACCTCCGGTCTATACACAAGCATGACCTAGACCCCCCTGTCACTTGCCATTTCAACGCCCCATCCTGCTCTCATGCCCACATGTCCATCCTTGGTCTGCTGCAATGTTCCAATGAAACCCAACGCAAACTGGAGGAACAACACCTCATCTTCCAATTAAACACTTTACAGCCTTTGATATTTAACATTGAGTTCAACAGCTTCAGACCATTAACTCTCTCCTCCACCCTCACCCCCTTTATTAATCCCCTTTCTGCTACATTCATTTTTATTTTTTATCCACTTAATTTTATTTTTATTTTTATTAATTTATCTGTAGTTTTATCACTTTTTTAACTCCATTTTCTTTCCTTTTTTACTCTCTCCACGGATGCTGTCAGACCATGGCTTTTCCAGCATTTTCTGATTTTGTCTTAAGAATGTCTCTCTGCCTGTGACTCCTTGTTCTGACAAGCAGTCTTCTTGTCACTCAGATGTGACACCTTTCTGCACAAGATAAAAGGCAAGCATCTCAGTCCAGGGCCTCTTCCCTGTGCTCTGTGCAACCTACAGACTACAGTGATGGTCCAGCCTCACACATCCTGGAAACATTACTGATGCCTGCACCTCGGCGGTGCTGGTCATTGCTGCCAGAATGTAGTGGGCAGGTGCCACAGAGTTCTCTCATACTCTCTGTGTACTCTCAGCACCTTTAAGGTGGGGTTGGCCCCCATTACACCAGCATCTACGACCAGTGATGCTGTGCACCAGCTCCTGAAGGGCTGAGGTGCTGAAGGCGGACACAGCATCAGATGCATCTAAATTTTTGTGGCTGCATCCTTGACATGGCCCTGATCATGGGGCGCAGTGAGCTGCCCTTGGCCAGTCAGGCATTTTCAGAGGCTGTGTGAAAATCTATGGAGTGTCCTCATTGCATGTTGTCATCATCCTCCTGTGATCGAGCGACCACTAGGGCCTCCACTGCATCTCCATGACGGGAGCATTCTCTCAGAGGGTATTGGCACTGCGATAAGCCTGACTGGAGACAAATGTTCACAACTGCAATATGAGAGTCTATGGGGACACCTCACTGCATGTTGTCATCATCCTCCACAAATCTGGCAGCTATGAGAGCCTCCCACGTGCGCCTGTCTCGTCTAGCAAGTGCAAGAGCCTCATCCCCCTCGTCATCACCACTGAAGATCCCTTCACCCTCTCGCCCATCGATGTCCTCATCGGAGGAGACGTGCAGCTCCTTCATCTCCCCCTCAGACAGCTCCTCTCCCCGTTGCAGCACCAGGTTGTAAAGGTCGCAGCAGACGATGATGATGCATGACATCCTCTGCGGACTGTATTGCAGGGCTCCATCAGACCAGTCCAGGCACTGGTACCACATCTTCAACATCACAATGGTCTGCTCTGCCAAGTCGCGAGCTGCTGCATGAGCCTCATTATAGCATCGCTCTGCTGCAGTCTGAGGCCGCCACACAGGTGTCATCAGCCACAGCCTCTGCGGGGAGCCTTTGTCCCCGAGGAGCCAACCCTGCAGCCTCTGTGGACCCTGGAGGGCTGCAGGGATCTGCGAATGACCCAGGATGTAGGCGTCGTGCAGACTTCCTGGAAATCATGCGCATACCTGCAGGATGCATTTCTGGTGGTTGCATACCAGCTGCACATTCAGTGAGTGGAAGCCCTTGTGGTTGATGAAGTCCATTGAGTGTAGCGACGGAAACCTGAGTGCCACGTGAGTCCAGTCAATCGCACTGTGCACCTGTGGGAATCCTGAGATCCGGGTGAATCCAATGGCCCTTGCACCCTGGCTGTCCCAGTTCCGGGCGAAATGCACAATGTTGTGTGCCATGGAGAAGATGGCATCTGTGACCTCATGATGCATTTGTGGGTGGTGGATTGTGATATCCCACAGAGGTCACCTGTGGAGCCCTGAAAATAGCCACTGGAATAGAAATTGAGCACCGCAGTCACTTTCACAGCCGCTGGCAGTGGATGTCCTCCATGTCCCCTTGGTGCCAAGTCCGGCAGTAAGTGGCAGATGTGAGCCACCAGGTCCCTGGACATATGCAGTCATTGGCGACACTGGTTCTCAGTCATCTGCAAGAATGGCAGATGCAAGAATAGACCCTGGGTGTAGCTAGATGCCGACCAGCCATGGCTGGCTGTCACTCCTGGGCAGAGAGTCCCTGCGGCCCCTTCTTCATGAGGTTGCCTCTCTTGCCTTTGCGCGGCCAGGTGCTTCAGTCACTCTCACCTCTGTCTTCTATGATCTCTGTTGGCCATCAGGCATACAGCTAGGTCACCAGGATCCATGACCCTGATGTGGTCCTCCTGCAGCATGAAAGGGAGAGACACGTCGTTATCATGGCTGTACTTAGCACCTTTCCTGGCCCTGTGTGACCGCCCCTTAATGCTTCACGGAGAGTGCTGGTCACTCAGATGGCTAGAGATGCGTGCGCTGCATGGCTGCCCTGTCAACCTGTGACATGGGGGACACTGGTCCAAACCGGGATGCTGAGATTACAAGGGGCTGTGAATGCCTCCAGTAGTGACTGCTACATGGCCAGCGTCGGCGAGGAGATTCTACAATGTGTGTAATCCAACTGCTCTGCTGTCCAATAAAGTGGTGGCGACTCAAAGCCTGTGCCTGGGGGGGTTGTGGGTGGGGGATACCGGTGGGGGTGGGTTGTAAGGTATGGAGCGCTTTGTGGCCCTTTAGTGCCTCCATGTTGCTTGCATGGGCAGGCAGGCTGAGCCCAACCCCAATCTTATCACTGTGGCTGCACCTGATCTGTCGCAGTTGCAGAAGCATGGTCAGTTTATACAGGCGTCCCTAATGCATGGCCACTTCCCTCGCTTATCCTGCCCCCTCCTCGATTGCCAGTGCACAGGATGCAGTGCCAGGGCAGCACTTGACCCCCCCCTCGCCCTCAGCAGTCACCTCCGAGACTGGCCAGCACTTGCCCGCAGACACCATTCCCCCAACTCAAGAATCGCCTCCGTGGCCAGGCATCAGTTGCCCCCATTCCCCAGAGCCCCTGAGCCCTGTAAACAACAGGTGAGCTGTGGAGAACGCTGCTACTCACTCACCTCAGTTCCCCCAAAATGAAGGCCACCAAGTGCACATTGCCTGCGTGGTGTTGTGAAACGTATTGGCGTGCTTTTCTGCCGACGTGGACGGACGATACAGCGGGGTTCCAAGAGCCTGGCGGGATGGCCTTTTAGTTATACGCTAGTGCATTATAATTAGCTCCCCGCTGACCGATGGCGGGAAATGCAGCCCACCATTGGTGGGCTGAGCGGAAGATCGCAACCTGCCTTCATGCTGTCGTGAAGCAGATCCCGCCACATCTTCCGCACACACCACCTATCACGCCCACTGCCAGCGTGCTCTGAAAATTCCACCCGCAGACCCAGCAATGCCCTGTACAACTGAAGCATAGCATCTTTACTTTTATGTTCAATTCTTCTCATAATATAGGATAGCATTCCATTAGTCTTCTTAATTACTCCATGAAGAGATACACAAAGTATTTGTTTAGTTTCTCTGCCATTTCCTTATTCTCCGTTATAAATTCTCCTGACTCTACTTGCAGTGGACCCACGTTTGGTTTTACTAATCTTTTCCTTTTTACATACCTATAGAAGCTTTTACAGTCCATTTTTATGTTCCTCGCTAGTTTACTCTCATATTCTATTTTCCCTTTCTTAATCTGTTTCTTGGACTTGCTTTGCAGAATTCCAAAATGCTCCCAATTCTCAGGCTTACCATTTTTTGGCAATTTTATACGCCTCTTTCTTTGATCTAATGTAATCCTTGATTTCTTTTGTTAGCCATGGTTGGAACACTTTTCCTTGCAGGTTATTGTGCATTAAAGGAATGTATTTTTTTTGTAAATTATACACTAGTTCTTTAAATGTTAGCCATTGCCTGTCTATTGTCATACCTTTTAACATAGTTTCCTAATCCACCATAGCCAATTTGCTGCCCCATACCTTCATTGTTTCCTTTGTTTAAATTTAAGACCATGTTCTTTGATTGAACTACATCACTTTCAAAGTTAATGTAAAATTCTATCATTTATAGTCACTCTTTCCTAAAGGCTCCTTTACAGCAATATTAGATCTAAAATAGCCCATTCACCAGTTGGTTCCTCAAATTCTGCTCTAGAAAACCATCTTGCATACATTCCAAGAATTTGTCCTCCTCAACTTTAGTACTACTTAAGTTGATCCAGTCTATATATAGATTGAAATCCCCCATGATTACTGTTTAAGCCCTTGTTACACGCACCTCTAATTTCCTGATTTATACTGTGATTTACGTTACCACTGCTGTTTGGTGGCTTATAAACAACTTCTACCAATGTTTTCTGCCCTGTGCTGTTTCTTAGTTCCACCTAAACTGATTCTACGTCTTGATCTTTAGAAATAAGGTCATCTTTCATTACAGTACTAATGCCCTCTTTAATTGACAGAGCTATCTCACCACCCTTTTCCAGTTTCCTGTATTCCTGAATGTCACATACCGTTGGATATTCAGGTCCCAGCTTTGGTTTCCTTGTAGCCACGTCTCTGTAATGGCTATCAGATAATACATATGAATTTCTATTTGAGCTGACAATTCATTTGTTTTATTGCAAATGCTGTGGGAATTCAGGTACAGAGCCCTTAATTCAGTTTTTTTACTGTATTTTGTAAACTCTGGCCCCATCTGCTGGTGCACTCTTAAATTTGCAATCGCTGTTCCTTCCTGCCATATTCTGATTAACTTCGTTGCTACCTTGATCTATTGCCTTGTCATTTCCCTTTAATTTACTCAGGCTTCCCCTGCATGACCCTTACCCCCCAGCCTATTTGGCTTAAAGCCCTCTCTACTTCCCTAGTTTTATGATTCACTAGAACACTGGCCCCATCATGGTTCGGGTGAAGTCCGTCCCAACAATACATCCCCCACATTTCCCAATACAGGTGCAAGTGTCCCACAAATCTGAACCCACTTCTCCCACACCAGTCTTAGAGCCATGGTGGTTAGGTGGTTGGGGGATTGGTCAGTGGGGACATCAGGTGGTCGGTGGGGAGATAGGAGTCAGGTGGTTCATGGTGATCAATGGGGCGGCTTAGGTGGTTAGTTGGTCAGTAGGGGGGGGATCAGGTAGTCAGTGGGGTTGATCAGTTGGGGTGGTGGGGAGGTAGTCAGGGGTTGGGAGCGTAGTTGGGAGTTGGTGGGTGGGGTTGTAGTTGGGGGTGGAGGGTAGTCAGTGGTGTGCGGGGGTTTGGAAAGGGTGTCTGAGGTTTAGCCAGTGGAGGGAATAGTTGTGGGGTGAGGAAGGGGTAGTTTGGGGTTGTAAGCCAAGAAATCCAATTAGGAATTCAGAAGAAACTTCTTCCCCCAAAGAACGATAAATATGTGGACCTCACGACCACCGGGAATGTTTAAACTGTCAGTGAATATGACAGCACTATATCTGAAACGGCTCCAGAAACACCTATATTTCAGATTGAAATGAATTAATTTTACAATCAACAGCAGAGTAACAATTAATTATCTTTTCAGAATTCAGCATCTGAGATCATCCTTTGAAAGCAATCTGCGTCACAGTGTGGAATTTGAAGAGCAGATATTCAGTGCAGAGGTTGGTACATGTTTGACATCTTCAGTTTATCTGGCAGGGATTGATTAATAGATGATGGCTCACAATTTCAGTTCTTTTTGCATTTTGCTCTATTTGCTTGGCCTTAACAGGAACAGCAAGTTTTTTCAGTACTCAAGGGGAGGCTTGTTGAGGCATATTCATTTATGAGACCAGTCAGTTGTGGAGTTTTTTTTCTATCTTAGATTTCCTTCTGTTCCTATGCCTAGAACTCACAAGAACTATTTGGACAAGTACTCTGCACAGCATGACCTATATTGGAACTTTGCCAGTATTGATGATTTTTTTCCCCCTTTTTTATGTGCCTCAGCAACAGTCAGAATCCACCCAAAACCCATAGTGAATCAGCTGTGTGAATAGATACTTTTTTTATCACAATGTTTCCTCCTGACCAGCACCGCCCCTTGAGCTTTATAATATCAGACCTGGGAGACATCACTACCATTTCCCAATGCTGAGCAATTCAAGGTGCAAATTAGAGTGCACTGATCACCTGGGCAAGTGCACACAAAATCACCTGCAAAAATTAAGCAATACAATTCTTTTAAAAATATTCCTAGAATTCCAAGTTAATATTCCAGGTTAGCTCATCCTCATGTCCTTCAGGATATGAAAACATTGAATAGAACGGTTGACAGGCACACCTTAACACCCATTCCTCTTTCAGGCAGAATTTTCCGCTCCAGAGACTAAGTGCGATGGTGGGCAGGGTTCTGCACCAGATTGTCCACTTTTCAGCTCATTAAGTATGCATGAACAGGAAGCATGACACATCGTGTGGCAAGGCAGGTTGAGATTTGTTCGTCCCTCCATGAGCTCATCGGGTTATCTTTCCGGGCGCCATAGTTAAACTGCACCCACACACATCCTTCACCGTCTGCAGCCCATTACTGGTCGAAGAGAGTGATGGCCGCCAAAGGCTGAGTGCCCTGAAGTTCAGCAACAATGTGCTGTTGCACCTCCTGGACATGGTGGACCTTTACCCCAGTGATGGGCGAAGGAGGTCCATCAACCTCACCACTCCGGCTCAGGAGGAGGTGGCCAGCACAGTCAGTACCAACTCATCACAGAAAAGATCTGCCATCCAGTGCAGATAAAGGATGAATGATCTCACCCGTACAGCCAGGGTAAGTCAACTTTCTCCTCACTCTCACAAGCCCATCAGGCATTTGTAAAGATACAGTTCACAGGGATCTCATGCACTACCAGCACAAGAGGCAGCACCACTGACTCTCTCACACACACTTTGACATCTTCATCTCTTCTCACATCCTGTTCAGCTCTGCCCTCAGTCCTTACACAGGTCCACCCAGAAGGAAAAAGACAGTTCAGACCAGTACTCTTATTTTTACTGTTTTTCCCTTCTGGGCATTCAGCACCCAGAGAAGGCAGCCATCCTTATCATATGCCTTGGTATTCAACCTGCTCACAGTCTGTCCATCTGTCTCTGTGTAGGAGAAGTTCTTCTACAACAAAAGAAGTGGGGTTGCCTGTGCTCAGGCCCCTCATTCCCTTTGAGTACCCATTCCACTTTTCATGTTGTGTATGCATAGTAATTATAGTTAGGATAAACGTAGGACTGTAGCTTTAAGAATAATCCTGTGTTGTAAGATCACATGATCTGTGTAAGCCAATGTGTTAGCAGCACGGGGAACCTTGAGGAGAGAGTTCTTCTTTAGTTATGATGTTTGATGCACACGTGTAGTTGCTGCTGCTGTCTTGTAAATAAAATTAAATCTTTCCACTAAGAAAAGTTGTCTGGAAGATCAACTCTATAACAAACTGGCAACAAGGAGATATCAGATCAGGCACTGTACCTTGGCCAGCGATTGTGAGTATCTAAGTTCATTAACAAGAAAGGAAGATATACTCATCCGAGATGCCACAGTTTGGCAGAATCGATCCCTTTGAGCCAGCCACAGATGATTGGTCTCAATATATGGAACATCTTGCATTCTTCTTTGAAGCCAACAAAATCACTTTTTCTTATAGAGATGAGGAGAATTTTTTTCTCTCAGGGGATAGTGTGAATTTGGAATTCTCTGTCTCAGAAGGTGGTGGAGGCGGGGTCATTGAATATTTTTAAGGTAGGGGTAGATAGATTCTTGTTAGGCAAGATTAGTGGGGTTAGATGGGAATGTGGAAATCGAAACACAAGAAGATCAGCCATGATCTTATTGAATGCTGGAGCAGGCTCGAAGGGCCGAATGGTCTACTCCTGTTCCTATTTCTTATGTTCTTATCACGGGGAGGAAAAGAGGAGAGTAATTCTCCTGAGCATTTGTGGGAGCAAGGCCTACAGTTTAATTCGAAGCTTGACGGCCCGAGTGCCCCTGATTTGAAGATCTTCAGTGAATTAGTAGACCTCATTAAGGGACATTTTCAACCCAAGCCCTCAGTCACAATGCAGAGGTTCAAGTTCAATTCATGGAATAGAGCCTCGGGGGAGACCATTGCTGCCTACATGGCGAAATTAAAACAACCAACGGAATATTGTGATTTTGGTGAAACCCTGAATGACATGCTCAGGGATCATTTAGCATGTGGCGTGCAAAAGGATGCTATTCAGCAAAGATTGCTGGCTGAAGTGGATCTTGATTTTAAGAAAGTGTTAGAAATAATGCTGGAGATGGAAAGTGCTGTAAGGGGTTCACAAGCTATTCAAGGGGCGTGAAATGGCACCCTTCTCCTAGTTGGACGGAAACAGTCAGCCAAAGATGATGTGAAAAGCTGGGACTCCGCTGTGAAGCGAGAAACAGCCCTTGCTGACTGAAAAATGAGAGGAAGCAGCTTAGTAACAAAATCAAAAACTAATTTTTATCAACGTGGAAACATTCCTTCTTTAGCAATTGGCAATTTTAATAAGTAGAATGTTATTTTTTGTCACAGAAATAGTGCAAAGTGAGATTTAAACAGGCTTCCAAACAATAATCAAAGTCCAATGGAGTATATAGCATAGAAGAGCCATAAATAACCAATTCTGACATTTATTCATTATTCAACATGAAAGTTGGGAAGACAGAGCCTATTATTGTCATGGTGCAAGTGAATGGTAAACCCTTAAAAATGGAAGTAGACATGGGTGCCTCTACCACTGTAATAGGAGAACACACTTTCAGATATTTAAATAAAGGTGATCAACAATTAAACATGGAACGTGCCAAGTTGAAAATGTACACAGGCAAAGAAGTCCAGATAAAAGGTATCATCACAGCAACTGTCCATTATAGACCAATTGGCACAGCTACCAGTGATGGTGGTAGAGGGTGAAGGTCCAAGCCTTCTAGGACGTAATTGGTTGAAAGAGATTAAATTAAACTGGTCTGAAATCTTCCAGTTACGAGCAGGGGGACTACAAGAGCTGCTAAAAAAAATGGCACCATCTTCAAGGATGAAGTGGGAAAAATCCAAGGCCTACAGGCCAAGATTTACGAGGGCCCAGAAGCATCCCCTTCTTGAAAGCAAGACTGGTATCATATGCCCTCAGAGAGAAGGTTAATGCCGAGTTGAACTGGCTAGAGAGGTTGGGTGTCATAAAAGTGGTTCAGTTTTCAGAGTGGGCAGCACTCCCTGTCCTTAAAACAGACCAGACCGTCCGGATCTGCAGGGACTATAAACTAACGGTCAACAGAGCAGCCAAACTGGACAGTGTTCCCAAGATTGAAGACCTATATGCCAAACTAGCAGGAGGGACAACGTATGCAATGCTTTACATGAATCACGCATATCAGCAACTGGAGCTGGATGATGCCTCCTGGAAAATTGTGACCATAAAAACACATAAAGGTTTATATCAATATACACTCCTGCCCTTCGGTGTTTCCTCAGCCTGTGCCATATTTCAAAGGACAATGGAGAGCTTGCTGCAGGGTCTACCTCAAGTTGTGGTCTACCTGGATGACGTGCTGATAACTGGATTCACAGAAAAGGAACACTTGGCTAACCGAGAGGATGTCCTGAAACAATTTTTAGAAGCAGTAGTGCACCTGAAGAAGGAAAAATGCCCTTTTTAGGCAAATTAAGTCATTTATTTGGGTAGATGCCCAAGGATTACACCCTGTTGAAGAGAAGGTTAAAGCAATCAGAGAGGCACCTGCACCCAGGAACATCTTGGAACTTAAATCATTTTTAGGGATGGTAAGTTATTATGGCTGAATTCTGCCAAATTTATCAACAGTTCTAGCCCCTCTAACTCACTGCTAAAGAAAAACCAGCGTTGGGTTTGGGAGTCACCCCAAGAAGAAGCCTTCATGAAAGTAAAACAGCTCTTACACTCTCCAAATTAGTTAGTGCATTATGACCAGACAATGGAATTGGTACTAATCTGCAATGCGTCCCCCTATGGTGTGTGAGCGGTACTATCTCACAAAATGGACGACGGTACAGAGAGGCCGATAGGCTATATATCCAGGACACTTACCACAGTTAAAAAGGACATTCTCAGATCGAAAAGGAAGGTCTATCAATTATTGTTGGTGTGAAAAAAATTCCACCAGTACATGCACGGGTGACATTTCACGATAGTATCAGATCACAAACCACTTTTGAGTCTGCTTAGCGGTTAAGAGGCTATACCGCCCATAGCTTCTGCATGAATACAAAGATGGACCCTAACTTTGGCAGCACATGAATACACTTTTCTACATAGACCATATTGCAAATGCCAATGCCCTAAGTCACCTTCCTTTGCAAGAGAACAGTTACCACCTCCCAATTCCCCAGGAACTCATGTCAGTGATGAATTTCCTAGATTCCTCATCAGTCTGTGCCAGGCAGATAATAAACTGGACAAATCATGATCTATTCCTGCCTCAAGTGAGACACCAAGTGTTACATGGTTGGTCCCAGGAACCAGTCTCTGATGAAGTAAAGCCGTTTTTCAAGCGAAGACACGAGATGAGCAGTCAAGATGGTATTCTATTAAGGGGTGCATGAATAGTGGTTCCTTCACAATGAAGGCACACTGCCACGAGTGCACTGAGGATTGCATTGCTGCTCTAGCCTCTTGTAGGCTGCTGTAGGCAGTAGAATGTTGGCCAGATGCTTGAAGAGGCTGCACTATCTCAACTGTGCTCATAAAATGTCCGGTTGTCCAGTTATTATCACATTACAGAAAGACCGCATGTTCTTACCTTCCAAGGATGAGGACATCGTGATGCTGGAATGTAACTACTAATTTGGAGAAAGAAGTAGTGCATTGAGATGAGGAGGATAGCAAAGAAGGTGGTCAGGTGGATTGTGCACGGAGGGCACTGATGAAAGAGGATTGTCATAGCTAATGGTCATCATCTTCCTGGAACATGGTGGCTATTAGCATTTCACGTGCACACCTGCCTTGTCTAGACCATGCTATTGGCCTCTTCCCTCAGCTTCTTCACCCTCATCGCGCTCAGCCCTCGCGACGTCCTCATCATTGGAGGACACGTTCCGCTCCTTTATCTCGGCATCTGGCAAAACATCTCCCCTTTGGTGCGCCAGGTTGTGTGGGGCGCAACAAGCCACGATGATGTTTGAGGCCCTCTGGGAGTGCACTGGAGAGTGCCACCTGATCTGCCTAGACATTGGAAACGCATCTTCAAGATACCAATGGCCTGCTCTATCAATGAACATGTAACAGCATTAGCAGCATTATACCTTTCCCTGAGGCACTTCATGGTCGCCAAATGGGCGTCATCAGCCACATCTTTCGTGGGTACCCTTTGTCATTGAGGAGCCAACCCTGGATGCACTGAGGGCCCTTGAAGATCTGTGGCATCTGCGAGTGACTCAAGATGCATGAGTCGTGGGAGCTTCCAGGGTATCTCACACATACTGCATAATCTGCTACTGGTGGTTGCAGCCTAGCTGCACTTTGATAGAGTGGAACCCTTTCCTGTTGATGAATTGTAGTGGCTGCTGCCGGGGAGCTCTTAAAACCACATGTGTGCAATCTATGGCATCCTGCACCTGTGGGAATCTGGAGATCGCTGCAAATCTGATTGCTCTGGCAGCCTGGCTGGCTTATCTACAAAACACTGCACTTAATTGTGAGCCTTGCCAAGTAGGACATCAGTGACTTCCTGTGTGCATTTGCGACTAGGTGTTTGAGGAATCCTGCAGAGGTCTCAAGTGGAGCCCTGGAACAAGCCACTCACAAAGAAGTTCAGAGCGGCAGTGACTTTGAGGGCCACTGGCAGTGGATGGCCTCCCACTCCATAGAACCATAGAACACTACAGCACAGAAAACAGGCCATTCGGCCCTTCCAGTCTGTGCCGAAATATTATTCCGCTAGTCCCATTGACATGCACCTAGTCCATAACCCTCCAGACCTCTCCCATCCATGTATCTATCCAATTTATTCTTAAAACTTAAGAGTGAGCCCACATTTACCACGTCAGATGGTAGCTCGTTCCACACTCTCACCACTCTCTGAGTGAAGAAGTTCCCCCTAATGTTCCCCCTAAACCTTTCCCCTTTCACCCTAAAGCCATGTCCTCTCGTGTTTATCTCTCCTAATCTAACTGGAAAGAAAAAGTCCCTATGATGTTAACTCCCCCTGGACAAGTTGTGGCAGATGTGAGCCACCATATCCCGAGGCATGCAAAGGAGTCAATGGCACTGTCTCTCACTCATCTGGAGGCATGAGAAGAGCCTACTGTTCACCCTTGGTCTTGCCGCTCAATGGTTCTGTCAACCTCAGCTTCTGGATGAGAGGGCCTCACAGGCCCTTGTTCATCAGGGTAAGGCTGCTCCCTTTGTCCAGCCTGGTGACAACTGGCCCTTCTCCTTTTTAGCTGCCTGATTGCCAGGATGAACACAATGTTGGCCGCTCCATCCGTGTTTCCCTCATGCTCATCTCTGCAGGAACATTGATGGAGCAGAAGCCTGCACGGGTCATCTTCTTGTCACTTACTAGCAGGTGACGGTGGAGCCAAAGGCTTACTTTCATCCCATTAAAAGGAAAGAAAAGTACAGCACAGGAACAGGCCCTTCGGCCCTCCAAGCCTGCGCTGATCATATTGCCTGTCAAACTAAAACATTTTGCACTTCCAGGGTCCGTATTCCTCTATTCCTATCCTATTCATATATTTGTCAAGCTGCCTCTTAAACACCACTATCGTACCTGCTTCCACCACCTCCTCTGGCAGCGAATTCCAGACACTCACTACCCTCTGCGTAAAAAACTTGCCCCGCACATCTCCTCTATAGTTTTCTCCTCTCACCTTAAATCTATGTCCACTAGTAATTGACTCTGAGATAAAAACAAAAAGCTAAAAGCTACTGCGGATGCTGGAAACCCAAAACAAAAACAGAATTACCTGGAAAAACTCAGCAGGTCTGGCAGCATTGGTGGAGAAGAAATCAGTTAACGTTTCGGGTCTTCATGACCCTTCGGCAGAATTGACTCTTCCACCCTGGGAAAAAGCTTCTGACTATCTACTCTGTCCTTGCCACTCATAATTTTGTAAACTTCTATCAAGTCGCCCCTCAATCTCCGTCGCTCTAGTGAGAACAATCCGAGTTTCTCCAACCTCTCCTCATAGCTAATAATCTCCAGACCAGGCAGCATCCTGGTAAACCTCCTCTGCACCCTCTCCAACACCTCCATATCCTTCTGGTAATGTGGCGACCAGAATTGCACGCAATATTCCAAGTGTGGCCTAACCAAGGTTCGAAACAGCTGCAGCATGAGTCCCAGCTTTTATACCCAATACCCCTGCCGATGAAGGCAAGCATGCCATATGCCTTCCTGACTACCTTATCCACCTGCATTGCCACTTTCAGTGACCTGTGGACCTGTACACCTGGATCCTTCTGCCCGTCGATGCATTTAAGGGTTCTGCCATTTACTGTATAATTCCTACCTGTATTAGACCTTCCGAAATGCATTACCTCGCATTTGTCCGGATTAAACTCCATCTGCCATTTCTCCGCCAAAGTCTCCAACCGATATATATCCCGTTGTATCCTTTGACAATCCTCTTCACTATCTGCAACTCCTCCAACCTTAGTGTCAACTGCAAACTTACTAATTAGCCCAGTTACACTTTCCTCCAAATCATTTACGTATACTACAAACAGAAAAGGTCCCAGCACTGATCCCTGCGGAACACCACTAGTCACAGCTCTCCATTCAGAAAAGCACCCTTCCACCACTACCCTCTGTCTTCTATGACCAAGCCAATTCTGTATCCATCTTGCCAGCTCACCTCTGATCCCATGCGACTTTACCTTCTGTACCAGTCTGCCATGAGGGACCTTGTCAAAGGCCTTACTGAAATCCATGTAGATAACATCCAATGCCCTTCCATCGTCGATCATCTTTGTCACTTCCTCGAAAAACTCGATCAAGTTAGTGAGACACGACCTCCCCTTCACAAAACCATGTTGCCTCTCACTAATACGCCCATTTGCTTCCAAATGGTAGTAAATCCTGTCACGAAGAATCTTCTCCAATAATTTCCTTACCACTGACGTAAGGCTCACCGGCCTGTAATTTCCTGGATTATCCCTGCTACCCTTCTTAAACAATAGAACAACATTGGCCATTCTCCTGTCCATTAAGGCCATTACATCTACACTTAGTCCCTTTGTAGTGCTATTCCAGCCTTCAGGATCACCTGAACCACATGCAGCACCCCAACACCACCACCTCTGCCCCCCCCCCCACCCCCCCCGCAAGCAAACACAACTCCAATGACAGTGTTTTGACACAGGGGCTTGAATCTGAAAGAGTTCTGTCAGGCGCCAGAAACCTCAGACAGGCCCTCACAGACTGTACCCTTTGGTTTACACAGCAGCCCCGACTTGCAGTGATGGAATGAGAGTTTGTTGGGGGGGCAGTATCTGAATATCTGAACCTGCCAGCTGCAAGGTTTAGAGGTCTTACAGGCACTAGGCATCTGCTTTTTGGCTCATGTCCCCTTTTTCTATTGGTTCCTTCTGAAACTCAGGATTTCCCACAAGTGGGACAAAGGGTCTTTGCAAGGCAATCGTACAATGGCCAAAATCGGAATTATACTCTCGCATGAATGTGCTATAAAAGTTTAGGTGCTAAATTCTCTAAATTGGCGTTTGACTGCTCCTAACATGTCTCAACTGTGCCTTTGTCTTCATTAGGAAGATTGGAAATTAGTTAGGGTGCCCCTTCAAACAGCCCACAATTTCAGTGGTCAACTCCACCCAAAAGCCCTGAGAGCCCTCCCATGACAAATTGTTTCTTACTTTCTTTTTCAACTGCGTTGATGATTCAGCTTGGAAAATGGAGGTGCTGAGGTCCTACTACCAGACCAGCTCTAACCACCCCCCCCACACCGTGACTGTGGAAATCCCTCCCATTGTGCTGGAAGAGCATAACGTTCAGGTCTCCCTCCCACCAATCACTCTCCTTCCTCCCCCTCTAATCCTTGATCCCATCATTCTAGTCGGCAATATCTCAGTCCTACCCATTGGACCAAGCTTGAGGCCTATCTCACTGTAACATACAGAGATTCTCCAATGAGACCATCAAGTGCACATCCCTTTGTTACCTTTTTCCCATCTACATACTGCAAATGCCTCCCCTGACTATGACTGTGCCACCTGCAGCCCAATATGAAGCCAGATACCCCCAGGACTGACATGTGTGAGGGTCCGACCACACCCTGTGCACACCATGCTGGGCACGGCTGACAGGCAGCCCCCCCTTCCTGGACTGGAGCAAGGACAGTCATTCTAAGCATGGCCCTCTAAATTGTGGCGTAAAGCCACAGGACAGTCTATGCATTCTGACCCTGACTACCTCTTGTGTTCTTGTCCAGGACTATTTGTGCTTTTGGGCCCCGAATAATTTGCATACCCACCCACCCAGTCATCTATCTGTGTGCCTCCTTCCCATGTCTACCCTTCCCCCAGTAATGTGTGCATCCTTCTCCAGTCTCCCTCCCTCCACCCACCCCCTGCAAGCCTTTGCCCTCCAGCCCCTTCTCTTGCTTCTGTCTTGTCTCACACCCACCCCGAAGTCAAGCCTTTGTCCTCTAGCCCCTTCCCTTGCCTCTGTCTTGCCTTACACCTCCCCAGTCAAGCTTTTGCACTCAGCCCCTTCCACTCACCCTCCCCGCTGCCTTACCACTGACCTGGAATGGAGAGCCTTAGCCCTGAACTCCCCATGAGCTCCCGCTGGTCTTGCCTGCACAGCCTGGCACAGAGTTGGAGCAGCTGTGAGCACAGCTTGCCGTGAATCACGCTGGTTTAAATAGCTGTCTTTGGATCTGCAGTGAGGACGTGATTCTGGTGAACTGGCTTTTTAATGAGTATTCATGACATTTAAATGCATGCATATACAGTTCCCGACATGGCACAGTGGCCTACCCGACCCGCCACTAAAGTCCAGAGCGGACAATTGCAAACTATTTTTATGCCGGGGGGAAACTGATTTTTGGACAACCATCTAATTTTCCCGTCCCACCTGCCAGCGAGGGAGTGGGACTAGCTGGAATGCTCATGCATAGAGTTAGCATGGGCTCAATGGACCAAATAACTTCCTTTTCTACGTAGCTGTTCTATGTTCGGATACTTCCATTCTGGGGCTAACGTTTGGTGGTGTGTATGGAAGTGAGCAGTGGGGCAGTGGGGGGTGGGGGGTGGGGGGCAGGGGGGAACAGGGCACGGTGGGACTTCTGGCCATGCACGATCTTGTGTTGTTTAGCTAATTACATATGCATCTGCAAGGAACTTGCCCATTCTCACGGCAGGGACAGACTGGAAGTCGCTGTCACCACCATTACCTTATGGAGACGAAGGTTTGGATGCCACATTTAAAGGGCGCCGAGGCAGCATGCACTATCCCTACCCTCTTTGCCCCGCTGCTGCTCCATCCTTTCCTGCTAAGCCTGCTTCGCTTCCTCCATCATCCTACACGCAACTTGCACTGCCACCACCTGACTGGCATTTACAGAGTCCCCCCCAAAGAGGACAATGCAGCGGCAACTCACTGTTAATCATGGAAGAAGTCTTACTCACCAGGTGCACGCTAGTTTTAAAAAATTCATTTATGGGATGTGGGCGTCGCCAGCATTCATTGTCGACCCCTAATTGCCCTTGAGAAGGTGGCAGTGAGCTGCATCTTGAATTGCTGCAGTCCATGTGGTGTAGATACATCTACAGTGCTAATGGGAGGGAGTTCCAGGACTTTGACCCAGTGACAGTGAAGGAACGGTGATGTATTTCCAAGTCAGGATGGTGAGTGGCTTGGAGACGAACATCCAGGTGGTGGAGTTCCCATCTGTCTGCTGCCCTTGTCCCTCTAGATGGTAGTGGTTATGGGTTTAGAAAGTTGCTTTTTATTCATTCAAGGGATGTGAGCTTCACTGGCTAGGCCAGCATTTTTTGGTATCTAAGGAGCCTTAGGACAGTTCTCTAGAACAAGGAGGTGAGTTGCTGCAGTGCATTTTGTAGATGGTACACACTGCTGCTACGTGCATCGGTGGTAGAGGGAGTGAATGTTTGTGAATGTGGTGCCAATCAAGCAGGCAGCTTTGTCCTGGACAGTATCAAGCTTCTTGAGGGTTATTGGAGCTGCACTCATCCAGGCAAGTGGAGAATATTCCATCGCACTCCTGATCTGTGTTTTGTGGATGGTAGACAGGCTTCAGGGAGTCAGGAAATGAGTTACTCGCCACAGAATTCCCAGCCTCTGACCTGCTATTGTAGCCACAGTATTTGTATGGCTAGTCCAGTTCAGGGTCAGGTTCTGGTCAATTGTGACCCCCAGGATGTTGGTGGTGGGGGATTCAGTGATGGTAATGCCATTGAATGTCAAGGTGCAACAGTTGGATTCTCTCTTGTTGGAGATGGTCATTGCCTGGCACTTGTGTGGCGCGAATGTTACTTGCCACTTGTCAACCCAAGCCTGGGTGTTGTCCAGGTCTTGCTGCATTTGGACATGGACTGCTTCAGAATCTGAGGAGTTGCGAATGGTGCTGAACATTGTGCAATTATCAACAAACATCCCCACTTCTTACCTTATGATGGAAGGAAAGTCATTGATGAAGCAGCTGAAGATGGCTGGGCTGAGGACACCACCCTGAGGAACTCCTGCAGTGATATCCTGGAGCTGAGATGATTGACCTCCAACAACCACAACCATCTTCCTTTGTGCTAGGTATGACTCCAACCAGTGGAGAGTTTTCCCCTGATTCCCATTAACTCCAGTTTTGCTAGGGCTCCTTGATACCACACTTGGTCAAATGCGGCCTTGATGTCAAGGGCAGTCAGTCTCACCTCATTTCACTTATGTGAAGCTGTGAAAGTGAATGTTCTCATTTCTTGCTGGCAGGGAACTGAATTTAGAAGGGGAACTTTAGAAGGGGAATTTGGAAGGGCCTTTTAATGAACATATATGACATGCTATACATGCAAAAAGTCTTCCCAACATTGTTGGTTGGGAAGCTCAGCCTGCCTTTAACTCACCTGTAAAGTTCTGAGAATATAATTCCTGTAATTTTTCCCACTGTCAGGGAACTGATTTTTGGCTTCATGCCATATTAAGCTCCCCCACCTGCCGAGCTTCCCATTGCTGGTGGGCTCAAAAGATTCTTCCCAATGATTCTAACATTCAAGGACATAGTTACAAGAGTAAATAGAAGAATTATCAGTAAGGGTGATCAGGCTATAAAAACAGTATGGGTACAATTAAGTAACAGCAAAGCAGGCAAAATTCTGGTTGGATTATTTATTTACTTAGACTGAGTTCCTCCAGTCCCATGTGCGACAATGGGCAGCGAGACTCTGTGACCAGCTCTGGTCCATTGCAGTTTCTTTCACTCCAGCCCAGATGGTGTTCCGCTCTTGAAGATCCTCTTTAAATGTACTTTGAGTTGTCTACAGATGTCCTAATAGGACTGATGTAATCAGTCAGGGATGTCTAAATACAGAAGGCACAAAATCGGAAAGTAGAAACAATGTGCTTGCAATGGGAGATTTTAGTTTTAACTTAGACTGGGAGAAACTGAATACCTCAATGAATTTGCATAGGACAGTTATCTAGAACAATGAGGTCATTTTGGCAAAGGCCCTAAATGGGTGCTGGGCCAATAACACATGCCTGTTTGAAAGTCTAGATTTAGCACACAATTTTGGTTCTAATTACTGGTTACCATAATTTGAACTTGCTTAGAGGAGATAAACCAGGCACCTGCAGCTTTAGCACTCGTGTGGAAGAAACACAATTTTCTTGGAACTCTTCCACTTTGCACCCACTTCCATTGAGGGTCTACAGTGCTTTGGCTGACATAAGTGGCACATTGCAGGATGATTCAGGGAACAAGACAGAATGTGCACTGGGAGGTCCCTGGTAGAGGAGGTACAGAGGAGGAGGCATATCCTGTATATGTAGGGGAGAAGGACACCACATAGTCCTCATGTCCGCCTGTCCTAAAAGCAGCTGGTCCTGACTTGCCTGGCCTCATGTCATCCTCCCATTCCTCATCAAGACCAAGGGAAAATCCGCAAGCAAGCTGCCCATGACCAAACACACCTTTGTTCCTGGTGCCTCCACTAAAGTGCCTAATGAGATAAGAGTAGCACAACACTTACTATTTTTAGATGAAATCCTCAGAGAAATTCCAGGATAAAATTGCTCCACTGTTGGTGAAATTTAGACAAAGGCCTGGATCTTCTGTGGAGCAGCAAATACCGTCGGGTCACTGATCTACTTGAACTTTTCCCCACCAAGACACTGCTCCGTATTTCTTGCCGAGACGTCAAAACCCAGCTTCTCCAGAATCACAGAGCACGGCATCCATCGGGATACACCACCACAGTGCTGTAGAGTTGGGAAGAAGACACGGCATGTCCCCTTTTTATGGCACTAGCTGCCATATGGTAAGTTTAAATGCCCAGTGTGAATGTTAGTGAATGGGTGACTGGATGAATGCATGAATGGGTAGGGTGGGTAGGGTGGTTGAATTAATTGGGTAGGTGAGTAGTGTGGATGAGGTGGTAGATGGGTAGGGTGGCAGGTGGGTGATGCAGCAGGTGGGTAGGGTAACAAGTGGGTGATGTGGTAGGTGGGTGAGGTGGTAGGTGGGTAAGTTGATAGGTGGGTGAGATGGGAGGTGGGTGAGGTGGCAGATGGGAGAGGTGGTGGGCCAGAAGGGTGGCAGCTGGATTGGGTGGTAATCGAGCCGGGGGGATAGTCACTTTGGGGGCTAGCCAAGTCAGGTCAGGAGGGGTAGTCAGGAGATGGTCAGGTGGTTGAGAGGGTGGTCGAGTCGAGAGGCTGGGGATGGGTAATCAGGTGGTAGTGGGGGCTGGTCGGGTGTAATCAGGGCTGGGGGTAATTTGGTCAGATGAGTGATTGGGTGGGGGGGAGGTCAATTCTGGAGTTTCCCGTGAGTTAGACTAGGATATTTCTGTCTAACATTTCTTGGGTAACTATTCAGGTAAGTCCCATGGAATTGTCCGTGGTCCCTGACTCTAACTCAGAGTTGGAGACTTTCACGGTGGGCCCTGAGGGGCATGAGAATTGCCCATTGGAAATTCAAACTTTCCACGCAACTCTCACAGATGTCAGCACATTGTGACTTCAGCAGGGTCCCAACATGCATCTTGGGTCATACATTCAGCCTCCAACGATCTGGAGACCAGAAGATCTGGACCACAGCTCTAGCAGCAAGTGAGCATGAAATGATGAAAATTCCTTTGAGTAGCACTTGAAATCTACAGCAATCCATGTTTGTTGCTAAATAGAGGATATTAGTTGAAGTGTTAGCCATCAAAATACCATTCAGCCTCTTGAATGAACACTAGCAGACATTTTAAGTGGCAAACAATTTTGCTTAGTGCAAACTTCAACTTGTTTACCAAGAGGCAAAGTAAACTGGCATTTCCTTTTAAGATCCCCATCTTGATCACATCGGAGGCTCTTTTGTGCCTAAAGGATTCTGTAAAATCACTTTGGAACTTACAAGGGAACAAATACTAAACTTACTAGCCTTAGGATTAGGGTGTATAATGGTCCGATGAAAAAATTATGGTATGTCATTATTAACATGCAATCAGTAAGCAAGATATGGGGCTGAATTTAATATCCACAGCTGTGGCACTGTCCAACCTGGACAGCCAATGGTGTGCCCAATTGCAGGAGTAATGATGGGATTAAATCTAGCTTCCTGAGCCTTTTGAGGTGAAGATCCCAATTCCCAGAGCTGTCAGCCAATTGGAGGCCTCATTCCTTGGTATGGAATGCTGGTGTGACATCATTGGCATGAAGCAACTATCTGATCTTGCCCATTTTTAGACTGGATTATTGGACATGGATCAGGCAGATGTCTTTCCCACACTTCCGTAATATCGGACGTCATGACCTTGGGTCAGCAACCTGATGTCATGACACACATCTGCTACATTACAAAAGGTGAGTAGGCTTCGAATTCAGAAGCTGCCTGCCTTCTCAAAATGAGCAATTAACCGCTTTAGCATTTAAAGAGGCAATTGTCTGCAATTTAATCTGTTCCATCCCATTTTACATGGTGCACATAGGGCCAAATGGGGAGAGTGGTTTTTAGCAGCTATTCATGGGACAGAAAAGGGACCCACTCAGAAGTATGAGGCAGCTGAGCCACTGCTAAAGGTGAGGACTGTTATTTGGAGCTTGGGACAGCTTTTACAGGTGAACTAGCATAAAGGAGGTTCTAGAAGGTTTGAGAGGCCATGGAGCCTGGACTCAAAGAGAATCCTTGAAAGGGGAGGGTCCAACTGGGAATTTAGAGTTTACCGTCCCCATGGGTATTGTGCACTCTGGAGGAAGCTCCTCCATGGAGGAGGAGAACATGAGAAGGGAGAAGAAGGCAACTTCTAGGGACAGCTTGTGTCCTGCTAACCAGGTAGGTGAGGGACCTGGTGCTACTCAAAGAGCAGAAGGCTGCATGTCCATTAAAAGAGAAGAGTTTACCCTGCACAGAGTGTGTGCAGACAGAGGCTGCACTACCTCCATCTGTCAGAGCACCAGTGTCTTCACTGACTGCGCCTCTTCCAGGAGACAGTGACATGTGGGAGATGCTGGCAGAAGAGATAAGTTCAAATTGCAATGAAGGACACATGATGCCTGTAACTCTGAAGATGTCTGTGGCCTTGAACTTTTATGCTTCGGGTTCCTTCCAGACAGTAGCCGAAGATCTATGTGGTATTTTGCAAGCAATGGCCCATCACCGCATCAAGGTGATGACAGGTGCACTTTTGAGGAGAGTGGACAACTTCATCGCCTGCAGCAGGGATGAGGTCAGTCCAGTTGAGAGAGCCAGGAGATTTGCTTACATAGTGAGATTCCCCAAAGTTCAAGAAATGATAGACTGCACACAGGTGGCCATTAAGGCTCCTGTGGGTCAGCCAGGGGCATTCATTAATTACAAGGGCTTTCACTGCCTGAATGTACAACTTGTATGTGTCCACCACCAGAGGATCATGCAGGTCTGTGTGCAGTAACCTTGGTGATGTCACAATGCCTACATCCTCAGACATTCCAGATGCCAAAGCTGTTCTCCCCAGCGCAGCTATTGGATACTTGGCTATATGCTGAAGAAACAGCTCATTGACTCGGTAAGGAATCCACATGCAGATATCTGCTCAAAATGCGATTCCGATGCCTGGACCAAGCTGATGGTGAATTGCAGCATGCTCTGACTCAGGTCTCCCTGATTGTTGTGGCATGCTGTGCCATTCACAACCTTGCAGTCCAAAGAGGGGAGACTCTGGCAGAGGAAAATCTATTTGACCTCATCCTCAGAAGACAAATCTGAAGAGGATTCTAAAGACGAAGAAGAGGATCCAGGCAGGCCAGCTGGTGCATCTGAGGGCCAACAGGGGATGAATGCCAGAGAGACTCGAGAGCCTCACATAATGAGACATTACCCCAGAGGATGTGGAGGATTTTAAACAACAAGATCTTTGCCTCACAATCTTCCATATAACCACTCAAAGCCACTAGACCATCGCATAGTTCATTGTCCAGGAAACCCATAAAGGAGGTCACTGATGAACAAATTACCATACAGTCATGGGCTGGAAGCCCTTTAAATCAACATGTGACCATGAGATCCCTCACGACAACAACATGTCTATTCTTGGTCACAATCATTTAAATAAAGATCTTTAACACAACCTCTCACACAGCTATACGAAAGTAAAGGAACACCCATGTTGTCACATCTGTATCTCTTGCATTCTTTTATGCATGCTATGCCATGGTGCTTCCCTTTCACTGCCAGCAGTGCTGGAGGAAGGCTGCTGATCTTGATGCCCCTGTGTCAGGGATGACCTTGGCGAACATCCTATGGCCGCCTGAAGCCCTGGCATTGTGAAGGATACCTGCAAAGATACAGGAGCTTCCTTTGTCACGACAGAAGCTTAAGGTGCTGATATTACTGGCAGAGGGATAAAGGAATAGTTGTCATCATCAGGAAAGCCCTGAGAGAGGCCCCCAGATGCAGGCTGCTTCTGTTTATTCACCATCAAGAGTTCCAACTAGCCCATCATGCTTTTCTGAGAGGATTGAGGGCCTGGTGGTCCCTCTCTCGCCTTGGCACTGCCTGCCCCACTTCGTACACATCTCTAAATGGCTTGCCTATGCACTGTGGGCTATTGTCTGAAACAAATTACTGCAGCATCCGAAACAAATTGAAAATGGCACTCAGCGTATGGCAATGTAATTGTTGCAAACATGGAAAAATTGTCTTACTAGTAAAAAATTGTCACCACTAGCCTTAAATAGTTCTGATGCAATTCTGGCCTATGAGTATGATACAATCTCATGAATTATCAGTGGTTCCTTGTGCTGGCTTGGCTAATGTATCTAACCTGCCTCACACATTCTCATAATCTTCTCCGCTGAACCCTAGCCAGTATAGTTTCTCTCATCAGACCTCTATTATGCTCAATGCCCTTCTGTTCTCTCCCCTTCCCCTCCCTCCCAAAACCACTATCACAGAATTATTACGGTGCAGAAGGAGGCCATTCGGCCCACCTTGTTTGCACCAGCTCCCCATTCTCTTGCATTTTCCCCATAACCCTGCACATTGTTTCTATTTAAATAATCATCCAATGCCCTCTTGAATGCTTCAATTGAACTTGCCTCCACCAAGCTTCCAGACTGCGCTTTCCAGACCCGAACCACTTGGCTGTGTAAAAAAGTTTTTTCTCATTGCATTTGCTTCTTTTGCAAATCATTGTCACTCTGTGCCCTCTCATTCTCAATTCTTTTACAACGGGAACAGTTTTTCCCTATCTACTCCGTCCAGCCCCCTCATGATTTTGAACACCTCTATCAAATCTCCCCTTAGTCTTCTCTTCTCCAAGGAGAAGATTTCCAACTTCTCCAATCTATCTTCATAACTGAAGTTCCTCATCCCTGGAACCATTTTTGTAAACGTCTTCTGCACTTTCTCCAAAGCGTTCACATCCTTCCTATAGTGTGGCGTCCACAACTGTACACAATACTCCAGCTGAGATCCAACTAGTGCCCTATACAGGTTCAGCGTAACCTCCTTGTACTCTATGCCCCTATTAATAATGCCTAAGATAATCTATGGTTTATTAACTGCTCTCTCCACCTTGATCTATGCACATATACATCCAGGTCCCTCTGCTTCTGCACACCCTTTAGAGTTTTACTCCCTATTTTATATTGTCTCTCCATGTTCTTCCTACCAAAATGAATCACCTTGCACTTGTCTGCATTTAACTTCAGCTGCCACCTATCTGCCAACTCCACCAACTTGCCTAAGTCTTTTTGAAGTTCTACGCTGTCCTCCTCACAGTTTACAATGCTTCCAAGTTTTGTATCATCTGTAAACTTTGAAATTGTCACACCAAGATCTAGATCATTAATATATATTAAGAAAAGCAAGAGTCTACTTGGGAACGTCACTCCGCCAGCCTGAAAAATATCCATTTATCATTTATCACTGTTTCCTATCCCTCAGCCAATTTTGTATCCACGTTGCTACTGTCCTATTATTCCAAGAGCTATAACTTTGTTCTCAAGTCTGTTGTGAGGCACTGTATCAAATGCTTTTTGGAATGCCTTGTACACCGCACCAGCAACATTACCCTCATCAATCCTCTCTGTTACCTTTTCAAAAAACTCAAACAAGTTAGTTAAACACAATTTTCCCTGAAGAAATCTATGCAGGCTCTTCCTAATCAACCTAAATTTTTTCATGTGACTATTAATTCTATTCCAAACAATTGTTTCTAGAAGCTTCCCCGCCGCTGAAGTTAAACTGACTGGTCTGTAGCTCCTTTTTTGAACAGGGGCATAATATTTGCAATTCTCCAGTTCTCTGGCACCCCCCTGAGCCTAGGGAAGACTGAAAGATTGTGGCCTGTGCCCCTGCAATTTCCACACTCACTTCCTTCAATATTCTTGGATTCATCTCATCTGGCCTTGTCAACTTAAGTACTGTGTCAGGAATATATAATAATGTCCATAATGTTATTGGAGTTCATTGTAAAATAGTGGTATCTGTGTCTACATGTGTCTGTGTGTGTGTGTGAGAGAGGCTTAATTGAACTAGAGGCAACTAGTCTGGGTGTTTTGATGTAAGAAGAGAAGTTAGGTTTGAAATGTTAATTAGGTAAACATGGGGAAGTTTTAAATTGTGAAGTGTAAAGGGGGAAATTTGCATTTTTAAATAAACCAGACTAGGTTGTATTCAAAGGAGGAGTGAAATGTGTCACCTAGCCAGGTGAAGTTAAGAAACAGTGTGTTTATTTTTCCCAAAGATTACTGGTAAAACTTAATGCTGTGAGAGATTTTTACGATCAGAAAAATAAAGTCCAAAGACTTAGTGAAACAATGAGAATTTGCATTCAAAGGGGAAAAATATATAAAGGAGCGAAGGCTGTGTGTTAGGGTAGACATTTTTAATATCGAACAAGGGTGAAATGCCTTCAGCCTGTATGTACCAAACTGCTGCTTCCAGGGACTGAAGTTAAGAGAACTCACTTTGAATTCGACTGTTCAGGATATCATTTACTTTGCCTGGGCCTTTTGAAATCTATATGTCTTACTGTTGCCTTAACAAAAGTGTAACTGGAGTTAAATTAATTCGGGATTTAGAAGTTATTATAGTAGTAATTTGTAGACATATATGTGTGCTTAAAAATCATTTTTCTTGACAATAAATGTTTAATTTAGTTTTATAAAAACCTCTCAAGACTCAGTGGTCTTATTATTATTGAATTCAAAGCCCGCAACTCGAAACATACAAATTGAAAATTAGTTGTGACAGTTGTTTCAAGTTTCCCTCTGGGATTTGAGCAGCTGAGCATTTGCCATCTGCTATAACATAACGTACTGACAGTTTATCTAATACCTCCTCCATATCAATTTTGAACCTTACTAGTAACAAATTTTCCTCCTCTGTCACCATGGCCTGGATAACACCTGCTTCCTTGGTAAAGACAGGTGCAAAGTATTCATTTAACACCTCAACCATGCCCCCTGCAAATCCCGTTTTTGGTCCTACTCGTCCTTTTACCACCCTTTTACTATTTATGTGCCCGTGGAAGACTTTGGGATTCCCCTTTATGTTAGCTGCCAGTCTTCTCTGATACCCCTCTTTGCTTCTCTTATTTGCTTCTTCAACTCTCCTCTGAACCTTTTGTATTCAACTTGGTTCTCAATTGTATTTTTGACCTGACACTTGTGATAAGCACACTTTTTCTTCTTTATCTTAATTTCTGACTCCTTTTTCATCCCGAGAGCCCTGGATTTGTTTGCCCGACTGTTGCCTTCTGAGGCAAAATACCTTGACTGTGCCTGAACCATTTCTTCTTTAAAGACAGCCCATTTTTTAGCTACAGTTTTTCCCGCCAACCTTTGGTTCCAGTTTTCATTCCAGCTCCTGTCTTGCCCCACTGAAGCCAGCTCTCCTCCAGTTAATTATACTTACTCTGGATTTCCCATAGTCCTTTTCTACCGTCATCCTAAACTGTATGATACAATGATCACTTCTCCCATTGACACTTGATCTACTTGGCCTACTTCATTTCCAAGAACCAGATTTAGCAGCACCTCCTTTCTTGTTGGACATGGTGTAGAAAATTCTTGTGAACAGACTCTGGGGGGTTGTGCGGGTGTGGGCGCTGCCATTTTTCATGGGCAGGCCAATTAAGGCGCGCCCAGAAGTTCGGGGTGTTGCCTGAGTGCGAAAGAGCACAGAAATCTCCCTGAGGCACAGAGCTGCCTCAGGGAGATTAGTTTAAGATTTAAAAATTTTAATAAAGCAAAAAAAAATTTTTTAGGACATGTACCCTCATGTGAAACTGTCACATGAGCTGGGACATGCCTATGAATTTTATTTAAAAATGTTTCAAACTTTTAAAAACCTTCATGAAACCTCATCCCGCCCATGGATGAGGTTCCATGAAAAATGCAAAGGCCACCTGGGCTCTTCGCCTGCCTGCCAACCTTGAGGTTGATTGTTTTAATTGATAGTTAACTGGCCTTAATAGGCCTTTGACAGTTTGGTGGGCGCGCAGCTGACTCAGGTGCACGCCCACCGAACTGAAAATCTGAATGACGTGCGGTGACGTCGGGACGCATGCCACATCACCGCGCATCATTTTACGCCTCGGCGAGCAGGCCCCTCCCCCGCTTGCCGAGCCGAAGATTTTGCCCTGGGAACTCTTGCTCCTCTCTGCCCTTTACACTACCACTATCCCAGTCTATATTTAGGTAATTAAGGTCTCCTATTATAACTACTCTATAATGTTTGCAGCTGTCTGTAATTTCCCTGCAGATTTGTTCCTCTACATTCTTCCCACTAGTTGGTGGCCAATAGACTATGCTGATCAATGCAATTGCACTGTTTTTGTTCCTTAACACTAGTCAAATCGATTCTGTCCTTGAACCCTCTGGAACATTTTCTTTCTCCAGCACTGCAATGCTCCACTTAACCAACACCGCCACCCCTCCTCCTTTCCTTCCTTTCCTAAGTTTCCTGAACACCTTGTACCCAGGAATATTTAACACACAGTCCTGACTTTCCATGAGCCAGGTCTCTGTTATCACCACAACATAATTCCTCATGGCAATCTGTGCCTGTAACTCACCAATATTATTTACTGTACTCCATGCATTCACATACATGAAGTATATCTCTAATTTAGACTGCATTACTTTCTCCCTTACTCCGAATCCACCTATTAACTTACTGTTCTCTATTCTAGAGGTTTCTGTCTTTCCCAGTATTTTGTGTACCTTGGTATTACTCTCTGGTATATATATCCTCTGCTGGTCCCCACATCCCTGCCAAGTTAGTTTCAAACTCCCCCAAAAGCACTAGCAAAATCCCCCATGAGGAACTCAGTCCCGGCTCTGTCCAGGTGCAAGTTGTCTGGCTTGCACAGGTGCCATCTCCCCCAGTATCCCTGGAATCTAAAGCCCTCCCTCCTGCACCATCATTCCAGCCACGCATTCAGCTGCCTTATTTTCCTATTTCTGTACCCACTTGCACGTGACACTGGGAGCAATCTAGAGATTACAACTTTTGAGGTCCTGCTTGCTAAATTTCTACCTAACTGCCCAGTTTTTATCTTCTAGACTATATCCCCCTTCCTATCTAAGTCATTGGTACCAACTTAGACCACGATGACTGGCCATTCACCCTCCCCCAGAAGAATGTGCTGCAGCCACTCGGTGATATCCTTGACCCTGGCACCAGGGAGGCAACATAACATCCTGGAGTGACGTCTACAGCCACAGAAACGTTTGTTCCTCTAACAAACGAATCCCCTATCACTATTGCTCTTCCTTTCTTCTTCCTCCCTCTTGCCCTCCTGTACAGCCAAGCTGCTCGTGGTGCCTCAAATGTGGCTCTGACTGCACTCCTTTGAGGAACCAACCCTCACCAGTATCCAAAATGGAAAACTGATTAGCAAGTGGAACCCAGGGGACTGCTGCACTACCTGTCTATTCTCTTGGACTGCCATTCCCTTTCTGCATCCAGGCTCCTAACCTATGGTGTGACCAGCTCTCTGAATGTGCTATCCACGTAGCTCTCAGCTTCATGGATGCATCACGGTGACTTCTGCTGCAGCTCAAGCTCTGAAACCCGGAGCTCAAGTTTCTGCAGCTGACAGCATTTCCTGCATATCGGGTCATCTAGGTCACCAGTAGTGTCCAGGACTTCCCACATACTATAGGACACATATTCCATGCGACAGAGTTGCCCTGCCATGTCTTAATTTTACTCCCCTTACGTCAACTTTATTTTACTCTGGTTTATTTATATTACTTTACATTTCTGGCCCTGACTCTCCCTTATTCTTAGTGTTTCTTATTCAAAGCCAAATAGCAACTTCTTTAAAAATGTTATGACAAGGCAGATGTTATGTGCCAGGTGGACCAAATCCATGAGGAAAATTTGGTTGCACTATTTCAATGGTTTTGCAATTTGCATTTATTATGAGATGTGTGCACTGAATTCAAAAGTAATGAGTCCACCAAGACCTTTAGAGATTTTAAAAAATTGAATTAAAATATTTATTAACAAAATAAAAGATTTCAAGCACATACATAAGACTACAATTATTCACTACTATTACAAATCCTAAAATTCCTAATTGATTTGACTCCAAGATACACACCCCCTTTAAGGCAACAATCCAAAATATATTTAGATTTAAAACAAAATCAGCAAGTTAACACAGTACTCACTTGACGGTGGAATATCAAATGGCATCCCCACCTTCAGTTACTTTACATAGCACAAATGGCTAGGCTTCTTGAAGGCTGTTTCACACACTCCTGTTAGTTCTTACATGGTCTTCTCCACATAGCCTTTCTTTTTCCTTTATATACATTTCTCTATTTTTAATACGTAAATTATTTTGTTCCATATGTCTTTGAAACTGTATCTTCCTTATAATATAAAAACTTTCATGTTGTCATTATTGTCATTAACATTAGGGGAAAATAAACACACTCCTTAACCTTGCTTATCTGGCTAGTTGTAAACAGACTAACATCCCTTTGAAATCCAACAATCCCTTCTTCTATCAAAAAATATAAATTCCCTTCACAACTTACATGCTAAGCCAGCATCCATGTTTACTCATTAGCATGTCAAGCACATTTCTCTACTTAGCTTCTTTTGATTATTTCAAGCTTGCAGGCTATTTGACTCCAAATATAATTAAATCACACAGACAAAATCACCTATATTTACCCCCATAAACCTATTTCACAATAAATCAGAAAATATTATGAAAATTATTGTAATGATGCCACAGAAAATAAGATGCCTTCCTTATTTACAGCTATTTAAAGATACTCCCTAACTGCAGTTTCTTACCAACCAATGAATTCATGGTTTTCCTGTGATGTCACTGTTCGATTTTATTTTCAAACTCAGCTCCATAGGTGAGGTTTACACCAGGTCCATTTCTGCTCAGATGCTTCTGTTCCTAACTTAGAAGAATTCCTATGAATATCACACCTCTTTCCCCGTGCATCAAATTCCTACATGAGCTTAATTTGCTACTCAGTCGGTCTCCCGCGTAGTCGCCTGTCTTCCCGCACGCCCATTACTGACCAGCTATAAGGTTCATTTTGTCATCACTTTCTATCCCAGCAGCCTCCATATTCAAAGGACCACCATCCGCCATTTCCGCCAACTCCAGCATGATGCCACTACGCAACATATCTTCCCCTCCCCTCCTCTGTCGGTATTCCGAAGGGACCATTCCCTCCATGACACCCTGATCCACTCCTCTATCACCCCCAACACCTTATCACCTTCCCACAGTACCTTTATCCATGCAATTACAGGAGGTGGAACACCTGCCCCTTTACCTCCCCCCTGCTTACTGCCCAAGACCTCAAACACTCCTTCCAGATAAGACAGTGATTTACTCAGGGCAGAATCGACCCAGATTTGCACTAAGTGCAGTAATGGGCGTGAAAAAGAACATTTTACCCACCAGCTGCAATGGTGGCTTTTCACGCCGTATAGTCCCAATCCCGTCTCATCAATCATCCACTCCGAGGAAACATGACATTTCAAGGACTGTCACCTCGCTGCTTCCTCACGCCATGCGCCATGTTTAAAGTGCAGTCGCACTCAGTGCTTCCAGCTCAGGTCTGTTGCACAGAAGACATGGTGCCGAAAGGCAAGAAGGCTACAGCATCCCCCCACCTCCGCAGAAACCCATCTGATTCAGTGACACATTCCTGGAGCGCCTTTTGGATGCCGTGAAGGCCCACTGTGATGTCCTTTACCCCCACTCTGGCTGCAAGAGGGGCAGCAACATCACCAATGCGGCTTGGGAGGCGGGTGGCAGCAGTTGTCAGTGCCAATGCCCTGCTAAAGAGGACAGCCAGCAAGTGCTGAAAGAGGATGAATGATCTCCGCCATTCTGCTAGGGTAAATCACTCTTCTCATCACTCTCAAATAACACACTCACAAACCCATCACGCACCTACAGGAATCTCACTCACTGCCAGTTCGCTCTCTCACCCACACCTTCATTGTCCTCATCCTGTGAATGGCATCACTCACCACCCATACATGCCAGGCATATTTATTATCTAAAACAAAAACAGAATTACCTGGAAAAACTCAGCAGGTCTGGCAGCATCGGTGGAGAAGAAAAGAGTCGACGTTTCGGGTGAGCGTTGTGAAGGGTCTTCAATGAGGGTTTCAGCAAATTCCTCTTCTGATGTGGCTTTGCGGCTTGAATCGAGGCCCTGGACCCCACCTTAAACCAACTTATATTTCACCCCTCTCCTAACTATACTTCAGTTCTGTTGAAGGGTCATGTGGACCCGAAACGTCGACTCTTTTCTTCTCCACCGATGCTGCCAGACCTGCTGAGTTTTTCCAGGTAATTCTGTTTTTGTTTTGGATTTCCAGCATCCGCAGTAGTTTTTTGTTTATATTTACTATCTAGCCTGGCAGGCATCCTGCTTACACTCTCCATTTGTGTTCATGCAGTACATTTAGCACCTAAAAAAAGGGAGAAGTTGCAGATTGGTGGAGGAATGCCTGAAATCTAGATCTTCACAGACTTTGAAAATCCAGCTTGCTGGCGAAGATCTGGACTGTTCCTGTGCTGACACTGAGGTCAGCAGTGCTCAACCAAGTGAGGATCCAGTAGTGCAACATCCATCAGACAACCATGCTGTGGGTGATGTGTCCTGTTTCACAGGCCACTGCCATGCACTAATTATCTCTTCTTGCTTTTGCAGGCGCATCTGGAAGCAGCCAAAGGGGTCCACGACCCAGGGCCTCGATTTAAGCCGCAAAGCCACATCAGAAGAGGAATTTGCTGAAACCCTCATTGAAGACCCGTCACAACGCTCACCCACATCCTCCACCAGTGCAGAGACACACACCTCAGTGGGACCAAGCTTTAGAGTAGCCTCGGGATCACAATCTGCTGAGCACATCGCACTTTCTGATCCATGGCAGGCGGAGGCAGGGACTTCCCAGGTTTCCGGCACTCGGGGGACTGCTGAAGACCAGAAACCTCCTGAGTCCGAGTGAGATGATGAGCCTCTGGACTCAGGCATGTCACAGTTGCTGGAGCTGCAAAGGCAAGCTCGGGAACATCAGGAATGGATGTCCGCTGCACTCCTCAGATTGCAAGTCATAATGAAGGAGTCTGTCCGCCTTCAGATTGAGATGATAGTGCCAGCATGCCAACGTACAGTGAGGTCAACACTGCGAGGAGGCCGGCTGCCATGGAGACCTTGGTCCAAGACATCGGTCCTGTACTGCTGCGCGGGCTGAACTCCATCACTGATGTCATAGTTGGCCTTCAACAGTGTCAATGCGAGAGGGGTGTGGGGCAGCTTGATCTCACTCCAGCCTCCCTTTCTCCTCAAGGAGTCAGACACCCATAGGGAGGAGGATCAGCAGGTGCAAACCCCAGGGCGATCCACCCCGGTAACTCGGGGAGTGTCTGGCCCATCTGAATTCCCTGTTCCTGTGACCTCCAGCTCTACAGGCCAAGGGGGGTGCCACTGCCACACAACAGGACCCCGAAAGCAGCCCGGGGTCCCTCCAGGTCTTGGCCCCCCAGAGGCCACCCATCAAGGTAATCACAGACAGGGGGTAGCAGTCAACAGGCTGCCTCTGCCTCCGCTGTGGATGTCGGGGAGCACCAAGACATAGTGTCATCAATAGGAAGGTAAGAGGATGTAGTTGCACAGCCTGGGCATAATGTTCACTATTGCACTTGGACACAATGTTCACTATTGTCAATAAACTCCCAACAATTTCTCCCTGCTTATGGCTCCTTGTTATGATGAGCATTGTTCGTGTCACTCAGATGTGAAACTTTGGTCCCTGCACAATATAAAAGTAGCTGTCTCAGTCCAGGGCCTTGTTACGTTATAGGGTAACGCTTTGTTCGGATATGACCGATATTAGCAGAATCAAAGGAGACAACTGACTACTAAATGTTACTTTACTGTATTTACACAACTACAAGCAATAATCTCACGTCCTTCTGCCCGTCGGGGACCCCGCAGCGATGGCTGGTTGAGAGATATCTTCAGGTTCCTTGGCACCGGTCGTGAACCCAGTCCATAGGTGAAGTCCGAATTCGACTGGAATGTCCCTGCCTTTATAGTATGGTATAAACAAATGACTTATCTTGTTTGCCACATTCTTTCCTGAGTGGCCATCTGGTGTTTGCAAGCATTAGACAGATCATGCTATATTAACCCATGTGTATCATTCTAAGACCGTGGCAATCCGCAAATTCCCACATTCCACCCCTTGATACTCAGGGGTTATCAAGCAAACGAGTATGTGCACAAATTAATTGCTCAATAGCCATTACCTTATGATACAATTTAAATAATTTACACAGTAATATCAATAAAACCAAAAATGCAATACGGAATATGATTAGTAAAATCACAGTTGGATGCATAATTAAGGTGAGGATCATAGAGGCTTTGGGAGACTATCCGCTGATAATATCCCACCAATGATGGGTAGTTAAGGTATGTAATTTGTCCGTAATATGAACTAATTCCTGATTCGTGTGTACCATGGCAACTTCCTTCTTATCGATCCTCCAGGCCAATACTCACAATCCTCCCCAACACGGGTCTTATTATATTCATCCAACCATGTTCCGTAGAATACAGGGAGCCAAAACTTAGCTCCAAATAAATGTGGTAATATAATAAATTTACACCACATATCTTTACGGGTTCCATTTAGAATTGTAAATGTTACATTGCATGCAGTATCATTACAATGTGTACGTTTCAGGTCTGGGTTTATAGGCAAATTAGTATTAGTCAAATTTAACAGCTTCATCCATGCATTATAATGTCCAGCATATAGAGTAAGTTTCAATTCATTCCGTTGGGCTATCTCATACAATTCCATCAAATTGCAATGTGTTAGGGCAAAAATAAGATCCCATGTCCATCCATCAGAGGTATAACGATCCACAGAAATAACCACGTCATCTTCACCTATGATGACATAATGCTCTTATTTACAGTTTCACTTTCTTTTCTTCAGTTTATCAGTATTTATACAGGTTGGTATATCTTCATTCTCAAGTAACACCCAATAGGTATTACCTTCCCCATGTGCCAATGCTTCTCTTTGTACTGGTTTCTTATTTGGGTAACGCACCCATACTTTTTCACCTTTACATACATTTTGTTTAGTGGACTTTAGTTGTTGGTGGGGGACTTGGTTCCACCCCATCATCCATTCAACAGGAGTACCTCCAGGCCTGGGCCAATTGTTAAGATTGTATTATGCTTGGGCTAATACTTTCAACCATCTCCTTAGAGTATGGTTGGGGGTTAGCAATTTGATATGTTGCTTCAATAGCCCATTAATTCGTTCAATTAATCCTGAGGCCTGTGAATAATGTGGGATATGATACACCCACAAAATCCCATTGTCCATTGCCCATTGCCCGATTTCTTGTCCAGCAAAGTGTGAGTCTTTATCTGATTGTCTCTCATTAGGGACACCATATCTCTGCATTCTCTAACCCTTTTATTGTTGTAGCTTGGTTTGCTTTCACAGTGGGATGGGTGGCCATATAACCTGAGTACGTATCTACCATTGTAAGTACATACTGATACCATTGCTGAAGGGGTAAGGGCCCTATATAATCAATTTGCCAGAATTGCCCTGGTCCCACCCCCGGTTTTTATCTGCCCTAAGGGTTTCTTCTGTAGTGGGAATTGTTTCACATTCTGGCATGTTGGGCATTCAGCAACTACCATTCGTGCATTATCATGTGTAACTGGGATTCCTCTGTCAGATGCCCATTGTCGGGTTCCTGCCACCCCTAGGTGTCCGGATTTCCGATGAGTCCATTGTCCAAACTACTTAACTTCCTCTTCTTCAACCTCAATTGCTCGAACTCTTATCATCTCATCAACATTTGCATTGTTCATGCTAGTGGGTGTGGTAGTTTTCATGTGGGTATCCACATGATTTACACACAGCTGTGTTTTATGGGCTTCTTCCCATATCTGAGCCTACAAGTCTTTTCCCCAAAGGGGTTTTCCATATATCGCCCACTGATTATCCTTCCACTTTGGCACCCAGGCTGCCATTCCATTGGCTACTGCTCACGAGTCAGTGTAAATATGTACTGCCGGTCCCTCCTGATCGTGTTCTAAGACAAGGATTACCGCCTTTAATTCAACATATTGACTAGAGCCGTCGGTACCTTCTTCTTCTAAGAGTGTCTGGGTTTTTGGATTAAATGCCACAGCTTTCCAGATTTGTCTACTTTGGCAATACATAGCCAACCCATAAGTAAATCAAGCATGCCGTAAGTCCTTATTTTCCAAACTCTCATACATTTTACCCCATTTAACAAGAGATTCAGGTAGAGGTGGAGGCTGGGTAGCAGTAGTCTTAGGGTCAGTAGGGTAATTAGCCACTTCATCATGAATTCGACTAACCCCATCCCTTCCCTTAGCCGCTCTATCTGCAATGTACCATTTCTTTCCATTTCATGATCGAGCTTTGCTGTGTTTATCAGGTTATATTGTTGGTACTATCACACAGTATCCAGGTCATGATAGGGATAACTGGCCTAAGAATAATTTTGTCTGGACCGGTCAATCCTTCAATTTCAACCAGAGCCCAATAGCACGCCAACAGTTGTTTTTCGAATGGACAGTAATTTGTCGCAGCTTTTGGCATTTTCCATGACCAGAATCCCAATGGAGCTTGTCTCCCTGGCAAATTCTGCCATAGGCTCCAAGTCGCCACATTCTGCTCAACTGATACTTGCAATTCTAAGGGGTGTCCTGCAACCTTTGGTGCTAGAGGCATAGCGGTCAACACAGCTTCTTTTGTGGTCTCAAAGGCCCGTTGTTGCTTTGGTCCCTATTCAAAGGCAATTTTCTTTCTCGTTACCTTATAAGTTGGCTGTAGAAAACTAGATGGGAAATATATTGTCTCCAATACCCTAATAGCCCGATAAACCATTGGGCCAACTCTTTTGTTGTAGGGGTTTGGATAGTGGTGTTACTGGCGCAAAAGTAAAACAGGAAAGGTGGCCAAACCATGACTGACAAGGGAAATTAGAGATAGTATTAGATGCAAGGAAAAGGCATACAAATTGGCCAGAGAAAACAACAAACCTGAGGATTGGGAGCAGTTTAGAATTCAGCAAAGCAGGACCAAGGGATTGATTAAGAAGGGGAAAATAGAGTACGAGAGTAAGCTTGCAGGGAATATAAAAACTGACTGTAAACGTTTCTATAGGTATCTGAAGAGAAAAAGATTGGCGAAGACAAATGTAGGTCCCTTACAGTCAGAAACAGGGGAATTTATAATGGGGAACAAAGAAATGGCTGACCAACTTAATACATACTTTGGTTTTGTCTTCACAAAGGAGGACACTAATAACGTACCAGAAATGTTGGGGAACACAGGGTTTAGTGAGAAGGAGGAACTTAAAGAAATCAGTATTAGTAGGGAAATGGTGTTGGGGAAATTGATGGGATTGAAGGCCGATAAATCCCCGGGACCTGATAATCTACATCCCAGAGTACTTAAGGAAGTGGCCCGAGAAATAGTGGATGCATTGGTGGTCATCTTCTGAGATTCTATAGACTCTGGAACAGTTCCTACAGATTGTAGGGTAGCTAATGTACCCCTACTATTTAAAAAGGGAGGCAGAGAGAAAACTGGGAATTATAGACCAGTCAGCCTGAAATCGGTAGTGGGGAAAATTCTAGAGTCCATTACAAAAGATTTAACAGCTGAGCACATGGAAAATAGTGGCAGAATCGGACAGAGTCAGCATTGATTTATGAAAGGGAAATCATGCTTGACAAATCTATTGGAATTTTTCGAGGATGTAACTAGTAGAGTTGATGATGGGGAGCCAGTGGATGTGGTTTATTTGGACTTTCAGAAGGCTTTCGACAAAGTCCCACAAAAGAGATTGGCGTGTAAAATTAAAGCGCATGGGATTGGGGGTAGTGTATTGAGATGGATAGAAAACTGGTTGGCAGACAGGAAAAAAAATGTAGGAATAAACTAGTCTTTTTCCGAATGGCAGACAGTGACTAGTAGGGTACCGCAGGGATCAGTGCTGGGACCCGAGTTAGTCACAATATATATAAATGATTTAGATGAGAGAATTAAATGTAATATCTCCAAATCTGCAAATGACACAAAGCTGGGTGGGAGGGTGAGCTGTGAGGAGGATGCAGAGATGCTTCAGTGTGATTTGGACAAGCTGAGTGAGTGGGCAAATGCATGGCAGATGCAGTATAATGTGGATAAATGTGAGGTTATCCATTTTGGTAGCAAAAACAGGAAGGCAGATTATTATCTGAATGGCTATAAATTGAGAGAGGGGTATGTGCAATGAGACCTGAGTGTCCTTGTACACCAGTCGCTAAAGGTAAGCATGCAGGTGCAGCAGGCGGTAAAGAAGGCAAATGAAACGTTGGCCTTCATAGCCAGAGGATTCGGCACATGTGGCATAAGGTCCCCAGGCTCGACTCTCTTTATTAGTCATACTTCGGTCCCCATGCCATGCTGTTATGTTGGATAACAAACTTCCAGTTTCCCAACTCCTCTAAATCAGGGTACAATTGGCTGCTTTGGCGGCTCTTCCTGATTGTCTTTATCGTGTGACTTATCTGGTTTCTCTAGGTCAGACATCGCTCCCTGCACCAGACTGTTTCTTCTATAATGCATACATAGTCCCATACGGGTAACCATCTATTTCTTCTTGGGTGACCGCTTTGTGGCACACCTTCGGTCTGTCCGCAAGCATGACCCAGAAATCCCTGTCGCTTGCCATTTCAACACACCACCCTGCTCTCATGCCCACACGTCCGTCCTCTGCCTGCTGCAATGTTCCAGTGAAGCTCAACACAAACTGGAGGAACAGCAGCTCATCTTCTGACTAGGCACTTTACAGCCTTCCGGACTGAATATTGAGTTCAACAACTTTAGATCATGAACTCTCTCCTCCATCCCCACCCCCTTTCCGAACCCCCTTTTTTCCAATAATTTATATAGATTTGTCTTTTCCACCAATTTCCATTATTTTTAAATGTATTTCCATCCATTGTTTTATCTCTACCTTTTAACCTATTTCGATCCCTTCCCCCCACCCAACGCCCACTAGGGCTATCTGTACCTTGTTCGTCCTGCTTTCTACCCTTAATGTCACCTATTAGCACATTTCTTAGCTAATATCACCACCGTCAACACCTCTTTGTCATTTTGTCTATGACATCTTTTGGCAATCTCCACCTATCACTGGCCCTTTATCCAGCTCTACTTGTCCCACTCCCCCTTAAACCGGCTTATATTTCATCTCTCTTCTATTTTTCTTTAGTTCTGTTGAAGAGTCATACGGACTTGAAACGTTAACTGTATTCCTCTCCGCAGATGCTGTCAGACCTGCTGAGTTTTTCCAGGTATTTTTATTTTTGTTTTTATTTCTTCTTTAGGTACCCCTGACTTCAAGAGAGCTGTAAACATCTCTCATCTAGTAATCTTCTTCCTAATACCACCATTCCCATTTTTATCTCCCCTCAGTTTCCTTTCTCCACTATTTGTGACTCTGGCTCTCGCTTGCCCTTCTTCGACATTCCCTAACTGTCCTGACAACATTACCACAGTTCCCACAGGGTGTCCTTGTGCTGGAACTAACAAATTTAGCAAAGCGCCTTTTAAGTGTGGAGGACCATGTCGCATTAATCGATTTCGCATACCAGCTGTAAATGGCTCATGATCTGGTCCCCGAAAGTTTGCGGTATAAGTCCCTATTTGGGTCGCCATCTCTCGCAAATAGTTACCTGCCTCTGTTACATTAGCCCAGGGTGCCTGCCTTAGCCTGTGAAGCTGCCTGCACAGCTCCCAGACAAATTTCTTCACTCTCTCTCTCTCTCTCTGTCTGTCTCACTTCCTCATACCATTTTACACATGCAATAGCTACCATCTTATCTTGTTCAGGTTGTCACTTACAGTCCAATAACTCATTCTCAGAATAGTTTTAAAACAGAAATCAGGCATTGACATGTTTTGTTTCCTTATCTTCTTCTTCAAACAACAGTCTGTCTCAAAAGTAACCCATTATTTTTTTTAGAGTTATCCCAGATTCATTAACTCGGCCAAAATTGGATTTCTGCCAAAGTTTGTCAAGGTCTTGAGCTTAACATCATATTTTGGGAACAGACTTACCAATACAAAAGCTTGCAGCATCAAAACTTTGGAATGTTTGATTATGCTTTTCCTTTAATCTAACATGGGGCGTGGAACACGTTCCAGTGCTGTGAATAAAGAGAGGCCAAGGCTTGGGACCTTTGAATTACTTTCTGGGGTGAGAGGAGTCGGACCTGCATGGAAGCACATTCCAAGGCTGTGAATAAAGAAAGGAGTCGGTCCTGCATATGAACACGTTCTGGGGATGTGAATAATGAGAGGAGTTGGACCTGCATGGGAGCATGTTGCGGGGGCAAGAGGAGTCAGACCTGTGTGGGAGCACGTTCCGGGGGCGAGAGGAGTCTGACCTGCATGGAACCATGTTCCAGGACTGTGAATAAAGAGAGGCTGAGACTCGGGACCTTTTAATTATCCTCCAGGGTTGAGAGTAGTCAGACGTGCATGGGAGCACGTTCCAGGGGTGAGAGTAGTCAGACCTGTGTGGGAGCACATTCCGGGGCTGAGAGGAGTCAGACCTATGTGGGAGCAAGTTCCAGGGGTGAGAGTAATTGGACTTGCGTGGGAGGACATTCCAGGGGCGAGAGGAGTTGGACCTGCATGGGAGCATGTTCCAGGGGTGAGAGGAGTCGGACCTGCTGGGAAGGCGTTCAGGGGGTGAGAGTAATCGGACTGCATGGGAGCACGTTCCAGGGGTGAGAGTAGTCGGACCTGCGTGGGAGGACGTTCCAAGGGTGAGAGGAGTCGGACCTGTGTGGGAGGGCGTTCCAGTGGTGAGAGGAGTCAGACCTGATTGGGAGCACGTTCTGTGGGTGAGAGGAGTCAGACCTGATTGGGAGCACTCTTCCTGAGCTTCTCAGTGGATTTGAAAAAAATGTGAGTGACATCACAGGAAAGTCGTGAGTTGATTGGTTCTTGAGCTGTTTCAACCCCAACTTGTGTTTCAACCCCAGAAATTTTGAAAAACGTAAATTTCTAAACTAGCACAGAAAAAGTAACAATCTATAGGCACAGGAGAGGTAGCTGATTTGTGAGTAAGGGCAAAGAGTTCCTACTTTCTACTAATCCCCAGTTTATAGTTAATAGTACAAGAGTAAGGTTAAAGTAAGTTAACGTAAGTAAAAGTAAGTAAAGTTAAAGTAAATAAAGTGATTTATAAGTTTAAGGCATGAAAGGACAGTTCAGCCAAGCGGAGGTCAGCCAAGCGGAATGCCCGTCCTGTGGCATGTGGGCAGTTGTGGACACTTCTTGTGACCCAGATGAGCCCATGTGCAGGAAGCATCACTGGCTGCACAAGCTTGAGCTCTGAGTTTCAGAGCTTGAGCAGTGGCTGGAGTTGTTGAGGTGCATCTGTGAGGCAGGGAACTATGTAGATAACACGTTCAGAGAGGTGGTCACACCACAAGTTAGGAGCAGACAGGCAGATATGGAATGGGCGACTGCCAGGCAGTCCAAGAGAAACAGACAGGTAGTGCAGGAGTCCTCATTAACCAGTTCTCCATTCTGGATATCGGTGAGGGCGATGGATCCTTGGAGGAGTGCAGCAAGAGCCAAACTAGCTAAGGTGAACTGGCAAATGAGGTTAAGGGATATGTCAATAGAAGTTCAGTGGCAGACATTTAAAGGGATAATTAAGAATACACAGAATATATACATTCCAATGAGAAAGAAAAATTCCAAGAGGATGGACCACCATCTGTGGCTAATTAAAAAAGTTAAAGACAGTATCATATTTAAAGAAAAAGCATATAATTATGCAAAGACAGGTGGCAGGTCAGAAGATTGGACAAAATATAAAGAACAACAAAGGGTGACAAAAAGATTAATAAGAAGGGAAAAGTTAGAGTATGAGAGAAAGCTAGCTAGTAGTACAAAGATGTTCCTATAGATATTTAAAAAGAAAAGAGTTAACAAAGTGAGCGTTGGTCCTATAGAGAGTGCGCCTGGGGAATTGATAATAGAAAGTAGGGAAATGGCAGATGAATTAAACAGGTATTTTGCTTTGGTCTCCACTATAGAGGACACAAGTAACATCCCGGAAATAGCTGTAAATCAGGAAATGAAAGGGAGGAAGGAAGGGAAAATTGCAATCACAAGGGAAGTGGTATTGAGCAAATTGTTGGGGCCGCAGGCACTGGTTTTTATTTTCCAAATTTCCCTAGATTTGGGAAAGTTTCCATTAGATTGGAAAATACCAAATATTCAAAAAGGGAGGGAGACAGAAAGCAGGAAACTGCAGGCCAGTTAGTCCAATATCTGTCATAGGGAAAATGTTAGAAGCTATTATCAAAATGTTATAACGGGGCACTTACATATTTATATTCAAGGCAAGCAGGCAGAGACAACATGGTTTTGTAAAAGGGAAATCATGTTTAACCAACTTGTTGGAGTTCTTTGAGGAAGTAACATGTGCTGTGGATAAAGGGGAATCGGTGGATGTACTGTACTTACATTTCCAGAAGGCATTTGATAAAGTGTAGCAACAAAAGTTATTGCAGAAAATAAAAGCTCGTGGTGTTGGGAGTAACATATTGGCATGGATACAAGATTGGCTAGCTAGCAGGAAGCAGCGAGTTGGCATAAATGGCTCTTTTACTGGTTGGCAGGACGTGACAAGTGGTGTGCCACAGGGATCAGTGTTGCAGCTTCAATCTTTTACAATTTATATAAATAACTTAGACGAGGAGACCTAAGGAATAGTGGCTCAATTTGCTGATGACACAAAGATAGATAGGGAAGTGCATCATGAAGAGGGCATAAGGAGGCTACAAAGTGACATAGATAGGTTAAGTGAGTGGGCACAGCTCTGGCAAATGGAGTATAATGTGGGAAAATGTAAAATCGTTCATTTTGGCAGGAGGAATAAAAAAGGAGCTTATCTAAATGGTGAGAGATCGCAGAGCACTGAGATTCGAGGGATCTGGGTGTCCTAGTGCATGAATCACAAAAGGCCAGTATGCAGGTACAGCAGGTAATTAGGAAAGCTAATAGAATGTTATCATTTATTGTGAGCGGGGGGTGATTACAAATGTAAGGAGGTTTTGCTTCAGTTGTACAGGGCACTGGTGAGACCACATCTGGAATATTGTGTACAGTACTGCTCTCCTTATTTAAAGAAAGATGTAAATGCATTAGAAGCAGTTCAAAGATTGTTTACTATACTAATACCAGGAATGGTCTTATGAGGAAAGGCTGGACAGGTTAGGCTTGTATTCACTGGAGTTTAGAAGAATAAGCGGCAACTTGATTGAAGCTTTTAAGATCCTGAGGGGTCTTGACAGGGTGGATGTGGAGAGGATGTTTCCTCTTGTGGGAAGATCTAGAACTAGGGGTCATTGTTTAAAAATAAGGGGTTGCTCATTTAAGACAGAGATGGGGAGAATTTTTTTCTCTCAGAGGGTTGTGAGTCTTTGGAACTCTCTTCCTCAAAAGGCGGTGGAAGCAGAGTCTTCGAATATTTTTAAGGCAGAGCTAAATAGATTCTTGATTAACAAGGAGGCAAAAGGTTATCAGGGGTAGAACCAGGAATGTGGGGGTTGAGTTACATTCAGATCAGCCATGATCTTATTGAATGGTGGAGCAGACTCAAGATGCTGAATGGCCTACTCCTGCTCCTAATTCGTATGTTTGTATGTTGCCACTCAGTGAGTGAAATTATTTGCTCATATCGCTTTTGCTTCTTTTGTCAATTACTTTAAATGTGCCCTCTCATTCTCAATCCTTTCACGAGTGGGAACAGTTTCTCCCTACCTCTCTGTCCAGGATCCTACATGATTTTGAATATCTGTATCAAATCTCCCCTCAGACTCCTTTTCTCCAAATAAAAGAGTTCCAACTTCTCCAATCTTACTTCATAACTGAAGTTCCTCATCCCTGAAACTATTGCGCAAACCTCTTCTACACTCTCTCCAATACCTTCACATCCTTCCTAAAATGCGACACCCAGAACTGTGCCCAGTGCCCCAGCTGAGGTCTTATACAACTTCAATTTAACCTCCTTACTCTTGTGCTCTATGGCCCAATTAATGAAGCCCAGGATACTGTATGCTTTATTAACTGCTCTCTCAACTTGTCCTGCCATCTTTAATGACTTATGCACATATACATGCAGTCCCTCTGCTCGTGTACCCCTTTAGAGTAGTACCCTTTATATTATACTGTCTCTCCATATTCTTCTTACCAAAATATGCCACCTCACATTTCTGCACATTATACTTCAGCTGCCCATTCCACCAACTTGTCTATGTCCTTTTGAAGTTCTACACTGTCCTCACAGCTATCAGTGCTTCCAAATTTTGTATCGTCTGCAAATTTTGAAGTCATAATTTGATATGAATAAACACAAGGAAAAGCAAGAGTCCCAACACCGATCCCTGGGGAACTGCGCCATTCCTTCCTTCAGCCTGAAAAACAGCCATTAACCATTATTCTCAGCTTCCTGTCAATCAGCCAATTTTGTATCCATGTTGCTACTGTCACTTTTATTCCATGAGCTATAACTTTGCTTACAAGTTTGTTGTGCTGCATCAAATGCCTTTGGAAGTCCATGTACACTACATAAACAGCATTGCCCTCATCAACACTCCCTGTTACCCCTTCAAAAAACTCCAGCAAGTTAGTTAAACACAATTTTCCCTTAAGAAATCCATGCTGGCTCACCTTAATTAACCCATGTTTGTCCATGTGATTATCTGTTCTATCCCGAATTATGGCAACCGGAATTTTCCCCACCACCAAAGTTAAACTGACAGGTCTGTAGTTGCTGGGCTTGGGAGTAATGTTTTCAATTTTCCAGTCCTCTGTCACCACCCCTGAGTCTAAGGAAGATTGAAAACTATAGCCGGTGTGTCTGCAATTTCCACTCTCACTTCCCCCAGTATCCTTGGATAAACCTGATCTGGTCCCGGTGCCTTGTCAACTTTAAGTACAGACAGCCTATCCAATACAACCTCCTTATCAATTTTAAACCAATCGAGTGACTGAATTTCCTCCTCTTTCACGATGGCCTGGGTAGCATCTTCTTCTTTGATAAAGACAGTACTCATTTAATGCCTCAGCTATGTTCCCTGCCTCCATGTGTAAATCCCCTTTAATCGGCCCTACTCCTCCTTTTTCCAGCCGTTTACTATTTATGTACCTATAGAAGACTTTGGGATTCACTTTTATGTTAGCTTCCAGTCTCTTTTCATACTCCCTCTTTGCTTCTCTTATTCACTTTTTCACCTCCCCTCTGAACCTTCTGTATTCAGCCTAGTTTTCAATTGTATTTCTGACCTGACATCTGTCATAAGCACACTTTTTCTTCTTTATCTTAATTTCTTCCTCTTTGTCATCCCAAGGATCTCTAGATTTGTTTGCCCTACTTTTCCCTTTCAAGAAAATATACCTTGAATGGACCTGAATCATCTTTTCTTTGAAGGTTCAGCCATCATTTATCCTGCTAACCTTTGGCTCTAATTTATTCGGTCCAGATCTGTTCTTACCCCACTGAAACTGGCTTTTCCCCTATTAATTGTTCTTACTCTCAGTTCCTTGCTAGTGCTGTTGTGGAGATTTTAAACTAACTCAGAAGGGGTGTGGGAACCAGGTGATAATATTAGAGAGGAATACCAAGGGGCACAGAATATTGGAAGAGATAGATAGCATTAGAGCAGGGAATAATAAGTTCATAGGTGGGTCACAGAATCACACAGTGCAGAAGAGGCCCTTTGGCCCATCGAGTCTACACCGACACATGAGAAACACCTGACCTACCTACGTAATCCCGTTTACCAGCACTTAGCCCATAGCCCTGAATGTTACGACGTGCCATGTGCTCATCCAAATACTTTTTAAAGGATGTGAGGCAACCCGCCTCCACCACCCTCCCAGGCAGCGCATTCCAGACTGTCACCATCCTCTGGGTAAAAGAAATCAGAGTAAAGGAGAAGGTAAGAGAGTCTAAATCTGGGTTACTGTGCATATACGTGAATGCATGGATTGTGGTGCGTAAGAATGGTGAGTTACAGGCACATATTGCCATTTGGAAATATGATATTGTGGCCTTTTCCATAGTCAGCCTAAAATGTATGATAAATGATCGCTGTCCCCTAAATCTTCTCTGACTGAAACTTGGGGCAGAATTTTTGGCTCGTTGGGTGGGTGTGAGCCCGACCCGAACGAGTGCAAAATGACGTGCGATATTTAGGTCAGCAGGCATGTGCGGGAGTCAGCAGCGTGCCTGTCGACTATTAAGTGGCATATTAAGGCCCTTAATGAACTAATTGATTGAAGTTTTTCGCTGGCCGTCCAAACGTTCGGTTGGCGGACGGGCAAAAAGTCGAAGCAGCCTTTGCACTTTTGGCAAAACCCTATCAATGGGCGGGATGAGGCTTCAACCTGTGTTTAAAAAAAATTAAAACTTTTCAAACTCATCTTTAACATGTCCCTGTGACATTACCACTACGCCATCCTAGTCCAGCGGCAATACCACTATGCCATCGCCTCCCCTTGATAAAGGAGAACATTGCACTCTGTCACATGAGGGAACATGTTTTTAACATTTCTAATTTATTTATTTGTTATTTTAAACATCTTCAGCTCCCTGGGTCTCATCAGCATATGCTATTTTCCAGCTTGCCATGGAAAATATGCTTCAGGGACTGCCCCATGTCATTGTTTATCTGGATGATGTCTTAGTTACTGGACGAACTGACGAAGAACACTTAGCGAATTTGGAGGAGGTGCTGAAACGCTTCTCACAAGTGAAGGGGCGCTTGAAGCGTGAAAAATGTCTTTTCCAAGCCGAAGTTTACTTGAGCCACAAGGTCTACATGCAGGGCCTGCATCCCGTGGAAGAAAAGGTCAAGGCTGTTCGCAAGGCACCCACACCAAGAAACAAGGCCTTCTTAGGCATGATAAACTGCTATGAGCAATTTCTCCAAAACTTATCAACTGTACTGGCTCTGTTGTATGCATTGCTTAAGAAAGACCATAAATGGATTTGGCAAGCTCCGCACTAGGATGCGTTTCTGAAGGTAAAGTAATTGTTAAGATCATCGGCCCTACTGGTCCACTTTGACCCAAAGAAAGAATTGATTTTAACTTGTGACCCTTCCCCTTATGGAGTAGGGGCTGTACTTTCACATCGGATGATGGAAGGCTCCAAACGACTCATTGATTATACATTTCGCATACTCAGTGCTGTGGAGTGATGATATTCTCAAATTGAGAAGGAGGGCTTGTCTGTTGTGTTCGGTGTTCAGAAATTCCATCAATACCTCCACAGTCGCCATTTTCACATTATACCAGACCACAAGCTGGAATTATTTTGAGAGGATAAGGCGATATCCCCCATCACCTCTGCTCTCGTCCAGAGGTGGGCATTGATATTGGCTGCTTACGTGTACACTTTTATTTACCGACCGGGAAGCTGGATTGCACATGCTGACGCGCTGAGCCACCTCAGATAACAACGTGAAGCTTCCAATTTCCCAGGAACTTGTCTCAGTACTAAATTTTTTGAATTCCTTCCCTGTCAGCCACACAAATCCGTGATTGGACAAGCCAAGATCCGCTTTTATCTCACATCCAGAAACAGGTCTTGACAGCGAGCCAAAGTCAGATGACATGAAGCCCTATTTCAATCGCAGATATGAGCTCACCTGCCAAGACGGCATATTGCTCTGGGGAGGAAGGGTTATCATGCCCTTGAGAGGGCGAAGGCCATTACTGGCCGAATTACATAGCGTTCACCCTGGCATTAGTAGGATGAAGATGCTCCCACGCAGCTACTTGTGGAGGCCAGGGATGGATGCGGACATCGAAACCCTAGTTAAAAGTTGTCTTCAATGCTAGCAGGTACAAAAGTTACCCCTCTTGGCTCCATTGCACCCTGGGAATGGCTGGGGTGGCCATGGATGCGCCTCCACGTCGACTATGTGGGGCCCTTCTTAGGCACGATGTTCCTTTTACTAATAGACACCCACTCCAAGTGGATACATGTCTACGAAGCCTGGTCACCCATGTCTGCTGCCACCATAGACTGTTTGTGACAGAGTTTTGCAGTGCACAGGTTGCCAGAGGTGCTTGTGTCAGACAATGGGACTGCGTTTACCAGCAGGGAGTTCCACAGGTTTACAACCCTCAATGGAATAACTCATATCAAAACCTCACCTTACCACCCCGCCTCTAATGGTTTGGCTGAGTGGGTGGTCCAAACTTTTAAGTCCTGGATGAAAAAGCTGGATGGGGATTCTATCAGCACCAGGTTGTCACGGTTCCTGTTCACGTACCACACGACGCCACACTCAACCATCGTTACTGATCCCAATGAATTACTAATGAAGAGGCATTGCCGCATCCGTCTAACTCTTATCAGGCCGACATTTGTGGGGTGGGTGGAGAGAAACCAAGGGGCCCAGAAGGCTAGACATGTCACCTTCCGCCTCCCTTCCGTGATCTATCAGCCACAACCCTTTTCCTTCGGGGATGTCCAAGTTAATGTGCTCGTTCCTCTCCTTCCCGAAAATCCCACCCCCACCCACATTCCACCCCGACCTCCTCCTTCCCAGTCCCAGGGTCCATGTCTGCCTCCAGGCCCCCTCCAGCCACCCTTGTCATCCCTTATATCGCTACCATCGAACCCTCACCCGCCCATCCTCTGCCTCACTCTGCGCTTGGTCATTCTCACCCTTACTCCATACCCGCCCGCCCTCAGTTCGCTCCCCAAGAGGCAGACATCGGCCTAACGGACCCCTCCTGTGCACATTCACCTGCACATCCCCCCACTTCGCACCCTTTTCCCCTTTGCGCCCTTCCCCTCACCCACCTCCATCCCTCCCAACACCTTCATTCCCCCCTCCCAATCTCACCCTCCCCCCCAACACCTTCATTCTCCTGCTCTAAGCCTCACCCCTTGACACCTTCATTCTCCCCCTTCCAACCTCAACCCCCGACGACTGCCTGCAACCATGGCTGGCATCTCTCCAGTCGCCGCAGCCTCATCAGATGCCACAGTCACTGGTGGAGGGATGGAGGAGCTGCAGCCATCATCCAGAGATCCCTGAGAGGAGCCTGCAGAGACAACAGGCAGTTTGTGAGTCAACATGAGGTCGCTTTGGACCTCCCTGCACACTATTGATGGATGGGCACCTAGCTGAGATACTGGGTGCCTCATCCATATCCCACACTGACACTGACCACCTGGTGTCAGTGGCCTTGTCAGGGTTTGCAGGTCCAAGCGCAACCCCAGAAACCCCTGATTCTGTTCCTGAAGCTGCCTCTCCATGTGAGTCGCCAGTCTCTCAATGGAGGAGGCAGTACCCTCGCACATGACGGTCAACACAATGCTCACGTTCTGCATAGACTCCTCCATCACAGACACCATGGCACGCACACCCTCACAGATCTCCGTCAGATCCTCCTGTACATCTTGCTGGACATCCAGTATCTGCCACCTAATTTACGACTCCGGAGGACTGAGCATCATTCTGGTCCCCAGCTGTCCTCCGACTGCCGGTGCCCTGGGCACTCTCTGTCTCCGCCTGCACCTCAAGCGGCTGTGAAGTGCCCTCACCATTGTGTACTGAGATACTAGCCGCCACTCTAATGCCCACCGAGGTACTGGTATCTGCACTGGTGCCTGCTTCAGAGAGAGGGTGTGACGCAGGTGAAAATGACGCCCAGTGGTCCTCTGGTGTCTGGGGTGGCCATTGGTGGCCTGCAGATCAAATGTCTGCTGGTGAATCTAAAAGGGAGAAGAAGGACATGTCATTAGTTAAAGTATTCACACTGTCACTTTGCATGCCAGGCACCCTGGTGAGACAATGGAGATCTGCATCATGGTGCAATCATCTTTCAATGATCAATGGATCAGGTTCGAGGCTCCCATCAATGAGGGGACTACACTAGAATGGTTGCACAATGCAAAAGTCTCACCTCTGTGTGCTGCTATCTTACCTTTGTCTGGTACCCCCGTCTCTCCATGCACGGGGAGGGTGCTAACCTCCAGTTCCAGGGGGTCCTGCTCAAACCAGGAGAGCAGCAGCAGGTTGGGCGGGCCTCTGCCTGTACATGCCCTCTCGGCTTGGTTATGGCACGGCTTCTCTTAAAAGGACAGAGTAGCATTGCTTAGTCCACTCTCTACCTGTAGCACCATTGCCAACCACTGCTGAGGAACACCTCACAGAGTACATCCGGGTCGTGACCTTCGAGTCGCAGGACACTCAGTCCAAGCAGCCAGGGCTCACCCCCTTGGCCAACTCTGGCATCACTGACAGTTGGCATCCAGACTCTAGCACCATTGAGCTCCATGGGGGGACAGCCACACCCTAAGACTTCTGTACACTGATCCATGCCAACACGGTACTCACCCTTCCTGAGCGCAGAAGGTCGTTGAAGCACTTCCGGCACTGCACCCATGTGCACTGCACCACGTCATGGCTGCTCACCAGGGCTTCCACCTCCTCCCATGCCCTCTTGGTGAGATGCTGTAGCCTCCTACTCCCATCCCTGGGGACAAGGGCGGCCCTCCTGGCAGCCACCCCCTCCAGGAGGACAGCAAGGCACTCATCAGAAAAGCGGGGGGCCGAGTGCCCACCCGCCCTGCCCTTCTGCCTGGTGTTTGCAGTCAATCTCAACTCCAGCATTTCAATGGCAGATAGACATCCTTCCCTGGCAGCCTTTCTGGGGCTGCCTGGGCCGCTTTTAAACCTGCCACTGGGTCACTATTGGACTTGGCAGCTGACAGGCCACCACTCCCACTCTTAATTGGCCTGACAGTGCGAAATTGCAGTCGGGGCCCGGTCACAGGCAGTGGTCGATTTCATGGCCGCTCCCGGGCCCGCCTGCTGCGGGGAAAATCCTGCCTACAGGCCGGACCTGGTAAGGACAGAAGATTTCCTCCCCACAGAGCATGAGTGAACCAGATGAGTTTTTTGACAATCAATGATAGTTTAATGGTCACCATTACTGGCTTGATATTTCAGATTTATTAACTGAATTTAAATTCCAACAACTGCCTCATGGGATTGGAACCTGTGTGCCCAGAGCGTAGCCCAGGTCTCTTGATTACTAGCTCCATGACGTTACCACTATGCCATCATGTCACTTGTTAAGTCTAAGTGTGGTCATCAGCAAAGTGATGGAAGTCGTCAACAGTGCTAGCTCTTACACAGCGATAACCTGCTCACTCAGTTTGGGTTCTACCTGGACACTCAGCTCCTGACCTCATTGTAGTTTTGGTTCAAACATGGGCAAAAGAGCTGAACTTAAGAGGTGAGGTGAGAGTGACTTTCCTTGGCGTCCTGGCAGCATTTGGCCAAGTATGACATCAAGGAGCCCTAGCAAAACTGGAGTCAATGGGAATCAGGGGAAAACTCTCACTGGTTGGAGTCATACCTAGCACAAACGAAGATAGTTATGGTTGTGGAGATCAATCATCCCAGTCCCAGGACATTGCTGCAGGAGTGCAGAAGAAACAATCTCTGATGCACTCTACAAATTTGTCTTCAATGTTACCCCTCCCAATCTGGTTTGTCCAGTCAATATGCAGATTATATTCACCATGACCAATTGAAGCACCCTTCTTACACACTTAAATTATTTCCCGATTTATACTTTGTCCTACAGTGAGGCAACTCTTCAGGGACCTATAGATGACTCCCACTTGTGACTTCTTCCCCTAGCTATTCCTATTTCCACCCAAACTGATTCCACATCACGATCTATTGCACTTATATCACTACCCACAACCTTCCTTTATTAACAAAGCTACCCCACCTCCTTTTCCTTTTTTGCCTATTTTTGAATACTGAGTTCCCAGTCTTGGTCACCCTGCAACCATGTCTCTGTGATAGCTATAAAATCATTTTCATTTATTTCTATTTGTGCCATCAACTCACCTATCTTGTTACAAATGTTGCATGCATTCAGATAAAGAGACTTAAGCTTTGACTTTTTACCATTTTTACAAAGGCTCTTTTGGCAGCAACTTCCAAACCCACAACCTCTACCACCTAGAAGGACAAAGGCAGCTGATGCATGGGAACACCACCACCTGCAAGTTCCCCTCCAAGCCACACCCCATCCTGACTTGGAACTATATGAACATGTGAACAAGAAGCAGGAATAGGCCATTCAGGCCCTCAAGCCTGCTTTGCTATTTAATAAGATCATGGCTGATCTAATAGTAATCTGAAATCTGCAACCCGCCAACCGCCAATAACCTATCACCCCCTTCCTTACCAGGAATCTATCTACCGCTGCCTTAAAAATATTCAAAGACTCTGCTTCCACCACATTTTCAGGAAGAGAGTTCCAAAGACTCTCAACCCTCTGAGTGAAAAAAATTTTGCCTCATCTCTGTTTTAAAAATGCAACCTCTTATTTTTAAACAGTGACCCCTAGTTCTAGACTCTTCCACAAGAGGAAACATCCTCTCCATGTCCACCCTGTCAAGACCCCAGTTGATCATATATGTTTCAATCAAGTCATCTCTTACTCTTCTAAACTTCAGCGGAATACAAGCCTAGCCTGTTCAACCTTTTCTCATGAGACAACCCACTCATTCCAGGTGTTAATCTGTTAAACCTTCTCTAAATTGCTTCCAATGCATTTCCAATACATCCTTCCTTAAAGAAGATGACCAATACTGTACACAATACCCCAAATGTGGTCTCACTAGTGCCCTGTATAACTGAAGCATAACCTCTCTACTTTTGTATTAGATTCCCTTTACAATAAATGATAACATTCTATTAGCTTTCCTAATTACTTGCTGTACCTGCATACTAGCCTTTTGTGATTCATGCACTAGGACACTCCGATCCCTTTGCACCTCAGAGCTCTGCAATATCTTACCATTTAGCTAATATGCTTCTCTTTTATTCTTCCTGCCAAAATAGACAATTACAGATTTTCTTACATTATATTCCACTTGCCAGATCTTTGTCCACTCACTTAACCTGTCCATATCTTTTGTAGCCTCCTTATGTCCTCTTCACATCTTACTTTCCTACCTATCTATGTGTCATCGGAAAATTTGGCAGCCTCCCATCCATCCCTTCACCCAAGTCGTTTATATAAATTGTAAACAGTTGATGTCCCAGCACTGATCTCTGTGGCATACCACTCATTACACCTTGCCAACCTGAAAAAGACCCATTTATGCTTACTCTCTACTTCCTATTAGCCAGCCGATCTTCTACCCATGCCAATATGTTACCCCCATACGATGTGCTTTTATTTTCCACAATAACCTTTGATGTGGTATTTTATCAACTGCCTTCTGGAAATCTTAAATACCAGTTCTCCTTTATCCATAGCACATGAGGTTACTTCCTCAAAGAACTCCAATAAGTTGGTTAAACACGATTTCCCTTTCACAAAACCATGTTGACTCTGCCTGATGACCTTGTGCTTATCCAAGTGCCCTGCTATAACATCTTTAATAATGGTTTCTAACATTTTCCCTGTGACAGATGTTAAGCTAGCTGGCCTGTAGTTTCCCACTTTCTGTCTTCCTCCCTTTCTGGATAATGGAGTTACATTTGCTATCTTCCAATCTAATGGAACCTTCCCAGAATCCAGGGAGTTTTGGAAAATTAAAACCAATGCATCACTTATCTCACTAGCCACTTCTTTTACGACTAGGATGAAGTCCATCAGGACCCGGGCTCTTGTCAGCCGCAGCTCCAAAACTTTACTCAGTACCACTTCTCGAGTGACTGTAATTTTCCGTTATCACCATTCCTTCACTGTCGCTGGGTCAAAATCCTGAAACCTCCCTCCCTAACAGCACTGTGGGTGTACCGACACCACCATGGACTGCAGCGATTAAAGAAGGCAGCTCATCACTACCTTCTCAAGGGTAATTAGTGTTGACTAATAAATGCTGGTCTAGCCAGTGATGCCCACATCCTGTGAATGAACAAAAAAAAAGCACTCGGGACAACCTGAGTTTGTGAAAAGTCCTTTGTTTCTCCAGCAGCGCTTTCAAATTGTACCAGTTAGTTTATATTACCTCTCACCATACTTCCATCTAAAATAAAAAAATCACACATCTTTGTGTTAAATTTCATCTGCCATGTGTCTGTCCATTTCACCAGTGTGTTTATGTCTTTCTGAAGTTTGTTTCTTTTCTTTTCACTATTTATTTAAATTCCAGGTTTTGGGTCATTTTAAACTTTGAAATGATGTCCTGCCTACCCAACTCCAGATTATTTAACAAATATAAAAACTAGTGGTTGGTATTATAAACTAATGAAACAGGAGTTCATCTCAGGAATGAATGAAAAAAATAACTCCTCGGAGTTCAGGGAACACAACTCAGTGAGAATTCCTTTCCGGTCCATCAGGAAGCTGACATATTAGAATGGCAGGAGCCCAGTAGTCAAAGTAAGTGCTTATGGATGATGGATGAAACAGGGACATCTTGAGCAAAGTGATGGTTTGATGCGACCTTGACAAAAAAAAATTGAGTTAAATTACTGGGTTTGTCAAGTGGCATAAGGGTGGTTACAATTCAGCATTTGAATGAGGAGAAGATAGCAAAGGGCAAACAATTGGGAAAATGGCCTCGCTGTGTCCATGGTATTTCCCTGTGGTTGGGATAAAATGTTAACTGTGAATGTCAAATTGAGATATTTGGATAGCCCTTGGTAAAACAGGTAGGTATTTACCATGAATGTTGACTAATAATACAACTTCTGGTCTTGTTTTTGCATAGATGCACTTGATGAGGAAAGACATGAAAACAGTCCAAGATAGACTTCTGAAGGAAATGGCAAGTAGACACCCTGTGTACCATATGGCCACTATACCATGCAGCATACCATTGATTCTAATTCAGCATTTGCAATCAGATACTATATTTAATACAGCTGCCAAATGTTTACTAAAATACAAATGGATCCAATATTAAATCAAAAGCAAAATACAGCAGATGCTGGACATGTAAACCATTTATTTATTTAAATTATTTATTAAATAATTAATATCCAATTATTAGGTATCTGATTTGATGAGCAAAACGTTATTTTTTTTCCATACAATACTGCAATCTCTCTTGAAGTGGGTCTAACTTCCAAGATAAAAGCTGGAAAAACTCAGCTAATCTGTCAGCATCGTTGGAGACAGAAACAGAGTTAACGCTTCCAATCCAATATGACTGTTCTTCGGAACTCTGACTTCCAGAATAATGGCCAAGATCTTCAGACCCCAATATTGAGGGTCACAATGGCATGCAGGTTCTGGGGAGCTGGCTTTTGCTGGAATCCAGAACTTGTGGTTCACCAGAAATGGCTCTGTGAGAGCTCACACTGATGATCCCATCATGTCAGTGTGTAAAGTTAGGCTGTTAGCCTGGTCCTTACCCTGTTGTATACACCGATTTATTTAGGGCTGCTTCTTGCAGGTATAACGCCTGCTCCAGAAGCATAGCCTTTTTAATCAGGAGTAGTATCAAAGCACTCTAGCACCCCCCCAGGTCTGTTCATCCCACCTCCCCCAGCACTGCAAAACACCCCTCCTCCTGAGCTCTACTCACAACCTGTGTCCCCCACCTGCTCACCCACCACCCCCCCACCTTCCCCTGGCACCCTCGGCTCTGCTCATAACCATCCCTCTTCACTCCCACCCCTGGGCTCTGCTGAACCCCCCTTCCAACCCTTCAGCTTTGACATCAGCGGGATTGAGGTGCCGGGGTTGCCATAGTGCTGCTGTGCTTTGACACTCCTCCTGATTTAAAGGGATGTGCTCCTGGAGCAGGCTCCATCCCTGCTAGGAGCAACCCTAAATAAATTAGTGCAAATACTATTTAAGTACCAGGCTAACAAGCCAATTTTATACACTGACAGGTTGGGGCCATCAACATGGACTCCCATGGAGCTATTTCAGGTGAACCACAAGTTCTGGGTATTGAGGAATGACAGTTCAAAATATAACACATAATCAGAATAGACTTAGTTGACGTATGACTTGTAACAGGTGAGAAGGTTAACCAATTATTGTTTGGACAAACGGATGATGAGGTGGAACAGTTTGATCTTCGTAGCATATGTTCTTTTCATTCTCTCTCAACTGGCTGATGTGTTAGATCAAAGCCAGCATGGATCCACTTTGGGAATCCCTTCCTCATTTTTCCTTCTCAACTGTCTGTTTATATACCTTATTTTAGGGGCCAATTGATACCTCACATCAATCATTCACCCACTCAATTGTCCAATTACCAGGGATTGGTTACCCAAGCTGGACCCCTCCTAATTTAGGCTCCAGACCCGTGAGATCATTCCTTGACTGGTCTTACAGACAGTTTGTTTAGATATGCAGAATATGAAACTCCTTTGCCAACTTTTTATCAGGTTTACCTATGACTACACAAAGGCCTCTATCTATACTATGTCCTTGGTCAAGCGCTTCACCACTTCAGAAAAACCTTATCCATCATGATCAACGCTGCTCTGTGTCAACACGGAAAAACTGCTGAAGAATTTCCCTTAGCTGAAGAAACCCACTTTTTATGACTGTAAGATCAGTATTCTTACAGGGGCCAGATGTATTAAGGAGATTACTGATGCACTGCTGGTGCACAGGCAGAGTGTCACATGTGTCCCAGTGGGTAGACATAAAACTACAACATCTCCCGCATTTCATCATTGTCCCCGCTGTCACAATCACTTCCATGGATAGGCTTGTACAGGTGATCCCTCATTCTCCTGCTGTAACCTTGGAAATCCTGGTGGAATCTGGTGGGACCCACAACTAAGTGAGTCCAAGATCAGTGCCGGGATTTAGGAATAGGGCCAGGAATTAAGCCAAGGTTTGGGATCACAGCTGAAAATTGGGATTGGAGGTGAGAGTCAGGGCCAGGGACTGGAATCAGGGGTTGAAACTCAGAGTTGGAGATTGCAATTAGGGATCAGGATCAAGGCTTGAGATTGGAATTCGGCTGGAGACTGGGATTGGAACTAGGGATAGTATAGGGCAGGAACTGGTGGAGGAGTTGGGGAGTGGAGTTGCAAGTGAGATGACTGTTTCCTGTTTGGCATTTTAGGAACATAGGAAATGCGAGCAGAATGAAGCCATACATCCCCTCAAGCCTGCTCCAGCATTCAATAAGACCATGCCTGATCTTCTACATCAACCACTTTCCCATCCAAACCCCATTTCCTATGGCGGGTGGACTGGGTGGGAGCTCAGCGCTACCTGTGTTGGCGAGGGAGGAGGGAGAGTTGGGGCCAGCGCTCTTCCACGCGTGCACACAAATGAGCTCAGCAATCTCCCTGAGGCACGGAGCTGCCTCAGGCAGATTGAATGGATATTAAAATAATTAAAGAAATGATTAAAAAATTTATTTAAACATGTTCCCTCATGTGACTGTCACATGAGTGGGGACATGTTTGTATAGTTATGAAAATTTATTTAATTAAAACTTCAGGAAACCTCACCCCACTCGTGGATGAGGTTTCCTGAAAAACGCGAAGGCCACTTGGGCTTTTCGCCTGCTGCCAACCTTAAGGTTGGACGGGCAGTATTCACAAGTGGTTCAATTAATTCCTTAATGGCCTTAATAAGCTGTTTACATTTCAGCGGGCATGCAGCCGACACTGGCATGCACCCGTCGAATGAAATATCGCGATGGCATGCGATGATGTCAGGACGCATGCCCGACATCGTCGCGCCTCATTTTAGGCATTGGTGTGTCGGGCCTGCCCCTGCATGCCGACCGGAAAATTCTGCCCCTTGATTCCCTTTTCAAAAAATCTGTTGATCTCTGCCTTGATTATGCTCAATGAATTATACTCAATGACTGAGCATTCATGGCTCTCCGGGCAAGAGAATTCCAAAGATTCACAACATTTTGAAAAATATTCTCTTCATCTCAGCCCAAAATAGTTCACTGCTTATCCTAATTAAAATCCCCCAGTATCACCACTCTAAATTTCTTGCACATCTCGCTGATTTCCCGGCAGATTTGCTCTCTATCTCTCTCTCTGTCTCTCACTATTTGGAGACTGACAGAATAGCATGATCATCCCCATTTAGTCTCTAAACTCTAACCAAATGGATTCCATTCTTGCCTCTCAAGAGCATCCCCTCTTTCCTTCACCACCTTGTTTTCCCTAATGCAGCATTGTCTCCATACCTCTTTTTACTTCCTGTCTTTTCTTTATACCCATGAATATTATCTCACCATTGTTAAGCCACATTTCTGTTATTGCTAATGCACCATATTCCGACACAACTATTTGTGCTTGTAGCTCACCAGCCTTATTCACCACACTTTGTGCATTGACATGCGTGCATTCCAAGACTGTCTTTGTATTTCTCACAGTCCTTGTTGTGGTAAAAGCAACCACTCTAAATCTGTGGGCTTTCAAGTAAATAAAGGCTTTACTGAAGCATATGCTGGAGAGGGAGACCCAGAGCCTGCTATAGTGCCTCTCTCTATGATACATGCTTTGTAGCAAATTTTTATAATTCTTATCTTCCTTTTTCTCATTATAATGTTTCTCATTAATTTCTTCACTAACCAAACTATTCTGTCAGCAGATGTTCCCATTATCTCACCCCTCAGCCTTGGGTACATCCTTCCTTTCCCCCTTATCCCCTCCTTGTTCTGTTCAGCAATGACTGTCTGTGAACACTGTTATTGTTACAACTGCTGGGCTAGCCACCTCTGGAACTAACCTTTGCCAAGGATCCCATCGTGCCTATGGTATTGGCTAAATTTTCCATCATGTCTAGAAAGACCGCTCATAACTACATTTGTCTATTCTAAAGCTATTAATGCATGTTTTAATATCAATCTTAATAAAATCAATTCATTTATCCCACTTCAGTCCTTCCTTTTGGACCCCTGGTCAGGCACTACCTGGCCCAGGTGGGACATTCCCGAGATCTTCCACCCACCAGTTGCTTTAGGGATCCTACTGGAGTTCGGTGGGCTTTGAATCTGTTAGCCAACTGTTCTCTTACAACTGTGCCTAAGTCCTAATTACCTAAGCTTGGCCCAGAGCCATCATTTTAGTAAATTGCAAAATCTTCATAAATGTTCCCAACTTTTCTAATCCTTGGGAAGGGAGCTTTGGTTGTGGCGGATATTGGGGTGTATCCTTTATTAGCCAAAATAGATCTCTGAAGGCAGAGGGGCAAGTTAGTGGGGTGGTGAAAAAGGCATATGGGACACTTGCCTTTATCAATCAAGGCATAGATTACAAAAGTAGGGAGGTCATGTTGGAGTTGTATAGAACCTTAGTGAGGCCACAGCTGGAGTACTGTGTGCAGTTCTGGTCGCCACATGAGAGGAAGGCCGTGATTGCACTGGAGGAGATTCACCAGGATGTTGCCTGGGATGAAACATTTAAGTTATGAAGAGAGGTTGGATAGACTTGGGTTGTTTTCGTTGGAGCAGAGAAGACTGAGGGGCGACCTGATGGAGGTGTACAAGATTATGAGGGGCATGGACAGGGTGGATAGGGAGCAGCTGTTACCCTTAGTTGAAGGGTCAGTCACAAGGGGGCATAAGTTCAAGGTGAGGGGCAAGTGGTTTAGGGGTGTTGTGAGGAAAAACATTTTTATCAGAGGGTGGTGACGGTCTGGAATGCACTGCCTGGGAGGGTGGTGGAGGCGGGTGGCCTCACATCCTTTAAAAAGTACCTGGATGAGCACTTGGCACATCATAACATTCAAGGCTATGGGCCAAGTGCTGGTAAATGGGATTAGGTAGGCAGGTCAGGTGTTTCTCAAGTGTTGGTGCAGACTTGATGGGCCGAAGGGCCTTTTCTGCACTGTGATTCTGTGTGAACATTACCATCTGCACTGCGTGGGATACCATCAGTTTCTGTAAAGGGTAATTTGATGAAGTGGATTCAAAATTGGCTCAGTTGTAGGAGACAGAGGATGATGACAGAAGGATGCTTTAGTGACTGGAAGCCAGTGTCCAGTGATGTACCACAGGGATCTGTGCTGGGTCCCCTATTATTTGTCATTTATATAAACGGCATAGATGACTATGTGGGGGGTAGGATTAGTAAGTTTGCGGATGACACAAAGATTGGCCAGGTGGTTAATAGTGAGGTTGAGTGTCTTGGGCTACAGGAAGGTATAGATGGGATGGTCAAATGGGCAGATAAGTGGCAGATGGAATTTAACCCTGAAAAGTGTGAGGTGATACACTTTGGAAGGAGTAATTTGACAAGGAAGTATTCAATGAATGGCATGACACTAGGAAGTTCTGAGGAACAAAGAGACCTTGGCGTGTGTCTCTGTAGGTCTCTGAAGGCAGAGGGGCATGTTAGTGGGGCAATGAAAAAGGCATATGGGACACTTGCCTTTATCAGTCGAGGCATAGATTACAAAAGTAGGGAGGTCATGTTGGAGTTGTATAGAACCTTAGTGAGGCCACAGCTGGAGTACTGTGTGCAGTTCTGGTCACCACATTATAGGAAGGATGTGATTGTGTTGGAAGGGGTGCAGAGGAGATTCACCAGGATGTTGCCTGTGATGAAACATTTAAGTTATGAAGAGAGGTTGGATAGACTTGGGGTTGTTTTCGTTGGAGCAGAGAAGACTGAGGGGCGACCTGATGGAGGTGTACAAGATTATGAGGGGCATGGACAGGGTGGATAGGGAGCAGCTGTTACCCTTAGTTGAAGGGTCAGTCACAAGGGGGCATAAGTTCAAGGTGAGGGGCAGGAGGTTTAGGGGGTTGTGAGGAAAAACATTTTTACTCAGAGGGTGGTGACGATCTGGAATGCACTGCCTGGGAGGGTGGTGGAGGTGGGTTGCCTCACATCCTTTAAAAAGTACCTGGATGAGCACTTGGCACATCATAACATTCAAGGCTATGGGCCATGTGCTGGTAAATGGGATTAGGTAGGTAGGTCAGGTGTTTTTCACACGTCGGTGCAGACTCGATGGGATGAAGGGCCTCTTCTGCACTGTGTGATTCTGTGATTCTGGTGACAGCAAATACAGATACTAAGCAACAGAATCGCAATATGCGCAACGGCCGCTGCCATCCTCCCTACTTCCCACCAGTTTTATTGAATTCTCCGCATCTTGATTGGTCTTCTAGCTGAACCTTCCAGATTCCAAGCCTTCCCTGTGACTAGGTTTACCTACACCCTTCCCCTCATGATTGCTTGATGGCTTTGTTCCATAAACCTCCTTGTAGTGGTTAGAGCCCTCTCCACCGCTACCCAAGCTATCTGCTCAGGCGTTGTTGATAGTTAACATAATGTCCCACCATGGACAGAATACATAACCAGTCAGGGCCCTACCCATAAGATGAAGTCCTCCACCGTAAAGGAGTTGGTGATCTATAAGCTGAACGTGTGGTTATTATCATACTCTAATCCTCCATATATGAATCTTGCCCAGTGTGTCTGAAAACACCACTGTGTAGGGAATGGGTGACCATCAAGAACAGTAAAAGACACAGGAAGGCAGTGCAGGAGTCCCCTGTGGTCATCCCCCTCTCTAACAGATATACTGCTTTGGATACTGTTGGGGGGCTGGCCTCTCAGGAGAAAGCAGCAACAGCCAAGTTTATGGCACCGTGGGTGGCTCTGCTGCTCAGAGGGGCGGGAGGAAAACAAGTGGCAGGGCTATAGTGACAGGGGATTCAATAGTTAGGGGCACAGACAGACGCTTCTGTGGCCACAAACATGAATCAAGGATGGTATGTTGCCTCCATGGTGTTAGGGTCTAGGATGTCACGGAGCGGCTGCAGGACATTCTGGGGAGGGAAGGTAAACAGCCAGTGGTCGTTGTACACATTGGTACCAATGACATAGGTAAACTAAGGGATGAGGACCTGCAAGCTCAGTGCAGGAAGTTAGGAGATAAATTAAAATGCAGGACCTCAAATGTAGTAATCTCAGGATTACTCCCAGTTCCATGTTCTAGCGAGAGCAGGAATAAGAGGATAGACCAAATGAACTGGAGAGATGGTGTAGCCAGGAGGGATTCAGATTTTTGAGGCACTGGGACCAGTTTTGGGTAAGGTGGGACCTGTACAAACCGGATGGGCTGCACCCAGGCAGAGCTGGGACCAGTGAACTTGCGGGGGCTTTTTGCTAGTTCTGTTGGGGAGTATTTAAACTAGTGTGGCAGGGGGATGGGATCCCAGGAATAGGATCAGATAGGTCAGATTCAGATCAGAAAAATGGAGGTAGAACATTAGCTAGGCACGTTGTGATAGACATGGAGTTACAGGAGAAGCAAAGTTTACAAAGTGTCCAGCAAGGGAAATTGACGTGTTTAAACTGTTTATACTTCAATGCAAGAAGTATTACAAACAAGGTAGATGAGTTAAGGGCACAGGTAGACACATGGCAGCAGGATGTCATTGTTATAACGGAGACCTGGCTAAATGAGGGACAAAACTGGCAGCTTAATATCCCTGGACTGTAGAGTCTTCAGGCACGATAGAGTAGGAGATAAAAAAGGAGGGGGGGTAGCACTAATGGTTAAAGAATCAATTCGAGTTGTGAGAAGGGATGATATACTAAATGGGTCAACAAATGAGGCTTTATGGATTGAGCTTAGAAATAACTGCAGTCCTCCTGCTGTCTCCTTGGCTAATCATTTATATTGGAAATTTGCAGTGAATTCAGGGCTGAGTTGGCACTTCCGAGAAAGCACCCCCACATCCCTCAAGAAACTCCACCTCTTTTCTCTCTCTTTCATGATATCCGGAATTCCCGGGGCTATCTGGGCCAGGTAATCCGTGTCAAACGCTGCAATTTTTGTCTCGCCCAGCTGGCGGATTCTGCATGATCGCCACAAGTCGTTAGTAGGGTTGGGGCGAGCCCGGCAAAATTGTAGGTCACTTCTAAGGTCACCATCATGACATCATGCAATACCACTTTGTGTTTCCCAAATTTTGACTATTGGGTGGGTGACATGATAGCTGGACACTTAGTGGGTTTCTGATATCCGCAAGTTGACAAATTAAAACACCGCATATTACTACAACCAAGCCGATTAACAACATTTATACATTGCTCTTGACAATATTGACCCTCCAATCCTGGTTCCCAGACAAATGGGGGATAATTATGTCCACATTTCCAGCCATGTCACAGTGCAAAAGGCTGGGGTAATGTTACCTGAGTCAAACCCTATTTGTGCATATAATCTGAATGACACAATGAGTACTGGTTGTGACTCCATGAAAAATCCAAACACTCGGTTTCCTTATCCATTCTCTGCTCCTTCCTTTAGGTAGCTGCACGTGCTGCCCTGGATGCACACAGTGGGCACCTCCCATGCTGCTGTTATTTTTAAGAGGCTGATCACTGATGCTGCTGTCTTCCAGATTGCCATTATTCTGAGGATTTGTCTGAAGCAAAATAGTTTAGCGAGCTGCTGATTGATTTCCTGCTGACCAAAGCAGACTGTGACATATATGGTTTCACCTGTGACAAATGCTTCCAAACATGTATCACTAGTGATCATTATCCAGGAAGGTTCTTGTCACTGAGGGGTAGATTCAGGTTGTTCCAGTGCCTCCTTAACCATTACCTTATCCTTTACTTCTGGCATGTCTTGGGAGAGCCGGTCTGCCTCACTTCTTTCCGTTTCTGCTACCTCCTGCTGCTGTCCCACTTCGAACCTCAATTCCTTAGCTGCCTACTCAACTCTACAATGCAACCTTCTTATCCTATCTTTCAATGGCCCAGTTCCAGTGGCAGTTCCCTCTGGGAACTGCATAGCTCTGCCTGCTGTAAAAAGGGGTTTGCTCATCTCCCTTTTATGACTCCAATGTCCCTGGCGATGGCCAGATTATTGAATTCAGTTCTCTTAAAAAGTTTGTATGTTGTATCCTCTTTCCCTAACTCTATCTCCTCCCCTTAATCATTTCCTTTTTACACATGCAGAAGTTACCATCTTATCTCATTCAGGTTGCCTGGAGAGACTTTACAGTCTAATGAAGCATTCTCAATATTTTTAAAACTGAAATTAAACATTTATATTTGATTCCAGGCACTTACATATTTTGCTTCTTTGTCTTCTTCCCCTTAAACAACATTTTATTTTCTCAAAGGTAACCCACTAGATTGTGTCTGCCTTTTTTTTCAATTTAAGATTATCCTAGATTGAAATAGCAGTATTGTTGAGCTGCATTCTTTACCTCTGCCAAAAATTGAATTTCTGCCAAACTTCTTCAAGGCTTCGGGCTATTCTTTATATTTTGGGAACAGACTTACAAATACACTTTAGATTCCTTTTTTTTAGCACAGAAGCTTGCAGCATTTGAATTAGTGTCAATTGTCGTCAAACTTTTTAAAATAAAAAATCCCTTTCTTTTTTGAGAATTTTATCGGGAACCAAACTTCAAATCTTTAAGCTTTGTTAAAACTATCTCTTTCTCATGTGTGTGAATTTGTATCCAGATTAAAAGTCCCAGATGTTTATCAACACATATTCTTTGTCTTAGAATCTTAGATTGCATTGCATCATAGTTTTTCAGAAGTAAGTTACTAAAAGGTCTGTGTGTTTGAATCAGATCACCAGATTCATCAGATGAAATCATTTTTTTTAGGTAAAGAAAAGCCTTTAAACCACGACTGTGCTGTGGCATTGAAAATCTACATATAAATTCTTAGATTCTTAAAGCTGCTACAAATCTTGTTATATTTGCATTTATCTCTAAATAAAAGCACAAAGGTCCATTCTGCTCAAGTGGAATGGATTAATTCAGCAGCCTGAAAGCCGAAGCTGCTAGTGGAAAGAGTTAACTCCCTGTTAGTCTAAAACTCACTGTATTTTCTTTAAATTTTTTTGGCCAGAAATCTCAACTCGGACCTTAAAACTTAACATTGGTTTGTTTAATTATACTTTCCATTGCTCTAACTCATAATCCATGTTGTGAGGCTTTTAACTCAAAGTGCTGGCACTCCACATACAAATGACAATTTAGGTGTCAATTTAAGTAGAAACACATTAAAAGTTCACACAAATTCTTCAATGCTCATGAACACACACATATATAAAAATAGGTATGTTTCCATTCTTATAACATTTACCTTAATTTAACACTTTCATATTCTAAACAAAACTTTCAAGTAGGGAGAGAAAGGGATCTTTGAGACTTCCACCTACAGGGACAATAAAATGACCGAAGTTCACATTTCTCTGCCCCTGCCTGTCACTGTTTATTAACCACCATGAGGGGTACCCCGCTATCTCCCTCTAACTATCTTTCTCGCCCCAGAGCAAAAGCTTTAGTGACTTACATCAATTTTTTTTTCACCCTTTAAGTTACTTGCCAAAAGTTCAGTGGGGGATCTTCTGTTTCCTACTCTAAATTTTTGTCTACCATGGCTGATATATACACTTATAGTCCAACTACTACTATACACCAGACATTAGAAAACAGTCTACCCCATTTTACCACACTGGTTCTCTCACTACAGACACTAGGGCCAGGATCTTGCTCTCGTCGGGCGGGCTCGGCAGGGGCAAGCGGGAGCGGTCGGGCAGCCGACCGCCACCTGCAATACGGCCGTGACACACACGTGTCTGTGGGGCGGGGGAGGAGGGCGAGCAGGGAACTGCACGCAGGAAAAGCTGCCTCAGGGAGACGAAGACTTTTGAACATTAAAAATAAAAATTTTAAATTGTTAAAAAACATGTCCCCTCATGTGACTCTGTCACATGAGCAGGGACATATTATTAATGAAATGTAATCCAAAGGCCTGCTTGGCATTTTTGCCTGCCCGCCAACTGTAAGGGAAAAATTTCTTTTACTTACGACTTGAATGGCTTTAATAGGCCTTTTAATTGTCGGTGGGCGTGCTGCCGACTCCTGTGTGTGCCCACCAACTGAAATATTGTGCAAGTGCGCAATGACATTAGGATGCTCATCCGACGTCATCATGCATCATTTTACGCTCGTTCGGGTCGGGTGGTCTATCCCGTTTTTTTCCTCATCGGTTCTCTCACTGCAACAGACACTGGGAAACGGTCTATCCTGTTTTATCCCACCAGTTCTCTCACTACACCAGACAGTAGGAAATGGTCTATCATGTTTTAGACTCATAGATGTCTACAGCGCAGAAGGAGGTCATTCGGCCTATTGTGTCCGCACCGGTCAACAAAGATCTGACTGCACTAATGCCATTTTCCAGCGCTTGGCCCATAGCCCTGGAGGCTATGGCAACGCAAGTGAATATCTAAATAATTCTTAAATGTTACAAGAGTTTCTGACTCAACTGCCCTTTCAGGCAGTGAGTTCCAGACTCCCACCACCCTCTGGATGAAAAAATATCTCCTCAACTCCCCTCTTATCCTTCCGCCTCTTACCTTAAAACTTAAAACCCCCTGGTTACTGACCCCTCTACTAATGGAAATGTGCCTTCCTATCCACCCTATCTATGCCCCTCATAATCTTATGCCCCTCCATCAGGTCCCTTCCCAACCTTCGCTGCCCCAAGGAAAACAACCTCAGCCTATCCAACCTTTCCTCATAGCTCAGACCCTCCAGCCCTGGCAGCATCCTGGTAAATCTCCTCTGCACCCTCTCCAGTTCAATCACATCCTTCCTATAATGTGGTGACCAGAACTGCATGCAGTACACCAGTTGCTGCCTAGTCAGTGTTTTATACAGTTCCAGCATAACCTCCCTGCTCTTGTATTCTATGCCTCAGCTAATAAAGGCAAGTATCCCATATGCCTTCTTAACCACCTTATCTACCTGCCCTGCTACCTTCAGGGATCAGTGGATAAACACATCAAGGTCCCTCTGATCTTCAGTACTTTCCAGGGTTCTACCATTCATAGTGTAATCCCTTGCCTTGTTAGCCCTCCGCTAGTGCATTACCTCACACTTTCCGGGTTACATTCCATTTGCCACTGCTCTGCCCACCTGACCAGCCCGTTGATATCCTCCTGCAGTTTACGGTCATCCTCTTCACTATTTACCACCCTACCAATTTTCGTGTCATCCGCGAACTTCTTGATCATACCTCTACATTTAAGTCCAAATCATTTATGTACACCACAAACAGCAAGGGCCCCAGCACCAAGCCCTGCGGAGCCCCACTGGAAACAGACTTCCAGTCACAGAAACATCCCTCTACCCTCATCCTCTGCTTCCTGCCTCTCAGCCAATTTTGGATCAAATGTGCCACTTTGCTTTGGGTCCCATGGGCTCTTACTTTCTTGACCAGTCTACCATGACGGACCTTATCAAAAGCCTTGCTAAAGCCCATGTAGACCATATCAAATGCATTACCCTCATCAACACTCCAGTTTACCTCCTCAAAAAATTCGATCAAATTCATCAAACACGACCTTCCTTTAACAAATCCATGCTGACTACCCTTGATCACTACATGTCTCTCCAAGTGCAGATATATTCTGCTCCTCAGAATTCTTTCTAATAGCTTCCCCATCACCGAAGTTAGACTTACTGGCCTGTAATTTCCTGGTCTATCCCTTTCTTTTTTAATAATGGAACAACATTAGCACTCTTCCAGTCCTCTGGCAGCTCACCTGTGGCCAGGGAGGATTTGAAAGTTACTGACAGGGCACCTGATATCTCATCTGTTGCTTCCCTCAACAGCCTGGGGTACATCTCAAAGGTGGATTTTTCCACCCTTAAGGCCACTAAATTGCTAGTACCACCTCTCTCTCTCTCTGTTAATTTCCTCTAATATTTCACAGTCCTCCACCCTGATATCTTTACCTGCGTCGTCCTTTTGCATTGTGAGGGCCAATGCAAAGTATTTATTGAGGACTTCCGGGTCCACACACAAATTACTTCCATGGTCCCTAATTTTACCCCACTGGTTCTCTCACTACACCAGACACTAGGGCCTGGATTTTTCCTATGGCGGGTAGGCTGGGCAGGAGCAGGCACAGGCGGGTGCGGAGCTGATCGCTGCTCGCGATCGACTGTGCACCGCCATTTTACACAGGTAGGCCAATTAAGGCCCGATCAGCATGACGCGCGGTCAGTAGTTCTCAGCGCTACCTGTGCGAGTGGGGGAAGGAGGGAGAGTCGGGGCCTGTGCTCTTTCGCGCAGGCGCACGAAAGAGCACAGCAATCTCCCTGAGGCATGGAGCTGCCTCAGGGAGATTGAATAAATAATAAAACAGTTCACTAAATGATGTAAAAATTTATTTAAACATGCGCCCTCTTGGGACACTGTCGCATGAGTTGGGACATGTTTGTAAAGGTCGGAAAATTTATTTATTTGTTTTATAAAGGCTTCACGGAACTTCATCTTGCCCATGGATGAGCTTTCCTGAAAAACGCAAACCTTAAGGGCAGCGTTCTTACATACTTTAATTAATCCCTTAATGGCCTTAATAGGCCCTTAACATTTTGGCGGGCGCGCAGCCAACTCTGATGTGTGGCTGCTGAACAAAATATCGCAATGACACGCGATGACGTCAGGATGCACGCCTGACATCATCGCATGTCATTTTACGCGTCAGCGTGTCAGGCCTGCCCACACATGCCGACCAAAAGATTCTGCCCTAGGAAACGGTCTATCCTGTTTTACCCCACTGGTTCTCTCACTACAGCAGGCACCCGGAAACGGTCACCCGTTAGCTAATTGGCACGACACGGCCCTCAGAATTCCACAGGCTCACCACTCTCTGGGCGAAGAAATTTCTCCTCATCTCAGTCTTAAATGGTCTACTCTGTATCCTCAGACTGTGATCCCTGGTTCTGGACTCCCCCACCATCGGGAACATCCTTCCTGCATCTACCCTGTCTAGTCCTGTTAGAATTTTATAGGTTTCTATGAGATCCCCCCTCATTCTTCTGAACTCCGGCAAATATAATCCTAACCGACTCCATCTCTCCTCATATGTCAGTCCCACCATCCCAGGATTCAGTCTGGTAAACCTTCGCTGCACTCCCTCCATAGCAAGAACATCCTTCCTCAGATAAGGAGACCAAAACTGCGCACAATATTTGAGGTGTGGTCTCACCAAGGCCCTGCATAATTGCAGCAAGACATCCAAGCTCCTGTACTCGATTCCTCTGGCTATGAAGGCCAACATACCATTTGCCTTCTTTACTGCCTGCTGTACCTGCATGCTTACCTTCAGTGACTGCTGTACGAAGACACTCAGGTCTCGTTGCACATTCCCCTCTCTCAATTTATAGCCATTCAGATAATATTCCTTCCTGTTTTTGCTACCAAAGTGGATAACCTCACATTTATCCACATTATACTGCACCTGCCATGCATTTGCCCACTCACTCAGTTTGTCCAAATCACACTGAAGCATCTCTGCATCCTCCTCACAGCTCACCGTCCCACCCAGCTTTGTGTCATTTGCAGATTTGGAGATATTACACTTAATTCTCTCATCTAAATCATTTATATATATTGTGACTAACTCGGGTCCCAGCACCGATCCCTACTAGTCACTGCCTGCCATTCGGAAAAAGACTAGTTTATTCCTACTCTTTGCTTCCTGTCTGCCAACCAATTTTCTATCCATCTCAATACACTATCGCCAATCCCATGTGCTTTAATTTTACTCGCTAATCCCATATGTGTGACTTTGTCGAAAGCCTTCTTTCTCACTGGGACATACCTTTGTTGTGAATCATGAACTATTTTCTTAAATGTCTGCCATTGTTCTTCAAACCTCTTTCCTGATTAGCTCCTTTACCAGTCCACTCCATCTAACTCTGTCCTCTTTCCTTTGTAATTACCCTTATTTAAGTTTAACACTGTTATTTCTCACCCAAGTTTCTCACTCTCAAACTGAATGCTAAATTCAACCATGTTATGGTCACTGTTTCTGAGGAGATCTTTTACTCTGAGATCATTTATTAAACCTGCCTCATTACACGTTACCAGATCCAAAATAGTTTGATCCCTGGTTGGATCCACAATATATTGTTCTAGGAAACTGTTCCAAATACACTTTATGAATTCTTGCTCTGCCAATTTGATTTTCCCTATCTGCATGAAGATTAAAGTCGCCCATGATTAATGTGCTGCATTTTTTACATGCCCTCATTATCTCCTGATTTAGTCTCTGTCCTACAGTATAGCTACTGTTAGGGGCCTATAGACCATGCCTACCAGTGTCTTCTTCCCCTTATTATTTCTTACCTCCCCATGTGGATTCAACACCTTTCGATCCAAGATCATTTCTTGCTACCGTAGTTTTTCTATCTCGTACTAACAAAGCTACCCCACCACCCTTTCTTTCCTGCCAGTCCTTCCCAAAAGTCGCATAGCCCTGAATATTTAGTTCCCAGCTTTGATCTCCTCGTGAAGGATGTGAAGGCTTTAGAGAGAGTGCAAAAAAAGATTCACGAGAATGGCCCCTGGGATGAGGAACTTCAGTTGTGAAAATAGATTGGAGAAGTTGGAACTGTTTTCCTTGGAGAAGAGAAGGCTGAGAGGAGATCTGTTAGAGGTATTCAAAATCGTGAGGGGTCTAGACAGGGTAGATAGTTAGAAACTGTTCCCACTCGTGAAAGGATCGAGGACAGGAGCGAACAGAATTTAAAACAATTGGCAAAAGAAGCAAAAGCAATATGAGAAAAAGCTTTTTCACGCAGCGGGTGGTTGAGGTCTGGAATACACTGCCTGAGAGTATAGTGGAGGCAGGTTCAATCGAGGCATTCAAAAGGGAATTAGACTATTATTTGAAAAGAAAAAATGGTTACTAGGAGAAGGCAGGAAAATGACACTAAGTGAAATGCTCATTTGGAAAGTCAGTGCAGACATGATGGGCTGAATGGCCTCTTTCTGCACTGTAACAATTCTATGATTCTGTGTTATGTTGGTTCTCCTTGATTCAATTATGGTTTTCTAAATATCCTGCTACTACCTCCTTAATAGTGCATTCTAGAATTTTCCCAGTGACAGTTGGGGGCTCTAGAGTTTCCTGCTTTCTGTTTCCCTCTTTTCTTGAATAGAGGTGTTAAATTTGCAGTTTTCCAACCTTCAAGGGAATTTTGAAAGATTACAACCAATGCATCCATTATCTCTAATGCCACTTCTTCTAAGACCCTACAGGGGTACAGGGGACCTGTCAAGCCTTTAGTCCTGTTCTTTTTCCCAGTACTTTTTCTCCAGTGATTGTGATTGTTTAAGTACGTCCCTCCCTTTTGCCTCTTTTTATGTCTTCTCCTGTGAAGACAGATACAAAATACCTACTTCAAAGTTGCTGCTATTTCCTTGTTTCCCATTAATTCCACAGTCTCATCCTCAAAGGGACCAACACTTTAACTACTCTTTTTCTTGCTAGTTTTCTCTCATACTCTAATTTCTCCCCCTTTGTTTTTTTTAGTCATCCTTTGCTGGTTTCTAAATATTTCTTAATCTTATGGCCATAATCGCTAAGCTTCACAGCATTGTACACCTTTTCTTTCAATTTGGTATCGTCCTTAACTTCCTTAGTTAGTGACAGATGGAGCATCCTTCTCATAGAGTCTTTCTTTTGCAATGGAATATATCTTTGTTGAGAGTTATGAATTATCTCCTTAAATGTCTGCTGCTGCTTCTCTACCATTTTACCTTTTAACCTATTTTCCTATTCCACTTTAGCCAACTCTGTCTTCACGCTCTTTTAATTGTCTTTATTTAAGTTTAAGACGCTGGTTACGTACCCACATTTCTCAAACTGAATTTGAAATTCTATCACGTTATCCCTGTAGCCTAGAATCTGTTTTACTGTGAGGTCATTAATTAATCCTGCCTCATTACACATTACCAGGTCTAAATTAGCCTGCTCCCTGGTTTGTTCCAGAATGTTCTAAGAAACTAACCCAAATGCACTCTATGATCCTACATAATTATTGCAGCACCTTTCCTATAAGCCCTCGTTATTTCCTGATTTATAAAATGAACTACAGTGTACCTACTGTCAGGGGGCCTATAAAGTACTCCCACCAGTGACTTCTTTCCTTTGCTATATTTTATCTTCACTGAAACTTATTCTATATCTTGATCTTCTGATCCAAGACCATTTCTCACCACTGTACAGTATTGACAGAGCTACCCCACCTCCTTTTCCTTTCTTTCTATCTTTCCAAAATGTCAATTACCTTTGACTACTCAGGTCCCAGCCTTGGTCACCTTGTGACCATGTCTCTGTAATGTCCGTGATAATACACTCATTTTTTTTCAATATTGTATGTTACTCATTGCATTTACAATTACCGTTAATATTTACAGTATTCATTACATGTCAAACATACAACCCAAAACAGTTTCCAGCCTTAGAAAGTGGCCTTTCCCCAGTGTGTCTTTGCAGCAGCTGCCCCAGGCTTTAGTGCATCCCTCGGCACATAGTTCTGGACCTTTAAATACGTCAGTCTGCACAAGAACATAACAGATAGGAGGCGGTTGACCATATGACCCTGCTTTGCCTTGGGCTTCAAGTACATTTTTCCACCCTCTCCCCATATTCCTTAATTCCCTGAGATACCAAAAATCCAAAAAATCTGTCTATCCCAGCCTTATATGTATTTGACAATGGAGCACCCACAACCTCCTGGGGTAGATAATTCCAAAGATTCAAAACTCTGTGTGAAGTAAGTTCTCGTCACTTCACTAAATGATCAGTCCCTTCTGAGACCATGCTTTAGAGCCCCCAACCAGCAGAAACAATCTCTCAGTGTCTATCCTATCAATCCCCTTCAGATTTTTGTAGTTTCAATGAGATTGCCTCTTATCGGCTTATCTGCCCACTGAAGCAAAGCAGAGGCCTGAAAATGCCACCAAGTGCTCCAGAGCTTTTCACCCCTCAGACACAGACTGCAAACTAATGAGTGTTTGAGTGGACTGCAGAACAATTGGGCGACTGGACACGTTGTACAATCTCCTTGCAAAAGTTGGCCATGAAGCAGTTACTGTTGGAGGCGCTCACAGCCCCTGGCAATGCCATTATTCAGGATTGGACCAGTTTCCCCCATAGTTCAAGCTAACAGCGGAGTCTTGCAGTATGGATTAGGAGAATGCCTGTACCTGAGTTGAGAGCACAGCATGCAGTCCAGCAGGCAAAGCTGCCACCAATTGGACAGGTAGAGTGCGGCGGAGATGGGCGGGGTTTCGGGCAGCCATGCAGCACACTAAACTATTGCCATCCAAGTGGTTGCTAGCACTCTCCAGGATGTGTTAAGGGGCCTTCAGACTTAACCAAGAGAGGTTCTGAGAACACCCAAGCTAACCCATTTGTCTCTCTCTCTCTTTCACCCTGCAAGAGGAGTATATCAGGAGCATGCAACTGGTGACCTAGCTGTATGCCTCATGGCTTACAGAGTGCAGAGATGAAGGATAAGATAGTGACAGAGGTGCCTGGCTGGGCAAAGGGAAGAGCAGCACCCGCAGGAAGAATGGGTGGCTGGAGATCCCTCGCACACAGCTAAAGAGCCATAGCGAGCTGTTGGTGGTCAACACCTAGCTAGGCCCAGGGTCTATAGACACCTGCAGATGAACAAGAACTAGTGTTGCCGAAGAGTACGCATGTCTAGGGAACTGGTCGGTCACATCTGCCAGCTGCTGCAGGATTTGGTGCTATGGGAACATGGGGGGCATCCACTGACAGTGGCCGTGAAAGTGACACGGCGCTCAATTTTTAAGCCAGTGGTTCCTTTCATGGCTCCACAGCTGACCTCTGTGGGATATTACGAGCCTCCACCTACAAATACATCCAGGAGGTCCTGGACACCATCTTTGCGAAGGCACACAACTTTGTGCATTTTGCCCCAGACCAAGAAAGCCAGGAGACAAGAGCGCTGGAATTTGCCCAGATCTTGGGTTTCTCACAGGCGCAGGGTGCCATTGACTACACTTATGTGGCACTCAGATCTCCGTGGCAACAAGGGGTCAACTGTGTCAACCACAAGGGCTTCCACTCACTGAATGTTCAGTTGGTGTGTGGCCACCACAAAGCATCCTGCAGGTCTGGGCACAATTCCTAAGTGCATGACTCCTATATCATTAGTAGGTTTCAGATCTCTGATGTCTTCCAGGGTCCACAGAGACTGCAGGGTTGGCTTCTCGAGGACAAGGGCTACCCACAGAGTGCAGCAGAGAGAAGGTACAACACAGGTTATGCTGCATCTTGCACCTTGGTGGAGCAAACTATCGGGATGTTGAAAATGAGGTCCCGGTGCCTGGACTAGTCTGGTGGAGGCCTGCAATACAGTCCACAGAGGGTGTCACGCATCATCGTCGCTGCTCCCTTTACAACCTGGCGCTGCAATGGGGAGAGGAGTTGGCTGAGGAGGAGATGGAGGAGCTGCAGATCGCCTCCAATGAGGAGGACATTGACGGGGATGAGGGTGAAGAGGACTTCAAAGGTGAGGATAATGGCAATGATGTCACTGCACTGGCTATATGAGGTAGGCGTGCTCGGGAGGCCTTCATAGCTGCTAGAATCATGGAGGATGATGACAACATGCAGTGAGGAGACATTGTAGATCCTCACATTGCATCTGTAAACATTTGAATCCTGTCTAGCTGATAGCAGCTCACTTGTGGTCTTTGAACAGGGTCATATCATGGAGAAGCAGCAGGGAAACTTTAACTTCCCCTGATCCTTAGCATTCTTTGTGACCTGAACCCTTCAGGACCACTCTGTCACTGGACACAGGTGCTGAACAGCTGGGGGGGGCCACCTGCATCTCAAAGGTGTTAGGGGCACACAGAGAGAATGATGGAACTCTGTGCCCCCCACCCAGGACACTCTGGCAGCAATGATAAGCCCCATCGAGGTGCATAAATGACAGATGTGACCAGTGACTATGAAAGCACACCATCAGTGTGCTGGGAAGGTTGCACAAAGCACAGGGAAGAGGCCCTGGACTGAGACACCAACCTTTATCTTGTGCAGGGACCAAGGTTTCACATCTGAGTGCCACAAACAATGCTCATCATAACAAGGAGCCATAGGCAGGGAGAAATTCTTGGAAATTTATTGACAATAGTGAACATTATCTACAAGTGATTAACACCCGTGCCCAGGCTGTGCAACTACATTTTCTGAACCTTCATAACCCTGCCACTATGCCTTGGTGCTCTCCCGACATCCACAGCGGAGGTGGAGGCAGCCTTCTGACAGCTACATCCTGTCTGTGATTAACTTGACGGGTGGCTTCTGGAAGGTCCCGGCCTGCTTTCGGGGTTCATGGAGGATGAAGACAATTTGCAGTGAGGAGACACCATGGATCAACATAGATCAAGGTCCCACATGGGAGACTTATAAAGAAGGCAAATGCACATGGGATACAGGGTAATTTGATAAGGTGGATTCAAAATTGATTTAGTTGTAGGAGACAGAGGGCGATGACAGAGGATGCTTTAGTGATTGGAAGCGGAAGTTTGTGGATGACACAAAGATTGGCCGGGTGGTTAACAGTGAGGTTGAGTGTCTTGGGCTACAGGAAGATATAGACGGGATGGTCAAATGGGCAGATAAGTGGCAGATGGAATTTAACCCTGAAAAGTGTGAAGTGATACACTTTGGAAGGAGTAATTTGACAAGGAAGTATTCAATGAACAGCATGACACTAGGAAGTTCTGAAGAACAAAGGGACCTTGGCGTGTGTGTCCATAGATCTCTGAAGGCAGAGGGGCATGTTAGTGGGGTGGTGAAAAAGGCATATGGGACACTTGCCTTTATCAATCAAGCCATAGATTACAAAAGTAGGGAGGTCATGTTGGAGTTGTATAGAACCTTGGTGAGGCCACAGCTGGAGTACAGTGTGACAGTAATGAGGATCAGGAAAGAAGGGCCCGAGAGTAAGTGACGTAAAAGGTTTAATTTAAAGGGATAAGTCATGGCAGGAGTGCTCAAAGCCGTAGTGTGCTCCTCGTACTCCATGTGGGAAGCCGGAGACAATTCCAGTGCCCAGGACCAGCATGTGTGCAGGAAGTGTGTCCAGCTGCAGCTCCTGGAAGCTCAGGTTTCAGAGCTGGAACGGCGGCTGGGAACACTGTGGAGCATCCACGAGTCTGAGAGCATCATGGGTGTCACACTTAGAGAGGTGGTCACACCGAAGATGAAGGGACTTGAGGAAGGAAGGGAATGGGTGACCACCAGGCAGTCCAAGAGAAACAGGCAGGTAGTTCAGGAGTCCCCTGGGGTCCCGCTCGCAAATCGGTATTCCATTTTGGAAGCTGATGAGGGCGCTGGTTCCTCCAGGGAGTGCGGACAGAGCCAAGCTTCTGGCACCACAAGCAGCCTGTCTGTACAGGAAGGGAGGAAGATCAACAGTAATAGGGGATTCTATAGTCAGGGGAACAGATAGGCGCTACTGTGGCTGTCAACGTGACTCCAGGATGATATGTTGCCTCCCTGGTGCCAGGGTCCGGGGCATCCTGAAGGGGGAGGGTGATAACTCAGAGGTCATGGTACATGGTGGTACCAATGACATAGGTAGAAAGAGGGATGAGGTCTTGCATCAGGAATTCAGGGAGTTAGGCAGTAGGCTAAAAAGCAAGACCTCTCAGGTTGTAATCTCTGGATTACTCCCATGCCACGTGCTAGTGAGCTCAGAAATAGGAGAACAGCACAGATGAATACGTGGCTTAAGAGTTGGTGCAGGAGGGAAGGTTTTAGGTCCCTGGATCACTGGGACCGTTTCTGGGGAAGGTGGGACCTGCACAAGTGGGACGGTCTACATCTGAACCAGAGCAGGACTAACATCCTTGCGGGCGGATTTGCTAGTGCTGTTGGGAGGAGTTTAAACTAATTCGGCAGGGGGAGGGGACACAGAATGTTAGCAGGATGGGGACACATCATAGTGCAGTAAAACAATCAAGTCAGAGGGAGTACAGCTGCATTAAGTTTCAAGGGAGTAAGGCAAGGCTGGATGGCCTCTACTTTAATGCCAGGAGTATTACAGCTAAAAACGGATGAGTTAAGGGTGAGGATTGACATGTGGAATTATGATATAGTAGCCATCACTGAGACGTGGTCGAGGGAGGGCCAAGATTGGCAGCTCATCATTCCAGGATATAGAATCTTCAGGTGAGACAGGGGAGGGGGTAAAAGAGGAGGAGGCGTTGCATTATTAGTTAAGGAGTCAGTTACTGCAGTAAGGAGAGATAATATCTTGGAGGGGGCATCAAATGAAGCTTTGTGGGTAGAGTTTAGGAATAAAAAAGGGGCAGCCACGTTGTTATGTGTTTATTATAGACCCCCAGATAGTCAGCGGGAAATTGAGGAGCAAATATGTGCACAATTTGTGGAGGTGTGTAAAAACAATAACAATAGGATGATTTCAACTTTCCCAACATTAATTGGGATAGACATAGTGTTAAGGGCTTGGATGGAGTGGATTTCTTGAAATGTGTGCAGGAGACCTTTTTAGGTCAATCTGTGGAGGGTCCAACATGGGACGGCGCAGTGCTGGACCTAATTCTGGGGAATGAAGCCTGAGTGGTGGCTGATGTAGTGGTGGGCGAGCATTTTAGCGATAGCGACCACAGCATGGTACAGTTCAAGTTTTTTATGGACAAAGAAATTGACAAGTTGCAAAAAAATGGATTGGGGGAGAGTGGATTTTAGTAAAATAAGACAGGATCTGGCCAAGGTAGACTGAGAACAGTTACTTGTGTTGAAATCTACAGATGAACAGTGGGGAGTGTTCAAAAAGGAAATGGGGAGGGTACAGCTCAGCATGTTCCCTCTAGGGTGATAGGAAGGAGTAACACGCCCAGAGAACCATGGATGACCAGATATATTCAGGTTACGTTGAGAAGGAAAAGAGAGGCTTTTAGCAGGTACAAGGGAAGCAAATCAACTGAGGCATTAGTGGAGTACAGAAAATGCAGGGTGGAGCTTAAGAAAGCAATTAGGAGAGCAAAGAGGGGATATGAGAAAGCTCTGGCTGGTAAAAGTAGGGAAAACCCCAAGATACTCTACAAGTATATCAATGGGAAGAGGATAACCAGGGAAAGAGTAGGACCCATAAGGGACCAAGGGGGCAATCTAAGGGTGGAGCCAGAGGACATCGCTAGAGTGTTGAATGAATACTTCACATCCGTCTTTACCCAAGAGAATGAGGATGAAGGTATCAAACTCAGGGAGAGACTGCAAGGTTCTTAAGAAAATTGATATAGGGAGAGACAAGGTATTGGAGGTGTTGGCAGGCTTAAAAGTGGACAAATCTCCAGGTCCAGATGATTTGTGTCCCAGACTGCTGAGGGAGGCAAGGGAGGAGATTGCAGGGGCTCTGACCCAAATTTTTAATTCCTCTCTGGCCACGGGGGAGGTGCCAGAGGACTGGAGAACAGCTAATGTGGTCCTGCTATTTGAGAAGGGTTGTAGAGATAAGCCAGGGAACTACAGGCCAGTGAGACTCACGTAAGTGGTAGGGAAACTATTGCAGAAAGTTCTGAAGTAGAGAATCTATCTCCACTTGGAGAGGCAAGGTTTGATCAGGGATAGTCAGCATGGCTTTGTTAGAGGGAGGTCATGCCTAACTAATTTGATTGAATTTTTTGAGGAGGTGACCAGTTGTGTAGAAGAGGGTAGTGCAGTTGATGTAGTTGAAATCATGGATTTCAGCAAAGCCTTTGACAAGGTCCCACATGGGAGACTTATAAAGAAGGCAAATGCACATGGGATGCAGGGTAATTTGATAAGGTTGATTCAAAATTGGCTTAGTTGTAGGAGACAGAGGGTGATGACAGAAGGCTGCTTTAGTGACTGGAATCTAGTGTCCAGTGGCGTACCACAGGGATCTGTGCTCGGTCCCCTATTATTTATCATTTATATAAACGACATAGATGACTATGTGGGGGGTAGGATTAGTAAGTTTGTGGATAACACAAAGATTGGCCAGGTGGTTAACAGTGAGGTTGAGTGTCTTGGGCTACAGGGAGATATAGATGGGATGGTCAAATGGGCAGATAAGTGGCAGGTGGAATTTAACCCTGAAAAGTGTGAAGTGATACACTTCGGAAGGAGTAATTTGACAAGGAAGTATTCAATGAACGGCATGACACTAGGAAGTTCTGAGGAACAAAAGGACCTTGGCGTGTGTCTCTGAAGGCAGAGGGACACGTTAGTTGGGTGGTGAAAAAGGCATATGGGACACTTGCCTTTATCAATCGTGGCATAGATTACAAAAGTAGGGAGGTCACGTTGGAATTGTATAGAACCTTAGTGAGGCCACAGCTGGAGCACTGTGTGCAGTTCTGGTCGCCACATTATAGGAAGGACATGATTGCACTGGAGGAGATTCACCAGGATGTTGCCTGTGATGAAACATTTAAGTTATGAAGAGAGGTTGGATAGACTTGAGTTGTTTTTGTTGAAGCAGAGAAGACTGAGGGGCGACCTGGTCGAGGTATACAAGATTATGAGGGGCATGGACAGGGTGGATAGAGAGCAGCTGTTCCCCTTAGTTGAAGGGTCAGTCACAAGGGGGCATACGTTCAAGGTGAGGGGCAGGAGGTTTAGGGGGATTCTGAGGAAAAACTTTTTTACCCAGAGGGTGGTGACGGTCTGGAACGCACTGCCTGGGAGAGTGGTGGAGGCAGGTTGCCTCACATCCTTTAAAAAGTACCTGGATGAGCACTTGGCACATCATAACATTCAAGGCTATGGGCCAAGTGCTGGTAAATGGGATTAGGTAGGTAAGTCAGGTGTTTCTCAAGTGTCGTTGCAGACTTGATGGGCCGAAGGGCCTCTTCTGTACTGTGATTCTGTGAAATATGCTAATACATGATATAGATGATGACAGAAGTCAGTCATGTTTTAGACTCTCTCTCTCTCTGTGCACCAGCCTGCTCTGTAACCTATTTAGATGTAGTCTGAACAAACAAGGTTAAGCAAGTACTCGAGTTTGATTACAGTCCATCTAGTAACCGAGTACCATGCCTAGAATCCGTAGATAAGAAGGACCATCCCAGAACAGAATGGGCAGGCAAATGGCAGATGAAATTTGATGCAGAGAAGTAGGAAGTGATCATTTGGCAGAAAGAATGTGGAGACACAATTTAAAATTAAGATATATTTATTATTATAATAAACAATTCTAAAGGGTTGCAGGAGCAGAGTAACCTGGGTGTTTCTGTGCATAAATGATCCTATCATACAGCATCCTAGACTATATTAACAGGGGCATAGAGTATAAAGGCAAGGAAGTTACGTTGAACTTGTATAAAAAGTATTGGATGGAATCGTCCCAGATTTGCAATAAGTGCAGTAGAGGGCGGGTAAAACGACGTTATACCGCTCGGCTGCAATGGCAGGTTCTCATGCCGTACTATCCCAAACTCGCCGGATTAGGTATACATTCCTGGGAAACACGCCGTTTCGATGGCGGGCGGACTCTCATTCGCCCGCCACACTGTCACCAGCCGCTTCATTAAGCCAGGTGCCATATTTAAAGTCCAGCCGTGCGCACACATCTCAGGGCTTCCAGCCTACCAGTACTGCAGGGAAGATGCCCATGAAAGACAAAAAGACTACAGCCCCCAGGTTTAGCGACGCATCACTGGGATGCCTTTTGGACTCCATGGAGGTATGCCGCAACGTCCTCGATGCCCGCTCTGGCTGCAGGATCGGCAGTGGCATGACCAACCAGGCTTGGGAGGTGGTGGCAGTGGTGATCAGTGCCAATGCTGCACAGAAGAGGTTGGCCATCCAATGCAGATAGAGGGATGAATGATCTCATCTGTGCAACCATCTCATACCTCTAAACTCATACACTCAAGCCCATCACACATTCATTGGCACCTCACTCACTGCCATCTCAAGGGACATCACCATCCAGCCTCACACACACACCCTCACATGACCAGCTGGCCTCATGTTCTTTGTTCTTTGTTCTCATCTCCTCCAGAGACTGCCTCCTCAGCCTCCACCATCTTGAGGCCACTTGCACGGATGAACATGTGCCCCCCACACACACCCTGGATTACCCTCCTTCCCCAACACAGCCCTTGTCCTGCAGCTTCTTCCCTTGCCTGAGGCCACTTCTGCCCCTTTTCCAAGCAATCCCTAGCCCTGTAGCCATTAAAAAATGACCCACATAAGGCTGATCTGGTAGATAGAGACCTGCCTGTGAGCACCCCTAAGAGTGATGTGGTTCTATGAAGCCTGGCGCTGATGATTGCGAGTGCTGACTGAAGCAAGGTAGGCAAACAAACCTACAAACAAACAAAGTCCTGAGTGAAATGCAGCCCACCAGGTGCACATTTTTTATGTGCTGTTGTGAAACACGTTGGCGTGTTTTCCCGCCAACGCGGGCGGATGATCCAGCGTGGGGAACAATTCTGGCGGGCAGGCCTAATAATGATATGCTGATGTATTACAATAAGGTTCCCGACATCCGATGGCAGAGAACAGGGCCTGCCATTGGCGGGCTGAGTGGATGATCACGAACTGGTTTCGTACCATCATGAAACCAATCGAGCCATATTGTCCGCTTACGCCACCGAACATGCCTGTCACCAGAGGGCACAGAAAATCCTGGCCATTGTGCCCATTTCTGGGCACCACACTTTGGGTAAGGATGTGAAGGCTTTAGAGAAAGTTCAGAATGGATTCACGAGAAAGGTTCCAGGAATGACCAACTTCAGTTATGTAGGTAGGGTGGAGTCGTTGACATTGTTTTCCTTGGAGAAGAGAAGATTGAGAGGGGATTTGATACAGGTATTCTAAGTCATTGGGGTCTGGACAGAGTAGATAGGAGAAACTGTTCCAATATGTGGAAGGATCGAGAACCAGAAACTTAGACGCAAAAAAGCAATGGAAGCACGAGGAAAAGTGTTTTGACGCTGTGAATGGCTAGGATCTTCAATGTACAGCCTGAGAGTGTGATGGAGGAGGGTTCAATCGAGATATTCAGGAGGGAATGGATTATTATCCGCAAAAAAAGAATGTGCAGGGCTATGGAGTGAAGGCTGGGGAATGGCACGGGATAAATTGATCCTTCACAGAGCCAGCACAGACACGCATGGCTGAATGGCCCCTTACTGAACTGCAACCATTCTGTGAATCTTGGATCAGCTTTTATTTTGCTGTGGCTACATGCTCATTCCAGTTTTTAGCATAAGCCCCCATCCCTCCTATGATCGTACCCATTTGACAACGTCAAATGATGAGGCTCTTCCATCTGTGCATTTTAGATCCCTATTCCTGCTTCATTCATATTCACATCCTCCTGTCCCTGACCACTCACCAAATCTAAACTACACTTGATCCAGGAGGCAGTCACATTCCTTATGTTATGCGTTCAGCTAACTCTCCCCTTCAGTAAAGCAATCCCAGTATCTGCAACTTGGCTGCCATGCTTTCAGCAGATATGTAACCTTGTAAATTAAGTCCCATTCTGCTCTCAGCTTTTCAGCATACTTCCTTCTTCCTGTCGCAGCAGGGTGAATCTTGAAGTGACCTTGGAATGTTTCTTCACTCTGCCTTCAGATTATCCCCGAACTGACCTCCAGCAGCAAGGCCTACTCTGGCAACTCCATGGACCATAAATCTCTATAAGTCCTGTATTTTTGAACAGATAATCAGTTCCCCTGACATCCTACTAAGTGGCTAACGCAAAACAGTCCTTTCCTCTGCTTTGCACAATAGGAGCTGTTTTCGGTCTCCCTCTCAGGGTCTCTGAGACCGAGGGTGGAACTTGATGGCCCCATCGTGGCAGGGGCAGGCCAGAAAATGCAGAGAGCCATTTAAAAGTCCATTGACTTCAGCAGGACTGGAAAATACTGCCAGCGGGAGGGGCCATAAAATTCCACCCTGAGAGTCTGTATCCAGAAACGTTAGCTCTTTTGTGTCAAGGTGTGAAACTGGCATTTGATTTTCTATAGGTTTCAGCCTGGGCTTCTTTCCCCATGCAACCAAATCACATGGGCGTATCTCCGAGCAGAGTTTAGTATGATTTCAACATCACCCGTTGCAAGACATTATAAGGCATGTTTTCAATTGTCTCCTTTAAAGTCCCACATTTGTCACAAAATAAAATAATGGATTTTTTTAATATTCATTCACGGGATGTGGGTTTCACTTGCTGGGCCAGCATTCATTGCCTATCCCTAGTTGCCCTTGAGAAGGTGGTAAGCTGCCTTCTTGAACTACTGTAGTCCATGTGGTGTAGGTACATCCACAGTGCTGTTAGGAAGGGAGTTCCAGGAGACCCAGCCACAGTGATGGAACGGAGATATATTTACAAGTCAGGATGGTGAGTGACTTGGAGGGAAACTTCCAGGTGGTGGTGTTCCCATCTATCTGCTGCCCTTGTCCTTCTAGCTAGTACAGGTTGTGTTTGGAAGGTGCAGTGCATCTTGTAGATGGTAGACACTGCTGCTACCGTGCGTCAATGGTGGAGAGAGTGAACATTTTCGGATGTGGTATCAATCAAGCGGGCTGTGCCCTGAACAGTGTCAAGCTTCTTGAGTGTTGTGGAAGCTGCAGTCATTCAGGCAAGTGGGGAGTATTCCATCACAATCCTGACTTGTGCCTTGTAGATGGTGGACAGGCTTTGGGGAATTAGGAGACGAGTTACTCATTGCAGAATTGCTAGCCTCTGACTTGCTCTTGTATTTATATGCTAGCCCAGTTCAGTTTCTGGTCAATGGTAACTCCAAGGATGTTGATAGTATGGGATTCAGTGATGACAATGCCAATGAATGTCATGGGGTGATGGTTAGATTCTCTCTTGTTGTAGATGGTCATTGCCTGGCACGTGTGTGGTGCAAATGTTACTTGCCACTTGTCAGCCCAGGCCTGGATATGGTCCAGGTCTTGCTGCATTTGGACATGGACTGTTTCAGTATCTGAGGAGTTATGAATGGTGCTGAACATTGTGCAACCTACTTTAGACCTAATGATGGAAGGAAAGTCATTGATGAAGCAGTTGAAGACGGTTTGGCCGAGGACACTACCCTGAGGAACTCCTGCAGTGATGTCCTGGAGCTGAGATGACTGACCTCCAACAACCACAAACATCTTCCTTTGTGCTAGGTATGACTCTAAAGAGTGGAGAGTTTTCCTCCTGATTCCCATTGACTCCAGTTTTGCTGCGGTTCCTTGATGCATACTTGGTCACACGCTGTCTTGATGTCAAGGTGTCCATCTCTTAGTTTAAACCATTCTGCTAGTATAAAGAACAAAGAAACAGTAATACTCACCAACCAGTCACCTGCCGTTTTGTGGTATCATTCCTTGATTATATTTTCACACAGTTTTCTGCTCTGCTCCTTTTACCCCCACTGCTCTCAGTCATTGGCCCTGTTCTCGCTGTGTTCTTTTTCTCTCTCTTTTTCCGCAGTTGTCAGAGCTAATTCATTATTAGCCTCTTCTGTGCTGTTGACACAGCCCCATGTCACATCTATGATGTAAACAATCTTTATCAGTAAGTGCCAGAAGGAACTGTTTTTTGTTTTTAAAGAATGCACATGTTGAACATTTATTTCTTGAATGCTTGTCAAGAATGTGTTCTTAGCTGACAGGACATTAAATTAGTTCTATGTGTACAACATTGTTAGCTATCGACCCATCTGCTGCCGAAAGAAAATAATACATGGTTTTTCTTTCAGCATGAAGAGGAGCTGGTGACAGTGCGCAGGGGATTGCAGTCCTTCTTTCTATCTGAAGCCACACCATTTTGAAGAGCATAAATTACAGGCACATTTTTAAAAGTGCAAGTTTAGGACGTGTGTCATGCCAAGTTATGATATTCAGTGTTTCTTTGTTTTGTTAAGTATTAATTCACGAGTAGACTAATCCATTACATTGGGCCAAGTACCACTCCACATGTACAATGTGCCCCATTCAGACAAGGGCTGATTTAGACATTTTGTCATTCAACCATTCTTGATACATGTCCTGATTATTTTTGATATTTTTATTGTTGAAGAAAATATTGCATACTTTATTGACAAATTCATTTTTCCAGTTTCAGAGTACTTGCATGTGATATCATTCTGACCTCACTTTATTTCATGTTTTGCAGGGACAATAAACAAAAAAACTTAAATATGATAAAAATAATTTGTGTGAACTGGATAAAAGACACTGGTTAACACAAAATAAACTACTTCTGTCAACATTGATGTGAACACACCAAAATGTGCAACATGCATCATCAGTGCTTGGTAGCTTGTTAACAAGCTTCAGTATTTAAGAAACTAGGTTAAAACATGTTACTCAATTATATGAATACTTTACTCAGTCCAGATTAACTTCCAAAACTGTTCATTTTTGAAAATTAAATTTTTGACAGAGGTCATTGATTGGAAATGTTGTGTTTATTGCACCAATTCTGCACCTGAATGTGTTCTGATAATGACACCTTTCTTGCTTACCACAAAGAACTACTGTGCCATTATTAACATAAAATGTAATATGACTGTGTTCTTATTTGCAATCCAAGTCTATGTTGACCCAAAACCATCCAAATCTACAATGACACAAGCCACCAGGTCCACATTGTTATGACGTGGCAGATGATGTGTTCTTGGCGGACCAAATCCACAAGGGAAAACTTGTGGTTGCAAGACCACAATGGTTTTGCAATTCATATTTATTACGAGATGTGTGCACTGAATTCAGAAGTAATGAGTCCACCAAGACCTTTAGAGATTTTAAAACTTAAACTAAATTATTTATTGACAAAATATAAAAGATTTCAAGCACATACATAAGACTATAATTACTTAGTATTATAATAACTCCTAAAATTCCTAATTAACCTGACCCCCAGTTACAATTCATTTAAGACAACAGTGCAGAATAGATTTTAGAATTAAAACAGAACCTGCAAGTTTACACAATACCCACTTGACAGTGGAATTGCAAATGGCTTTTCCCCAACTTCAGTTTTGTTATATGGCAGACTTATGCACAAATGATGGAGGCTTCATTAAGACTATTTCACACGTTCAGGTTCAAAGCCTTTCATCCTCCTTTACATACATATGTAAATTATATTGTTCCATATGTCTTTGAAACTGCATGTTCCTCATAACATAAAAACTTTCATGTTGTCAATGTATTGTCAGTAACCCTTGGGAAACAGAAACTAGCCCTTCAATTCTAAATCTCTTCATTTGCCTAAAAATGCAAATTCCCTTCACACCTTACATGCTAAGCCAGCATCCATGTTCACTTATTAGCATGTCAAGCACCTAGCTTCTTTTGATGATTTCAAACTTGCGGTCTACTTGACTCCAAATGTAATTAAATCTCACACAGACCTACCTATACTTACCCCCATAAACCTACTTCACAATAAGCCAGAAAAATATTATGAAAATTATTATACTTCCATCACACCTCCATCCTTTTGAGAAAATGAACTGTCATAATTTTAAAAAACGGTTTCATTTTCTTAACCCATCTTACACTACCTGCTATACTTACCTATATACCCAGATTATTACATTACTAGATGCATGTATTAATATAAATATATATATACAAATCCTTGGTATCAACAGAGATCATTTCAGTCCAGTGTCCCCAATTTAAATGTCAAATTTCCATCTGAGCTTTAAACTCTTGACAATGCATCTGCAATTAGATTTTCTCATCCAGCCACATGTATAATCTGTAGATTAAATGGTTGCAGTAATAAACTCCATCTGAATAGCCTTGCACTTCGGTCTCAAAATCTCTCCAGAAATATTAAAGGATTGTAGTCTGTATAAACAATTGTTTCTGACGAATTGTTTACAACATAAACCTTGAAATGCTGCAACGCCCACAGTCCCCTTTTCGATCATTGAATATTTTCTCTGTTGTACATTCAACTTTTGAGAAAAATAGCCTACCGGTTTCCCAATTCCAGTTTCATTTTCTTGCGACAGTGCAGCCCCAATGCCTATATCACTTGCGTCAACGGCCAACATAAATTGCTTGGCACAATTAGGTACTGCCAAAACTGGTGTTGTAGTCAATACAGTTTTTAGACGGTCACATGCCTTCTGACACTCCTGCATTCATTGAAATTTCTTGTTCTTTCTTAATAGTTCAGTCAATGGATCAATCACACTGCTAAAATTTGGTATAATTTTCCAGTAACACCCACTCTTACCCCAAAACGTCAAAACTTTTTGTTTTGTTGTAGGCACGGGGAAATCCATGATGGCTTTGGCTTTCATATCTCTCGGAGCCACCTTACCATGTCCAATGGTATGGCCTAGATATGTAACTTGTGCTTTTGCAAATTCACTTTAGGCCAAGTTCATCATCAAATTAGCTTCTTGCAGTCGATTAAATAATTCTTCCAGATGTTGTAAATGCCCCTTCAACATTTCACTAAAAACTATCAAGTCACCCATATAAACAGCACAATTGCTCAGTCCTGCTATTACTTTGTTTGTCAGTCTTTGAAATGTTGTTGGTGCATTTTTCATACCAGATAGCATGACTTTAAACTGATATAGTCCATCTGGTTCCACAAAAGCCGATATGTCCTTTGCTCTCTCCGATAACGGTACTTGCCAATATGTACTCAGCAAGCCAACCTTTGTGATAACCTTTGATGGTACCACTTTCCCAATGCAATCTCCCAACCGTGGTATAGGATAGGAATCCGCTTTTGTCACTGCATTCACCTTTTGGTAGTCCACACACAGGATGAAATTTTCCGAGCCCACTGATGGTGGGTGTGATAGGTGGCAGGTGTGGAAAATATGGTGGGACCTGCTTCATGATGGCATGAAGGCAGGTCGCAATCATCCCCTTAGCCCGCCAATGACAGGCCACGTCAGTCAGAGGGGAGCTAATTGTAATACATCAGCATATAATTAAAAGGCCACCCCGCTAGGCCCTTGGAACCCTGCCATTTTGTCCATCCACATCGGCGGGAAAGCATATCGACGTGTCTCACAACAGCATGCAGGCGATGTGTACTTGCCAGCCTTCACTTTGGGGGAAGTGAGGTAAGTGAGCAGCTGCAATCTCCACAGCTTGACTGTTGTTTACAGGCCTCAGGGGTGTCCGGGGGCAAGTGCTGGCCAGGCTCGGAGACGACCATTGTCGGTGCGTGTGCAGGGGCAGGGGCTGGTGGTGTCAAGTGCTGCCCTGGCACTGCATCCCGAGCACATGCAATCGAAGTAGGGGGCAGGGCAAGCGGGGGAAGTGTCCATGCATTAGGGATGCCTGTGTAAACTCACCATGCCTCTGCAACTGCAACAGATCAGGTGCAGCCAGAGTGATATGATTAGGGTTGGGCTCAGCCTGTCCGCCCATGCAAGCAACGTGGAGGCACCAAAGGGCCATCAAGTGCTCCATACCTTACCCTCGCAATCGCGCCCCCCACCCGCCCAGCACAGACTTAGAGTCCACCACCACTTTATTGGACTGCAGAGCAGTTGGACTGCACATGTTGTACAATCTTCTCGCCAACGCTGGCCATGTAGCAGTCACTGCTGGAGGTGCTTACAGCCCCTTGCAATCTCAGCACCCGGCTTGGACCAGTGTCCCCCATGTTGCAGGTTGACAGGGCAGCCATGCAGCGCACAGCCATCCGCGGGGTGACCAGCACTCTTTGGGAAGCATTAAGGGGCTGTCACACAGGGGCAGGAAAGGTGCTGAGTACAGCCATGATAATCACATCTTCCTCTCTCATGCTGCAGGAGGACCAAATCAGGATCATGGATCCTGGTGACCTAGCTGTATGCCTGATGACCTACAGAGACCGTAGAAGACTGAGGAGAGAGCAACTGAAGCTCCTGATTGTACAAAGGCAGGGGCAGCAACCTCATGAAGAAGGGACAGCCGAGGCTCCCACACACGCTGCCCAGGAGTGACAGTGAGCCGGTGCCTAGCAACACCCAGGGTCTATACGCCGCCTGCCACTCCTGAAGATGACTGAGAACCAGTGTCGCCAATGACTGCGCAAGTCTAGGGACCTGGTGGCTCACATCTGCCACTTACTGCAGGACGTGGCACCAAGGGGACATGGAGGGCATCCACTGCCAGCAGCTGTGCAAGTGAATGCAGCGCTAAATTTCTATGCTAGTGGCTCCTTTCAGGGCTCCACAGGTGACCTCTGTGGGGTTTTATAATCCGCCACCCACAAATGCATCATGAGGTCATGGATGCCATCTTCTCCATGGCACACAACTTCATGCATTTCGCCCAGGACTGGGACAGCCAGGATGCAAGGGCCATTGGATTCACCCGGATCTCGGGATTCCCACGGGTGCAGGGTGCAATTGATTGCACTCATATGGTGCTCGGGTCTCTGTCGCTACACTCAGTGGACTTCATCAGCCACAAGGGCTTCCACTCACTGACCGTGCAACTGGTCTGCGACCACCAGAAATGCATCCTGCAGGTGTGCTCACAGTTTCCAGGGAGTGTGCACAACAGGGAGTCACTCACAGATTCCTGCAGTCTTCTAGGGTCCACAAAGGCTGCAGGGTTGGCTCCTCAGGGACAAAGACTCCCTACAGAGGCCGTGGCTGATGACACCCGTGTAGCAGAGCGGCGCTATTATTGGGCTCATGCAGCAGCCCGTAACTTGGCGGAGCAAACCATCGGGATGCTGAAGATGTGGTTCAGGTGCCTGGACCGGTCTGGTGGAGCCCTGTAATACAGTCCGCAGAGGGTGTCATGCATCATCATCATCTGCTGCTCCCTTTACAACCTGCGCTGCAATGGGGAGAGGAGCTAGCTAAGGAGGAGATGGAGGAGCTGTACGTCTCCTCCGATGAGGAGGACGCAGATGGGTGAGGGGGTCCTCGGTGGTGACGATGACGGGGGTGAGGCTCTCGCACTGGCCAGATGAGGCAGGTGCACTTGGGAGGCCCTCATAGCTGCCAGATTTGTGGAGGATGATGACGACATACAGTGAGGTGTCCCCATATATCCTCACATCGCAGTTGTGAACGTTTGAATCCAGTCTGGCTTAAAGCAGCACCAATACCCTCTGTGAGAATGCTCCTATCATGGAGATGCAGTGGAGGCCCTAATAGTCGCTCAATCGCAGGAGAATGATGACGACATGCAGTGAGGACACTCCATAGATCCTCACTTAGCCTCTGACTCTGAACATCTGACTCCTGTCTGGCTGAGGGCAGCTCACTTGCGCTCCACGATCAGGGCCATCTCAGAGACGCAGCCATGAAACTTTAGATGCATCTGATGCTGTGTCTGCCTTCAGCACCTCAGCCCTTCAGGAGCTGGTGGACAGCATCACTGGTCACAGATGCTGGTGTGATGGTGGCCAGCCCCACCTTAAAGGTGCTGAGAGCACACAGAAAGTATGAGAGAACTCTGTGGCACCTGCCCACTACATTCTGGCATCAATGACCAGCGCTGCTGAGGTGCAGGCATCAGCAATGTTTCCAGGGAGTGTGAGGCTGGACCATCGCTGTGGTCTGAAGGCTGCACAGAGCACAGGGAAGAGGCCCTGGACTGAGACACCTGCCTTTTATCTTGTGCAGAAAGGTTTCACATCTAAGTGACATGAACACTGCTCATCTGAACAAGAAGCCATAGACAGGGAGACATTCTTAGGAGTTTATTGACAATAGTGAACAGTGTGTACAAGTGATTAACACCTGTGCAACTACTTTTACCTAACTTTCCTAACTCTGCCACTATGTCTTGGCGCTCCCCGGACATCCACAGTGGAGGTGGAGGCAGCCTGCTGACTGTGACGTCCTGTCTGTGGTGACTTTGGACGGCTGAGACTTGGTGGGCCCCGGCCTGCTTTTGGGGTCCTGCTGTGTGGCAGTGGCTCCCTCCTCGACCTGTGAAGCTGGAGCTGCCGAGGTCATAGGAAGAGGGGATTCGGATGGGCCGGACACTCCCAGAGTCACCTGGTAGGATCCTCCTCCCTCTGGGTGCCCGAGGGCTCCTGGCTGACTCTGAGTGGAAGGGTTACTGGAGTGAGATCAAGCTGCCCAGCTCCCCTCTTGTGTACACGCTGTTGAAGGCCAAATATGGCATCAGCAATGGTGTTGAGCCCCCGCAGCAGTATAGCAGTGACGTCCTGGACTAAGGTCTTCATGGCAGCCACCATCCTGCCAGTGTTGACATTGGTGTGTTGCAATGCCAGCACTATCACCTCAGCCTGAAGACGGACGGACTCCTCCATCGTGCCTTGCAATCTGAGGAGTCCAGCGGACGTCCCTTCCTGATGTTCCCGAGCTTGCCTTTGCAGGTCCAGCAACTGTGACATGACCGAGTCCAGAGGCTCGTCATCTGATTCGGACTCAGCAACATTCTGGCCTCCAGCAGTCCTCCGAGTGCTGGGGACCTGGGAAGTGCCTGCCACCGCCTGCTATGGATCAGACAGTGTGATGTGCTCACCAGATTGTGATCCTGAGGCTACTCTAAAGCTAGGTCCCACCGAGGTGTGTGTCTCTGCACTGGTGGAGGGTGTGGGTGAGCGCAGTGATGGGACTTCAGGGAAGGTGCGTCCAGTTTCCTCTTCAGAGGTTTCCTCGGGGCTTGAATGGAGGCCCTGGGTCTTGAACTCTGTTGGCTGTTTAACTGATGTGCCTGTGAAAGCAAGAAGAGATAATTAGTGCATGGCAGTGGCCTGTGAAAGAGGACACATCAATCACAGCATGATTATCTGATGGATGTTACACTGCTGGATCCTCACTTGGTAGAGCAGCGATGGCTCTGTTTTCAAATTCTGTCAGAACTTTGATCTCTGGCATCCCTCCACCTATCTGTGCCCTTTCCCTCTTATAGTGCTCCAGTTTGTCCTGCATGGATACAGATGGGGAAAGCGTATCAGGACATCTGCCGGGCCAGATGATGAGCATGCCTAGCCTGTGTGGGTGGTGAGTGGAAACATGGACGAGTTGAGGGCAATGACGGTGTTTGTGAAAGAGTGAATGGTGATGTCCCCTACCACTGGCAGTGAGAAACATAGAAAAATAGAAACTAGGAGCAGGAGTAGGCCTTTTGGCCCTTCAAGCCTGCTCCGCCATTCATTATGATCATGGCTGATCATCCAACTCAATAGCCTGCTCCCGCTTTCTCCCCTTATCCTTTGATCCCTTTCGCCCCAAGAGCTATGTCTAACTCCTTCTTGAAAACATACAATGTTTTGGCCTCAACTACTTTCTGTGGTAGCAAATTCCACAGGCTCACCACTGAAGTCCTAAATGGTCTACCCCGTATCCTCAGACTGTGATCCCTGGTTCTGGACTCCTCCACCATCGGGAACATCCTTCCTGCATCTACCCTGTCTAGTCCTGTTAGAATTTTATAGGTTTCTATGAGATCCCTCCTCATTCTTCTGAACTCCAGCGAATATAATCCTAACTGACTCAATCTCTCCTCTTGTGTCAGTCCCGCCATCCCAGGAATCAGTCTGGTAAACCTTTGCTGCACTCCCTCTATAGCAAAAACATCCTTCCTCAGATAAGGGGGCCAAAACTGCACACAATATTCCAGGTGTGGTCTCCCCAAGGCCCTGTATATTTGCAGCAAGTCATGCCTGCTCCTGTACTCGAATCCTCTGGCTATGAAGGCCAACATACCATTTGCCTTCTTTACCACCTGCTGCACCTGCATGCTTACCTTTAGCGATTGGTGTACGAGGACTCCCAGGTCTCGTTGCACATTCCCCTCTCTCAATTTATAGCCATTCAGATAATAATCTGACTTCCTGTTTTTGCTACCAAAGTGGATAACCTCACATTTATCCACATTATACTGCATCTGCCATGCATTTGCCCACTCACTCAGCTTGTCCAAATCACACTCTGCATCCTCCTCCTCACAGCTCACCCTCCCACCCAGCTTTGTATCATCTGCAAATCTGGAGATATTACATTTAGTTCCCTCATCTAAATCATTAATATATATTGTGAATAGCTGGGGTCCCAGCACCGATCCCTACGGTACCCCACTAGTCACTGCCTGCCATTCGGAAAAAGACCCATTTACTCCTACTCTTTGTTTCCTGTCTGCCAACCAGTTTTCTATCCATCTCAATACACTACCCCCAATCCCATGTGCTTTAATTTTACATGCTAATTTATGTGGGACTTTATCAAAAGCCTTCTGAAAGTCCAAATAAACCACGTCCACTGACTCCCCCTCATCAACTCTACTAGCTACATCCTCAAAAAATTCCAGTAGATTTGTCAAGCATGATTTACCTTTCATAAGTCCATGCTTGACTCTGTCCAATTCTGCCACTGTTTTCTAAGTGCTCAATCATTAAATCTTTTATAATGGACTCCAGAATTTTCCCCACCACCAACGTCAGGCTGACTGTTTTCTCTCTGCCTCCCTTTTTAAATAGTGGGGTTACATTAGCTACCCTCCAATCTGTAGGAACTGTTCCAGAGTCTATAGAATCTCGGAAGATGACCACCAATGCATCCACAATTTCTCGGGCCACTTCCTTAAGTGCTCTGGGGTGTAGATTATCAGGCCCTGGGGATTTATCGGCCTTCAATCCCATCAATTTCCCCAACATCATTTCCCTACTAATACAGATTTCTTTCAGTTCCTCCCTCTCACTAAACCCTGTGTTCCCCAACATTTCTAGCATGTTATTTGTGTCCTCCTTTTTGAAGACAGAATCAAAGTGTGTATTTAGTTAGTCAGCCATTTCTTTGTTCCCCATTATAAATTCCCCTGTTGCTGACTGTAAGGGACCAACATTTGTCTTCACCAATCTTTTTCTCTTCACATATCTATAGAAACATTTACAGTCAGTTTTATGTTCCGCACAAGCTTACTCTTGTACTCTATTTTCCCTTTCTTAATCAATCCCTTGGTCCTCCTTTGCTGAATTCTAAAGTGCCCCCAATCCTCAGGTCTCTTATTTTTTACCTGGCCAATTTGTTTGCCTCTCCCTTGGATCTAATACTATTTCTAATTTCCCTTATTAGCCATGGTTTGGCCACCTTTCCTGTTTTACTTTTGCGCCAGACAGGAATAAACAATTGAGTTGACGTTTCGAGTCCTCATGACCCTTCGGCAGAACTGAGTAAAGTTAGGAGAGGGGTGAAATATAAGCTGGTTTAAGGTTGGTGGGGGGTGGGGGGGATTGTGGGGGGGAGGGGTTGTAGGGACAAGCAAGCAGTGATAGGAGCAGATAATCAAAAGATGTCACAGACCAAAGGAACAAAGGGGTGTTAAAGGTGGTGATATTATCTAAGAAAATGTGCTAATTAAGAATGGATGGCAGGACACTCAAGGTACAGCTCTAGTGGGGTTGGGGTGGAAAGACTGACGACAGGGTATTACAGTTATAGATTTAAAAATAATGGAAATAGGTGGGAAAAGAAAAATCTATATAAATTATTGGAAAAAACAATAGGGAGGGGGAAGAAACAGGAAGGGGGTGGGGATGGTGAAGGGAGTTTAAGATCTAAAGTTGTTGAATTCAATATTCAGCCCGGAAGGCTGTAAAGTGCCTAGTCGGAAGATGAGTTGCTGTTCCTCCAGTTTGCGTTGGGCTTCACTGGAACAATGCAGCAAGCCAAGGACAGAAATGTGGGCAAGAGAGCGGGGTGGCGTGTTAAAATGGCAAGCGACAGGGAGGTTTGGGTCTTTCTTGCGGACAGACCGCAGGTGTTCTGCAAAGTGGTCGCCCAGTTTGCGTTTGGTCTCTTCAATGTAGAGGAGACCGCATTGGGAGCAACGAATGCAGTAGACTAAGTTAGGGGAAATGCAAGTGAAATGCTGCTTCACTTGAAAGGAGTGTTTGGGCCCTTGGACGGTGAGGAGAGAGGAAGTGAAGGGGCAGGTGTTGCATCTTCTATGTGGGCATGGGGAGGTGCCATAGGTGGGGGTTGAGGAGTAGGGGGTGATGGAGGAGTGGACCAGGGTGTCCCGGAGGGAACAATCCCTACGGAATGCCGCCAGGGGAGTGAAGGGAAGATGTGTTTGGTGGTGGCATCATGCTGGAGTTGGCAGAAATGGTGGAGGATCATCCTTTGAATGCGGAGGCTGGTGGGGTGATAAGTTAGGATAAGGGAGACCCTATCATGTTTCTGGGAGGGAGGAGAAGGCGTGAGGGCGAATGCGCGGGAGATGAGCCGGACACGGTTGAGGGCCCTGTCAACGACCGTGGGTGGAAAACCTCGATTAAGGAAGAAGGAAAGGTTAAGGAAGTGAGTCTCTGACTCACCCCACGTGGATTTCAACTGAAATTCCATCCCTCTTGTTTCGAACCCATCCAGGATTACAGGTATCTCCGGGACATAAAACATTTCTCAGACTGCTGTTCCCGTCGCATTCTGAGATCCACACTCAGTGCCGTGCGCCACCATATGAACACACTCGACCTCTCCCTCCAGCAGCACCGCCGCACCCTTTTACAAAGCTGCGCGTGCCCCCAGTTTCATTTTATTCTTCGTCTCATCCGACGCCTCAACAAGAAACTTTTTCTCTTTCTCTCAAGTGCTAAGGAACGCAAGCTCCAACAACTCGTCGACACCAACACCCATCTGGGACCCTCCACCCCTGCTTGTCCCTCCGTCCCCACCCCATCTTCCAATCCCAGCCCCAGCTGCGTATTCACTATACCCCCTGACCTTCCCCTCTCCGATGCTGAACGTTCAGTGCTCAGCAAAGGATTTAGTTTCATACCCTTACGCCCTCATCTCAATGAATTTCGGGCTCGGCACAATGCTGAACTCTTCTTCCGCCGTCTTCATCTCCGTGCTCACTTCTTTGGGCAGGAGTCCTCTCCCCGTTCAACGGATCCTTTTACCCACCTCCAATATTCTCCCTCCACCTGGACCCCTCCCTCTGGATTCTTACCTTCTCTTGATCTTTTCATTGAGAACTGTCGGCGTGACATTAGTCATCTCAATTTCTCTGCTCCTCTCACCCATTCTAATCTGTCTCTCTCTGAACTTACTGCACTCCGTTCTCTCAGGTCCAACCCCAACATTGTTATCAAACCCGCTGACAAGGGTGGTGCTGTTGTTGTCTGGCGCACTGACCTCTACCTCGCGGAGGCTGAGCGTCAACTCGCAGACACTTCCTCCTACCTCTCCCTGGACCATGACCCCACCACTGAACATCAAGCCATTGTTTCCAGGACTGTCACTGACCTCATCTCCTCTGGAGATCTTCCTCCCACAGCTTCCAACCTGATAGTCGCCCAAGCTTGGACGGCCCGCTTCTACCTCCTACCCAAAATCCACAAACAGAACTGTCCCAGCAGACCGATCGTGTCGGCCTGTTCCTGCCCCACGGAACTCATTTCTCATTATCGTGACTCCCTTCTCTCTCCCCTTGTCCAGTCCCTTCCCACCTACATCCGTGATTCCTCTGACACCTTACGTCACATCAACAATTTCCAGTTCCCTGGCCCCAACCGCTTCCTCTTCACCATGGACGTCCAATCCCTCTACACCTCCATCCCCCACCAGGATGGTCTGAGGGCCCTTAGCTTCTTCCTTGAACAGAGGCCCGAACAATCCCCATTCACCACTATCCTCCGTCTGGCTGAACTTGTTCTCACACTGAACAATTTCTCCTTTAACTCCTCTCACTTCCTCCAAATAAAAGGTGTGGCTATGGGTACCCACATGGGCCCCAGCTATGCCTGTTTCTTCATGGGGTATGTGGAACATTCCTTGTTCCAGTCCTACTCCGGCCCCCTCCCACAACTCTTTCTCCGGTACATCGATGATTACTTCGGTGCGGCTTCATGCTCTTGTCGGGACCTGGAAAATTTATTAATTTTGCTTCCAATCTCCACCCCTCCATCATTTTCACATGGTCCATCTCTGACACTTCCCTTCCCTTCCTTGACCTCTCTGTCTCAATTTCTGATGATAGACTGTCCACCAATATCCATTACAAGCCTACCGACTCCCACAGCTACCTTGACTACAGCTCCTCACAACCCGCTTCCTGTAAGGACTCCATCCCATTCTCTCAGTTCCTTCGCCTCAGTCGCATCTGTTCTGATGATGCTACCTTCAAAAACAGTTCCTCTGACATGTCCTCCTTCTTCCTTAACTGAGGTTTTCCACCCACTGTCGTTGACAGGGCCCTCAACCGTGTCCGGCCCATCTCCCGCGCATCCGCCCTCACGCCTTCTCCTCCCTCCCAGAAACATGATAGGGTCCCCCTTGTCCTCACTTATCACCCCATCAGCCTCAGCATTCAAAGGATCATCCTCCACCATTTCCGCCAACTCCAGCATGATGCCACCACCAAACACATCTTCCCTTCAACCCCCCTGGCGGCATTCCGTAGGGATCGTTCCTTCCGGGACACCCTGGTCCACTCCTCCATCACCCCCTACTCCTCAACCCCCACCTATGGCACCTCCCCATGCCCACATAGAAGATGCAACACCTGCCCCTTCACTTCCTCTCTCCTCACCGTCCAAGGGCCCAAACACTCCTTTCAAGTGAAGCAGCATTTCACTTGCATTTCCCCTAACTTAGTCTACTGCATTCGTTGCTCCCAATGCGGTCTCCTCTACATTGGAGAGACCAAACACAAACTGGGCGACCGCTTTGCAGAACACCTGCGGTCTGTCCGCAAGAAAGACCCAAACCTCCCTGTCGCTTGCCATTTTAACACGCCACCTTGCTCTCTTGCCCACATGTCTGTCCTTGGCTTGCTGCATTGTTCCAGTGAAGCCCAACGCAAACTGGAGGAACAGCAACTCATCTTCCGACTAGGCACTTTACAGCCTTCCGGGCTGAATATTGAATTCAACAACTTTAGATCTTAAACTCCCTCCCCCATCCCCACCCCCTTCCTGTTTCTTCCCCCTCCCTTTTGTTTTTTCCAATAATTTATATAGATTTTTCTTTTCCCACCTATTTCCATTATTTTTAAATCTATAACTGTAATACCCTGTCGTCAGTCTTTCCACCCCAACCCCACTAGAGCTGTACCTTGAGTGTCCTGCCATCCATTCTTAATTAGCACATTTTCTTAGATAATATCACCACCTTCAACACCCCTTTGTTCCTTTGGTCTGTGACATCTTTTGATTATCTGCTCCTATCACTGCTTGCTTGTCCCTACAACTACACCCCCCCAACTTCTCTCCCCCCACCCCACCCCACTCCCCCCCCCCCCACCTCCCCCCCACCCAACCTTAAACCAGCTTATATTTCATCCCTCTTCTAACTTTACTCAGTTCTGCCGAAGGGTCATGAGGACTCGAAACGTCAACTCTTTTCTTCTCCGCCGATGCTGCCAGACCTGCTGAGTTTTTCCAGGTAATTCTGTTTTTGTTTTGGATTTCCAGCATCCGCAGTAGTTTTTTGTTTTTATATATATATAGGAACAAACAATTGTTGCAGTTTACCCATGTGCTCTTTAAATGTTTGCCATTGCCTCTCCACCGTCATCCCTTTAAGTAATATTTCCCGATCCGTCATAGCCAACTTGCGCTTCGTGCCATCGTAGTTTCCTTTATTAAGATTCAGGACCCTACTCTCAGAATCAACTACGTCACTCTCCATCTTGATGAAGAATTCTATCATATTATGTTCGTTCATCCCCAAGGGGTGCGAGGTCTGCACAACTAGATTGCCAATTATTCCTTTCTCATTACACACCCAGTGTAGGATGGCCTGTTCTCTAGTTGGTTCCTCAACGTATTGGTCCAGAAAACCATCCCATATACACTCCATGAATTCCTCCTCTACAGTATTGTTACTAATTTGATTTGCCCAAACTATATGCAGATTAAAGTCACCCATAATTACTGTTGTCTCTTTATTGCATGCATCTCTAATTTCCTGTTTAATGCCATTCCCAACATCACCACTACAGTTTGGGGGTCTATATACAACCCCTACTAACGATTTTTTGCCCCTTAGTGTTTCTCAGCTCTACCCATACAGATACCACATCATTGGAGCTAATATCTTTCCTCACTATTATGTTAATTTCCTCTTTAACCAGCAACGCAACTCCACCACCTTTTCCTTTTTCTCTGTCCTTCCTAAATACTGAATACCCTGGATGTTCAGTTCCCATCCCTGGTCATCCTGCAGCCAGGCCTCCATAATCCCGAATATATCATACCTGTTTACATCTATTTGCGCGGTTAATTCATCCACTTTATTGCGAATGCTCCTCGCGTTAAGGCACAAAGCCTTAAAGTTTGTCTTTTTAACGTTACTTGTCCCGTTCCCACTATTTTTCACTAAGGCCCTGTTTGATTCTTGCCCTTGATCTCTCTGCCTATCACTTTTCTTATTCCCCTTTCTGTCTTTTGTTCTTGTCCTTGATTCCCTCTCCTCTGACTCCTTGCATAGGTCCTCATCCCCCTGCCATTTTAGTTTTAACCCTCCCCAACCACTCTAGCAAATATTCCCCCTAGGACATCAGTCCCAGTCCTGCCCAGGTGTAATCCATCCAGTTTTTATCGGTCCTACCTCCCCTAGAACCTGTCCCAATGTCCCAGGAATCTGAAACCCTCCCCCTCACACCACCTCTTCACCCATGTCTTCATCCAATATATCCTGCTATTTCTACTCTGACTAGCACATAGCATTGGTAGTAATCATGAGATCACTACCTTTGAGGTCCTACTTTTCAACTTACCTCGTAACTCCCTATATTCTGCTTTTAGGACCTCATCCCTTTTTTTACTTATGTCGTTTGTACCAATGTATACCACGACCACTGGCTGTTCACCCTACCCCTTCAGAATGTCCTGTAGCCGCTCTGAGACATCCTTGACCCTAGCACCAGGGAGGCAACATACCATCCTGGAGTCTCATTTGCTTCACAGAAATGCCTATCTATTCCTCTTACAATTGAATCCGCTATAACTATTGCATTCCCACACTTTTTACTTTCCCCTGTGCAGCAGAGCCAACTGTGGTGCAATGAATTTGGCTGTTGCTGCTTTTCCCTGAGAGGCCATTCCCCTCAACAGTATCCAAAACGGTATATTTGTTTTGCAGGGGAATAGCCACAGGAGATTCCTACAATACCTGCCTAGTCCTCTTGCTCTGGCTGGTGGTCACCCATTCCCTTCCTGTCTGTAGACTCTTAGCCTGCGGTGTGACCACCTCTCTACATGTGCTATCCACGATACTCTCCGTCTCGCGGATGCTCCACAATGTCTCCAGCTCCGAAACCGGGGCTTCCATGAGCTACAGCTGGAGACACTTCCCGCACACATGCTGGCCCCGGGCACTGGAAATGTTCCCGGCTTCCCACATAGAGCAGGAGGAGCACACAATGGCTTTGAGCTCTCCTGCCATGACTTAACCCTATAAATTAAATTAAATCTTTTGGAAGATACTTAATATCAAATAATAGCAATTACTCTAGGGCCCTTCTTCCCTGCTCCTCGTTGTTACAGAATATAGCCCTTACAAATGATGAACCACAAAGTAAGACCTTAAAAACTATAAGCAATAAAAGTAAATACTTACCCGACCGTACTCACAGTACTCAAAAGATCACCTCGTTCCCTCCTCACCGAACTCCCTCAGTCACCAAACTCCAACTTAAGCACTCTACTGCGGCCCAAAGCAGCACTCCAGTGCAGACAAAGTCAGCACTGTAAGATGGCCTGTTTTTATACTCTCTGAGTGAGGGCTCTGTTGATGTGTAATGGGGTTGTGAGTGCATGAGTTGGGAGTGATGAGAAGAGTAACTTACCTTGGCGGCACGGAGGAGATCATTCACTCTCTTGCAGCACTGGTTGGCTGTCCTCCTCTGCAGGGCATTTGCGCTGACCACCACCTCCCAAGCCAGGTTGGTGACTTTGCTGCCCATCCTGCGGCCAGAGCAAGGGTGGATAAATAATGAGGCAGGCTCGGGGTGGTACGGCATGAAAACCTGTTATTTTCATCGGCAGGTAGGACTCAATTCTACCCGCCCGCTACCACACTTAGTGCAATTCTTGGAAAATTCCACTCAAGTCTTTGTGTTTCATCTGGTTTCAGTACCATCACAATTGGTGAACTCCAGTTACTGCAACTAGACTCAATGATGTCACCTTGAAGCATGAATTCAATTTCTTTCTGTACTTGTGATAACTTTGCTGGACTTAATCTATAAGGATGTTGCCTTATTAAAGATGAATCCCCTGCACTTCGATCATGGCTAGCTAAATTTGAAACAAAAAGAAAAAATGCTGGAAAAACTCAGCTGGTCTGACAGCATCCTGCTGAGTTTTTCCAGCATTTTTTATTGTTTCAGATTTCCAGCATCCACAGTATTTTGTCTTTATCTAGCTAAAGTTGTCCTCCCATCTGATTCCCACAAATAGCTGTGTGTGACGGCAATTGCTTCTCCAAATCACTTTGACACTTGGCTGGAAGGTAACTCAATATTGGATTTAAATTTTTAAGTACCTTCTCATTATCCAATGTGATTAGAGGAAAATCAATTTCAGAATTTTTCCTTTCTACCTCTTTCTCCTTATCTACCACCATTAAAACCTCACCTTGGTCCTCTTCCCTGTCAAAGCACTTTTTAAGCATATTTACTTACACATCCCCTGCTTCTTTCTTCTATCTGGAGTATTTATTAAATAATTTACTTGACTCAATTTATTTTCAATCCTGTAAGGCCCAATAAACCTTGCCTTTAATGATTTACCCAATACTGGTAATAAAGCAAACAATTTTTCCACAGCAACAAAACTACCAGCTGTGGCTCTCCTATCTAACTTCACTTTTATCACTTGCTGTGAGATCTTTAAATGTTCCTAGCTAACTCCCATGCTCTGTTCAATCTTTCTCTGAAGTTTGATACGTAATCCAGGAGAGTAGTTTCCAAATGTTGATCGCCCAATTTCTCATGAATTAACTTTACTGGCCCCCTTACCTCATGACCATAGACTAATTCAAAAGGACTAAATCCAGTCAATGCATTAGGATCATCCCTAGTAGCAAAAAAGAATGGAACTCCCCCATCCAAATCCTGTGGATAGTCTTGACCATACACCTTCATCATGGTTTTTAAAGTTTGAGGCCATTTTTCCAAAGCCCCTTGTGAGTCAGGATGATAAGCTGTTGACTTTAAACTGTTTTAACCCCAAACTGTTCATTACTTCTTTAAACAGCTGTGATATGAAATTTGAACCCTGATCCGATTGTACTTCTTTTGGCAAACCATATCTTGTAAAAGAAAAAGTCAATTTTCCCACAATTCTCTTTGCTGTTATATTTCGTAAAGGTGTCACTTCCGGAAACCTTGTAGGCACATCCATGATTATTAGCAAATACTGATTTCCACCTTTTAGTCATACACAATCAATCATGACCCTAGTGAAAGGTTCCTCAAATGCTTGAATTGGAACAAAAGATGCTGGCTTAATCACTGCTTGTGGTTTCCCTGTCACCTGGTGTGTTCTACAGAATTCGGCTATGTCACTCCGCAATCCAGTCTAATAAAAATGTTTTTGTATTTTCATCTGTGCCTTTCTAATTTCTAAATGTCCCTCTGCTGGGACAAGAACTAAGCTTAGTATCTCATTTCTAAATCCAGATGGTATAACAATCTGATGCGCTTACATCCATTTTCCATCTGCTGAAGCTTCATATAGTTGCCACTTCCTCATTAACACCTTACCCTTAAAGTAATAACATTCTGGAATGTATTCTGCCTCTGTTTCTGAATAAGCTGTCTGATATAACTGCTTTATTCGTGGATCCTTTTGTTGTAGCTCTACCAACTGCCTTGAGCTGGACACTTCAGCTTCATTTTCTTCCATTCCCTCTTCCTGACAATCTTATCAAAGATGGTATCAGCTGATTGAACTTCAACACCTTTCCCCTGCCTTTTGACTTCCTCTTCTTCCTGTTTCAACCTGTGAGCTTGTGATCTTGTTACAACACAATCTGGAAACAATCCAGGATGCTCTTGCTGCTACACCCCTGTTGAATGCACCTCTACATGCTGCTCGACTACCATAGGCATCACCCACTTTTGTGACCCAGCTATATCATTAGCGGAACTAAATTGAATCCCCACAATGGCCAATTTTTCCACTATTCCAGCAATCACCTCACCTGTTTTCCACTTACTCTTTAAATTCACCTTCCATAATGCAACATCTCGATGAAACACCTGTTCCCACAATATTCCCTTGAACAACAAATGTCACTATCCCATAACATTAAAGATTGACTAGACCCTGTGTCTCTTAAATTTTTAATATCTTTACCTGCCCCAACCTATACACATGGAAAAACTTGCCCTTCACATACGAAATCTATAAACATTTCTGCAACGTGCTCCTCAGAACTCCCTTGGGTAAATTTTGAGCACATTCCCACTTCTTTACCTATCACTGATTCTTCCTGCTTCACCTGTGCACAAACCACTGTTTTTTTTTTCCTGTGCCTGGACTTCAGAACCTATAGTACTTTTACTTCCAGAACTTTTCTGCATTACAGTTACTATAACAGATTTTCCCCATAACTTCCAACACATTGACTTTGTGTGCTCAACTTTATTACAATGAAAACACCTCAATTTTTTTAAGTGTCACTTCTACCCTCAGCAGCTTATTTTTTAGTCTAAGAAAAATGCTTCCTGGGAATCTCCAACTGCTTCTTCCCTTCCCTGATCATCTACCTTCCTTTCACCTTCCCACTTTCTATCCTTCTCTGATTTAAAAGGGTGACAAAAAAAGGTTTAGCTCTCTGAACTAACTCAATCAACAGCTATCTCTGCTGCTTGCCTTACAGAATCAACCCTCTGTTCCTCTACATGAGGTCTCACTACTGATGGAATTGAATCTTTAAATTCTTCCAAAAGAATTGCTTCTCTAAGAACTGCATATGTTGTCTCTACATTTAATGCCCATATCCAGTCAAAATTATTTTGTTTTACTCTCTCAAACTCAGTATAAATTTTCCCAGGTGGTTCCCTTATATTCCTAAATTTCCGCCTGTATGCATGAGGAACCAACTCATATGCACTCAAAATAATCTTTTTTACAACATCATAATCCACCAACACTTCTTCTGACAGTGAAGTATAAATCTCATTAGCTTTATCCACTAATCTAGACTGTTAAAGCAATGTCCAGTTTTCTTGTGGCCATTTCATCAGCTTAGCTGTCTTCTCAAATGAAATAAAGAATACCTCGACATCCCTTTCTTTAAACTTCGGGAGGGCTTGCACAAATTTAAACCTCTCTCCATTGGGTTTTGGATTGAAGGATTTTTCATCATCAGAACCTTCCTCAGCACCTGAGATCTTTCTTTTTAAGTCCAGCTTTTTAAGTTGGTATTCCCTTTCTCCTAAACAAAAACAGAATTACCTGAAAAAACTCAGCAGGTCTGGCAGCATCGGCGGAGAAAAAATCAGTTAACGTTTCGAGCCTTCATGGCCCTTCGGCAGAAGGGCCATGAAGGTTCGAAACGTTAACTGATTTCTTCTCCGCCGATGCTGCCAGACCTGCTGAGTTTTTCCAGGTAATTCTGTTTTTGTTTTGGATTTCCAGCATCCGCAGTAGCTTTTAGCTTTTTGTTTTTCCCTTTCTCCTACCTTCTTTCCCTCTCCTCTCTTGCCAACTTTTCCTTCTGGAGGTTGAGTTTTTGCATTTCCATTTCTCTTTGGAATACTCTCTCTTTTTCTCCTTCTTTCTCTGCCTTTTCTTTTTCTGTTGCCTCTAGTTCAAGTTTTTTCATTTCCATTGCTTGTTCAAATTCAAGCTTCTTCATTTGTAACTGAACTCTCACTACTCCAGCTGTGACTTATTAGTGTCAGGTATCACTTCCAACTTGAAATACTGTGCTATCACTTCAACTATGTCTGCTTTCTTTGCCCCTACAGGTAACCTCAACTGCAACTTTTATGCCAATTCTGTTGATTTACCCTTAGATACTTTTTGTAACCCAATCAGAGCCATATCTTCTATTTCCAAAAAAGTTTTAGCCACGGATACAGCCATTTTTGCAGTCTCACAACTTTAAAATCCCTCACACCTGAATTCAGCGTGCTTCTCATACTCATAACCTTAAGATTCACCAACTGCAAACCAATCAAGGAATTTCAAATATATTCCACAAAGATGCCCCAATTTGTTCTGACGTGGCAGATGATGTGTGTCAGGTGGATCAATTCCACAAGGGAAACTTGGTCACAGTATTTATTATTGTATTTATTATTTCTAAATTCAGTGCACACGTCTCGCAATAAATACAAATGCAAAACCGTTGTGATAGCGTGACCAAGTTTCCCTTGTGGATTTTGTCAGCCTGGCACACATCATCTGCCATGTCTCATAGACTCATAGGCATTTTCAGCCCAGAAGGAGGCCATTCGGCCCATCATGTCTGTGCACGTCAACAAAGATCTGGCTACACTAATGACATTTTCCAGTGCTTGGCCCATAGCCCTGGAGACTATGACAATGTAGGTGAATATCTAAATACTTCTTAAATGTTACGAGAGTTTCTGACACAACCACCCTTTCAGGCAGTGAGTTACAGACTCCCACCACCCTGTGGGTGAAAAGGTTTCTCCTCAACTCCCCTCTTAGTTTCCTACCTTTTACCTTATGCCCCCTGGTTATTAATCCCTCTACTAATGGAAAAAGTGCCATCCTATCCACCTTATCTTTGCCCTTCAGAATCTTATGCACCTCTATCAGGTCCCCTCTCAACCTTTGCTGCTCCAAGGAAAACAACCCCAGCCTAGCCAATCTTTCCCCAGAGCTCAGACCCTCCAGCCCAGGCAGCATCCTGGTAAATCTCCTCTGTACCCTTTCCAGTGCAATCACATCCTTCCTATAATGTGGTGACCAGAACTGCACACAGTTCTCCAGCTGTGGCCTAACCAGCATTTTATACAGTTCCAGCATAACCTCCCTGCTCTTGTATTCTATGCCTCAGCTAATAAAGGCAAGTATCCCTTATACCTTCTTAACCACCTTATCCACCTGCCCTGCTACCTTCAGGGATCAGTAGAAATGCACGCCAAGGTCCCTCTGATCTTCAGTACTTTCCAGGGTTCTACCATTCATAGTGTAACCTCTTGCCTTGTTAGTCCTCCCTAAGTGCACTGGCTCATACTTTTTCGGATTGAATTCCATTTGCTACTGCTCTGCCCACCTGACCAGTCCATTGATATCCTCCTGCAGTTTATGATTATCCTCCTCACTATTTACCACCCTACTAATTTTCGTGTTGTCTTCAAACTTCTTGATCATACCCCCTACATTTAAGTCCAAATCATTTATGTACACCGCAAACAGCAAGGGCCCCTGCACCCCACTGGAAACAAACTTCCAGTCACAGAAACATCCATCTACCATCACCCTCTGCTTCCTGCCTCTCAGCCAATTTTGGGTCAAATGTGCCACTTTGCCTTGGATCCCATGGGCTTTCTTGACCAGTCTGCCATGAGGGACATTATCAAAAGTCTTGCTAAATCCCATGTAGACCACATCAAATGCATTACCCTAGTCAACACCCCTAGTTACCTCCTCAAAAAATTTTATCAAATTTGTCAAACAGGACCTTCCCTTAACAAATCCACGCTGACTATCTCGGATTAATCTGTGTCTCTCCAAGTGCAGATATATTCTGTCCCTCAGAATTCTTTCTAGTAACTTCCCAACGTCATAACAACATGAACAGGAGCATCAGCCAGAATCTTACATTCTGAAGTCTAAGTTCAGTGGAGGGCGTGGAAGTTAGAGTGATTTCTGCTAGAGGAACCAAGACCACACATGATCTTGCATATGCATTCACGAGAAGCTTGGCAATTCTGGCAGCAGGGGCAGGCAGGAATCTACTGTCCCCACTGTTACCTCATGGGGTCAAAAATCCTGACATCATATTCAAAGGGAACCCGGACAGCCATTCACTTACTGCAGGCTGGGAGCTCTGGATTCTCCACATCACAGGCAGTATATCCCAAAGCAGGCAATGCTTCCCTGCAGGTTCTCCTCTCGGCCATCCAGGGAAGGCAGGAGGTCCTGTTTCCTAGGGATTATAGCAGAAGACCCTCCTGTATGACAATGGTGGCCTGGACAGAGGTTGCAGTGGAGATTAGCACCCATGGGTCCAACAGAACTACCCAACAGTGTAAATAAAATTTGAAAGGTCTGCTGTGCTCCTCTAGAGTAAGTTGCACCGCCATTTCAAAGTAACACTCATTGGGCATCAGGCAATGTAAGTTTGTGAATACACAGGGATGTCATACAGCAGCTTGTGTTGCAGGGCTCAACAGCAGAAGGGACATGTGCAGTGAATGTGTGGCAGCCACTTCATGCTCTCAATGTTCCATCAGACATTGTACTTGTTAATCACTTATTGGGTGGGGTCAGTCGCTGACATCGGCATGCAGGCTCCTAAACTGCTCATGCACCCATTGGCCTGACAATCAATTCTTCTGTCTTTCTGCAGGACAAGAACACACACAACTGGGGGGAACTGTGCCAAGACCAAAGATGGCTTACCCAACATCAGAATCCTAACTCATTTCAAGGAGGAAGCCGTCGAGTTAGCCAGGGAGGAACAGGACCATGCCTGTGCTGAGGCGAGATAGCACTCCCCAGGAAGCCAGTGAAGATGCCCCTAGACTGTAGTTGTCAAATGTGTCGACTGAGTGAGGTATTGCTTTAATAGGTAGCCTGCTTGGGCATCCACTAACTCTTCCTTTTCTCCATTCCAGGCACCATCAAGAAAAGGGGGAGGCTGACAAGGGAGACCAGCCACTGAACCAGTCCCAACCCCACCTCTGAGGAGCATGCACCACCATGGCATTCACCTGCACCCTCCAACAGCAGAGATACATTCATCTTGGTGGGTGCACATTCAAGAGTAATCTCAGGGCCACAATCTGCTGCTGACATGGGTCCACAGCTGGTGAGGGAAGTGACTGTTGAGATCTTTGACACTCGGTGGATTGCTCAGCCTCGTGCAGATAATGAAGCTCTGGACTTGGCCCTAAGATGGAGATGCAGAGACAGCCAGGGGAGCATCAGATAGAGATGCCAGCGACCATGCACGGTCTGGACCAAAGGCTAGAAGAACCTGTCCACGTTCTGTCTGCCGTTGTGGCTCCGGCATGAGAGTGCTTGGCTTCCTCCATGGAAAGGCTGCCTTGAGACCCAGGTCCAGCAGAACGCACAGTGTTTGCTGGATATGCACCCAGACCTGCATTCTGTTGCTCTAGTCATGTGTGCAGTGCAGCAATGGCCAGGCAAGAGAGAGACAGGGCAATTCATCCTCCCTCCAGGTGCCCCTTCTACTCAAGGACTCAGGGAGGTGCCATCAGGCACCCATAGGGAGAAGGGGCGCTAGCCAGGCACCCAAGGGCTTCAACCCAGGACACTCCCAGGGTGCCCTTCCTTTCCCCTTCCCCTCTTCCAGTGACTCCATCACCTCCAGCAGGACAGGCCAAGGAGGGTGCACTTGCACCTGTGCAGGAGACCCTTAGGAGGCTTGGGCCCTCAAGCCCCAGGCCACCAGAGGTTGCCTGCCAAAGTCATCACAGTCAACAGGGCACAGCAGTCAGCAGGCTGCCTCCACCTCAGTTGTGGATGTCGGGGCTATGCCTAGGCATATAAATAGGAAAAGAAAGATAAAGAAGTTTTGAAGGCACAGTGTACAATGGTGTGCAACTTAATACATGTTCACTTGCACTGTTTGGAAGGGTCCTGGATTCCATCTTGCTGCTAGTGGTCAAAGGCTCCAACCGCTTCAACAGTCACTAGCATATAAGGATATGGAGTTTGGGCCCCCATCAGAGTCCGATAATGAACTCCCAGGGATTCACTTCCCCCACACTATCAACAGAGTGATTACTCAATAATCCCATGTGTCCATGATAAAACACGGGCCATCATTTGGAGTGGGCGGCCTGGACACACATGACTTTCCGCTCACCATGTTCTCATCTCTGAAAATGATGTTTGTACAAAGTGATCAGTGAGCTCATTACATCTCCTATTGCTGTTGCTCTATTGTGAGATGTGGGTGGATCCAAGGGGTACTCGAGGGGAGCTAAACAGACTATGTGAGTGACAAGGAAACCTGCAGATGTACTTTCAGGATTGAAAGAGTGAAGCTCTACCTTGTTTTCTTAATAATAGAAAACCAGAAGCTTCCCTATATGTTTGGAGAAAGCTGTGGACATACTGGTTGTCCTTTGGTGATCTATCATTTTGAGCTAACATGCAACTGAAAGCTGCAATAAGGAGACAATGGGCAAGTTAGCCTTGACTCCAAGAGGGATTGAGTGTAGGATTTTTTTTTATTTGTTCATGGGATGTGGGCATCACTGACTAGTCCAGTATTTATTGCCTATCCCTAATTGCCTTTGTCCTGAAAGCATTTTTAAGAGTCAGCCACATTGCTGTGAGTCACATGTAGGCCAGACCAGCAGATTTCCTTTTTATGGCAATCGATTCATGGTCATCATTAGATTAGAGGGAGGGAGGTGGGGAAGGGAGAGGGAGGAAGTGTGGAGTGATTGAGGGAGGGGGAAGGGGAGGAAGGGAGGTAGGGGGGAAAGGGAGGGAGGAAGAGGAAGGCAAGGTGGAGAGTGGGGGAAGGAAGGGGGAGAGAGGGGGAATGGGGAGGGAGGGGCGAAGGGGTTGGGAGGAAGGGAGTTGGGGGAAGGAGGGGGGAAGGGGTAGGGGAGGGAGGGAGGTGGGAAGGTGGAGGGGAAGGAGGGTGGGGGGAGGAGGATGGGGGCAGGAGGGAGGGAAGGAGGGAAGTGGAAGGGGAGGGAGGGATGAGGGAGTGGTGGAGGGAGTGGGGGAAGGGGAGGGAGGGAGAGGAGAAGTGGGAGGGAGAGAGGGAATGCGGAGGGGGGTCGGGTAGTGAGGGAAGGAGGAAGGGTGTAGGGGAGGGAGGGAGGGGGGAATAGGCAGTGAGGAATGGAGGAAGTGGGAGGGAAGGGGGAGGGAAGTGGGAAAGGGGTAGGTAGTGAGGTGGGGAAGGGGGAGTGAGGGAGGTGGTGGGAAGGGAGTGGAGGGGGAAGGGGAGGGGGAGATGTGGGGAAAGGAATGAGGAGGGTGGGGGAGGGATGGACTGAGAGGGAAGGGGAAGGGTGTGTGCAGGGATGGGAAGCAGGAGGGAGAAAGTGGGAGGGATTGAGGGAGGGGGAAGGGGAGGGAGTTAGGGTGTAGGGGAGGGTGGAAGGGGAGAGCAAGGTGGAGAGTGGGGGAAGGAAGGGAGAGAGGGGGGAATGTGGAGGGTGGGGACGAAGGGTTTGGGAGGGAGGGAGTTGGGGAAAGGAGGGGGGAAGGGGGAGGGTGGGAGGGGGGAATTTGGAGGGAGGGAGTGGGGAAGGTGGAGGGAGGGAGGGACAGAGGAAGGGCAAGGGAGGGAGGGAGGTGGGAAGGGGTGGGGGAGGGAGGGTGGTGTGAAGGAGGATGGGGGAGGGAGAGAGGGAAGGAGGGAGGGGGAAGGGGAGAGAGAGAGGGGAAGGGAGGGAGGGAGGAGGGAAGGAGGGGGAATGTGGAGGGAGAGTGGAGGGGATGGAGAGGGAGGGAAGGGGAAGGAGGGAGGGTGGGGGTGAAGGAGAGGGAGTGATGGAGGGAGTGAAGATTGTGGGAGGGAGGGAATTGTGAGGGAGGCAGGGCAGAGGGGGAAAGAAGGGAGGGAGGGGGAATGGTGGTGGGGAGGGAAGGGGGAAGGGGAGGGAGGGAGTTGGAAGGGATGGCGTGGGGAGGGACGAAGTGGGGAGGGATGGCAAAGGGGGTTGGAGGGGGAGGGAGGGTGGGGGAATTTGGAGGGAGGGAGTGGGGAAGGTGGAGGGAGGGGGGATGGTAAAGGGAAGGAGGGGAGAAGGGGGGGATGGGGGTGAGGGGTGAGTGAAGTAGGGTGGGGAGAAGGGGAGGGAGGGATAGGGAGGGAGTAGGGAAGTGGGAAGGAGGGGATGAAAGGGGAGGGAGGGAGAGAGTGGGGAGGGAGGGAGAGAGTGAGGGAGGGGGGAGGGATGAAGGAAGGGGGAGGGGAGAAGGGGGGAGGGAGGGACGGGGAAGGGGAAGGAGGGAGGGGGAATGGGGAGTGAGGGGTGGAGGAAGTGGGAGGGTGGGAGGGAAGGGGAGGGAGGTGGGAAAGGGTAGGTAGGGAGGTGGGGAAGGGGAAGTGAGGGAGAGTGGTGGGAAGCGGGAGGGAGAGGAGGAAGTGGAAGGCGGAGAGGTGGGGAAAGGAATGAGGAGAGTGGGGGAGGGATGGATTGAGGGGGAATGGGGAGGGGTGTGTGCAGTGATGGGAAGTGGAGAGAGGGAGGTGGGGAAGGAGAAAGGGGGGAGGGATTGAGGAAGGGGGAGGGAGGGAGTTAGGGTGTAGGGGAGGGTGGAAGGGGAGAGCAAAGTGGAGAGTGGGGGAAGGAAGGGAGAGAGGGGGGGAATGTGGAGGGAGGGGACATAGGGTTTGGGAGGGAGGGAGTTGGGGGAAGGAGGGGGGAAGGGGGAGGGAGGGGGAATTTTGAGGGAGGGGGTGGGGAAGGTGGAGGGAGGGAGGGACAGAGGAAGGGGAAGGGAGGGAGGGAGTTGGGAAGGGGTGGGGGAGGGAGGGCAGTGTGAAGGAGGATGGGGAGGGAGAGAGGGAAGGAGGGAGGGGTAAGGGGAGAGAGGGAGAGGGGAAGGGAGGGAGGGAGGAGGGAGTGAGGGAAGGAGGGGAAATGGGGAGGGAGGGAAGGGGAAGGAGGGAGGCTAGGGGTGAAGGGGAGGGAGTGAAGGGTGTGGGAGGGAGGGAATTGGGAGGGAGGCAGGGCAGAGGGGGGAAAGAAGGGAGGGAGGGGGAATGGTGGTGGGGAGGGAATTGGGAAGGGGAGGGAGGGAGTTGAAGGGATGGTGTGGGGAGGGACAAAGTGGGGAGGGAGAGGCGAAGGGGGATGGAGGGGGAGGGTGGGTGGGGGGAATTTGGAGGGAGGGAGTGGGGAAGGTGGAGGGAGGGAGGGAGGGAGGACGGTGGAGGGAAGAGGGATGGTAGAGGTTGGGAGGGGAGAAGGGGGAGGGGAAAGGGAGGGAGGTATGAGTGAAGTAGGGTGGGGAGAAGGGGAGGGAGGGATGGGGAGGGAGTGGGGAAGTGGGAAGGAGGGGTTGAAAGGGGAGGGGGGAGAGCGTGAGTGAGAGGGAGGGGAGAAGGGGGGAGGGAGGGACAGGGAAGAAAAAGGAGGGAGGGGGGAATGGGGAGTGAGGGATGGAGGAAGTGGGAGGGAGGGTGGGAGGGAAGGGGAGGGAGGCAGGAAAGGGGTAGGTAGGGAGGTGGGGAAGGGGGAGTGTCGGGGGTGGTGGGAAGGGGAGGAGGAAGGGGAAGGGGAGAGGTTGGGAAAGGAATGGGGAGAGTGGGAGAGGGATGGATTGAGGGTGAATGGGGAGGGGTGTGTGCAGGGATGGGAAGCGGGAGGGAGGGAGTTGGGGGATGGAGAAAGGGGGAGGGATTGAGGGAGGGGGAAGGGGAGGGAGGGAGTTATGGTGTAGGGGAGGGTGGAAGGGGAGAGCAAGGTGGAGAGTGGGGAAGGAAGGGAGAGAGGGGGGAATGTGGAGGGTGGGGATGAAGGGTTTGGGAGGGAGGGAGTTGGGGAAAGGAGGGGGGAAGGGGGAGGTGTTGGGGAGGGGGGAAGTGGGAGCGGGGGTGTGGAATTTGAATGGAGGGAGTGGGGAAGGTGGAGGGAGGAAGGGAGGGATGGAGGGAGAGATGGGGAAGGGGGAGGGAGGTGGGAAGGGGTGGGGAGGGACGGAGGGGGGTAGTTGGAGGGGGTAGGGAAGGTAGTATGAAGGAGGATGGGGAGGGAGAGAATGAAGGAGGGAGAGGGGAATGGGAGGGAGGGGGGTTGGGGGAGAGGGGGGAGGGAGGGAGGGAGGTGGAATATGGAAGGAGAGTGGAGGGGATGGGGAGGGAAGGGGAGGGAGGGAGGGTGGGGGTGAATGGGAGGGAGTGATGGAGGGTGTGGGAGGGAGGGCAGGGAGGGGGGAAGGGGAGCAAAGGAGGGAAGGGGCAGGGAGGGAGGGTGGGGGTGAAGGGGAGGGAGTGATGGAGGGAGTGAAGGGTGTGGGAGGGAGGGGGAAGTGGAGGGAAGGAGGGAGGGAGAAGGGGAGGGAGGTAGTGGGGAAGGGGGAAGGAGGGTGGGAGGGTATAGTGGTGGGTGAGGGAAGGGGAGGGAGGGAGTTGGGAGGGTGGAAGTGGGGAGGGAGTGACAAAGGGGGATGTAGGGGTAGGGGGGAAGTGGGAGGGAGGGACATGGGAATTTGGAGGGTGGGAGTGAGGAAGGTGGAGGGAGGGAGAGAGGTTTGATGGCAGAGGGATGGGGTGGGAGGGGGGATGTTAGAGGGAGGGAGGGGGAAGGGGAAGGAGGGTGGGTGGAGGGAGGGAGATGGAAGGGGTGGGAGGGAGTGAAGTTGGGTGGGGAGTAAAGGGAGGGAGGGATAGGGAGGGAGTGGGGAAGTGGGAGGGAAGGGTTGAAGGGGAAGGTGGTGGGAGGGGGGAATGTGGAGGGAGGGAGGCGGGGATGGCAAGGGAGGGGGTGTAGGGGAAGGGAGGGGCTGGGAGGGGGAAGGTGAAGGGACGATGGGAGGGTGGTTGGAGGGAGCAAGGGAGGGGGGCTGGCGGATGGAGGAAGGGGGGATGGTGGAGAGAAGGAGGGAGGGTGTGAAGTGGAGGGAGGGAGGGAGGGAGAGAAGGTGGAGGGAGGGTTGGATGGGGTGCAGGGGAGAGAGGGAATGGGGATGGAGGGATGGATCGGGAACGGTGACGGAGGTGGAGAGGGGTGTAGGGAGAGGGATGGATGGAGGGAGGGGTTCAGTGAGTGCGGAAGGGAGCTAGGGAGGGAAGGGGAGGGAGGGAGGCAGGGGGAAGTGGGAGGGAGGGAAGGGGAGGGAAATGGGAGGGATGGGGAGGGAAGGGGAGGGAAGTGGGAGGGAGGGAGGGGAAGGGGAGGGGAAGTTGTAGGAAGGGAGAAGGGAGGGGAAGGGGAGTGAGCAATGGTGGTAGTGAGTGGAAGGGGAAGGGAGAGAGGGATGGGTGGGTTGGGTGGGAGGGTGGAGGGGCAGGGAGGGAAGGGGAGAAGGTGGGAAAGGGGTAGTGGGGGTGAAGTGTGAGGGAGGGGAAGGGTGAGGGAGCAAGGTGGAGCTGGAGGGAGTGAAGGGGGAAGGAGTGAGGGGGAAGGGGAGGGAGTGAGGGGGAAGGGGAGGGAGCAAAGAGGAAGTGGGGGTAGGGAGCGGGGGAAGGGGTGGGAGTGACAGAGGAGGAATGGAGTGGGAGTGGGGAAGGATGATGGAGGGGGTAGGGAGGCAAGTTGGTAGTAGGGGAAAGGTGTAGGAGAAGGGTTGGGGGGGAAGGATGAGGGGGGGTAGGGGGAGGGTGCGAGGTGTAAGAGGGAGGGAGCGAGGGGGAATGGGGAGGGAGGGGTGGGTGAATGTGGAGGGAGGGAGGGAGGAAGGGAAGGAGAATGAAAAGGGTGGGAAGGGTGAATGGGGAGGGAGGGAGGAAGGGGGAGGGTGGGAAGGGGACAGAGGGAGGGGGTGGAGGGGATAGGGGTAGTAGGAAAAGGGGTAGTAGGGGTAAGGGTAGCAAGGGGGAAGTGCGAGGGAGCGAGGGGGGAAATGGGAGGGAGCAAGGGTGGAGGGAGGGGGTAGTGGGAAGGTGGAGGAAGGGGAAGGTGGAGGGAGGGGGTAAGGGAGGGATGGTGGGGAATGAGGGGGGAATGGGTAGGGAGGGGGAAGGGGATGGAGGGTGGAAGGGGAGAGAGGGGGAGGCAGATGGAGGGGGAAGGGGAGGGAGGGGATAGGGATGAAGGGGGTAGGGGGTAGCAGGGAAGGGGTTGGGGCAAGGGGGAGGGAGTGAGGATGCGAAGGGGGAGGTAGTGAAGGGGGAAGGGGAGGGATCAAGGGGGAAGGGGAAGGGTGTGATGTGGGAGGGGGAAGGGAGTCATGGGGGAGGGAGGGGGTGAGGAAAAGGCGGGTAGGGAGGGGGGAAAAGGTGCAGGGGATGGAGGGAGGGGGAAGGGGAGGGAGTGAGGGAAGGGGAGGGAGAGAGGGGGAACAGGGAGCAAGGTGGGAAGGGGAAGTGGAGGGGGGAAGGGGAGGGAGGAGGGAGTGGGGTTATGGAGGGGGGATGGGGGAATGGGGAGGGAGGGGGAGCAGCGAAGGGGGAGGGAGGGAGGAATGGGGAGGGGGGAGGGATGGAGGGGGAAGGGGGAGTGTGGGAGGGGGAAGGGGGAAGGAGGGAGGGAGAAGGATGAGGGAAGGGGTAACAAGGGGAGGGAAGGAGGGGGAAGGGTCCAAGGGGGAGGGAGTGGGTAGGGTGAGGGTGGGCAGAAAAGGGAGCAAGCGAGGGGGGAAGGGGAGGGATGGAAGCAGGAAGGGGAGGGTGTGAGGTGGGAAGGGGCGGTAGTGAGGGGGAGGGAGGTAGGGGGAAGGGGTAGGGAGGGCTGAAGGGGGAGGGAGGGAGTGGGGAATGGGAGGGAGTGAGGGGGAAGGGGAGGGAAGTTGTAGGAAGGGAGAAGGGAGGGGAAGGGGGAGTGAGGGATGCTGATAGTGAGGGGAAGGGGAGGGAGGGGGTAGGAAGGTGAAGGGTAGGGAGGGAGTGTTGAAGGAGAGGGAGGGTAGGATGGGGGTAATGTGCAGTGGGGGGGAAGGGGGAGGTAGGGGGTAGGTGGGAAGGGGATGGGGGAGAAAAGGTGTGGGGGTGAAAAGTGGTAGGGGGTGAAAGAGGAGGGAGGGGGAAGGGGAGGGAGTGAGTGGGGAGGGTGAGGGAGAGAAGGGGTAGGGGCACGGAGCGAGTTTGGGAAAGGGCAAGGAGCAAGGAGCGGGGAAGGGGGAAGGAGTGAGGGGCGGGGAAGGGGAAGGAGCGAGGGGGGAGGGAAGGGGTGGGGAGAGGCAGGTAGGGAGGGGAAAGGGTGCAGGGGATGGAGGAGGGGGAAGGGGAGGGAGCGAGGGGAGGTGGGAAGGGGGAGCGAGGTGGGAAGAGGGGAAGGGTGAGGGAGAGAGTTGGGGTAGGGAGTGACGGGGAAGGGGAGGGAGGAATGGTGAGGGAGAGGGAGGGATGGAGGGAGAGGAGGGAGTGTGGGAGGGGGAAGGGGAAGGAGGAAGCGGGGAAGGGGGAGGGGTGTGGGGAGGGTGGGCAGAATGGAGAGCGAGTGAGGCGGGAAGGGGAGGGAGTGAGGCGGAAAGGGGGATGGAGCGAGGGGGAGGGAGATAGGGGTGAAGGGGTAGGGAGGGGCGAAGGGGAGGGAGGGAGCAGGGAACGGGATGGAAGGGGAAGTGGGAGGGAGGGATGTGGTAGTGAGGGTACCGAGGCATGGAGTGAGGGTGGGAAGGGCAAAGTGGGAGGGGCGGGGAAGGGTTCAGGGGGACAGAGGGAGGGGGGATGGAGCGAAGGACGGGGTAAGGGGAGGGAGGGTGGAGGGAACGGGGAGGGAGGGGGAGGGCTGAAAGGGAGGGACGGAGAAAAGGGGAATGGGGAGTGAGGGAGGGGGAGGGAAGGAGGGAGGGGGCAGGGTGAGGGATCATGTAGGGGAGGGGTGGTGAGGGTGGGCAGAATGGGGTGTGAGCAAGTGGGAAGGGGAGGGAGCGATGCAGGAAGGGGAGGGAGCGAGGTGGAGGGAGGTAGTGGGGAAGGGATAGGGAGGGGCTAAGGGGGAGGGATGGAGCGGGGAATGGGATGGAGCGAGGGTGGGATGGAGGTAATGGGGAGAGGGGGAAAAGTGGGAGGTAGTGGGTAGGAGGAAGGGGGTAGGGGAGAAAAGGGGTGGGGGTGAAGGGGGGAGGGAGGGGGAAGGGGAGGGAGCGAGGGGGTAGGGGCACTGAGCGAGGGTGGGAAGGGGCAAGGAACATGGGGCAGGGAAGGGGGAAGGAGCGGGGAAGGGGAGAAGGGAGAGGGAGGGAGGGGAAGAGGGTGGGAGGGATGGGGGAATGGGGAGGGGTGAATGGGAGGGAGGGAGGACTGGGGAAGGGGGTGTGAGGAAGGGGGAGGGGAAGGAGGAATTTGGGAGGGGAAAGGGGAAGGAGGGAGGGGAAAGGGGAAGGAGGGAGGGGAGGGGAAGGGGAAAGGGGAGGGAGGGGAGGGGAAGGGGAAGGAGGAAGGAGGGGGGGGAAGGGTGAGGGAAGGGGGAAGTGGGAGGGAGGGGGGGAGGGACGAATGGTTGAAGGGGGAGGGAGGGGATGGGGAGGGTCTGCAGAAGGGGGAGCGAGTGAGGGGGGAAGGGGTGGGAGCGAGGCATGAAGTGGTAGGTAGGGGTGAAGGGGGAGGGAGGGAATGGGGAAAGGGATGGAGCGAGGGGGAAGGGGAGGGGAAGTTGTAGGGAGGGAGAAGTGAGGGGAAGTGGGAGGGAGGAATGGTGGTAGTGAGGTGAAGGAGGAGGGAGGGGGTAGGGAGGTGATGTGGAGGGAGGGTCGAAGGGAGAGGGAGGGTGGAATGGGGAGTGGGGGGGAAAGGGTAGGTAGTGGGAAGGGGGTAGTGGGGAAAAGGGGTGGGGTGAAAAGCGGTAGGGGGGGTGAAGGGGAGGGAGCGATGGGGGAGGGAGAGGGAGCGAGCTGGGTAGCGGCACAGAGCGAGGGTGGGAAGGGCATGGAGCGAGGGGTGGGGAAGGGGCAAGGAGCGAGGGGTGGGGAAGGGGGAAGGAACGAGGGGTGAAGGGGGAGGGAGCAAGGCAGGGGGAACGTTGAGGGTTGGAGGTGGGTTGTGGAGGCAGCAAGGGGGGAAGGGGGAGGGAGCAATGTAGGGGGGTGGAGGGAGGGGTGGGGGAATGTGGGTAGGGAGGGGTGATGGGTGCAGGGGATGGAGGGAGGGGGAAGGGGAGGGAGCGATGGGGGAGGGAGAGGAAGTGAGGGTGGTAGGGGCACGGAGCGAGGGTAGGAAGGGCAAGGAGCGAGGTGGGGAAGGGGCAAGGAGCGAGGGGCGGGCAAGGGGGAAGGAATGACAGGGCGAAGGGGGAGGGAGCAAGGCAGGGGGAAGGATGAGGGAGGGGGAGGTGGAGGCAGCAAGGGGGGAAGGGGAGGGAGCAATGTGGGAGGGGGAAATGAGTGGGCGGTAGGGAGGGGGTGGGGGGAAGGTGGGTAGGGAGGGGCAAAAGGGTGCAGGGGTTGGAGGGAGGGGGAAGGGGAGGGAATGAGGGTGGGATGGGGTAATGGGGAGTGGGGGATAGTGGGAGGTAGGGTTAAGGGGGTAGGGGAGAAAAGCGGTAGTGGGTGAAGGGGGAGGGAGGGGGAAGGGGAGGGAGCGAGGGGGGTAGGGGCACTGAGCAAGGGTGGGAAGGGGCAAGGAATGAGGGGCAGTGAAGGGGGAAGGAGCAAGGAGCTGGGAAGGGGAGAAGGGAGAGGGAGGAAAGGGGAAGGGAGCGGGAGGGATGGGGGAATGGGTAGGCGCGAAGGGGAGGGAGGGCAGACTGGGGTGGGGGGAGTGAGGAAGTGGGAGGGAGGGAAGGACGGAGGGGGGAAGGGGGAGTTTGGGAAGGGGAAGGAGGGAGGGGGAAGTGGGGAAGGGGGAGGGAGGAGAAGGGAGGAAATGTTGAAGAGGGAGGGTCTGTAGAAGGGGGAGCGAGTGAGGGGGGAAGGGGGAGGGAGCGAGGTGGGAGGGGGAAGGAGCGAGGTGGAGGGAGGTAGTGGTGAAGTGGTAGAGAGGGAGAAGGGGGAGGGAGGGAGCAGAGAATGGGATGGAGCAAGGGGGGAAGGGGAGGGGAAGATGTAGGGAGGGAGCAGGGAGGGGAAGGGGAGGGAGGGATGGTGGTAGTGAGGGGAAGGAGGAGGGAGGGGGTAGGGAGGTGAAGGGGAGGGAGGGAGGGTCGAAGGGAGATGGATGGGGTAATGGGGAGTGGGTGTGAAAGGGGAAGGTAGGGGGGAAAGGGTGGAGGGGAAAAGGAGTGGGGGTGAAAAGCGGTAGGGGGGTGAAGAGGATGGGATGGGGGAAGGGGAGGGAGCAAGGGTGGGAAGGAGCAAGGAGGGAGGGATGGGGTAAGGGGGAGGGAGGGAGGGAGGGGGAATGGGGAGTGAGGTGGGAAGGGAAAGTGGGAGAGTTGGGGTAGGGAGGGAGGGGAAGGGGAGGGAGGAGGAGGGGTGAAGTGGGAGAGAGGGAGGAAAGGGGAGGGGGGAGTGAGGGAGGGGGAGCGAAGGAGGGAAGGGGAAGGGATTGGGTAGGGGAGGGGTGGGGGGTTGGGCAGAATGGGGTGCGAGCGAAGGGAGAAGGGGAGGGAGCGATGCGGGAAGGGGGTGAGACAGAGGTGGAGGGAGGTAGGTGGAAGGGATCGGGTGGGGCCAAGGGGGAGGGAGGAAGCGGGAATGGGATGGAGCAAGGGTGGGAAGGGGTAATCAGGAGGGGGGGGAAAGTGGGAGGTAGGGGGGAAGGGAGAAAAGGGCTGGGGGTGAAAAGCGGTAGGGGGTGAAGGGGGAGGGTGCGAGTTAGGTGAAGGGGAGGGAGCGATGTGGAAAGGGGAAGGGAGCGAGGGGGGAGGGAGGGGGTGGGGGATGGCAGGTAGGGAGGGGGAAAGGGTGCAGGGGACAGAGGGAGGGAGGGTAAGGGTGCGAGGGAGGGGGGAAGGTGGAGGGAGGGAGAGGGGAATGGGGAGCAAGGTGGGAAGGGGGAAGGGGGGAGGGAGGGAGGGGGAAAGGGGGAGGGAGGGAGTAGGCTTAGGGGCACGGAGCTAGTGTGGGAAGGGGCATGGAGCAAGGGGTGGGGAAGGAGCGAGGGGTGGGGAATGGGGAAGGGGGAGAGAGGGAGGGAGGGGAAAGGACGTAGGGTCGAAGGGGGAGTGAGGGGGTAGGGATGAAGCTGGAGGGAGGGGCACAGAGCGAGAGTGGGAAAGGGCACGGAGCAAGGAGTGGGGAAGGGGGGTGGGGAGAAGGGGGAGGGAGGGAGGGGGAAGGGGGCGGTAGGGATGGGGGAATGAGGAGGGGTGAACGTGAGGGATGGAGGAATGGGGAGGGGCGAAGGAGAGGGATGGTGGAATGGGAAGGAGGGAGGGAGGAAGGGGGAGGGAGGGGGAAGGGGTAGTGTGGGAGGGGAAGGAGAAGGAGGGAGGGGGAAGGATGAGGGAAGGGGAAGTGCAGAAGGGGGAGGGAGGGGAAGGGAGGAAGGGTTGAAGGGGAGGGAGGGGGGTGGGTCTGCGGAAGGGGTAGTGAGCGAGTGGGGCAAGGGGGAGGGAGTGAGTCGGGAGGGGGAGGGAGGTAGGGGTGAAGGGGTAGGGAGGGTCGAAGGGGAGGGAGGGAGCAGGGAATGGGATGGAGCGGGGGAGAAGAGGAGGGGCTGTTGTAGGGAGGGGAAGGGGAGGAAGGGACAGTGGTAGTGAGGGGAAAGAGGAGGGAGGGAGGTGAAGGGGAGGGAGGGTTGAAGGAGAGGGAGGGTGGGATGGATTGGGAGGGAAAGGGGAGGTAGGGGGTAGGGGGGAAAAGGGGTGGGGTGAAAAGCAGTAGGGGGTGAAGAGGAGGGAGGGGGAAGGTGAGGGGGTGGGGCACGGAGCGAGGGTGGGAAGGGCAAGGAGTGAGCGGGGGGGAAGGGGGAAGGAGTGAGGGGTGGGGAAGGGGAAGGAATGAGGGGGCGACGGGGGAGTGAGCAAGGTAGGGGGAAGGGTGAGGGAGGGAGTGGGGAGGTGGAGGCAGCAAGGGAGCGATGTGGGAAGGGGAGGGAGGGAGTGGAGTGAGGGGCATGGAGCAAGTGTGGGAAGGGGCACGGAGCAAGGGGCAGGGATGGGGGATGTGGGGAAGGGGGAGGGAGGGAGGGGAAATGAGGAAGGATCTAAGGGGTAGGGAGGCGGTGGGGGGAAGGCGGGTAGGGAGTGGGGAAAGGGTGCAGGGGGATGGAGGTAGTGGGGAACGGGGAGGGAGCGAGGGAGGGGAAAGGGGGAGGGAAGGGGAGTGGGGAAGGGGGAGGGAGTGGGGGAGGGAGGGAGGGAGGGAGGGAGGAGGGAGAAATGGGGGAATGGGGAGGAATAGGAGGGGGGAGTGCGGGAGTGGGTGGGAGGGAAGGAGGAAGGGGGTTGGTGGTAGGGGGAAGGAGGGAGGGGGAAGGGCGAGGGAAGAGGGGAGGGGGAGGGTGAAGAGGCAAAGGTTCGAAGTGGGAGGGAGGGGATAGGGGAGGGCTGGGAGACAGTTGGCAGAATGGGGAGCGAGCGAGGGGGGAAGGTGGAGGGAGTGATGTAGTTGGAGGTGGGGGAAGGGGTAGGGTGGGGCAAATGGGGAGGGAGGGAGCCAGGAACGGGAGGGAGTGAGAAGTGAAGGGGAAGGGAAGTTGTAGGGAGGGGAAGGGGAGGGAGGGACGGTGGTAGTGAGGGGAAGGGGGAGGTAGGGAGGGTCGAAGGGAGAGGGAGGGTGGGATGGGGTAATGGGGAGTGGGGGGGAGGGGGTGGGAAAGGGGTGGGGGTTAAAAGCGGTAGGGGAGTGAAGGGGAGGGATGGGGAGGGAAGGAAGTGAGGGGGAGGGGGCACAGAGCGAGGGTGTGAAGGGCAGGGAAGGAGCGAGGACCGAGGGGGGGAAAGAGGAAGGGGGTGAAGGGGGAGGCAGCGAGGTAGGGGGAAGGGTGAAGGAGGGAGGGAGGAAGGTGGAGGGAGCAATGGGGGAAGGGGAGGGAGGGTGGGAGCAAGGGGAGAAGGGGAGGGAGGGCGGAAGCAGTGGAAATGGATGGGGGAGGGGTGAGGGAGGAGGGAGCGAGGGGGTAGGGGGGGAGCGAGGTGGGGGAAGGGGAGGAATGGCTAGTGGAAGAGGGAGGGAGGGGTGGAAGCGGAGGTAGCGAGGGGGAAGGGGTGGGGGGAGGGGGAAGGGGAAGGGGTGGGAGGGGGGAAGGGTGAGGGAGGGAGGTTGAGGAGGGAGGAAGTGGGAAGGGGAAGGGAGGGAGTGGGGGAAGGGGTGGAAGTGGGGAAGGTGGAAAAGTGGTAGTGGGGGTGAAGGCTGAGGGAAGGGAAGGGTGAGGGAGTGAGGGGGAGCTGGATGGAGTGAGGGGGAAGTGGAGGGAGTGAGGGGGAAGGGGAAGGGAGCGAGGGGGAGGGAGCGAGGGGGAAGTGGGAGTGAGGGAGAGGGGGAAAGGGTCAGGGAGGGGATAGTGGGGTAAGGGGAGGGAGTGAGGATGCGGGGGAAGGGAGTGGGAAAGGGGGATGGAGGGAAGTGGGTAGTGGGGGAAGGGTGAGGGGGAAGGGGGAGGGTGTGAAGTGTGAGGGGGAGAGAGCAAGGGGGAAGGTGAGGGAATGAGAGGGTGAAGGGCAAATGAGTGAGTGGCAGAAGGGGGAGGAAGGGGATGGGGTGAAGGGGAGGGATGGAGGGAGAAATGGGGAATGGGAGTGAGGGAGGGGCAGGGGGAAGGGGAATGTGGGAAGGGGAAGGAGGGAGGGGTAAGTGTGAAGGAAGGGGGAAGTGGGGAATGGGGAGGAGGGAAGGGAAGGGGCGAAGGGCAAGGAAGGGGTTAGGGGAGGGTTGGGAGGAGGGTGGGCAGAATGGGGAGCGAGTGAGGGGGAAGGGGAGGAGGTGAGGCAGGAAGGGTGAGGGAGTGAGGTGGAGGGAGGTAGGGGGAAGGGGTAGGGAGGGAGGAAGGGGGTGGGAGGGAGCATGGAATGGGAGGGAGCAAGGGGGAAAGGGAGGGTAAGTTGTAGGGAGCGGGAGGGGAGGGGAAGTGGGAGGGAGGGACAGCGGTAGTGTGGGGAAGCGGGAGGTAGGTTGGTTCGAAGGGGGAGGAAGGGTGGAATGGGGTAATGGGGAGTGGGGGTGAAAGGGGGAGGTTGGGGGTGGGGGGAAGGGGGTAGGGAGAAAAGGGGTGGGGGTGAAAAGCGGTAGGGGAGTGAAGGGGAGGGAGGGGTAAGGGGAGGGAGTAAGGGGGAGGAGGAGGGAGCAAGGAGGGGTAGGGGCTCAGAGTGAGGGTGGGAAGGGAAAATGAGCATGGGGTGGGGAAGGGGAAAGGTGGGGGAGGAAGGGAAGGGGTTGTGGGGTAAAGGTTTAGGGGGAAGGGTGAGGGAGGGGGAAGGGGGAGTGTGCAAAGTGAGAGGGTGAGGGAGCGAGGGGGCAAGTGGAGGGAATGAGGGGGTGAAGGGCGAAGGAGCTGGAGGGAAGGGGAGGGTGGGGGGAAGGGGGAGGGTGAAGGGTGGGAAGGGCGAATGGGGAGGGAGGAATGGGGAGGGGGGAGAGCGAGGGGGTTAGGGGCACGGAGTGAGGGTGGGAAAGGGCAAGGAGCAAGGGGCGGGGAAGGGGAAGGAGCAATGTGGGAAGGGGAAGGGAGGGAGTGCGGGAAGGGGAGGGAGGGGGGAAGGTGGGAATGCGGTAGCGGGGGCGAAGGCTGAGGTAGGGGAAGGGTGAGGAAGTGAGGGGAGCTGGAGGGAGCGAGGGAGAAGTGGAGGGAGTGAGGGGGAAGGGGAAGTGGGAGGGAGGGAGCGGGGAAGGGGTGGGAGTTGGGGAAGGGAATGGGAGTGGGGAAGGGAAATAGAGGGGGTAGAAAGGGAAGTGAGTAGTGGGGTAAAGGTTTAGGGGGAAGGGTGAGTGAGGGGGAAGGGAGAGGGTGTGAAGTGTGAGGGGGAGGGAGCGAGGGGGAAGGCGAGGGACTGAGGGGGTGAAAGGCAAAGGAGTGAGGGGGAAGGGAGGGGGAAGTGGGAACGTGGGAAAGGGAGGGAGGGGGAAGTGGCGGTTTGGGGGGAGGGAGGGAGATAAGGGGGAATGGAAGGGAGTGATGGAGGAGGGAGGGGTTAGGGGGATAGGGCGAGGGGGAAACGTGTTGTTGTGGTAGGGGTAGCGAGAGGGGTGGGGAGGGAGCAAGGGGGGAAAGAGGAGGGAGCGAGGTGGGAGGGAGCGGGTAGGGATGTTGAGGGAGGGGGATGTGGGGGAAAGTAGAGGGAGGGGCTAGGGGTGGGATAGTGGGGGAGGGTGGGAGGGGGGAAGGGAGAGCAAGGTGGGAAGGGGAGTGGGGAAGGGGGAGGGAGGGAGTGTGGGTAGGGAGGGGGGAGGGAAGGAGGAGGGAGAAATTGGGGAATGGGGAGGAAGTGGGGTAGGAATGGGAGGGGGTGTGGGAGGGGGAGGGGGAAGGGGCGAAGGTTCAAAGGGGGAGGGAGGGGATGGGGAGGGCTGGAGGAGGGTGGGAAGAATGGGGAGCGAGCGAAGGGAGGTAGGTGGAATGGGTAGGGGGGGCAAAGGGGGAGCGAGGGAACGGAGAACGGGAGGGAGCGAGGGGTGAAGGGGAGGGGAGGTTGTAGGGAGTGTGAAGGGAGAGGAAGGGGAGGGAGGGATGGTGGTAGTGAGGGGAAGGGGAGGTAAGATGGGTCGAAGGGAGAGGGAGAGTGTGATGGGGGTAATGGGGAATGGGGGAGGCGGAAAAGGGGTGGGGTGAAAAGCGGTAGGGGAATGAAGGGGGAGGGAGGGGAAGGGGAGGGAGCGAGAGGGAAGGGGAGGGACCGAGGTGGGGGAAGGAGACGGATGGCTAGAGGGTGAGGGAGGGAGGGGTGGAAGGGGAGGTAGCGAGGGAGGAAGGGGTGGGGGGGAGGGGGGAAGGGGAAGGGGTGGAAGGGAGCGGGGAAGGGGAAGTGAGGGTGGTTGAGGAGGGAGGGAGTAGGAAGAGGAAAGGAGGGAGTGAGGGAAGGGGGTGGGAGGGGGGAAGGTGGAAAAGTGGTAGCTGGGCGAAGGCTGAGGCAGGGGAAGGGTGAGGGAGTGAGGGGGAGCTGGAGGGAGTGAGGGGGAAGGGGTGGGAGTGAGGGGGAAGGGGAAGGAAGGGAGAGGGGGAAAGGGTGAGGGAGGGGGTAGTGCTGGAAGAGGAGGGAGTGAGGGTGCGGGAGGAGGGAGTGGGAGTGGGGAAGGGGATGGAGGGGGAGGGAGAGAAGTGGGTAGTGGGGTAAAGCTTTAGGGGGGAAGGGTGAGGGAGGGGAAGGGAGAGGGTGTGAAGTGTGAGAGGGAGGGAGCAAGGGGGAAGGGGAGGGGGTGAAGGGCGAAGGAGCGGGAGGGGAAGAGGGAGGGAGGGGATGGGTCGAAGGGTGAGCGACGGAGGGAGGAATGGGGATGGGGGAGTGAGGGAGGGGAGCAAGGGGTATGTGGGAGGGGAAGGGGAGGAGGGAGGGGGAAGGGGCGAAGGGCAAGGAAGGGGGCAAGGGAGGGCGTAGTGGAGGGTGGGCAGAACGGGGAATGAGCGAGTGGGGAAGGGGAGGAAGTGAGGCAGGAAGTGTGAGGGAGTGAGGGGAGAAGTAGGGGGAGGGAAGTAGGGGGAAGTGGGAGGGAGGGAGTGGGGAACGGGAGGGAGTGAGGGGGAAGGGGAGGAGAAGGGGGAGGGAAGGACCGTGGTAGTGTGGGGAATGGGGAGGTAGGGAGGGTCGAAGGGAGAGGAACGGTGGGATGGGGTAATGGGGAGTGAGGGCAAAGGGGGAGGTAGGAGGTGTGGGGAAGGAGGTAGGGGGAAAAGGGGTGGGGGTGAAAAGCGGTAGGGGAGTGGAAGGGAGGGAGGGGTAATAGGAAGGAGCAAGGGGGGAGGGTGAGTGAATGGGGGGGGTAGGGGCACAGAATGAGGGTGGGAAGGGGCTAGGAGCATGGAGCAGGGAAGGGGGAAGGAGCAAGTGGGCGAAGGCAGAAGGAGTGAGATAGGGGGAATGGTGAGGGAGGGAAGGGGTAAGGCAGAGGGAGCAAGGGGGAAGGCGGAGGGAGGGAGGGGTCGGGGGAGGGCGTGAGGGAGGGGGAAGCAGTGGAAATGGATAGGGGGAAGGGTGAGGGAGGGGTATGGGGGGATAAGGGTAGTTGGGGTAGGGGTGGCGAGGTGTGGAAGTGGGAAGGAGTGAGCGGGTTGTGGAAGATGCAAGGGGGCGAAGGGGCAGGGAGGGGGGGAAGGTGAGTGAGTGATGGGGGAAGTTGGAGGGAGGGGGAAGATGGGGAAGGTGGAGGGAGGGGGTAGGGGAGGGATGGCAGGGGAGTGAGTGAGGGGGTATGGGGAGGGAGAGAGGCGGAAGTGGGAGTGAGCGAGGGGGAAGGGAGGGTTGAAGGGGGATGGAGGAAGGAAAGGGTAATGGAGGGAGGGAGGGTGTAGGGCATCAAGGGGTAGGGGGAAAGGTGTTAGAAAGGAAGGGGTTGGGGGAAGGGGCAGGGAGGGGGAGGGGGCGAGGGGGCGAAGTGAGTTAGCGAGGGGGCCATGGTGATGGAGCGAGGGGGAAGAGGGAGGGAGCGACGGAGAAGGGCGGCAGCAATATGGGAAGGGGAAGGGAGTGAGGGGGGAGGGAGGGGATGGGTGGAAGGTGGGTAGGGAGTGGGGAAAGTGTGCAGGGGATGGAGGGAGTGGTGAAGAGGGAGGGAGCGAGCGAGGGGGAAGGAGAGTGCAACGGGGAGCGAGGTGTGAAGAGGGGGAAGGGGAGTGAGAGAGGGGGTAAGAGGGAGGGAGGGAAATAGGGGAAGGAGGAGTGTGGGAGGGGGAAGGAGGGACGGTGAAGGGAGAGGGAAGGGGAAGTGGGGAAGGGGAGGGGGAAGGAGCGAAAGGGGAGGGAGGGGGTAGGGGAGGGCTGGGGGAGCATGGCCAGAATGGGGAGTGAGCAAGGGGGGAAGGGGGAGGTAGCGAGGCAGGAATGGGGAGGGAGCGAGGTAGAGGGAGGTAGCGGGTGAAGGGGTAGGGAGGGGCAAATGGGGAGGGAGGGAGCGGGGAATGGGAGGGAGTGAGGGGTGATGGGGAGGGGGAGGGAGGGATGGTGGTAGTGAGGGGAAGGGGAGGTAGGGTGGGTCCAAGGGAGAGGGAGGGTGGGATGGGGGTAATGGGGATTGGTGGGGGGGTAAAGCGGTGGGGGTGAAAAGCGGTAGGGGAGTGAAGGGAGGGGAAGGGGATGGGGAGGGAGCGAGTGGGGAGGGGGAAGGAGTGAGGGTAGTAGGGGGACAGGGCAAGGATGGGAAGGGGCAAGGAGCAAGGGGCCGAAGGGGGAGGGAGCAAGGTAGGGGGAAGGGGACGGGGGAGGGGGAAGCAGTGGAAATGGATGGGGGGAAGGGGGAGGGAGGAGGGAGCGGAGGGGGCAAGGGGATGGGGGATGGAGCGAGGTGGGGGAATGGGAGGGATGGCTAGAGGAGATGGGGAGGAAGGGGAGGTAGTGAGGGGGGTAGGGGAGGGGTGGGAGGGGGTGGGGAAGGGGAAGCTGTGGGAGGGAGGGGGGAAGGGGAAGGGAGGGAGGTTGAGGAGGGAGGGAGTGGGAAGGGGAAGGGAGGGAAGGGGAGGGAGGGGGAATGTGGAAAAGTGGTAGAGGGGGTGAAGGCTGAGGGAAGGGAAGGGTGAGGGAGTGAGGGGGAGCTGGAGGGAGTGAGTGGGAAGGGGAGGGAGTGAGGGGGAAAGGAGTGAGGGGGAGGGTTGGGGGGAAGTGGGAGGGAGTGGGGGAAGGGAATGGGAGTGGGGAAGGGTGATGGAGGGGGGAGGGAGTGAAGGGGGTAGTGGTGTAAAGGTTTTGGGGAAGGCTGAGGGAGGGGGAAGGGGGAGGTTGCGACATGTGATGGGGAGGGAGAGAGGGGGGAAGAGGAGGGAGTGAGGGGGTGAAGGGCGAAGGAGCGAGGGGGAAGGGGAGGGAGGGGGAATGGGGAGGGGGAAGGAAGGGATGGGTGAATAGGGAGGGAGAGAGAAAGGGAGTGGGAAGGGGCAAGGTGGCAAGTGGAGGGAGGTTTGGGGGGAGGGAGGGCGATAGGGAGGAATGGAAGGAAGTGATGGAGGGGGAGGGGGAGAGAAGGGGTATGGGAATAGGGATAGGGGGAAACAGGTAGTGGTGGTAAGGATAGCGTGGGTGGTGGGGAGGGAGCAAGGGGGGAAGGGGAGGGAGTGAGGTTGGAGGAAACATGTAGGGGGAAGGTTGAATGAGGGGGAAGTGGGGTAAGGTAGAGGGTGGGGCTAGGGGAGGGATCGTGGGGGAAGGGGAGGGAGGGAGGGGGAAGGGGAATGGAGTGAGGGAGGGGGGAATGGGGTGAGAGGCGGGAAGGGGGAAGGAGAGGGTGAAGGGGTAGAGGGGAAGGAGTTGGGGCATAGGTGGAGGGAGGGGGAGGAGGTGAGGGGCTAGAGAGGGGGAAGGGAGGGGAGGGATGTAGGGGGAAGGAGGCTAGAGGAGGGGTAGGGGCAGGGTGTGAGGGTGGGAAGGGGCAAGGACAGAGGGGCGGGGAAGGGGGAAGGAGCGAGGGATCGAAGGGGAGGGAGCAAGGGAGGGGAAAGGGGGAGGGAGGGGGAAGGGGAGGGAGGAAGCGGGTAAGGGGTAGGGAGGGGGGTCAAGGTGGAGGGGGCGAAAAGGGAGGGAGGGGTGGAAGAGTGGGTGGGGGTGTATGGTGATGGGACAGGTGGAAGGGGGAGGGACGGAGGGGAGATGGGGAGGGAGCGAAGTATGATGGGGTAGGGAGGGGGAAGGAGGAGCGAGGGAGGAGGCGGGGAAGGGAGCGATGGGGAAGGGGGAAAGGGAGGGAGGGAGGGGGAAGGGAGAGGGAGAGGCGTTAGGGCGGGAGGGGGAAGGGGCAGGGAGGGAGGAGGAATTGGGGGTTGAGGGTGGGGGCAAGGGGAGGGAGGTGGTGGAAGGGGGCGAAGGATGGGGAAGGGCATGTGTGGCAGTTGGTGAGGGATGGGGAGGGAGGAGGGGAAGGGTGGGGGCAAGGGGTAGGGAGCGTGAAGGGAAGGGGTAGGAAGAGGGAAGGAGGAGTAAGGGCGGGAATGACGGGGGTAGGGGTAGGGAGCGAGGGTAGGAAGGGGCAATGAGCGAGGGGCGGGGAAGGGGGAAGGAGCGAGGGGAAAAGGGGGAGGGAGGTGTAAGGGGGAGGGAAAGAGGGGAAATGGGGAGGAAGGGGATGGGGAAAGGTGGAGGGAGTTAGGGAGCATGGGCGGAAGGAGAGGGAGCGAGGGGGGATGGGAGAGGGAGTGTGGGGTGAATGAGAAGGAAGGTGTAAGCTGGAGAAAGCAGAGGGAGGGTGCAAGGGGAGGGAGGGAGGGGGAAGGGGGAGGAAAGGAATGGGAGTGGGGAGGGAGGGATGGCGAATGGGGAGGGAGGATGAGAGGGAGGAAGGGTGAGGTAGAGGGTAAGGGGGAGAGAGGGAGGGCAAAGGGGGAGGGAGGGAGGGGGGAATTTTGAAGGAGGGTGGGGGAAGTGGTGGGAGGGGTAGTGGGGTTGAAGGGTGAGGAAGGGGAAGTGTGAGGGAGTGAGGGGGAGCTGGAGGGTGCAAGAGGGATACGGGGAGGGAGCAAGAGGTAGAAGGGGGAAGGAGCGATCAGGGGAAGGGGGAAGGAGCGAGGGGGGCAAGGGGGAGTGAGCGAGGGAGAAGGGGAGGGTGCGAGGTGGAAAGGGGGACCAAGTGGGGGGAAAGTGGAGGGAGGGGGAATGTGGGGAAGGTGGAGGGAGGGGGTAGGGAGGGACGGTGGTGGAGGATAGGAGGGGAAAGGGGGAGGGACGGATGGGGAGAAGGGGAGGAAGGGAGGGGAGAGAAGGGGAGGGAGGGATGGGGGAAGGGGAATGGAGTGAGGGAGAGGAGAATGGGGAGAGAGGCGGGAAGGGGGAGGGAGACATTAGGGGGTAGTGGGGAAGGGGTAGAGGGGAAGGGGTTGGGGGTAGGTGGATGGAGGGGGAGGAGGAGAGGGGGAGGATGTGAGGGGGAGGAGGCGAGGGTCGAAGGTGGAGGTAGCGAGGGGGGAAGGGTGCAGGAGCAAGGGGGGAACAGGGAGGGAGCGATGTGGGAAGGGGAACGGAACAATGGGGAGGGAGTGGGTGGGGGGAAGGCGGGTAGGGAGGGGGGATGTGGGGCAGGGGGATAGAGGGAGGGGGAGGGAGTGGGTAAGGGTGAGAGAGCGAGTGGGAAGGGTGAAAGGGTTGGAAGGGACAGGGGCAAGGTGGAGGGAGGGAGGGGTGTGAATGGGGAGGGTAGGGGGAAAGGGGCTAGAGGGGGGAAGGGGAAGGGTGGGGGAAGGATGTAGGGGGTAGGGAGGGGGAATGTGGAGGTAGGGTGAAGGGGAAGGAGGGGATGAGGAAGGGAGAGAGGGAATGTGGTGGGAGGAGGAAGGGGGTGGGAGGGAGGGAGGGAGGGAGGGAGGAGGGAAGGGGGAGGTAGTGGGTAGGGGAGGGGGTAGGGTGAACAGGTGTGGGGGTGAAAAGCATTAGGTGGTGAAGGGGGAGGGAGGGGGCAGGGAGTGAGGGGGAGGGAGCAAGGGGGTAGGGGCAGGGAGCGAGGGTGGGAAGTGGCAATGAGCGAGGGGCAGGGAAGGGGGAAGGAGCAAGGGGGAAAAGGGAGAGAGATGGTAAATGGGGAGGGATGGGGTAGGGGAAACGGGGAGGGAGTTAGGGAGCAAGGGAGGAAGGGGAAGGGGAGGGAGTGAGGGGGACGGGGGAGGGAGGGTGGGGTGAAGGGGGAGGCAGGGGTAAGCTGGGGAAAGCAGAGGGAGGGTGCAAGTGGCGGGACGGAGGGGGGTAAGGAGGGAGGGGGAAGGGGAGGAAAAGAGTGGGGAATGGAGAGGGAGGGATGGGGAATGGGGAGGGAGGATGAGAGGGAGGAAGGGAAAGGGAAGGGTGAGGTAGTGAGGTATGGGGTAAGGGGGAGAGAGGGAGGGCGAATGGGGAGGGAGGGTGGAGGGAATTGTGAAGGAGGGAGGAGGAAGAGGGAGGGAGGGGTAGTGGGGTTGAAGGGTGAGGAAGGGGAAAGGTGAGTGAGCAAGGGGGAGCTGGAAGGAGCGAGACGGGAAAGGGGAGGGAACAAGAGGTGGAACATGCGATCGGGGGAAGGGGGAAGGAGAGAGGGGGCAAGGGGGAGTGAGCGAGGGAGAAGGGGAAGGGAGCGAGGTGGAAAGGGGGAGGAAGTGAGGGGGAAAGTGGAGGGAGGGGAATTGTGGGGAAGGTGGAGGGATGGGGTAGAGGAGGGGCGGTGGGGGACAGTAGGAAGGGAAAGAGGAGGGAGGGATGGGGAGAAGATGAGGAAGGGAGGGGAGAGAAGGGGAGGGAGGGATGGGGTAAGGGGTTAGGGGGTGAAGTGGGTAGTGGGGAAGGGGTAGAGGGGAAGGGGTTGGGGGTAGGTGGAGGAAGGGGGTGGAGGCGAGGGGAGGAGGTGAGGTGGTGTAGGCGAGGGTGAGGAGGTGATGATCGAAGGGGGAGGTAGCGAGGGGGAAGGGGAGGGAGTGATTTGGGAAGGGGACAGGAGCAAGGGGGTGGGAGAAAGGTGGGTAGGGAGGAGGGGAAGTTGGGCAGGGGGACGGAGGGAAGGGAGAAGGGGAGGGAGGGGTTAAGGGTGAGAGAGCAAGTGGGAAGGGGGAAGGGTGAAAGGATTGGAAGGGAAGGGAGGGGGGCAAGCTGGAGGAATGGGGAGGGAAGGGGAAAGGGACTAGATGGGGAAGGGAGGGGGAGGGATGTAGGGGGTATGGAGGAATGGGGTAAGGGGTAGGGAGGGGGAATGTGGAGGTAGGGGGAATGAGGTGATGGGGAAGGGAAATGGGGAAGGTGGTAGGAGGGGGAAGG